>NC_084759.1:56968717-57665217 GCF_028858725.1 Colius striatus
TCAAGGGCAGAGACACCTCAGCTTTCATCCTGGGGCTACAGGACACATTCTGTGTCATGATGAAGGGTAAGCATGCTGGGCATTAATTGTACAAATTCTGTGGATCTTGTTCACCAATGAGGCTGTCAGTTCATGGTTGCTTCACTTTCTAATTCAGACATTAGAAAATGAGCCATAAAGCCATCGTTTCTTAATGTACATTAGATTTATTTTACCCTTTCAAATTCATGAACAAAGTCTTTTGCTAACATACTTTATAGTTCATTTATTTAGCTTAATATCCTATTGTGCAGAAATATGCAGAGATTTGAGTTTAATCACTGGAGATTAAAGTCAAAACTGAAATTAAAAATTTATTTCTTATAACCTATTTCACTCTCAAAATACCTACAACTTTCTTTTACAAATGCTACTACTTAAGCATAGCACTACTCCATGTGTAGACACTCTGTAGTCCATATAACCACTTTGTGGAAAGAAAGAGGGATTTTTAAAATTACTGTTAACATAATCCAGACCCAAAATATTCAGTGCATATCCAGTCCATATTAATCTCTTTTTTAAAATTTAAGAAATTTAGTATTTGGTCACTATGTCTTCATGAAAGTTCCACATACTGGAAGTCTAATGGTGGCATGAGAATAATTTCTGATAAATTACTCAGTAAGAGTATTTCTTTCACAAATACTCTTTCCCAGAGGTCTTTCATAAAGAGGAGGACTGAGTAGGTATCAAAAAGAAGGAAGCGATGGATTAATATAAGTATTTCAAATTAAAAACTTGATTCAAGAAAAACAAAGGAAAAATCCAATGAAAATGAGAGTACCTATTTATTGGGAGCTCAGACCTGAGACACATATAGAAACTCCCTTGCAATCTTACTGTCTTTACTGAATGGAAATTCATTCTAGTGAGTAATAAACACTGTGATACTGTGATTCTATGATCATATTCATTGCCAGTCACAGCGTCCTGAAACAAAATAGAAATGAGACACCAAAATTTTATCATCTCAAACTTCAGAATTAAAAGTAGAATGATATGCTTGCTAATGTTTGCTGTAAACTTAGCTCTTTATTCTTAAAGCATCCTGAAACAGAACAGTGTTCTCATTCATTTAGAAATAAATAAATCAATGACTATGTTATGCAAAGCAACTGAATTTGTATGCTGATATTGATATTTTTTTCACAGAATATTACCGATTCACTGTTCTCTGCATTTGATTGGTCCTCCAAATTACACAAGTGATTGGACAACTAGAACTTTCCATATGGGAAAATTAATTTTGAAAAGTTCTTCCTGACTAAAATATTTCTAGTATGACTATGGATATCCATTCTAAATACAAGTGTTATTACTTATGTACAGCCAACTAGGAAAAAACCAAAAGACGGAAAAAATCAAAAGTCCTGATTACACTAAAGAAAATTGTAATAAAGATTTCTAATATTTGGGTTTATTTTTGCTCTCAGATAGAGCTTTCTCTACTGTTTCTGTTTGATGAAACATAAATATAAACTCTTTATGATCTGACATGGAAATTCTTTTTCCATATATCAAATGTATATTCCTGTTCTTGATCATAGCTACATTACATTAATGTAATTACTTGAAGGTAATTATTCAAAGTGAAAACTAAGGAAATTTTATGTTTTACCTTTTTCTCCTCGCACTAACTTTTTATATTTTCTTCAATCCTTTTTTCCTAGTCTTTGTTCAAATGAAGATTTGTGGTTGTTTAGGAGACATATTCTTCTCTTCTTACTTGGACACTCAAACTCTGAACAGAAAGGCATTAAAATAACAGAAACAGTACATTTGCATTCACTACAAATGGATGTCCAAGGATCTTTAAACATTTTATCTTCACTTCTAGTTAAACACCTCTCAAATATGACAAATATCTATACTATTTTCTTGTACTGATTTCCTTAGCAAGATAGTTCAGATAGAAAGAAAAAACAAATCCTGTATTGCACTCTGGTTCAGTATTCAATATCCTTTAGCCATTCAGAATAAGAAACACAAGCCAGACAGATGAGTAAATTTGTATTCTTCTATATGTATCTGCTAAAGTTACATATTAGCTTTAAAACTAACTCTTCTTACAGGAGAACTCCAGTAGCATTTTGTTAAAACTTGTAGAACTGATAGCACTCAAGTAACGCTATGCATAGTAGTATAGATAATAGTATTCATTTGATGTTATGATTACAACAAATATTACAGTTTGATTTTTTCTGATTTTTGTCTGAAACACAAAAATAAAAAGTAATATTAAATATCAACTTCTCTGATTTATTTCTCCTACTTCTGGTCTCATATCATAACTATTTACATGATAAGTTAGTTACTGTGTCTGTTTAGACATTTTTTTGTACTTCCTTTGTTTGCAGCTATTGTTCAATTTGCATATATTGTTCATATATGATTCAACCTATCTAATCTCTGACCTTACTGATACTAGCAAACTGTAAAAGAAAGTTTGGGAAAAGTTGTATAATCATTAGTTTTTATTAGAATATTTAAATACTAATACACAGATATTTTAGTAAAAAATGAGAAGATTTTCAATTTTTCTAGAACACTTCCTAAACTCTGTACAGAATCAGTGAAGTCTCAACTACCTGCAGTTGACACAAAGGAAATCAACAGAAAATGCCAAAAGCTAATATCCCACTTACTACACCTAGCACTTCGATGTGATTCAATGTTTCTTGTATTCTGAGCATCGTTGTCTGTTTACAAACTTTCCAACTAGATCATGGAACTTTACAATAAAATTGAGAAAATATTGTTGAAACAGACTGTGCAGGTGGAAGACTGTTCCTAAAATAAAATTTATAACAGATAAAGACAGAAGCCAAAAACAGTCTGAAATGCAATGTAGTCTAAAGATGAATCTAAACTGAGTAGGAGAAACTCTTCTCTTAACCAATCAAAACAAAAATACTAAGATTAAAAGTAGAGTATGCAGGTAATTCAGATTACATCCAAACAGTGGGGTAGAAAAAGTTTTTTTGTAGTTAATATCTTTTTGTCCTGCTGATGGTTCTGAGTCTTAATTCTGATCTGAACAGAAAGTCAGTAGGATTGACTAGCTATTGGCTTTCCTTTTTATCTTAATTATGATCATATTGATGATTTTTCTTTTTCCCAATTCACAGTTGCAGTTGCTTTTTTACATTTTCTCACTGCTTTGCTTTATATTTAAATTTTTCTTTGTATAAAGACAATCTATTCTAGTTGCCTTGCAGCTACTATCCCTTTTAACCTCAGATCATAACTTCTTGTTTTTCAGCTAGTTACTATGTCTGCTTGCTGATATCAATTGATTTTCTCTTCATTCAGGATCAATCATCTGGGATCTTGATCTCTTATTACACTGTCAGTAAGAAACATATCTCAGTAATCTGTAAAGGGAAGAAAACCCCAAACTTAAATGAAATCAACCTGCAGTAGGTAAGAAAAATGTAATGCAAATATTGTCATCTCTTTACAGTTTACTTAAGAACAGATAATGTTTACTCACAGATTGCCAGCTAATAAATGAAGAACAGATCAGTTAAATGACAGAGTTCTTAGATTTCAAGAGACAAATTTCAGCTGAGTGGGAGAACTGTTAAATATGAACTACCTCTGTAGTATATCTACTTGATGTAAGAATGTGGCATAAACAAGAAATGGAATTTTAAACATAATCTTTCACTACAGAGAAACAGTAGGAAATTCTCCTTTCAAAGCAAATACATGGAAATTACAACAAAACTGTAGGCAAATGCTTGGGGAAAAAAAAAAAAAAAGACAAGTCAATTAAATGCTTCCTTTGTATGATAAGGACTACAGTAAACTGCAGCTAAAACTGAAAATGTCCATATTTAAATAAAGAAGAATTTTAGTGATATGAATTTAATTATTTGAATAAAATTGTATTTATTATCTCCCACAGGTCTTTGTGAGTCATTGATGTATTATTTGTAAGAAGTCAATAAAAAACTAAATAAACATTCAGTTTTTAATATTCTTGTCTTAAACTTGAATTACATTTACCATATGAGGTAAAAAGACTGGCGCATTGTCTTTTATTTGACTAATCATTGCTAAGCAACAACACTTAAATACTGGATAATAAGCTATAGCTTTCTAAGAAAAATAAAATAAATTTATGAAAGAAAATAATTGTTTGCTAATATAGTGATTAAAAAAATAATTGAATTAATTATTTACTATTAATATCTTCTCAGTTCCAGTAACAGTCATGCCTTGCCAGAATTTAGCAAGGGAAAATTCTATAGACTAATAGGATTTGACATAGCTCATTGAATTCCCAGTCCTCCTATTTCTTCAGTCATCAAGCTTAGACTGGATCTTTCCAATCATTAGACAATACATACTCTCCATTCACTGGAATGCCACTTGATATACTCTTTTATTAATGTTTTCTACAGTATTTTGACTGTGACAGAATAAAGGACTGATACATACAAAAGTATTTTTCTCTCTACTATTCTACAATCAACAGAATGCACTTGTACAGCTGAATGAGTACTACATACTATCTGTAGAGGACTAGCAGAATTACTTCAGTTATATAACATCTTTTTTAAAATTGTATTTAGGCCTTTAATAAACTTTTTAGAATTTTTAGCATGAATCACATATTTCTAGAAATCTAAGCACCAGAAGATTGACATATCCAGTTGTGAGCAATTCTATACTAGTAATCTTGGTTTCTGAAAATGTTCTCTTCCAGAGACATTACTAATCACAGAATCACAAAATCACAGAATGATAGGGGTTGGAAGGCATCTTTAGAGATCATCTAGTCCAAACCCCTGCTGAAGCAGGTATACCTAGATCAGGTTGCGCAAGAATGCTTCCAGGTGCATTTTGAAAATCTCCAGAGAAAGAGACTCCACAACCTCTTTGGGAAGCCTGTTCCAGTCTGTTCTAATGTCTTGTATAGAACTTTCTGATATAATAAACAGTAATGTCCATAAAGTTCTCCCTTCTTCCTGTTCTTTCCATTCACATATATATCCTCATCGAATGGGCACTCGTAATATATTAATCCATATATTGAAATTCCATTGAAATTCTGGAATCCATTCCTGGGTAGATTTATGTTGGCAGTTTTGCCTGAGGGAAGGAGACGGTTTATGTGAATTTAGAAGTGTGCTGCATCACTAGCAATCAAGGCAAGAGAATGAGCCCTAAATCTTTTTAATTTATTAATATGTGTGTAGTAAAAGAGTCCAGTCAGGACAATCATACAGAATCCTCTATTCAAAAAAACCCACTTTCTCTAGTTTTATATCGTCCTGTAGAGCAAAGATGAGAAATTGAGACTGAAACTTTTCCATGAATGTGCAACCTCAGAAGTATTTGAGGATCCACCTTTCATCCTACTTGATGTGCCAAGTTTCTATGTTACTATATAAAAAGTAGAACTGATCAGTAATCTGGGCCGAGATTTTATTTTATAAAATCTCTTTCCTGTAGTTCTCATGCTAAGTCACTGAGATTGAAAACATAGCAATTCACTTTTATATAATGACATATAAAAATATTTCTGAAATTCTCATTAATTATTTCCACAACTACCTCTTTGTTCACAAATTTATTAAATGTATACATTATTAAAAGAAATCAAGCAAATTAGTCATGTCCCTTATGAGTTATATGCCATTCTTTTAAATGACTCATAATCCTGTCTCATATTCTCAATTAAAATAATTCTTCTAACTATTGTACGCATTTCAGGTCATTGGTTTCAAATATTTTTCTCATTTTTTAGAGAAACACATTGAGCCACCTCTGTTATTTCATTAGCCTCAGTGAGTTATCAAAAATATCTGCCACTGACTTTTCTGTTTCCTCAAACGTGCCACAGAACAATTTATCTAAGCCTGGTGCTTTATCATCTTTTAATCTTTCTAATTTTGCAGACACTTTATATGATCTGGGGCTCATAAAACTCTTGTTGTATTTCACCTTCACAGAAAATTTATTCCAGACTTTAGGTTATGGCCTACAGCTGCACTCATAAATATCAAGGCAAAGAATTCATTCATGCTAAATTACCTTCCAGAGTTATTCATACCACTCAGATGAACACCAAAATTCATATTTCTGCCAGGTTACACAAAAATATAATATACAAAATCACCAGTAGAAACTTCTTTGCCAATATGTTTTGAAAACATGGAAAGCAGTTGAACTCCAAACAGGGCTTCTCCTGAAAACATATTCATACAGTTCTATTAATGACTATCAAACTTTAAAAGTCTATTTTACTCAGATATACAAATTTTAACTGAACTCCATATAAAAGCACTACAAATAAACTCAAGCTGTTGTGGGAATGTTACAGCAGAAATCATTACGTTCTATTAAGTACTTATTCTTCATCCTTAGTTTACAATCTTTTTGAAAGAATCCTTTGTGTTCCTCATTGGAAATTCCCATTTATACTAAACACAATCAGTCCCAGAAATCTGTGGATACTAAACCATAAAAATCTTTAATAGTTTTAGTAATTTCAATCAAATATGGAAGCATCCTCATCAGTTATCTGTAAACTCTTCACAATTTTTTACCTGAAGAAGCAAATGTGAATTTTTCACCTCCTTCTCAGATCTATGGAAAAATTACTTCCTGCTTCCACATAAATACTACACCTAGATAAACATGAAACACCACTATTTAAGCTAAGTTCAAAAGTTACAAGTAAAATACATTATTTTAAAAATAAATTCTATAGCTTTCAGAAGTATAGTTCAGAACATTCAAAAATATACTTAAAACATCCTTTCATTTGTTTGACCTAAGTATAATGAGAAGGTCAAGGAAGTGTCAGAATAAAATTGAAAAGTAAGAATTGTTCATGGAAGCTCTAAATGTGAACAAGGACAAAATACACACAGGTCCCAAAAACATTGAAAAATCCCTAGTGATTAACAAAATACAACCACAGTGACCTAAGTGGGAAGCCTTCATTGCACTGATGTTAGAGTAAACTAGAAAACCAACGTGCCTGTATTCATTGGAAATTTGCCTCTAATAACTAACAACAACTTACCCCTGCAGAATGAACATAAATTTTTATAATATTCATAATTAATTCTATCCTAATGGGGGACAATTTCTATATACTGTTAGTCTTTTAAAACTATTTAAACATTTATAAAGAGCAGAAAAATCTATGGATTAATTCACATGGGAATAACGTCCAATTGTAAATTAAAGCATCAAACATCACAGTAGATGTTTGGAATATAATCACTGTGTTTATACACTAATGAATGCATTGGAAAGAATAAGGTTATACATAACATTAAATAGCAGAGATTTAGATTATCATTATTATTTAGGGATCATGTGGTGTAAATACTTTTAAATTCAGTATTGTAATTTACCATGTCTGAAGGTGAAGACAAATTTGTTCAGCAGCATAACCCGCTTATCCCATGCTGTTTTATTGTGTAGTTCCTTATTTCATTCTCTTCACTCATAGAGCATGAGATACAGTAGTAATAAAGCTCTAAATGTATATGTCAATAGAAGATTTTTATTGCTGTTTCTACCCTTGTTACCTGTAAGAGCATGGAAGAAGTTTGCGTGGGGAAGGGGAAAAGTCTTGGTTCTTACCAGGGATCTCTACTTCTGAAATGATTCAGTGGTCACAGTGGTTTTAGGAATCTTTGTATTTTTATCTGCATTCCAAACATGAACTATCATAATATTTAACAACCAATTCTGTAGTAACAACCTCAATAGTATGAACCTTCTTTTATTATCCTTGGGACCTTCAGGGACACCTAAGAATACCTGCTTCCATGATGACTATACACAGCAAGTCCAGCTTACATACACAGCTAGAGACCTTCCATCTGATGAGGTTCTGCTACCTGAGTCTGGTCTAATTTTCCCTTGCCTGAGATAATTTCAGGTAAAATCCATTTTTTCCTCTATTTTCAGATATAGAGCAAAATACCAATTAGAATTTCTTCAATTTATATGTTCTTAGAGAAATTTCCTGTATAGGAATTTATACACTAATGGTAAAACCATGATACCTGAATATTTTTTTAAGATATCACATAAATAAAATTGAATTAATTTTTATTGTTGCCCTGAAAGATATTTAGAAAATAATTTAATAGTCTCCGAGTCCCAAGAAAGTGGGAGAAAGGGAAAGAAAGAACACTATTTTGACAAAAATTTCATTTGGGTGAAGGAAAAAAATATTCAATCAAACAAGGAGCTTTCATTTGGTCTTTAACACTTCTGTACCTTCACATATGCATGAGGAGAGATATTACTCCCTAAAGTCTGTAGAACTGTTAAATTCAGTCCAAATTTTCTTCATTTCATTCAGTAATATTTTTTCCTCTAAGATACGCAATCCTGGTGTACAGTGTGAAGAGGAAAAGAGGGATTTAGTATACCAGTATTTCAACAGCTTATTCTGTGTACCACAGTTCACAGAACATCCCAGAACAAATCATCAAGGAATCAAAATACATCACTAGTGAAAAGGACACTATTTCCAATTTTAATTCTATCAGCACTTTTTCAAAGATAATTGTAAAAATGTAAAAGTATATAATGAATATGATAATAGCATGGAGGCTTAACATTGTCATGGCCATGGCATTGCTGTTGGTCAGAACACTCAGATTCAGAAGTGGAACTGGGAAAGACAGCACATTGCAGGTTATTGGTAATGTTGCATGCTTATAACAACACTGCTTCTTTACAATAGAGAGACACAGATTCGTTGCACCAAATCTGGCTAATGCATGTCTATGGGAGGAAAGTTTTTCCTCCCAGGCTAGTCCAATGTTGTACAATTTCCTGTGCAGATTCTTCCTAGAGACAATAAAAATTCCAAATGAATTCCAAATGAAGTTAGTTACTAGTAGCATTCTGTAGAGAGAATATTCAGATAGCTATTTTTTTTTTTATTTTAAAAAATACTCTTTTTTTCTTGTGACCAGTAAAACAGAAGAGACTGAATTGTTGAAAAAACAATTTAGTAATAAATAGGATATCAGTTTCTTGGTTTGCTTTTATTTTTCACAGCCACAAATATAAACTAAACTTCAAATACTATAGTATTTCTCAAGGCTGAAAGTGTCTTCGGAAATAAGTATCACATGTTTGACCTTACAGTTTAGTGTCATCTACTTTTTGGCTTCAACATTGCTTACAGTAGAAGATGAAAAGGTCTGATAAACCATGACTACCTATTCAATAAAATAAATGCTCTTCAGAACAGTGTAATTGCTACTATTGTAATAATATGGTGTGCAAAAGATATGTAAAACCTGAAACATAAAATTTCCAACTTCCAATTTCCAAGATGCCCAAGATTAACTCTCTGAAAAACATGTATTGTACAAATACTAGAAAATATATCGGTTATTAATTATTTAAATACAAAAATGTCACCATTCCCTTGTAAATTTTTTACTATATAATTGTAGAGAAAGTAGGAATAAACAGTATATGGCAACATTTCAACTGAGGATCAGTCTCTATACAGAGAAACATAAAGTGAAACATGGATAATAACTAAGGGCTAAGTAAAAATTTTGTTAAGCTTTTTAAAAATGCCTATATCAAAGTAGAATTTTAAAAAATAAACAAGGAGACATTAAACATGCTACTAGACTGAGCTACATCTGTGTTTCTTGGTTTGTGATTTGTACAGTTGCTTGAAACCTGCAAAATTCAAGTTCACAAAGTGTTTTTCCCTACTCCTAAAGGACAAAATAAACTAAAAAAATGGCAATGGAAATTCTTGCACATTTAATGATACATAAAATTAACAAAGAAAGATATTTCAGACTATAAATAATCCATGTAAAACCTAAAATCTTCTAAAAGGTAAAAATTTAGAAAAAATAATTTAATTTTTTACTTTTCAAAATCAGTCAAATATTAGCAAAAATAAATCAAGTATTTCTAACATGATTAAATATTATTAATATTGTTTATTATTAGGGTTTTTTGCTTGGATTTTCTGTGTCTCGGTCACAAAACCATGCACATTTTTAGGATGACTCAATTGATTTGCTTGTTTAGGGATCAGTGAATTATTGAAGATGTAAATAAGAAATTAACAAAATCCTAACAAGTGTTTTAGCAATATTTATTTGTTCTTGACGCTTACAGATTTTTTGCAAGTCTCTTGCTAAAGCCTTCCCCTCTCAAAATTGCCAGGCTCTTATCCTTAATGAAAAATTGCTACTAACTTCTATTAGCCCTGGTGGTAGGGTTGAAATTAGGTTTCATCTAGCAAAATATTACTCAGTGACTGTAAACAGGAAAGGAGCAGAGTAAAATTACTACTTCACAGAATCACAGACTGGCAGGGGTTGAAAGGGAACCTGGAGATCATCTAGTCCAACCTTCCTGCTAAAGCAGATCCACCTATATCAGGTCACACAGGAACACATCCAGGCAGGCTTTGAAAACCTCCAGAGGAGACTCCACATCCTTCCTGGGCAGTCCATTCCAGTGCTCCATTACTCTTACAGTAAAGTATTTTTACCTTATGTTTAAATGAAACTTTTTGTGTTCCAACTTTTTTCCATTACTCCTGACTACTACAGTCCTGTCACTGGACACCAGGGAAAAAATTGCCGTCCCATCCTCTTTACATGCATCCCTCCCCAGTCTTCCCAAAAATTACTTTTTCACAATTTTTCACAATGGCTGGATCGGATATAAAAAGATGGACTCTACAGATCCTCTAAAAGCTGAGGGGAAAATGATCTAGAGGCAATGAGAATTTAGAGTTAGAATGACATGTTATTCTTAACAAATGAAATTAAGAAAATAGAAAGAAATGTGACAAGCAAGAGACAGAAAAAAGTGAAACATCTTGTCTGGAAGAAAAGTAAACAACTGATGGGATAGAAACTGAAGTAATGAAGCAGTAATAAATCTAAAGAACAAGTGATGCTCAAAAGACAGTTGTAAAGTATAATGACTACTCAGCCATTACATAAATGGCCTTACAGCTCAAATAATTTCATGCCCCTTCAGAAACAAAACAAGCACTACTCTGAGTCTCAATAAAAGACAAATTCTCACACCAAACAATACATTTTCATTTCTACAACTTTAATCATGTAATTTCACTTCTATGTTTCAGCTTGAATTTGAGGCAATGCTATAGCACAGCCTGGTGATTATGCTTCTGCCTGAATATCTTTTTTGCTCTAGTCAAACAAAATCCTCAGCTCAGAGACTGTTGATTCTTTCCTTATTACTTCTACTGTAAAATTTCTCTGTCTTAATTCTTTTAGTGTTTTATATATGGGTAAAGAAAGAACTAAAACAAGGATTCCAAATTAATTTTGCGATCTAGCACAGATGAATATACAAAGTTTTCAATATCAAACAGAATTTGTAGGGTGCATAGAGGGTCTTAAACTGTGGTTTTGGTGAGAATTGGTGTGTTTTGTTGTTGAGTTTACTTTTGTGGGTGGAAAGGTGATGTTTGTTTTTAGAAATTTTTCTAAATACATGTTTCTATTTTCAAAGTATGATTTATCTACCAGAAATTGTTTAGGTATCTTATAATAATTTTATTAATAAATGATTGACTCCAAAGGGAGTTAATGCATTCTGTTATCTTTCTATAGACATAATACTTCATATAGACTGACACGTTGAGAGGCATATAACTTTAAATCCAATAGTTTGGTGATAATTGAGCAGCTAGAAATCAAGACAAAGCATCATAAATCTAAAGAATATGACAATATTCCAGCAAACATGGAGAATAAAGCTCAGTCTCTGATAAGTCAAGGCTCAACTTTCTGAATCAAATATACAAACTAGTACAGATTTATGCAACATTTGTTTAAGTCTCAAATATGACACTGACATGACAAACACATAGTGCTTCTGGGTTTTGATAAAAATCATGTTTCAAGCACAGGAAGAGTAGATTCTGGGCCAAGATTGCCAATGCTAGTATCAAAAGTACTTTAGTATAACAAAGGTAATTTTACTCACATATGTAAAACCAAGACTAACTTAGAATCACAGAATAATTATAGAGCAGTTTGTGTTTGAGAGAGACCTTAAAAAATTATTTTGTTCTGTCTCCCCTTTTCACTTGATTTAGTTGTTCAAAGTCTCATCCAACTTTACCTTGAACACTTCCAATGATTGGACATCCACAACTCTCTTGGCAATTTACTCCAGTGCCTCACCATTCTCATTATAAAAAATATTTTCCTAATCCCACCCTTTTTCAATTAAAATCTATTACTCTTTGTCCTATCACTACAGGTACTGGAAACATGTCTGTCTCCATCTTTCTTCTAAATCCTCTTTATATATTGAAAAGCCGCAATAAGATTTCCCCAGAGTTTTCTGTGTCCCAGGCTGAACAACTCAAGCTTACTCAGATTTTCTTCACAGGAGAAGTATTCTATCCCTCTAACCATTTTCATATGCCTGTTTGGGAGTTACACTAGCAGATCCAGGTCTTTCTTGCAGTGGGAACCCCAGGCGAGACACACAACTCCAGCTGGAGACTCACCACAGCAGACTAGAGGGACAGAATTACCTTCCCCATTATGCTGAATACACTTATTTTTATGCAACTCAGGATACTGCTGGCTTTCTGGATTGTAACTGCACATTGCCAGCTCATGTACAAGTTTTCATACACTGATATCTCCAAGTTCTTTTTTGCAGGCCTGCTCTCAATTCATTCATCTCTCTATACTGAGGATTGTCTTGACTGGGGTGCTTGGCTGTGTTGAACTTCATGAGGATAAAAAAAAGTAATTAGAGGTAGGACTGGGGAAGACAAAAGGAGACGTAAGGAAAATCAAAAGAGTCAATAAACAGGAAGAAGTAAAACTAAATAAGCAACTAATGTTATCAAAACCACCTGGAGGTAAACAACTCTAAGGTAGCTCTGTGCAGGATTACAGTAGTTGAGCCAGTTTATTTCATCATATTCCATGTGTCAAACTTCTTCAGACAAAGGGATTGGTGAAGGTGTAGACAAAGATACCAGGAAATGGGTGAGTTAAATGTCTCACTACCACTCTGTCTGGACTCAAGGCTTTGTCATCTCTAGCACCTTCCCAAAAGATGACTTGATCACTTCCTACTATTGGTAACCAAACACTTGAGGAAATTTTATACTTAACTTACAGCTATGTCAATTGCAACATAAACCAAGTGCCAGAGAGTAGGTAGATGAGTTCTAACAGTCAAGAAATCATCTAGAGAAAATTAAATTGTACTACTATCGTCCACATAGACTTTAAAACACTAAAAAAGTATCATTCAAAGAAATGTGGAATATTGAGCAACTCTGAGACAAAAACGCTCATAAACTAAGAAAAATGTACAATCTTTTTGCCAGTATGTACCTCATAATGTCGAATATGTATGAAAGAACCAGTTAAGAGATAGTATTTAGAGATATTGCAAATGTTTATGAAAAAGAGAACCTGAAACAACTAAGATGTAGGAAAATGCTAGGAAGTAGTACAACATAAAGGACAGCAGTGAAGTAAAAATGTTGCTCTGGGCCTGTATAAGGTTGGATCTTTTAATTCTATGGTAAGATACAAACCCAGAAAACAACAAAAGAGGTCTAGAAACTAAGATTACTCCCTAAAACCTTGTTTGTAAATAAACAAAAAAATTAATATATAAACTAAACCAAAATTAACAAGCAGTAACAGACAGAGAAAAGTAATAATTTTAGTGCCCTAAAGACTATTTTAAGGAATGGGAAAGAAAGCAACATTTACCTTTTTTGCCTGGTTTCCTAAGGAAAGAACTATGTGATCATGTTATCTATAGACTCACTTCAGCAACTTTTCAGTTCACTTACCCATATTGAACATATTTGATGAAGCCTCAGAACTAATTCAATTTCTACACAAGGAAAACCTAAATGAGTTTCTCGCTGAAGGCAAGTCAAGCAGAACCCAGCCTTTGTAACTTCCTGATTAGTGCAGCTGACCACACAGCATATTCACAAATACGAGCTCCCCAGTAGACTTTGTCCTTTTGTATGCTGTCTTTCCTCAGAGACTAGGGAAGAAGACTAAGATATTTTGTGATGGTATGGAGTACTAAGAACTAGTCGCAACAAAACTAGACTGTATGAGATAGTCAATTGTAACTTTGGTTTTTTAATGAATGGGAAAATAGTAATGTTTAGATTTTTCCTCAAGAGACCTTATTAAATTTGGAGGAGTTCTAATGAATACAGGTTTGATAAGTTTTTACTTTTTATTTTTTCAAATCTACCATCAAAATAAGGCATGGTGAGATATTGTGATATTTAATGATATAAGAAAATAAAGTTATATAAGCTACTAAACTTATGTATTGCTTAATTTCTTTGAACCTTTGGAAACAGGACATACTATTGCAACTATTTTCTAAAAGTCCTTATAACCTCTAGAAACATTATATATCAATTATATGTGACAGAGGAGGAACTATTATACTACATTTATTTATTCAACATTCAGACACAATCTTTTGTTGGTCTATTTTATGCAGAATTTTTTCCATTTTGAGTCTCAAGTAATGCTCATTGAAACGGAAACAAAGTGATTTACTTTTCTTTTTCATTGTTCTTGATTTTCTTTTGAACAGACTCAAAGGTTAGGCCAACAAATGAAAACCAAAAGAGTATTTCTTTGCCCATAGCAAGGCTGTCAAATATGACCAACCAATATTATGGTAGATCATAGTTCATAAAATGAATCAATTCGGACAAGATACACAGAGGAGAAACATCCTGAGTGGATGGAAGACATATGAACTGCACAATCTATAAAACACCTTCAATTTTGATTCATAATTACCCTCTTGTCATAAGGCTGAAAATGAGTTCTATAAAGACAAGCTGGTTTTTTAATTTTGGATACTGCATGTTCATTATAAGAGAATATGGGAAGAAATGGAAAAGAGGGAGAGCAGTGACTAGCAACGTGTCTCTGAGGCTGAACAGTAGATAACTTCATGCATGAAGAGTATGACTTAAAGAATGTCTAATACTCAGTCCAATAGAGAAGCAATCTGAATCAGCTAAATCTAGCAAATGTAGTCATACATTTTATTTTAAATTGAGGTAAGCCAAAATATAATTATGCTAACTATAACCTCATAAAACTCATATCTGAGATACTTATCTAAGAGTCATACACATGCTCAGAAAGTCTATTAAGCATAATTTTCAAAGGACTAAACTATACAGTAGATTC
This sequence comes from Colius striatus, assembly GCF_028858725.1. Classification (NCBI taxonomy): domain Eukaryota; kingdom Metazoa; phylum Chordata; class Aves; order Coliiformes; family Coliidae; genus Colius; species Colius striatus. Next base: position 56,983,993 of record NC_084759.1, read on the forward strand.
TGCTTGTACTGAGTCTGACTGAGATAAAGTTGATTTTCTCATAGTGTTGTGCTAGAAAGGTGTTTAAAATATATCAATGTTTTGGCTACGGCAGAGCAATGCTCACACACTATCAAGGCTGTCTCTCCAACATTCCTCTCCCAGTAGTCTAGGGTTGAGCAAGACCTTGGAAGAGGACATAGCCAGGACAATTGACCTAAACTATGTCTGTTCAGCAATAAAAGCTCAGGGAATGGAGGAGGAGTAGGAGGCATTTGTGATTTATGACACTTGTCTTTGGCAGAAACCGCTACACATAGTTAAGCACTTATTTCCTGGATGTGGTCAGACACAGCCTGCTGATGGGAAACAGGGAATAATTATTTTTTTTTCCTTTGCTTTTGTGTAGAATCTTTGCTGTCATTTTATTAAATTTCCTTTACCTTGACCCATGAGGATTTTCTTCCAACCTATTCCATCCCCACCACCATCCTGATGAGTAGGGGAATGATGGCAGCTTGGCAGGCATCTGGTCACCATCCAAAGTCAATTCACCAGCCTGTTTCATGTTGTGTTTCATTAATTTGCACTAATAACATGGTTTTATAGATTTATTCAATTTTAAATTTTGCTTGAAAATTGCCATTCAAATCAATGCATTCATCAGGATGTCTGCTTACATTCGTTGATCAATGATTCAGATGAGTGAAAACCAGAAGAAAAAGCTGTGAAACTAAGTTTGGAGCTAAGATCTTCAGGCACTTTGGTTTTTTTTCCTGACAGTAAAATATTTTGATGGGATAAATAAAAATACTGTAACAAAAATATATAAACAAAAATTTCCAGAAATAACAGATAGAGATAACAAAAGAAGATCTGTGAAAGCGACAATATTCTTCTGCATACATGTTCTGAATAGAGAGGAAGAAAGGCCTTTTGGAGGTTCACAGATTATTATTATTATTACTGTAGAAAGAATATAAGCAACTGCACTGTAACAGCCATTACTATCACTGTGAATAACTAACAAAAGCATAAGACTTGCAAGGAATTGTAGATATGCCTTAATGAGGGATCTCTTAAGGCAGTAAATTCAGACAAATCTTGACCTAGTGAATTCTTGAGGAGTTTTTGTTTTTATTTCATTATTTCTAACTACTTTCTTAAAATTATTTTATGATATCATTTAGATTGGAAAAAAAACCCCTTAAGATCTTTGAGTTGAACTGTAGCTGTCTCAATGCAGTTTGCTACCAAAATGGAAGAATGGTACAAAGAGGAGATCTGTAAGTAGTTTCTCCTAAGTGAACGATCAGTGGACAGCTGTATTAAATTTGCAGATGATGTAGAGCTAAGAGAGATTGCAAATGTATTCAAAGACTGTAGTTGATCTCACAATTATCTTGATAAAATGGAGGAATTATTTAGATTAAAAAAAAGAAAAAGTGTAACTGCACACACAAGCGCACACCACACTGAGAACATTACAGTTTTGAAAGCACTATGGGGAACAACTCATTAGGAGGTGGTTTTTGTAGAAAAGCATATGGCCTTGTATGTGCAGGAGCAAGGGAATAATATTGTTGTTAGAAGGGTGAATTAAATAATTTGGAGGAGGAACACATGGAAAGCTATTTACAAAGAATAAATAAATTTCCATAGTGCTTTGAATAGCCTGGTCTAGTGGAAGATGTCTCTGCTCATGTCAGGCAGTTTGGAACTAGATGATCTTTAAGGTCCTTCCAAATCACAGTAAATCATTCTATGATTCTATTATTTTATATATATATCAAGAGAGATTGATTTTGGACAGACTAGAGGAGAACGACTAGAGGTTTAGAAAATATGACCTACCATCAGACGACTGAAGCAAACATATGGTTTTACATAAGAAAGAAAAACTAGAGAAGAGTACGAAGCACAGTTTTGGTATGTAAAACACTATTGAAAGAAAAAGGAAGTAATGAGTTCTCTACTTCATATTGGACAAGGCAAGTAGTAATTAAATTAATTAAGAGCTTGCCTTTGCCTGCAGAAAAAAATAGCTTTAGGGACAGTAAGGTAAATTGCCTATGGAGGCTGTAATATCTCAATAATTGGAGCTCTTTAAAAGTGACTTGAAAAAATCTGTCATGGATGATGTAATATAGTTGATCTTACCATGCATCAGGGAATGGACTAGAAAACATAACAAGCCTTCCAATTCTATATTCCTGTGAGCTTAAAAGACCTGCTTGTTCTTTTCAACACAATTTTAGTTATGTGCTCCTACTCCACAGAACCAATGCATTGCTTAACACATCAGTCTGACACGATCTGACAGAGAAATACACACTTGCAAAATTAGAAACATTTGTATGTTAATATAATAAATTTCTTCATAAACAGCATAGAATATTGATTATTTGTGTACTATATGCTGTCTTCAAAAAAACTATTAAATCTTGTTTAATAGTCCTCAAAAAAACTTTTTTTTGGATGTTTTATCTAATTATCTAATAAATTAATACAACAAGGGAGCTCATTAAATTCAGAGCAAGGAAGGAGGAAAAGGTGTTGCTAGAACTTAATTAGCAAGATACAAAGATGCCAATTAACACCTATAGCTCAAAAAAAGGAAAAACTTTTTTATGCACCATACTAGAAAAAATGCACTCACAGCTGGTTATATATATCTAAGTGACATTCAACTAAATTTGGTACTAGTGGTGATATTAAGTAAAAAAAGATCATGTAAAGGAAAAAAGAACTTCCCCAGGGTAGCAACTAAGATTCCTTTTTATTAGTATGGACATCCAGTTTTGCTGTTCAGATTAATGACAGAGCAATTAGGAAAAAATTGTGCTACAGAAATGTCTAAGAATGATATCATCTTTTTTTTTTTCTACCAGATGTACGACACTAATGTGTGCCAATAGTAATTTAAATATACAGTTTGCAATTAACACCTCTGACAAGCTAGAAAATAATTATTTTCTTTTTAAGATAATACAATGACTACTAAGAACAAGATCCTTCTAAAATATAGATCCTTTTTCTTTTTGTCTTGTTTTGAATTATATTATCATGAGATCTAAAGGTCACTGAATTTTAAGTAACACAGGAAACCATCTCACTGTAGATTCAAAATGAGTATGAAGAAGAAACATATCCTATAAAAGAAATTGTGTTTATTTTTCACATACTTTCCAATCTGTTAAAGATTATTCTTCCTAAAATGACTAAAGAGACTTAAGTGTCTCCAAATTACAGTGAGAACTAAACCAAGAAAACTATATAATAGATGAGAAGCTGCAAACAGTCAGAAAGAAATATTGTCTTCAGAGTGCATATGAAACGTGATATTTGAGCTGAGGCATGGAGGCCTGCAAGGCATTTTATTATATCCATAAAGGATTTAAACAAACTCACACCCAAAGGAATAAGGAATCAATCCTTTTTTCTGAGGACTGCAAAAGGCTTGTTTTTTCCTTTCAGATGTGACAGCATGTACACTTTTCAACAATAAGCAGTGTTTGTCTATGGAAGGAGAACAATCTCTATTCCTTTGATTGAAATGGAATTCATACATCCATACTTAAAATCCATAAAGTGTAAGAAAGAGTGCAAAAGAAGTATCAAGATTGCCTGAACTAACAATTTTCTCACTTGCTTAGAAATTAGAAGTTTAGTATTCTTCAGTAGTCAAGAGTCGTCTGAATAGAGTAAAAGCAGACACCATGTTCCAAAGAGTCTTAGCACTGGGACGTACAAAGTATAGAGACTAAGGCGGCACACTTAATGTGCTGCAGGGTTTATTTGAAGAGTTTCTTTTCAGTGTAAATTTACTTTGCACTTGAAATCTTACAACATATGCTTTGGCACACTGCTGATTTTCTCAAAGTGGTTTCCCTCCTGGTGGAAAAAAATATCATGTCCATCATGTCCAATCTTTCAAACTGAATGCAAGGTCTTCCACCATTTGGCACTCTACCCATGCACAATTCATGTATAGAACCCACAGCTTTCATTAACTTCATTGCTTTCAGTACACTCCTAGAACCACAAAGAACCATGCAAATTTGTAGTCTTTCCTTCTTTGCATTAGTCCATGATGCAGATGCATCTGACATGAAATTGGCTTTGATCTAATCAGAAATAGGCAATTCTAGCTATGTACTACCAGATCAGCTTTTATGACAATTACTCCAAATATTTGTTTTTAATAGTTAATTTAAGATATTGTATCTTTCTATTTAACCAAGTCAAAACACTACCTCATCAAATGTTTCTAATTGTGCAGTCATAAACTGCAGAACTGGTTAAACATCTCTCTCTAGCTTACTACACCTGATGAAGACAAGGTGTAGAACTCACATGCCTGGCTGCAAACATCAAATGCTATTTGTGACACTGTGCAGTGTCCTGCTGGCAGTCTAATGACTGTTCCAGAGGAGTATGTGACACCAGCCCAGACCACCTAAACTGACACCAGATGTGATAGTTCAAGCATCTTAATCTCCTTCTAAGTGCTCTTCCTGACTTTCTTAAACAGGGTTGAGACAGGAGACTTGACCCAATGATAAATTTTACAGCAAACTTAATTCAAAGGGACTGCACAGGGATTCTCAGATAATACATAATGACCTTCTTTAAAAATGGAAGAAAAAGAGGACTTTATTTTAAAAGAGCAATCTGCTGTTTAAAATCCTATAAAGCCTAGAGAATTCAAAAGTCACATCTGTCACCTCTCTGAAGTGTTATTTGCATCAAGCATCTAAGCCATATTCTTGTCTGTTTTTTCTGATTCTCTCCCTCTCTTTTCCTGAACAAATATTTTTATAGCTGTTATAAAGCTGAGAAGCAGAGAGATGAATGCATCTTTCTGCTTGCATAGCTGAGAATTTGAAGGAAAAGTGTGGCTAAACCTTCACAAAGTAGTATACTTCTCACTATCCTGTGCCACGTTCATATTATTATATTGTTGTTATAATACAATTTAGTAGTATTTTACATTAATAATTTTCTGAGTAGCTTAGCAAACAGCAAATGATAACTATGAGAATGTAAATAAAAGATTGATTTTTCTTTCTTCTTTAAGAGTGGCTGTTTACTAGAATTGCTCTGAAATTTAGTGTGTGCCAGAGTTAACTAGGAAGGAGAGTGTTCAAAATGTAGATAACCTTGGAAACAATTAAGCAATTCCAACTGTTTGGAATATAAACACATGTAATTCTTTCACAGTGAGTGATATTTCAGCTTTAGGTAGTGGTAGAAATTTTCATCATCGATTACCTGATTTTTCAAAATTAGGTAAGTTAGTTGCAGATTAGGTGGTCTTCCAAAATTACAAAAATAGGATGTGTCTTTGTTGGGAGGATGATGATGCCAAGATTCTAGCTGAGGTAACAGTTGAAAGACCAACAATTGTCAAATATATTTTATAGATATATCTAATAACTCAATAAATACCACTTCTCCATGAATGTTTTTTTCATGAAAATTACTTCAGAGGCTTCAGTAGTTCTCAAGATATTTCAATAAAAATTCAAAATAGAATAGAAGAACTAATATAAATTCCTAATTTTATGTGATAGTTTTGAATGTTATTCAAATCTTTATTTTGAATAACAAAGATTAGTTAGCATTTATAACCAAAAAGCTACCAAATCTTTTGAAGACCTAAATCAAATTTAAGACATTTTAAACTCAACAGGATTCTCTGTCCATTATAATCCCACCTTTTTACTGCTCATTATAAGAAAACAAAATTCTCTACAATCTACCTTCTTAGGGAAACTGTTACACAGTGATTTCCTTATCTTATTCCTGTCTTCTACCAACACTTCCAAGTTTTTTATTTTTTCCAAGTGTAATGTTGACTTCAAATTGATCTCAACAATGCCAATTGCAATAGCTACTGTATGCTTTCTTATATAAAAAACATGACATTTAGTATGTGGCAGACATTTTAACCACTCCTCCTGCATAAACAATTCACTTAGTGAGTATTGCATTCTTGTCTATCATTAGAGATGTTTCATTTTCTTTGTTAAATAGTAATTTTAATTTTTTCTTCTCACAAGGTATCAAGGTGCTCTATCCACTAGCTAAAAAGTATAGATCAACTGATAGCTTCCTAAAAATGATTTATTGTATTTTTTTTTTTTGGTGCCTGCATTTAGTGAATCATAAGTACAAATATAAATAATGTAAAAGGCTTTAGAAACTTTTTGCTTTGGGCATGAATTTCATCTTTTGATGTGGATTAAGAAATCTGAATGTTTTTCCAAGCAATGAAAGTACATAAAGAGACATTTGTTCAAATTCATAAAAATACTAACCCTTTTTAAGTTTTCACAATGTATATTCCTTTCATCCCTCCAATCACTATATTTTATATAGCATTAGTTTCAATAAACTTCAGATATAAAACATTTCACATTTATAATTTAGGACACACAAGAATTTAATTTCTCAATATCTGTCAGTCTTTAAATTTACTCTGCAGTCATGACTTTAAAAAATTAAAGTGTTTTAGGGTTTAGTTTTCATCACTTGAATCATATCCTTAAATATGAAGAAAACTTCAAAAATATCTTTCAAAGATCTCGATTACAAATAAAGCATATTCTGTTGTAAGAGTGGAAATTATTGAAAACTTAAAAAAACCCTCTCAATTAAATTCACTGACTTGTGTTTCCAGGCAGGAATTTCTGATTTCTTGCTTGACTTACTCTTATATAAGAACAATCATCTGAATTTCTGTGAACCTTAGCACCATTTGTCCAACTGGTTTACTTTTCCTGATTTCTCTTCAGAGGTCTACATGTTCCCCTGTCTGTTTTTAAGGTGCTTGTTTTTTTGTCTGTATAAAGCTATTTTCAACCCTGGAGCAACCAGCTTCACAAGATACTGTTTGCTTATCCCTCAGACACTACATGAGACATAGGCAAAGAGGGAAAGTCTGTATCCCAAAAGAAAATTTTAAATAAATAAATAAATTATTGGCAAACTTTGTTTCACTAACAGACATGTAAGACTTTAATAAAAGTCTTTGTCTAGCATTGTCAAGTGTCTTAAGTAGTTGTCAGCATTTATTTCTTCTAGATATAATTAGCTAGAAAACAGAAGAATTTTCCCCCACTCGTTGTCTAGACAATATTTTCTTTTACAAAGATGTGGCCCCGACTTGAGAGCAGATCCCAGACTCAGGAGACCCGAGGTCAATTCCTGACATTAGACAAAATTCCAATTTTAGTTGGAACAAATTTTATTATTAATGTAATTTTATGTCCATAAACACATTATTTTTTTTCCTTTCAACAGCCTCATATGATTGATACTAACCATGACTCCAAATATTTTACTTTTTATTTTAATTAAAGTCAGTTTAAAAAAAAGAACAAAATTCTACTCCCAAAAGAATTTCTAAGAAATGGTTGTTACAGCCTTTAAAATGTATCACCAAAATAGAGGTATTAATACATTATTACCAGCACTACATGAACAGTATACAAATGTTTACTAAACCAAAATTTAATAACAGTTTTGAGTAGTTCTACTTTCATTTGAAATACTGTAAATGAAATCGATTAATTCCTTTTTTAAAATGTTGATTTTTTTTTTCTATTCTTCCTCACTAACCAGAAATTTGGAAATGCAGTATTTTTAATACCTAATTTCATGAAATTAAACTTTGGAGAATAATTTAGGTTTGGTAATAAATTTTGGCATAGTGTTTATACCTCTTTGTTTCAGTACAATTATTTAAGACCACACTTTGCCCTTTGATCTTTCAGAACTTCACTGCTAAAATGTACCATATCTTGACTGAATTTCTTTAAAGCATGTAAAGAAAAAAAATATTTTTTTTTGTAGTAAAAAATCCAAATCCTTGTATTTTATTCACAAATGGAAACTCAATTTAATCTTCTTGCTAGCTGCATTCAGCCTTTGAACTTCCAGATGCTTTATTTCCTTAGCTCAGACTCAGAAAAAGAGATTGTAGCAAGACCCCACACTGTGTTAAAGATTCTCAAAACTTCCAATCCCTATCATAATCAGCAACTTCCATACAGCCACCAATAATTTTGGCAGATACTTATAATATTATCTGTCCTTTAGTTTCCCTCACAGTTTGCAAGTGTGCAGATGTTAATCCCTGCTGGAACACAGTGATGTCTCTTCAATAGCTTCAATGGAATTGCCGAACAGACTAGTAGGACATGACTGTCTTCTGAACAACTTTGGACTCTTTTTTTTTTTTTTCCTAATTCTCCCAATTATACTGTGTTCAAGGTACATAGTTTTAAATAAATCACATTTCCTTCCTACTGCACCCCCTTTTTGGAATGGGATTATAGTCTGTATATCTGTTATTAAATAGAAAAATAAACCAGACTACAAGAAAGCCTATTTTCTTCTCCCCAGCTTTCTTCTCTCTGAGTTAATATGATAAAGACTTGTTTTCCTTGAACCTTGCAAAATAGACAGATAAAAAGCAAAAGAAGATTTAAAAGGTTCTAAGATCTTCTTTGAATGCTGCATTTGATTATATTTGGTGAAACTTGCAAAACACTGGTCTTATAAAACTAACTAACCTGACCAATCTGTTAACAAAATCCAAGCCTCAGCTCTATATTTATACACCATTATCAGTGAAATTAAGCCAAAAAGTGATAGTACTTAGTAGCTAAAAACAAATTGCTTAAATTCTAACCATAACTTTTCAAATATATATATCATATGTATCACAGGAAACATAGCAACTGAGATCCATCAATACCTAAATTATTTTTGCAGATAAAGGGAGAATGTTTGCTCTTAGTGTTCAAAGATTCTTAATTTTGTAATACTGCCTGACAGAATTTGTACTCTAACCAAGTATCTGAAAAATTATTTTTATCATTTCAGACCATATCTACAAGGGTTGTAGAAAGCTCTTTGGTGGTCTAGTGCTATACAAAGCTTCATGAATATAATCTCTGAATTTACAAGATTGTAACAAATAATTTAATTATTACCAAATTTTTAGAAAATCTGAGTAAAATTTATTTTCTTTCTGAGTGAATGAACTCTGTGTGATCTCACATATGAATAATCTTTGAGGCTACAGAATTCAAAACAATTTTAAAAGTCTGTCAAATTTACATATACAAATGTTATCTTTAAAGGAATATTAAATTTTCTCTTAAAGGTTGAAATCTTTAAGGACACTTTGGAAGGGGCAAAAGTGTGACATTTTAAACTACAAATCAACAGGATGAGGATGAAATCAGGAACCAAAAAAATGAGCTCTATTGCTGTCTTATTACTTGGATTTAATACTTCAATAAATTCATTAAGAACTTGAAACACCAGGAAGGACTGCGGATTTTATTATTTCTTGATTACTTAGCATAAATGCCGGGGGGAGGAAGAAGAAATTCTAAGTCTTCAATATTGCTACCATAATAATCCTAACATTGCATGATATTTTCAAAATTGACAAAAGGATGATTGAATCAAACCATACCATTGTCCTTGTGTGTTGCCACCATTATTTCTTTTATAGCTCTCATATACTTCATACAAATGCAAAGTCTACATCTGAGAAGGAAGAACCTCTTGCAGACTGGAGTTAATAGACTTGGGAGTATCTCCAGGAAAAGATGCTGGTGGTCTTGCCAAACTGCAAAGACCTGTCAGGTAATTTGAAGGTAATGGTATTTCACACCTAGAGTATTTTGTTAATCTGTTTTTGTAAGGACAGAATAAACTTCAGTGAGGTGACAGAGACCAAAATGTTTGGGACTGAAGTGAATGGTATACCCCTGAGGAGAGGCCTGGGCAGCCTGGACCAGAGATGAGGACATATCACAGCCAACCTAGTTACTGTGGAGAGGTCATCAGAGATGGAGACAGACTCTTCACAGAGATACATGGTGAGAGATAAAAAAAATGAGAAAAAATTGAAACAACAGAAGTTTCTATTGGGTATAAGGAGAAATCAGAATGTTAAAGAAGTGGGAAAAAATTTCCCAAAGAGATTGCTCAGGCTCCATCTTTATCGTCAACATTTGAAGAGCCAACTGGACTTTACATTGTGAAATTTGGTCTGATCCCAGACTCTGGTTTGAGTAGGAGATTGGACTATGTATCTTCTGAAGTCTCTTCCAACCTGAATGATTCAATCACTAACATTCCGGAATCATACTTGCTACTGCACACAGGATTTAATTCTGTCAAATGAAGGTCCGTATTTCAAGTTATCAAGTATTGATAAACTGAAATACAGGAAATGCCTGAGAAATGAAGTCAGTCAAGATTTCTTTCCATGTTTTGAAATATATTCATCGGAATTTCATAGTTCTGGGCAGTGACAGCTGACATAGTTTTAAAGAGGTAAGAGAAAAAATAAACAACAGTGCTGTTATACAGATTCCTTAGTGTTGTTTGACAGCTATCATATCAATTAACAAATGTATATCATTCTGCATGGACACATCAAGTAATTACTTAAAAGTTTTTGCTTGTTATCTCCAATATATCTCTTTCTCTTTCTTTACCCTCATCTAGTTAATCCATGCTAGTCCTGCTTTTTCCTTTAGAGAAGTCTTTGCTTACTGTGGGATTATCATTCTTAATAGAAAGCTTAAGTAAAACCAGATGAAACATACCAATTCCTCTTTTGATAGCTGATGGACTTTCCTGTTCCGGAGTAAATCTATTCAGGGAGAAAACCAAAATACTAGTGACTGAAAAGCAGCAAGCATTATCCAAAACACGTTTTTCTGGTCTCAGATGATTAAATCATCATCTCCTAGATTTAGTCACCATGTTACTATGCTTCAACAACCCTTTGGTTTCTAAGACTTCAGAATAATTTGTTTTCTCTAAACCAATTTGTCTCTTGTCAAAGTGAGATTGCAGTTTTAAAACCACCTGGGGAATATGTGATCCCATTCCATAAATAACAGAGTCATCTGCATAATATGTACTAAGATGTCCCTGTAGACTCTAGAGATAATATATATGAATAGAAAGATATAGACTCAGTTAAGAGATTTATGCAAGACAGACTTCAGTTGATATGTCTAATGTTTCATAACACAAATGGTTTTATACCACCATAAAGACAAATATTTCATGAGTAGTTCTAGCAGGTTGAATGTTGCAGATATAAAGATAAGAAAGAAGGAAAAAAAGGATATTTAAACAACAGAAAACTCTTCTTTGAATCAAAATGTTTAAAGTTGAGAATATGTAAACATTTTATGATGGAAAGAGGCATCATAGCTATAGGAATAATGCAAATTTCTAAAGAAAATATTCATGGTATATATATTTTTGTTGTGTGACTCTGGTTACATTAAAAAATAAAATACTTTTCATACACACACCTTTCAGGTGGTTGTAGAGAATTATCATGTCTCCTCTCAGCTTCCTTCAGGCTAAACATCCCCAGTTCCTTAAGCTGCTCCTCATAACACTTGTTCTCTAGACACTTTACCAGCTTTGTTGCCCTTTACACACTCCAATACCACAATGTCTTTCTTGTACTGAGGGATGCAGTGCAGAATACAGGGGATATCACTTCCTTGGTCCTGTTGGCCACACTGATGTTCATACAAGTCAGGATACCATTGGCCTTCTTGGCCACCTGGGCACACTGCTGGCTAATGTTCAGCCAGCTGTCAATCAACATCCCCAGGTCCTTTTCCTCTGGGCAGTTTTCCAGCCAGACATCCCCAAGCCTATAGTGTTGCATGGGGCTGTTGTGACCCAAGTGCAGGACCCAGTATTTGATATTGTTGATCCTCATACGGTTGGCTTCAGTCCATCTTATCTTTCCATTTTAGCACAATATGATCTCTGTAGAGATATGTCTATTGATAGATTTCATCTAATCAGCTAATAAGGTTATATATCTGTTTATGACTGAAAATTTTCTGTAGATGGAGATGAAGTTGGAATAGATTTTAAAAACCTATCTTGCAAAAATTTTGGAGGAAAAAGACTTCAGACTTCAAAACTTACCAAGTTTGGGATCAAGTGCAAAGTCCATATGACCTCATCCTTTTTGTGAATAACCTCATTTCTTATAAAAAAAAGAACTGAGAGTAAGTTCATACAACTAAAGAAGAGCAGTAGATTGACAGACAGCAGATATTAGAAGCAGGAAATATTTCTGGTTTTGCATAGATTCAACCAACTGCAGAGTGACAAACTCAATAGTCAAGGTGAGAAATGGCATAAACTTGCAAGTGTGAGATAGTTGTCAATAGTGTAATAAGGTTATGAATATCATGTAACTATTAAACAACTTTAAGTCCTAGCATTCTTACTTATAACTCTTCCATAAAAAAACAGAAACAAAACAAAACCAAAATATTTCCAGATTTGCTGCTTTATTTGTTTAATTCTCTTAAAGGAATTAACAATCCGTGGAATCTGAGAGTTTTTCATTTTGATGTTCAAGTGTACCAGATACAGCTGAGGGAAGGGTAGAGTAGTACAGAGGGGTATGACACCTGCTGTAGTGGCATCAGTAAGAAACACCAAATTAAATCCACTGAAATTAATTCATTTTTCTTCAAATTTGACAATAAGTTCAGACTACAACAAATAAACAGTTACAAGATCCTTAAAGACAGGCTAAATTTACTAATCATTCTGAAATCACATAAAATCCTTCTTCATGCTTACCTTAGAGAAACAGAAAAAGAAATAAGCAAAATTTTTAAGCAAAGCAACGTAAAATAGAATTCTTTTAATAAGTCATTTAAATAATAGGCAAATAAGAACAACTTGAAACAATTTCACAAAGACTATGACAAAGACACTTAATAAAGACTTTTAAAATGCATGGGATAAGAGAAGCATGTGGCTTGGAAATAAAAGGGACAGTGAAGTGTAAGAGCAGTCTGAAAAATTTTGTCAGAAAAACATAAATATCCTGGGGAAGACAATTTACTCCAGTGTTTTTTAAATGTATTGAGTTTTTCTCTCTCCTGCCAAAGAAGGAAAAAGTAGTTGAACAATGACCCTAGTAGATTTGGAGTATTTTAGTTTTCATTTCAATCTTAACTAGAGTCAGAATACATCTGGATTTCCTCAGACGTGCCCTCCCCTTTCTGCCAAGAAGTTTTCTCTGTCTGGGAACTGGAGAAGTTTGTACTCCCAGCGAGGATGTCCAAAATTTCCAGACATGTTCACTATGCACATACAGATTAACTTTGCAGAATAGGTATAGCAAGTCTGCTGCTTCTGGGAAAGATCGGTACACTGTGCATATGTGATATGATTGGTCTGCACATGCACAGCAAGCCTAGCCTGCTTTTAGTGGCACACCCTATGACAACACATGAGTTTCCAGGATTTCCCAGACAGAAATAATTTTTAATAATTTGTGGATTTTTCCCTTGCTTCCTGGAAAAAAAAAATCCTACTGTAACTATGGATGGCACTTATAAAAGCCACGTGAAGGAGGAAATCACAACAGTTAAAGAGATAATATCATAGTAAACCTAATGACTGCAGACTGTAGGGACAAGCATCAAAGATTTTGTTTTGATGAGATTTCTGATCCCCAGAGAAGTGATGTATGTTTCTGAAGAGTAGCTGTTCCATTTCACTTAAGGTAATGAGTACATACTGTTTCCTGAGCCCGTTGTATGCAAAGGTGGACAGTTGTGATGGAGATATAAAGAGGTGATGCCACTTTCCTTTAGTTAATCAAAATATTTCCTTTATAAAAACAGGTTTCCAGTTGTTTTACCTTTAGCATTGTAAAAATATATGGAAAACATGTTCACCTTACGCTTTCAAGTAAAGAGTGCTTGAACTGAATTAGATGCAGTTACATAAATAGAATTGAGGCATAGATCATATTAATTAAGCAAATTGGCCAAAGTAAGCCTATATACATAATGTGAAGGAAGCAAAAAAATGAATTGAAAAACAAAGATATTAGTAATTCAGAGATAATCCTTCATCAGAAATAGCATAAATTTGTATTGGGAATATGCCATTTCCTACTGTGTTATATCCATTTAAAGTCTTTGTTTAAAGTGATAAAGTGGACCAGTCATATTTCTCTGATAACATTATGCCTGCAGGATGCTAGTGATAAGTGGCAGAATTGTCATTTACATAATACGACAATGCCAAATTAATTCTAATTATCCTGATCATTGAACATTTAAATGAAAATGGAGACATTGAAAGTAACTACTTACTGAAAAGGCTACCTCTGAGAATAAAATGTGAAAGCTTTCTTTGAAAAGACAGTGCAAAACAATGGGCTTGAACTGTCCAATATGTTGGTTTGTTTATTTCTAATCAACTTGCTTGAAAAAGTGCTACGATTTTGTTTTCTGAGAACCTTTAAAAATGTATTCTGCTCAATATATATCATATTTCATCAAACATATGGACACTATTAAGAAAATAACTGCTTCATTATCCATAAATTCTCAGACATAAATAAAGTTAAGAGTTCATAATGCAGCTGATTGATCATAATGAATTTGATAAGGACAAAATGAAAGTATTACATAGTAGAAAATCCCTAATCATTATCTATGAAAAACACACTTCATTCAAAGCTTTAAGCCCTCCTTTTTCAATAAAAACTCAAAAGAAAAATATATAACAATTTTTATAAAGAAAAATATTTTAAAGCAGTTTATTTTGCAGTTATATAGAGAAATGAAAATTACTTAAGTGCATTACTATATTATCTTTACGTCCATATCTAACAATATTACCTTTTATTTTTATTTCCAGTCTCTGCTAAGAGCAGGCTAACCAGAATTAGTGCCACAAGGGTTGCAGCAACAACTAAAGGAATTGTATTCAGTTATTAGAAACGTTGTTTTTCCACTCAGACGTTATACAGTTTGCTGAATCAGAGAGGAGCTACAAAACCCTTTAGCTTTAAAAAAAATTCATTATAGTGAGGTTTTTTGTGCTTTTCTTTTTCCCCAAAGTTTGCCTAAACCTCTGGAATCTCTGCCGTGATGAGTGGCATCCTTTATCTTCCCCTCTTGAAAATACAGCTCTAGTGTCAAAACACTTGTCAGTATCCTAAATCAGGATTCATGACAGTACTCACTGAAAAAAATTAAGGCAGGCACAGACTGTATTACTTCAACTTTATTGAAATGCTTCTACCCTCTTGTAAGTGTCATAATGCAGTTCATAGGAAATCCATGTAACTTTTTGCTCTGACTCTCTCTGTCAGCTCATTTGGGAGGTTTGAGACATACTCTGAAGGAAAGCCTGTCTCTGAAGGAAACAGAACTAGGTCCAATAAGAGATTTAGATGACCACTGTAGTATAGCATCATGCTGAACTTCCTGAGTCTCCAAAAACCTGATCTATAATTAAGCATCTAAACTTACTCACTAATCCAAAGGAAAACTGGTGTGCCTCTGAAAAGCAATGAAAAAGCTTTTCTCTGAGCATAGATCATGCCAAGAAAAAGTATCAAGCACAATACCAGAGAGAAGATGCATTCTGAACCACAGTTAATAGGCATAAATTTTTACCCACTTCAAATCTACATCAGAGGATCATTTCCTGAGGACAGACATTCACAATTGCTCTGCTTTCCTATGAAAAGGAGTCGGTGAGGACAACTTTTCCATTTTACTAACCATCTTGTCATGGTTATCAGCCTTAAGTAGCGTTGTAAGATACTCCTCTCTTCTAGGGATCTAGCTACCTATGTACTACACACCAAGAGCATCTCTGGTCTGTCCTAGTCGTGTAAACTGTGCTCACATGGCTGAGAAAGGGCTATTTGAAAGACTTTATAGAGATGAGAAAGGACAGAATCACAGATGAGATTGCTTAGCTGAGATCACCAGTAGCTCAAGGATTCAAGAGGGAAAATATTACCATGGAAAGGTGTGAGATCTAACAGGCAGAGCCAGAAGAGATCAGGATGATAAGATCCTAGTCAGGAGATGTTACTGCAATCAATGGAGCTGTAGATGGAAGCCTGAGGTAGCTTTCTGGCACTGTGGATCCTCTGGGAGTGCCATAGGGCTGACAGCTCTTTGGATGTCTCGTTCATTGAAGTGGTGAGCATACAAGTGCTTAGCCTAATGTTTGGTAATTCTTGGCTGTTTTCTGTAGACTTTAGCCAGCGAACAACTATTTTATATCTTTTTTTGTGTATATCTTACTTGCAGAATCACTTGGTGATGGCCTAAAGACATTGAAGTGTACTAGCCTAAAACAGGCATAACAAAAACAGTTATCAAGATTCATAGGTTAATTTTTCTGCTCTTACAAGTAATGATTCAGTCATCGTTCTTAGATATTGTAGATATAATTGCAGTGCAAAAAATGTCAAGACTCTGTGGTCTAAGAGAAATCTAAACATATATTTCCTTAGCTTCCCATAACATAGCAATCAATATGTTACTAAAAATAATGCCGAAGTCCTTAGTTGGCTGTAGAAATATAATTCCATACAAGGTGAGATTTGAGATGCCTTTCTGTCCTCACATGTTTTTTCTTATTTCAATTGTTCTCCCATTGAGATTGAGCCTTCCATCAGGGCTTTAGGTGACTTTTGGGTACTCTAGGTGTTACCATGAAGCATCTGTAGAGCTATAAGGAAGCCTAAGTACCCAATAGTAAGCCACTGATCTCATTCTATAAACCCAGCATCTAAAAATTCAAATAATCAAATGCATAAGTCCTTGACTGAATCCACTATGTAGCAGCCTTGAGAGCTTCAGAAATTTGTTGAGAATAACTCTGAATTTATAAACAATATTCAAATTGTCTCTTCAATACAAAGTAAACTATCATAAACATAACTACTTTATGTAGATATGGCAATATCACCATAGAATGCATTGCAATATACTCTGCAAGTCTGTTGTTTCAATACTCAACATTTAAATCTTTTGCTGTCAAGTGAAATTTTAGCAATAAAAAATTATACAGTGAGCAACGAGATTTGGAAAAGACAGCATTCTTTGAGGGAGCTGCCTCAACTGACCAAAAATATATCAAGGGACAGCAAAATCCAATTTCTCTTTATACTGTAAAGATGCTTGAATTTGCCTCTGTTACTGATATACACTTTTAAAAAAAAAAAATGGATACACCACTGTGTGGAAAGTTGCTGCTGCTTTGAAACTTTCATTTCAGTGGCAGAGTATTATACAAATAAAGATGCCTTTTTTTTCAAATACAAGTGAAGTGAATAAGTCATACCTGGAGGAAAATCAAAATTTTACTTAGGAGAATTTTTGTCTTTCAGTAGAAATAGTAACTCCAATATTGGTAAAAGTTTTAAAATGTTTACCTGGAAAAATTGTAACATTTGCTTTGGGGAGGAAAAGGTAGGGGAGAGACAAGGATAGACAACAAAAGCAGTTATTTCTTCTACTTTTTTTTTAAAAAAAATCCTTAATTACTTTCTATGGATTTTTTTTGTTGTCCTCATTTATACTTTTTTCGTAAATGTTCTAGTTCACCAGTAACTGTAAGAGAATGGTAGCTCTTAGTTTACACTTAGTTGGCACATTATGTTAGGCTGCTGCAGTTACAAGACCATACAGCTGCCTCTTTTCTTTTGCAAATGTTAGTTAAATGTGACCTTAGTTACCCTAGACAGTAAAATATAGATTCATTATAAGCAATGTTAAAAAACTTTTAGAAATAGAATTTAATTTTTTTAACTATTACATGAATTAACAAATAGTTTTCCAGCATTAGAAAGACTTGTTGTTATTTAAAAGTTTCCAAAGAAAAAAACTAAGTCATGTACCACTGAATCTGAGACTAGGCTCTTGTATGCATTAGTTTAACAAGATCTTTATTCAGAGCGTGAGAAGAGCTGTGGCAGAAGGGGGTGTTTCAGTCATTTGTGGCACATAAATATGCTTGATCAGTGAGTTGCATTGTGTGAAACATAACTGACCTTATTGGTAATACTTTATGACCCAAGTTTGAAGCGTTGTATTGAGAACTGACCTGAGATCTTCTTTTCAGCTATTTCTGTATTTTAGAGCATGCCACTCTGGTAGCTACGATATCTTTGTACAATTAAGGCATATTCTAAGTGTTTACAGAAAAACAAACATATATTCCTTCACTCATATGTACCATGAAGGCAAAATCATTGAATTCACTCTAACATCTCTAATTTCTGGAGTTTAGTCGTCTGAAACAGCTTCAAAGATTAGAATCTTGTTCCTGAAATCTGTTTCAAGAAACTGAATAGATCACATCATGATTATTGATTCTAGTATTCTAGTATTTAGTATTTTCATTAGTATTTTCTCAGGTGCTTCAAAAACTACACTTACATGAAAGACTTTCTATGCTCTCATCTTTCACCTCGAGTTGTACTGATACACAGTTGAGAATACAGGAATATGTGTTTTAAGTCTCCTGAAGGAGAAAAGAGAGGAAAAAAAAAAAAAAAGAAAGAGCTCTAAAACCTAGCAGTAGAAGAAAGTGTTGGAATGCTGTATTTACTCTAATTCATCCTGTGATCATCCTAATTTTGGAATTACTCAGGGTTTGAAGTTGAAACTTCCCTTCCTCTAGCTAAAAACTTTGAGATGAGTTTTATTTAAGTCTATATCACTTGACTGTTAACTAGCTTAACCTTAGGTTAAGCTTGTTACACTTTCACCAAGTAGTTGGGATTAGTAGAACAGATAAAAATGTGTGAACTGCATTTCAGCATGACAGTGTTTTTATCAGGTTAATA
This sequence comes from Colius striatus, assembly GCF_028858725.1. NCBI lineage: Eukaryota > Metazoa > Chordata > Aves > Coliiformes > Coliidae > Colius > Colius striatus. Next base: position 57,002,681 of record NC_084759.1, read on the forward strand.
GAGAAGTGATCAGTCAATTATGTGATAAAATTAAATATTCATTGTTGCAGAATCCAATCCAATCCTCTTCTTAGTTTAGAATATCCAGAAGGAAAAAATATGTACACCTTGCACAAAAAAGCCAAAATCACTAATGTTACACTTTGTAAGCAGTTCACTATAGATTTTAAATCAGAATCACTATGGAAAATGATATCAAGTAGATATCAAGATGTTTAAGTGCTAATGATGTGAAACAATTTCTAAAGCACATGTGCATAAAGTAACAGATTCCTTGTGTTCAGATATTTACAGAAAGCAGGTATAATCATTGAGGAGGAGAAAGCATGGCTACTTATCCCACATCACTGGGCATACAAAGGGGAAGCTGTGGCTGAAGCAACAGGTGACAATTTGGATTCTTGGGTGGTCTGTATACACTGTCTCTTTCTTTTATTTTTATATCCAAATTTGTAGATTAAAATAATCTATTTTTCTGGTTTTGATTCAAGTATATTCTGTGAAGAACCTTCCACCAAATATTTCCTAAATTAATTGTATATATCTAGAAAATAAGTAAATTACTAACTCCCACTAGAAGCCATTTTGGCAATTACTAAATATTTCAAGAAACAGATCCAATACATTCTCAGTAATAGTCTAGAGAGCCAAGCAGATATTTATCTTTGAGTCGTCTAAGTGTTAAACGTCTTCCCTCAGTCACCTAGGTTCTCTCAATGGAGCATAAAGACAAATAGGTACCTTAGAGTGAAATTAGGTCTGTATTTTTGTTGGTGATGGTTGTTTAAGCACTATGTTACATTTAGTGTTATCAGAGTGTTCTTCAATTCAAGGCCACATCTACTCCTACACAACAGTATTTTTGAGTCTCAGAAATATTTATTTCATTTTATTAAGCACATTTTTAATGAGTACTTCCCGCTTAGAGCAATCTCCATATTCAACAAAAATTGACTAATACTTTGACTGATTCAAACTTGTATTTCTCAGTATTTCTCATCAAATCAATAACTTGTTTGAGGAAAAAAAATCATTCACTTTGAATTGCATTAGTCATATACAAAAGTCAATGACTTTCCTTTCATTTAGTGAAAAAAATCCAGGTACAGCAAAGGAAAGGAAGAATCTCTGTTTCTGTCATGTAAAAGAACTTTCCTTATCTCTGCAAAGCTGTATTTGAAAACACAAATAAACAACAATCAACATAATCAAAGCCTTTTCAAGGTTCTTTTCAGGTTTTTCTTCCTAAAGGGTGCATATTACAGTCCTTTCCTTCTATTCAGACATGGATTTCAGTTTGCATTCATGTCTGAATCATAAATCCAGAATAAGGACCAAGAGTTTAATTTGTATCAAAATACCAAGTGCAGAGCCCAGTTGAGATAGCTTAACCTTTTATTAGAATCAGTAAAGCTTGAGAGGAAAGAATCAGTATAATGTTTAGCTCTATGCTAAACATCAAATGCTTTGTTCACGTGTAAGTCTAAAAATAAGATTCTAAGTATTGCACCTTTTTGGGGGTTGTTGTTTGTTTGCTTTTTAGGGCGAAGAGTCTTCTTTGCAAATCCTAGACCTTAGAGTATGGAAAGAATCACTCTTCTGCTCTAATAAAGTGTGCAAAGAAGTTGTGAAACCAATCAATCAAAAATTAAATGTTTTTCTTATTCTACATGTAAAATATTATTTTAGCATAATTGACTTTATTACAGTAACAGAGAAGGTTAAATGATAACTTTCCTAGATATAGTACAATGAATGCTTTGGTGCTCCTTTTCAACTCCAGCAAATGATCTGACAGATGAACAATAAGTTCTTCCAGCAGGCACAGATTAAATCATAAGTAAGTAAATAAAAGCAGCTGTTAGAAATTAGTGTAGTGTTTTCCCTTAGCTAGGATTTTTAGAAGAATATTATAATGACCCATATGCACCTTTTAGCAAAGAGTGATACTTCCTAACATTCATACTCTTTAACATCATAGGCAAAACAAGAGAGCAAGAATTCAGTTTTGGGATTCTCTAGCTCAGTTCTATTGTCTAACTGATGTCCAAAATTGTGAATTTTTTCTTTAAAGTGCTTAAAATTCTTCTTATTGAAGTTCTAACATACATCAAAAAACATCTACAATTTGCTAAAGTATTTTTTCCAGATATCTTATCTCAAAGGGACTTAAATACCAAGAGTGTTTTATAGTTTTAAATTGAGCTGCAAATTTGTCTATTTTAATTTGGAATGGCACTGTTTCAAGGTTTCTTTTAGCCTGAATGAGCTGTCATCCTCTCTCTGGAAAAAGCTGTATCTCACAGGTCTAGTTTGTGTTCAACATTCACATTGTCAGGTCTGTTACTGTAATCATTATAATAATTGTTATATGAATGTCTTGGCTCATGTGGTTATGTTTGATGATGTTTTCTTATGACTACCAATCCTAGAACACAGGAAAGAGAAGAGTAAATTCAAGTAGAAAGCACCTGTAGAGTTGAAAAACTTTTTTGTTAAACATTCATAGATGAGTCTTATTCAAAATTTTGTCACAAAAATCTTTTGATCAAACACAGACTTATAGAAAGATTTTTCTTTTCCAAGGTTCACAAACTTTTCAACAAATCTGGATTGAGCTTTAAATGATCCAAGTTAATAAATGGTTTTGGAATGAAAGACTCTAGTTTCATGGGAATTGATCTGTAATCAAGCAAAACTTGGTGATTTGGCTTACAGTTTCATGGTTTGTTTCATCTTAACTCTTGGAGTAAAACTACAAGGATGCCAACTCATATGACCCGAAACTTAAAATATTAATAGAAAATTCACCGTAGTAAAACCATTTCAGTTTTAGAGCAAACTTGAAGAGAGATGAGGTGAAAGCTATTTTCACAGGCTTTATATCTGTGTGGAATTTTGAACCCTGGTGGCTGATTATTCATTTTTAAGCATCCATCAAGGAAATATTTGGCTCATGTGACCTGTAATAAAACCAGTGTTAGTTGGATTTTGTGGTTTGCGTTACTTAGAAGGTCACAGTTACTTAGAATGTGGCTTGGAATTTTTACAATCGTAGATCAAAACAAGTGGTTTTGAGGTATTTACTGACATAGAAGTAATAGTTATGAGAATTAGAATGTACATAAAACTGGATAGCATGTAATAGTTGGGAATGATAGTATTATTTTACTACTCATACCTTCAAGATAATTTAAATATTGAATTAGGATAAGGTATAGGAAAGATCCTTTAAATTAGAATTAGGTGTACATTTTCTGATACATACTTAGAGAATGTCAGAGATGCAAAAATGAGTTTGTGTTAAAAATAGAAATTGTATTTGCAACGTGGCTTAAAAGCAACCTGTGGCTGCTACTTTCTCACTGAAGAAACAAGTAATATCAAAACAAAAAAAACACTTCAAGAAAGGCTTCCCAGTTTCTCAAATTGTTTATTTTTGAGAAATTAATCTTGGAATATATATATTTCTTTGCTAAGGGAAAAAAAAAGGTATGTTCTACTATGTTTATTTTAAAAATAACATGGATCAGATTGATGGTCGTTTTTTATTTCTTTTCCTTTTGTCATTTGTTTGTGTTGCTCCCTTTACAGAGGAGACAAAGGATGCTCAGCTAACTAGAACTCAGACTAGGTGCTTCATCACATCACCATCTTCTTCTGGTCTTCCCCACCTAAACCCCTGGCTGCTTATTTCTATCTTTGTAAAAAAAAAAAAAAAAGAGAAAGTAAGTAGACAGGAGGAAACCTTCCTAGTCTTAGAAATTAACTGCTGAATGTAGAAGTATTTTTCCTCCTTTTTCACTGTTCCACTCATTTAGCAGTGCAAGAGAAAATTATGTCATTCTTTCAGCTACAGTTGAAGAAAACTGTCTTGGAAACACCAGAGTGTATTCCATGGATGTGATGAAAGGACTAGTTAGAAAGCAACACAGACCTATCTGTTGAACGGTCTATATACCCACACACACATTGACAAAGAAATAAACAGTCTCATTTTCAGGAGCACAGGAAGATAAATTTATTTTCTGAATAAGAGACAGGAAGTAGTGCTTAATGTGAGGGTTTGAAAAAAACCAATGAATTGAAACTTATTCCTATGAGACTTCTATATGTGAAGTTATAATGCATGCACATGCATTAGAATGAGCAGTCAGGATGAAAAATGAGTATATAGCATGAAATAAGTATATATCCATAGGATAAAAAAAAGAAGAAAAGACAGGAGGAGGGAGAGGAGAGGAGAGGAGAGGAGAGGAGAGGAGAGGAGAACTGATGTGCTAAAAAAAAAAATGAATAAGAAGATACATAGATTTTTCAAGATTTCTTTCATTAAAAAAAATCTTCCTGGTGTCTTCCATAACTTTACTCTTAATATTTAATTCCTGAAGTAAATATTATTATTGAGGTATAGGTTTCCTACCAGTACTAATATCCCTGATCCTAACAGCATCTTACCATCTCTAGTCCTGAACATCACAGTTGCAATCCTTTTCACTAGGGTCAATTTGCAGGCTAGAATAGTTTTACTGATTGGAAGCTATTGAATAACAACTTGAGGTTATTATTAGGTTGAACAATTCTGAACATGTTTACCCCTGCACAGTGAGCTGTTATCTCTGATCACTTCCTGTCCCTGACAATGAGGCAGATGTATGACCAGAATTCAAAATCTCTGCATCCAGATCCCACTACTATTAGCAGAGGTTGTGAAAGCAAGTTTTACAGTTCCTTCTAACAGCACTGAGGGAGAAAAAGGGCAGTGCATTAATCCTTCCTTCTCTCTCTGATAGGAGAGCTAGGTATTGGCAGTACTGTAAACACAGATACATTTACAGGATTACTTATCTCTATTATTTAAGTAACTCAGAATTATAAAGTATGTCTGAGCTCTGCAGATATATATAAAAATATTGCCAGAGGCAGGAATCACTTCTGCAGTATCACCGTATCACTGCTTCACTGATTTGCTGCACATAAACTTTATTTCCAATTAGTCTGAGCTCCCTGAGAATCAATTGGAGACTGTATAAACATTCTAAACACACACTGTGCATGCCACTTCAAATTTACCACTAACATTTTACTATATTTCTATCAATTATTCCCAGGAAATAGGCCATACTGCACCAAAGTCATGGTTTAACAGTGTTTCATTTTTTTTTCTCTAACCACCAAATATTTTAAAAAGCACATACATAAACCTACCGATAAAGTATTTGTTGTATTTTTTACTTTCTGTCTAACAAATTACAGCACACACACACAAAATTAATATTAGCATCCTAATTATTAAAGAAGGATACAAATTTAACACTTTGGTACCTACTCAAGAGCAATGACATGAAAATGCCATACTTCAAGCCTCATTTACACAGATTGAAATGGCAGACCAAAAGCTGACTAAGGTTAATGAGCTGCTTTCATTACCCCACAATACCACAGGCAACATTAGGTCTCCTAACAGATCTGAAATCTTTCCATGCAACCAGTAAATCCAGGTGAGTCTTTTCCACATAATCTTTAGAACTTAGCCTATACATTAAATTCTCCCACAGAAATTGCCTCAGAGAAAATTCAAAGGGGCAAACTCAGTCTGCTAAGGCTTATAAGTCTCACTTCTCTCCAATGGCAGAGAACAGTACCTGTAATTTCCCAGGTATGTTAATCATATTCAGCTCTGGAAGCTGACATCATACAGGTCTTAGATTGCAACTCAGTAATTTTTCATATATATTATTTTCTCAGCCAAAATTCTTCTGTTTATATGATTTGAATTAAAACTAAATTGCCATAGCCTGATTAATGTGGAGTATGCTAGATATTTTTCTGAAAAGGTGGGAAGGAGGAATATCATGTAATCAAGCAATATGTAGTTAGATGTGAAGTAACAAAACAAAATCGCATCAGAGTAAAAAGGCATCCAAGGATGCTACAGATTTATGATATTAATATAAAAGTATTAAAAATTACTTCTTCTCATCCTTTTGACTGGACAAGGGGAAACAGAAGAAGTTATTTACTTTGGGATTAGTTTATGTTAAATATATTTAATAAATTCTCTTTATGTATAAGGTATGTTCTTGAGCTCTTTGGTTTTCCTCAGAAGCAGTGGAACTGACTTTTACACTGCTTATTGAATGCATTTCTGTATCTCCAAGGAAATGTCTATAAATCTAGCAATATTAAACATTTCATATCATAGAAAGCAGAAGTAACAGTAAATATCCCTCTAAAGACCTTAATGGAATTTATACTGAAATTACTATGGGATGCCACCTTTCTGAATTTTCCTGGTTTTTTGTTCATATTTTAATCATTGGAAAAATGCTATTAGAGACTTCTATGTGTGATGTAGTGATGTTGACTAAATGTGGACTCCAAGGTCAATGAGGAAAGAGAGGAGGAGGTATTCTGAAACAGAGACTCCCCTGCATTCTACAGAGAGGACTGGTTGAGATTTTGCTAAAGACCCCACATCACCAACAGAGACTCATTTCAATTATGACCTCATAACAGTGGCAGTGACTCATTTTGCTAGAAATCCCAAATCAGGGGCAGAGACTCATTTTGCTAAGAACCTCAAGCCAGGGGCAGTGGTTCTCTTCATTAAAACTATGGCCAGAGGAGGCCATGTCCCATGGGAGGGACCCCATATTCACAGAAACTGTAACTGTGGGGATGAATCCACATCAAAGAAGCTCAATAAAATTATGCCCAGAAGAGACCATGTCCTGAGGGAGGGACTTTGTATCTGCAGAAACTGCAACCGTGGCGAAGAATCCACACCAGAGATATTCACTAAGGACTGTCTCCCATGTGAGGGACCCTCTATTGGCAGAAGCCACAGCGGCTGGGAAGAATCCACACCAGAGAAGTTTTTTAAGGACTTTGTCTCATGGGAGGGACCCCTTATTGGAGCAGGAGAAGAATGCAAGTAGATACCAGAAGCAGTGAGCTGTGCCCAGGAAGAAAGGAAGGATAGGGGAGGGAGATCTTAAAGTGCTGGTTGTAATTTTCTCAATTATCCTACTCCCTTTATTACTTTTATTCCATTCTGTTTCTTGTAGGTAGTATAGTAAAATAAACTTTCTTACTTTCCTCTCTAAGTCAAGCACTGGAGTATGTTTTGCCTGGAACTGTAATTCGCAGTGAGTCCTCTCTTCCCTTGTCTTAATCCATAACAACCTTGGTTATCTTTTTACCTCCCATTTTGCTGGGGCCTCTGCCATCCTAATGAGAGTGGAGGTGAATGGGGGACACTGAGAGAGAGATTGTCGTGGTGCTTCTGTGCTGTGACAAACCACGACTGTTTGACTGATATTTACTGTATCTCAGTGTAATTTTGTGTGGTTTTGAAGCACCATTCCAAATGTGCAGCTCAATTAATTATACAGAGAGGGATTAATTTCACAGTGTCAGAATTCGGCAACATTTTGACTCTGTTTTTAACTATAGAAGAAAAAATACCCTTGGGAATGCAGTGGTAAAGAGCTGACAATAACATTCTCTTAATTTTTTATCAGAAAATACCATGCATCTGATTGTAGGATACCTTTCATGCAAGTCACTGGAAGCAGAACCTGTGTCTAGCCTTTACAGTAGCAATTGCTCAGCATTCTTGGGGATTTGGGGGGATTTTCATTGTTGTTTTGTTTTGTTTTATTTTGTTTTTTAATTGGTCAATTTTCCTCCTCTATATAAAGTTTCTGGAGGTATAAAACCAAGTTTTTCACTTGATTTGAATCTAACTTTGTCTTGATCTTTCCAAAGTCTACAAGAAAAATGCACATATTTAAATGATTAACTCTCAAAAACTTCCATATTAATTATTTTTGATAATCAGAACAAATAGAACAAAAAGGCAAAATGAGGTTTAGTAGTGTTTTAGTAGGTTTTACATAAAACATAAACTATCTCTTTGGGATGTGGGAGTTGTTACATTATATCCCGTTGGGTTAGGGTAATACACATTTCCCAATTTCTCAGTAGATATCTGATCTCAGAGCTCCTAAAATTGTCATCTCAGGAGCCCAATTCCATTATGGATGGATTTCCATGTGACTTTCAGAAAACTAATGTTAAATATACAGCCCAAATCAGTGCTTGATCTGTACAGAACCTCAGAATTTCACCTTTGGATTACAATACAAAAGCATTAACTGAAAAGTTCCATTCCTTTCTAATGTTTTCAATTTCAAAGCATTGCTTTAAAAAATGTACACATTACACAAAAAAATCAAAACCAATCTGAAAAGTAATAACTTTGCTGTTTTGTGAATGAAGTCAGGCACAGATAAATAGGAAAATAGGGTTAATTCCTGCCTCCTCAGCAGATAAAAATGAAATGAGAAAAAGAAAAACAGTATTGTAAATTTTTAAGACACTAAAGACACCTTTTTTTGCACTACTTACCATTCTACGATTCAATGCAGTTTGAAACAACATCAACATCAAAAAAGTAAATGAAATTTACTAAAAGTTAGCTTACTTACTAAAAATAAGTTTACTAAAAGTAAAGAAGGTCTAATTGGAGGCCTGTGTCTATTGATGTCCCTCAGAGATCAGTGCTGGGACCAGTACTGTTCAATATACTTATTAATGACCTTGATGAGGGAACAGAGGGCACTGTCAGCAAGTTTGCTGATGATACGAAACTGAGGAGAGTGGCTGACACACCAGAAGGCTGTGCTGTCATTCAACGAGATCTGGACAGGCTGGAGGATTGGGTGGGGAGAAATCTAACGAAATTCAATAAGGACAAGTGTAGAGTCTTGCATGTGGGAAAGATTAATCCCATGTACCAGTACAGGTTGGGGAATGAACAGAGAGTTGTGTAGGGAAAAAGGACCTGGGAGTCCTGGTGGACAGTAGGATGACCATGAGACAGCAATTTGTCCTCCTGACCAAGAAGGCCAATGGCCTCCTGAGGTGTATTAGAAGGGCTGTGGTTAGTAGGTCGAGAGGTTCTCCTCCCCCTTTATTCTACCCTTGTGAGACTGCATCTGGAATATGGTGTCCAGTTCTGGGCCTCTCAGTTCAAGAAGGCCATGGAGCTGCTGGAGAGAGTTCAGTGTAGGGCATCAAGACGATGAAGGGAGTGGAGTATCTTCCTTATGATGAAAGGCTGAGGGAGCTGGGGCTCTTTAGCTTGGAGGAGACTGATGGGTGACCTCATTAATGTTTAGAAGTATATAAAGGGCAAGTGTCAAGAGGATGGGGCCAGGCTGCTCTCAATGATGTCCGATGATAGGACAAGGGGCAATGAGTACAAGCTGGAACATGAGAGGTCCCAAAGAAATACATGGAAGAATTTATTGACTGTGAGGATGATGGAACAGTGGATGGACTGCCCAGATGGGCTGTTGAGTCTCCTCCTGTGGAGACATTCAAAACCCTCATGGATGGGTTCCTGTGTGACCTACTCTAGGAAATCCTGCTCTGACAGGAGGGTTGGACTAGATGATCTGTCAACCTTTAAAATTCTGTGATTCTGTGAAACTATATCAACCAAAAAGAGTTTAGGAGGAAAAATGCTCATTTCCAAAAAGTCTGAAGAAAATATGTTTCTGTTATGTTAGATGAGCTATTCTACTATTTTCTGATGGAATCCTCAACAAGTAGTTTCAATAATATTTATAACTCAGTGAAATTATGTATTTTCAAAGTTGAACTTCATAAAAGGAGAAAAAATACATTGTAAGCGTAAAATAGTAATAATGAAAATATAAGAAAAATTTAGGAAGAAATGTCTATATATGGCACATTGAACTGGATCATTCATTCAGTGTAAATAAGAAATCATGTACGCAATCTACAAAGCATGATTGTAGGTTACAGTGGTATGAATGAAAGACAAGCTATTTAATAAGAAATAGGGTTTTATTTCTATTACGATGCTGCTTCTACTGTCAAAGATGATCACTTCATATAGTAATTAAAAGAACAATTCAGCTACAGTATAATACAAATCTTTCCTATCATGAACAGCATGTAGTTAATTTTTTTTATATGGGAAGGCAATGTACAATGCATGTGGTTACCCTTCAAATAGGAATTTTATTGAGAAACTTCTATCCTACTGCTGTTTTGTTACAGCAACAAGCATAGCAAATGTAGCCATGACTATTGTTTTGTCTACTCAAACTCATCAATGCCTGAAGTTGTGATGCTTCCTTTAATCCTGCTGGAAATTGTTGATTTTTAAATTATTTTGGTATTAAACTTTTGAATTTGTGGGCGTTGCATGGTAATCTGATTCCAGTTAAATAACTATACATCATACAACTCTGAGATATGCTGACAAATCTATTATTAAATGATATTTTCAGACATTTCATTACAAAGAACATAAAGTTTCCATAGTATATATTATAATTCTCAGCAGAAAATCAGATCAAAGAGCCACATCAACAGAAAATGCTGTATTAAATGACTGTTTATAGGAAGGCTTTTAACTCTATCTCTGCAACAAGAAATCATACAAGGCTGAATGGCTGTACAGACATATTGCAGACTAAGTGCAATTTATTTGCTGCAACCCTGCATTCCTGTAATGTTTCTCCATGTGCCCTTTAGAGTAAAGTGGAAACACAAATAGGAAAGTGACTTGCTTTGTGATAAATGAGTGTGTCTGAAAACATGAGACAGTGAGAACAGACAAAATAAGTGATCCAGGCCTGTTGTACACATAAAAGAAAATAGTAGAATTTCTTTCTAGTGTCAACTTAATCAGAGCTTCGGTCCTAATAGTCACAGAACTCAGTGGTTGAAATGAAGATATCATGTGGTTATTAATGCTTGGAATAGGGTAAGTTATTTGAAGGAAGGAGAGATGCTCACATTCATAGTGTAGCTTTAGGTTTAGCGAGCTTTAAATAAAAATGTAATATCCATTACTGTGTATCTGATCCACTGGTGCTCCTGAATATCTCTTTCTATGATGCTAATCTCTACTATCATAAAGGTCTTCATGCTCCTTCATGTTAACTTTACTGAAGAGTCAGATTTAATAAAAGAAGTTTAACAGAAGCAACAGAGATTATCCTTGCAGTGGAGGATGTTGTCTTTTTGTTCTCATAGTCCTTTGACTGTGAGAATCCTGATCTACTTCATTCGTTTATTCTTTAGGTTTTATATTATGTAATCCCTTCATCTTTTTCTTTCTACAAATATTTATCTATATGGGTAATTGTTTACTTTTGGATATAGGAATGACACGATGATTGCATATGCATTTGTCAATAATTGGCATACAATTAATCTTAAAAGGAAAGTATTATATCACATTTCTTCTTCCTCTTTGAGTCAAAAAATGTTGATAGGTAGACTGAGGCCCTACTAAATGTGTTTTGCTGACCAGAACTGCCTGAGAAATTATGAAAGCACTATGGAGCAGACAGATGACAAGAGACTGAGCATTCTAAATATTTTATGTTTCACCATGTCGTGTTGAGAAATCAAAGCGACATACACAATGATAGGTCAAAACTTGTGACACAGAATATAGCACAGACCCATGTTCTGTGACCCATGTTTCCCAGTTATTTTATTGAAACATAGCCAAATGAACCTTAATGCATTTATAGCAGGTGTTGTTATATGTAGCAGGTTCTTTATGCTAGCAGATTGGTACCCTTCTGAAACTTGTATTAACTTATCTTTCCTAAAAGACAGAAGTCATTGTCATCCTAAGTGTTTGCAGCCCTGGATGACAGAATGATTCAATTATGAGACTACTTGAATTGGTAACAAGCAAACATGACCTGGGGCTAGAATCTCCTCAGAATTGCAATCCAAATGATTATGCTGTGGGGCAAGGCCTTGGGGAGAATTTCTAAGTCCAAAGGGCATATGTAGTAGTGAACCATCAAGCAGACCAGATGTGAAAGTGCATGTAACGGAGGCAAACAATATTCTTTCCACAAGGCACCAGTGAGAGCTTCATCTCCTGTGTACAGTGGCACTCCTAGAAGAAAATTAATGTATAGTAATGAAATTAAGTTATTCTGTAATAACCAATCAAACATGGCTTCCAAAGTTCTGAAAAAGGGTAAGGATCAGTGCTAGAAGCTTCTTGTAACATTTGATCCCTAACACAAAGGATTATATTTATAATTTCCAGAGCAAGTTGTTTTGGAGGTGATAATTGGCAAAACTTTGGTAGTTTCTGATTTTAGATATTAGAGAATTTCTCCACTTGGGAATCATTGAAATTATAGGCATACATAAAATTAGGCCTGATTTTCAAATGGAGCTTTCAGATGATTTTTTCAGACATGCTAAGGAAAATTTCTATCTACAGTTTATATTAAAGAAAACATACACAATAAATAGATTTAAAAAAAAAAAAAGTATTATATTCTTATTTGGTCAAGGGAAAGTGCGGGAAGATGAACATGGAGTAAAATGGGAAGATGCATAATGTCAGTGCTTTGAGGTTTGGCGAGGATAAGATCTCATTCCTTTTGATGTCGTGGCCAGGACATTACTGAACATTGTAAGCACTGATTTATGAAGGCAGGTACAGATAAGATGGGAACATATGGAATATGCATTTCAGTATTAACATAGACAGAACATTGTAGATAGAAACATCTGACTGCATGAAAATGGTTTATTTCAGGATACATCTGTGCGTGTGTATAGGCAAAGTTCCCAGGAATGCTAATATATTTGCATATATGCATGCATGCATTATCTGAATACATTATTCATGTTCAAATTATTTTTAGTTATTTGAAAAAATAATGAAAATCATCTGCTGAAGGAACTAAGTTGTCCCAGAGATGCCCAAAGTGATGTGCCTAATAAACAATCATCTGACAAAACACTGTTATGCAAAGCATCAGGACTTAATTTTCTTGTTTAAATAATTTTCTGAACTGCCTGTATGAAGTATTTCTGTGGCAGTTTGCCTTTCTGAGATTTATGGATTGAGTATGTGAAAAAAAACCCACACTGACTTGTCTGTCGAAAAACGTATTGATTTAAATATGCCTTCCTGTATTTGCTGTTTGGGAATAATGTAGTGTTATTGTAGTGGTCTGTACAAACTGTTTCATATGTTATTGAAGTTCAATGAAATCTTGTTGGAAACGTTTCTTCTTGTCTTGTAATTAGGTCAGTAGGAGTAACAGCTTCAATAGAGAGTTTTATTTAACTAGGAGACATCATGGGCTTAGTAGGAATAGTGCATCATAACCAAGTGTAGTGCTTTTGCCCGGGCCAGGTTTTTCAGTAGCAAGGGGGCTACAGGGTTGTCTTCTTTAAAAAAAAGAGTTGCCAGAAGCTTCCCCTCTAGCTGACAGAGTTAGGGCCAGTCAGTTTTAAGCTGGACCCTGCACCTGACCCAGGCCTGGCCAATTAGTGATGGAGGTAATGCCTCTGTGAATAACATATTTGAGAAGGAGAAGAAGTTGTTGCGCAGTTGCAAAACTGCAGCAGCAACAGGGAGGGAGAATGTGAAAACATCTCCACAGACACCAAGGTCAGTGGAGAAGGAGGGGGAGGAGGGTGCTTAGACACTGAAAAGGCTCCCCTGTGATATGTGATGAGGACCATAGTGAAGCAGATTGCCTCCCTGCAGCCCATGAAGGACCACCAGGAAGCAGAGATCCACTTGCAGCCCCTGGAGGACCCCACACTGGAGTGGGTGGATGCTTGAAGGAGGCTGTGACTCCGTAAGAAGTTAATCCTGGAGAAAGTTCCTGGTAGGACCTAGGAGTTCATAGGGGAGGTGCCCACGCTGAAGTAGGTTTGCTGTCAGGACTCGTGATCCCATGAGGGACCCAGACTGGAGCAGTCTGTCCCTGAAGGACTGTTCTCCCCATGGATGACCCACGCTGGGGCAGTGTGTGAGGAGCTGTCCCCATGAGAGGTCCCATGCTAGAGAAGTTTGTGAGGGACTGTCTCCTGTGGGAAGGATCTCACACTGTAGCAGTGGGAAGTGTGAGGAGGCCTTCCTCTGAGAAAAAGCAGTGGCAAAGTCCATCTGTATTGAATTGTTCGCAACCCCCATCCCCCATCACCTGCACTGCTGACGGGGGAGGAAAAAGAATCCTGGGAAGAGGAGCATTGGGGGGAGGTGTTTTTAAGATGGTTTTATTTTCTCATCTCCCTGTTCTTATTATTTCTTTAATAAATCAAACCTTTTTGTCTCTAAGTTGAGTCTGTTTTGCCCATGATGCTAATTGCCGAGTGATCTCTCCATCTTTATCTCAACTCTCAAGTTATATTTCTCTCTCTCCTCTGTCCAGTTTAGGAGGGGGAGTGACTTTATGACTGGGTGGACATCAGACTAAACCACTACCCCAAGTAAATGAAATGAGACGATTTCTTCCAAACCCAAGATGGATGTATCCCCCCAAGTAGAAAAGCAAGAAAAGTAGGCAGGAGGCCTCCATGGATGAACAAAGATCTGCTGGGACAACTCATGGAGGAATCAGACAACTATGAGTGGTGGGAAAAGGGCCTGGTTTCTTGGAGGAGTGTAAGAACATTGCCAGAGCATTCAGGGGTACAAGCAGGAAGGCTAAAGCCCTTTTAGAAATAAAACTTGCCAAGATGGTAAAGGCAAATAAGAAGGGATTTTTCAGGTACATCACCAGTAAAAGAAATGTAAGGGAGACTGTGGACCCACCATTGAACACAGAGGGTGCCCTGGTAACAAAGGATGCAGAGAAGTCTGAACTACTGAACGCTTTCTTTTCTTCAGTCTTTGCAGCCAAGGCCAGCCCTCAGGAAGCCCAGTCCAGTAAGGATAGTAGGATGGTCAGAACAGCAGAGGACTTTCCCTTGATGGATAAGGAAGAGGTTAAAGACTTCTTGGGCAAGCTTAAAACTCATAAGCTTGAGTGAGCTGGCTGATATGATTGCTAAGCATCACTCCATCATTTTTGAACAATCATGGAAGACAGGTGATGTGACTGAGGACTGGAGAAAGGCCAATGTCACTCCAGTCTTCAAAAAGGGCAAGAAGGATGACCTGGCAAACTACAGGCAGGTCAGTCTCACCTCCATCCCTGGAAAGATGATGGAACTCCCGTTTTTCATTAAAAAGTTCATTTCATTGAGTATAATATTACTATGTAGTGAGTTGGGTGTCGATCTTTTCTCCCACATAACAAGTGATAGGACAACAGGAAATTACCTCGAGTTACACTGTTCAAGGTTTAGACTGGGTATTAGGAAAAATTACTCCACTGAAAGTGTTGTCAATTATTGGAGGCTGCCCAGGGAGGTGGTGAAGTCACCATCCCTGGAGATATTTGACACATGCAGATGAGGTGCTTAGAGACATGGTTCAGTGGTGGGCGTGGCAGTGTTTGGTTAGTGATTAGTGACTTTAAAGTTCTTTTCCAACCAAACAATCCTGTGATTCTATGTTTTTAAATATTTTTTAAAAAAATAAATTTTCATATAAATTTATGCTCTGATTCCAAGAAACTCTGACTTTTTCTTTCTTCCTTGTCTCAGTGTTTTGTATATCCTTCTACAACAATTTATGCTTCAGATTCAACCTATTTTTTGCTCTCTCAAACAACAACTCTATGAGAAATTAATCCTGCTTTGTGTGGGATGTGTTATTTCTCTCTACATTCTTTTTTTGCAATTCATGCAAAATGGTCATATCCTCTTATGCAAAGTTTTTGCCTTTCCCATTTGCCTAATCAAACTATTAAGAAAATACTTCTCTGCAGTTCCTCAACAGTGGCTGTAACACATCAGAGGAATTGCTACATTTCTGAATGATGTTTCTCTTTGCTGTATATCACATGGGATCAAAAGTATATATTCATGATCACCTCTTTCTCCTTGGATACTTTACTGATTTGCTCTGTATATACCAAAGACAAGAGAGCAACAAAATGTTAAAATTTATTCTATATTCTTGGACATAGGCACAGTACAAGTGCTATTCAACCAAAGTCTCTTTTGGTTGATGAGACAGCTGTCCCTCTGCACTCCATGGAGATCCACAGGGTAGTAGAGATCCATTCACAGTCTGTGGAAGACCTCATTCCAGAGCTGATGGATGCCTGAGGGAAGCTGTAGCCCCATGGGAAGCCTGCCCTGGAGCAAGTTCCTGGCAGGACCTGCAAACACATGGAGAGAGAGAAGCCCACATTGGATCAGATTTGCTGACAGGACTTATAAATCCATGGGAGGATCCATGCTGTCCTGAAGGACTGTTTTCCCATGGATGAGACCCATGTTAGGGTAGCTTGTGACAAGCTGTGGCCCCTGGGAAGGACTCATGTTGGAGAAGTTTGTGGAGAACTATCTCCTTTGGAGGGACCTCACACTATAGCAGTGGGAAGCACGAGGAGGCCTCCGCTTGATAAGAGCCAGCGGCAAAGTCCATCTGTGATGAACTGACCATAACCTCCATCCCCCAGCACCACTACGAGGGAGGAGGTAGAAACTTGGAAAGAAGAGAGGGATGAGGGGAGATGTTTTAAGATTCAATTTCCATTTCCCCTTTCCCTAGTCTGTTTTGATTGTTAATAAATCAAACCAATATTCCCCAAGATGAGTTTGTTTTGCCCATGATGGTACTTCCTGAGTGATCTCTCTGTCCTTATCTTGATTTGCAAACCCTTTGTTACATTCCTCTCTTTGCTGTCCAGTTTGGGAGAGACTGATAGAATGACTTTGTGGTCATCTGGCACCCAGCAAGGGTTAAACCATCATAGTTAGTAAGGAAAATATTTCCTTTTATTAGTAACGTCCTTAAGAACATTCACTATGGGGGCTTCTTAAAAAATTGAATTTCTGTAACTAGTTCACAGACACTAAGTTTTCTCATATGCTTTCTTCAAAAACAAAGGAGAGCAAAAAATCACAGCAAGAAACAACACCCAAGGGAATTACTAAGCAGATCTCAACCTTTTACTTCTTTCATCCTTTGGAGGAACAAAAGCAATACTGTCTGAACAAATTAACCAATCCCAGTTTATAAAATATTATAATATTATAATAAAAAAGTTTTCCTCCATAGTGCACCTGTCTTAGACTTGCAGGTGATTTCTAATGTTACAGTTGTTGAAACAAAATATTCAGGGATATTAACTATATCTTACCAGTTCCCTTTCACCACTCTACATACCTCATACATTCAGACTGCAGAATCTAGCAAAAGAGACAGAAACAATAGTGGTCCATAGTTCTAAAAATATAAACCATTTTTTTAAAAGTCACAGATTAATTTTGAAAATTTTATTTGTTTTGAAATCTAAGTGTATTTAATTTATGAAAAAAATTAAGAACTCATAGAAACTCATTAGACTTTGCTTAGTTCACAAGGTAGCTATAATTGAAACTGCATTGGTGGCATACATATGTGATATAACTCTTTTATATTATGTTAAATGCATATATTTGAAACATATTTGTCATGTGGTCTCAAACTGTGACATGTTGGGAATGACAGTGTGGTACTTCAATATTTTCTTGACAATATGAGGGTAATTCAAGTGAAGAAAAATCTGATTACATTCCATGTACTTTATTTCTGAAAAAAAAAAAAAAAAGCATTAATGTCATTAAAATGATGTTGTTAGTAGGAGAGGTTTTTATTCAATTAACAATGATGGATAGTTTCCCCTAAGTAACAGATATAATGGACGGAAGCCATTTTTCTAATGTTTATGAAATACACTGAACAAAAATAATTGTAATAGTCTCTGAAAGCCTTTAACTTTATGTTTGCCTTTTTCTTTAAATTTTAATTGTCTCATATCAACATTTTTTGAAAAAGAAAGCACAATACAGTTGGGTTCATAGTGTTGCAAGTTGTTGAAAATAGATTTTTTTAAAATAGGTTTATATAGACATTTTGATTGATTTACACCAATTTTTATATTGTTATGTATTTAGTGATGATATTTACAACTTTAATGGTAATTATGGCTTTCAGCCAAACTTTAAAAAAAAGTATATTCATTTTCTGCTTTATTGTTTTGCTTTTATCCGTTTGATTTACAAGTGCTCTAAAAGTACTTGAAACTACTTTAGAAATGTGAAGACCTTTTAATACATCTTTGTTTATTGAAAAAAAACCTCAAAGCAGAATTACCTAGGAAATAAGAGATCATGCCATTTAGAGACAGACAACAGTCTCAGATATGTGAAAAGCATTCAGGTGGATTACTTTTAACAAAGATACTTTCTGTAAGCAAATCAGTTTATCTTATCTGACGACTTTTTCTCCAAGAGGTTTTGACCTGTGTGATCTATTTCCTCACACAATTTTGGAACAATACCATAGAGGCATGTATGAGAAGTAAGCACTGCAAGTATAAACATGCTTAGCTATTCCAAATAAATGAGACATATGGTGATGAACATGGAAAGTATAATATACATGTCTGGGTTAAAAAAAAATATGTATATAAGAAGACATCTAAACACAATTCTTTTTGTGCCATCCACACCATGTTATTAAAATATGAAGCTATTCAGAAATTATTAGGAAAAGCTCAGGACTGTGCTGGTGCTCAGTTCTACGAAGGAAAAATCAGCATCATAGAGTTTGAGTTCTCTTGGTTCTTTCAGAATAAAGTACAACATTTTGATGACAAAAATTGATTGCTATTTATTTTTAATACACAGGATAAAGTATTCTCTTTTGTGTTTGTATTATTCCAAACACTGGATGTTTTTTGTTGCAGTGTAAATGCAGATAATGATGCTTACAATTACTATCTCCGGTGGATATTCTTTTCTAATAATACCATTATCTAAACAAATTCTTTTTCTGCAGTTTGGTTTTTGTGTTCCAGTGTAGAATAAGAAATAATAAACCTTTTTGTTGTTGTTCTCCCCTTTTTTACCACCCACAAATTTGTCACACTTTATTTTGAGAAACATATAACTACAGAGAAAACAATGGCCTGGACTCATACTATCTCACTTGTGGCTCTAAATTGACACACTCAAAGCTTATAGTCCTAGAGAGGTCTCTAAAAGTAATTGAGAGCAGTCAAGATCTGTGTCTCTCTCACAGGAGATTTTAAGTAATCTCTCAGAGTGTCTTTAGCAGCTAGATTATTAGTTGGTAGCTTCAGCTAAATGCCTAAAGCTGATCATAAACTGGAATGAAGAAGGCCATAAGTCAGGATGTCATGTTTAGAAACCAAAACAATAAGATAATTCTGAAGTTTGTAGATAAAAAAAAATTACCTCTTCTTTCCAACAATAACAAAAAAAACCCTGAAAAATTTTTGAAGTCTTATTATAAGTAACACAATACATATCAGAAAAATGCCTCAGGAGTCACATTCTTTATTAATCTTAAAAGTCTTTGGAATAACTGTGTATTACAGAATGACACTTAACAAGTGATGAAGAATATAAGTGTCCTTCTATGGGTTGTGACAATGAAAATATAAATCCAAGCATGTAAAACATTTTTCCTGGTAGATAATACATATTTGCTTGTTATTTTGTGATAAGTTTACTAATGTCTTTTAAAAAAAATATTTTAGAACTACAATAGATCAACTATTAATTTAACAGATGATATAATTGTGGGTTTTTATATAATGTGTAGATACTGGGGATGTTGCGCTATGTACATCTCCACCCTATGCTTCTGACATTCCACAGGTCCTGAAACCCAGTTCTATGTCAATTTCTGTGCTTCAAACTTAAACTGTACAGAGAAAAATACATCTTCACATTTCAATAGATTGCTGTAACAATTATATGGGATCATATAAAGAAAAAAAATGCAGATAATCCTTCACTCCACTCACCCTTAATATCCAACATGAGAAATATATTTTCTGTGGCTGTATCTAGTAACAACACTGAAGTAAAGAAGTCACCTATAAATGTGAAACTTCCTAACAAGATGTATAGAGGACTAAAACATGCTCCCAGCACATTACTTGTATAAACATAATAATTTGCCTTATATATCTGCTAAGGCATTATATTGAAATATAATACATAACCCCATAACCTCAACTAGTCCTTAACAATAATCTCTAATTTAGCAGCTCAGTGTCTCTAGATTTTCTCTACAGCCACGCTAAAGTGATAGGTGACTTTTAAATTGAAGCACTTGATGCCAGAGAGACTCTGGTTTAAGAATAGCAGATAAACATTTAAAATTAGGTCTAAGGAAAGTGAGGCCATGGTTTGTGTTACAGTAAACATAAGGAGTTTCTACGTTTGGTCAAAATTTTTGCAGTGCATTCTGAATTGTGACCATAGACACGGGGGTAACTGCATTATAAATACATTGTTCACATCCAAGATGGCAACTACCATGCAATTCTTTTTCCATCCAATTCTAAGAAAAATATCTTACCTTTGAAATGTTTAAAATATACTTTTATATTAATCGGTCACAGTAATTGAGCATTAGTAAAGAAGAGAGTAGGTTAGAAAATGTGTATCTTGATTTGTTTTCTCTAACTCTATTATTATAGACCACATATCTTTTAATAAGCTCTTCAGAAAGTTTTAGATGTGGAGCAATTTCTAATGGGAAATGCAAATTTCAGTCATTAAGTGATCTGCACTAGGGACCATTTTTATTTTCAGTCATTTTTAATTAATCTTTTGAATTCTTTCTTTTCTTCCCAATTAGTTTGATTTGACAAAATATAGATTCTTTCCATTTTAAAGAAATATTCAGAGTGGCAGTTTAAACTCTGACTTTATATACCTTATATAAAAGGCACTTGTAAATATTAAACCTGTGTTTTAATTTACCTAGATACCAGTATAATATCTCCCTGTCTCCTTTTGTTTTATTTTGGGAATCATATTTTTCTGCAATTATAAGTCACTTCAGATATTTACTTTAAGTATGATTTAAATAGGATTCATCACTGTTAATTGTTTCAATAAAGGACATAAATTTTAGTAACATTCTTATTTTGTGTCTTTGGTGTTTATGACCAAATAATTACGTTTCTATTTTTTTCTCCATAATACAAAGGATTATGTTTATAATATATAGAAAGTATATAACTGATATGTATATAGACAACTCTGATTTGAAAATGCAAATTAAAAAAATCTCTGTGTGTTTATCAGTATATTTATTTTCCTTTGTATTGATTTTTTAGAATAAGAAGAGAGAGCAAAGGGAGATTGGAAATAGGCATGTTCAGTATAACAAAATAGTAGATCAGTTTATTTTTGGTTTGGGAAAGGATGGAGAAAATCTACTCCTGCTCATTTGCCAGATCAATACCTTTATTAGCAGAAAAGTTTAAGGTTAGTCATTTGAGGACAAACAGAGACTTCTCTCAATAAAATAGAATGTCAAGCAAGCAATACCCTTTTGATTGGCCTTTGTAGGATCATAATCTCAACTAAGTGACCCTTCAGAGATCAGTTTCATGTTTTTGTACACAAGGGGTATGTAACTCTGTTATGCTCATTTCTGCTTCCATGTAAGAGAAGAAATGTTGGGAGAATATTCACAAGTAAATCATGCTTCAGGGTTCTGTGAGGAGGCCTTAAGGAAGGGCATCACAAGTTTATGTCTGATGCTGGTTTGTTTAACAAATGTGGAAGAAATAGGAGGATCTGATTTAAAACTTAGCTTATTGCTATTTTTAATTGTTATTGAATATTTATTGAATTATCTGTCATTTCATGTTACTGCTAGGAACTTTGTAAGTGCTCACTTCATAATCTAGTATTCAGATGAACTTTGTGGAGAAGTGGGAAACTGGAAATCCAGGACTGCATTAGTTATTGTCCTAGCCAAATACCACCCTGATGTACTACCATTTCAAACTGATTCTGCCTATGTGGAAGTGGTGTCATGGAATGAAGAACAATAAATCTGACCACAATTTCTCCCTAGTTTATCACATACTTTTCTTGTGAGGCTTTGTAAAACAACAACAAAAAGAAATAATTTATCTGTTAAATAGTTTAAAGCGTTTATAGAGAACTACATGAATCTGTGGAGATATAACTGCGAATTATTAAAATATTGATAACAGAAACCATGTTTCGGAGTGGATTCAGTCTATCACAGCTATCTAAGATATGTTCATTATCACCAGTACCTTATGGTCTACATTAATATACTGTGGTTTTCCTCCTTCATGCACAGATAGTTTGGGGGAGACGAAGGAGAGAGAGAAAGACAGTTTCCAAAAAAAAAGCCCTGCTGTTTTAGAAATGAAGATAGCTTTATATATTTCCTTTCATAACATAAAATTATTAGGTGTCAAATGACCTGCTAAACAAAGAAGATAAGTAAGCCACTTAAATATAGTTAATAAAGTGCCAACTAAAGCTCCAGCAAAATGTTACAGTCCATCAACTTAGTAACACTGTATAGGTAACAATACTCCATGACCTTAATTAACATTATAAAATAGCTTCACATGCTTTGTAGATTATAACTGCAAGATTTTACAAAGATGAAAGAGGTTAAAACATATTGTGCATTGTTGTGTATTGCATATATAAGTTAATAAGATCTAGCAGGGAAAAACATTACGAGTTCCAATTATGGAACAAAAGCTACCTTTTCTTTTCAAGATGAGTGTTCTCTATAGGCCTTTAAATTTTATTTAAAGGCTAATTTCTGCTCAACAGCTTTTCTTAAGTTTTATAGCAGGCTGATGTTCATTCATTGTATAACATTTTGAGACTTAGAGGCATTATTTAAAATGAAATGAGTTTTTCTCTTGATTAACTTTTTCTGTTAGGACAAGAAGAATAAATTTAAATTATTATTAACTAAAATAGTATTTTTTAAAAAAATAATTTGGTATTTTTTTGGTATTTTAATGTGTTCTTAACTTACTGTAAATATTTATGTGTGTATGAAGAGAGTAAGGAAAAACATTCTATATTCATATTTCTCACTTTTCTCAAAAGTCTATGCTACTGTTAAAGAACTAGTACTGTAAGAAGTACAGGACTCATACAATCATAGAAAGGTAGGGGTTGGAAGGGACTTTTATAGATTATCTGGTCCAACTCCCTGCAGAAGCAGGTCCACTTAGAGCAGATCACACAGGAACATGTCCAGGCACGTTTTGAAAACCTCCAAAGAAGGTGACTCCATACACAGGGCAGCCTGTGCCCTGGGCTCCATCACCTTCACACTAAAAGAGTTTTTCCTTATGTTTAAGTGGAACTTTTTGTGTTTCACCTTGTTCCCATTACTTCTTGTCCTGTCACTAGATGCAACAGAAAAAAGGGATGTCCCAACCTCCTGACATCCACCACTTAGATATTTGTAAATGTTGATGACATCTCTCCACAGTCTCCTCTACTTTAAACAGCCCCAAGAGAAATAGAGGCAGAGTAAGTAAGAAAACTCAGGGTCATGTTCTGACCAGATGAAAGAAAGAAAAAATAACTAACTTTTCTCTCTAAGGCACTTAGCATTTATCCTACTCTAAATTAAAAAAAAAAAAAAATAGAAAATAACTTTTAAAAAATCCACTATTTAAATGTAAATAAATAACTGTATTTGTAGTAGGCTGAAATAGTTTTTTATCAAGTTTCAGTGTTCAGCAGGGTCAAGATGAATTTTAAGGTTTTGAAACTGACATTTCAGATAAAAACATCATGGCTCAGGCACAAATTTGAGGCACAGTGTTTTAATTTATTTTATACAGAAAGTGCTATCCTGGCTGAGGTTACACCTCTAACCTCATAGCTAATATAGAGACACTTAGGTAAACACATGTGTCTAACCACTATACACTATTATGAAGAATTAGTCAGCTCAGAAATTTATTTGCTATGTCTCTAAACTTTAAACATTAGATTATCTAAAGATTACAAAGAAATATTTCTAAAAGACATTTCAATGCAAAATGGATGCTTCAGGCCTGATGAATGCCCTTTGTAGGTTCTTCCACTTCTGACATTCTAAAGAAATTCTAGAGTGAATGAATAGTTTAAGTTTGCAGACGTAGTTGTTAGATGTCATAGGCTAGCCTAAATAATGATCAGCTTCCATACAAAAGGAATTTGATATTTTTGGGTACTAAGAGGCATAGTGCGGGGGATCTGCCTCAATAAATCCCAAATCAATTGGACTTCTTGAGTATGTACTAATCAGCACTATTTCCTGTTGGTACTAGTTAAAGTAATAGCAGTCTGTACTATTCACAGGTTGATATATATATGAAACAAGGCCAGAAAATGGATCCTTAGGAATAAGATAATAAAAAATATATATATTTAAGAAGTAGGTGTTGTACAAAAATGAATAACAATTACTGGTTTAATATCTGGTTTTGGTTGGATCCATCCCAATCTTTTATGTAGCAACTGGACACTAGTATGCTATAGTACTGTTTTCTTCTGCTGACATTTTCTTTGAGTAACAAATAGATATTTGCATGTTATATTACTGGTTAATAGATTTCAAACAATAGTGAGCCTTTTTCTAATAAGTAGTACTTTTAATCACAATTTTATAAGTTACACATGTTGTAACAGTGGTCACAAATTTATAGGTGTTAAGAGTACTTTTTATTTGTTCTGTGAAATGTATTATTCTCAAGTCTTCTACCTTTGCCCCTCCAGTACTTTGCGTCACCATTTTAATATTTTTCAAATTGCATTAACTAGGGAGTAATTTCTGAAGGAACTTGTGCAGTCATTAGTAACTTGAGGACTAGCAGAGATGTAAGATCTAAACCAAAATGCACATGACTGCAGTTTATGAACAAGAGCCTCCTCAGTCTGTTTTCTGAGGGGCTATAATACAGTCATGGAAGAGTGCTGGACCTCTTATCTAGTCATGAGAATTCAACACAATGAGAATAACCCCAAGACAAGCCAGACATCTGACTGCTATATGAGAGGAGCTCAGATCGGTCTATAGCTGTCTGTGAAAACAGTTTGGAGATTGTGTGGATAATTGATTTCTTTTTCTGCTAACTTAATAAGCAATGAATGAGATCCCATATTTGTTAAATCAGTGCCATCTGTGTTGTATTTCCTCCCACCCTGCTCAACATAGGCATATTTTGATATTATTCTTCTCTGGCACACATATTTTTCATTTTAGTTTAAATTTCTTTATTCTGTTTGCCATATAAGAAAAAGAATCAGCACATTTTACACAGATGATGCTTAGCACATATTAAAGTTTAAGTATATTGAGTTTTTTTTAGAGATTTTCAGTCTGGAAACTTTATATCAGTACAAAAGTGCTGCTAATAAACTTTAACTTTTTTGTTAATAAACCTTTAATCAGCTGCCTGGAAAATCCTGTCATAAATGTATTATAAATTTTGGAAGATTATCTAGATAAAACTATCGCTTAACCAGGCTTACATTATGGATATAAAAATGTTATATTTTAGAGGTGAAATATTATTATGGACTGGTACACTGTAAGATGGTACAATATTTCTTTCTGGTTTCATATATATTCATATTATTAATCACAGGTTTTCTTCAACTCACTCTACAGCCACTGTATTAACTCTGGCCTCAGAGATACTCTTGTTCAAAAGTAATCAGTCGATTAGTGATGTTTAGAATCAATAGGAGACTGAGTTAAGTGACAGTTTGCTTACATATACTCTTTACAGCACACATTTATAATGTGTTTATAGATAATTTTATATTTGCCCTGCTTGTGATAAAGATTAGTGATAGCATGTGATTGTGCAGAAACGGTATATTAGAAGGAAGATATTTTAACTGATCTCATTACTATTTCAATGATTATTGAAGGAACATGGAAAGATAAGAGTCCTTTTAACCAAGTCCTTTTAATCAAGTCCTTTTGACATTCTGTTCAGTAGCAGAGAAGCAGTTGAAAGAGCTTGCCTCCATCTATGAAAGAAAGAAGGAATTTAACCTTATTTCTTGAAGATTTCCAGAAGCATACAAAGATAAAGTACCCCTTCAGTAGATCATCGTATGGGGATGACCTTCTTTAGAATTTTTCTCTAAAATGATGAATCTGGATAAGCTTGTCATAACTATGTAATAACTGAAATCTCTGCTAGAGAGGTACAAGTGTTCCCAAAAGTAATTTCAATTTCTCTCCTACTTTTTGCTTTCACTCTTCAAACCTAGTTTCTGTGCTGATGAGTATTCCAATGATGAAAAAATATAATGGAAGTAGAAAGGATAGAGTAGGGAGATTCAAAATATGCAGCTGTGTTCTCACAGGCAGGTTAGAAAACATTCTGAATATCTGGAGTTCACATTAGGTCTGAAACCAGTTTTACTATATTGGAAGTCTTTACATACCAAAATTAAGTAAATATTTTAAGTGGATAAACCTTTATCCTAAACTATTATTAAGCTGCATAATTTTTCTATTAGTACTAACACATGATTTATTTTTAAGGAATAATTTTAGCCACTAGTAAGAATTTTAATTCTATTTAATGAGCATTTTTAATCAAGAGCAATATGTTATTATGGCAGTTGCATCTTTAATTTTAGCCAAGAAGGCCAGATTGCTTAGAGGGAGAGATTTAGCTGGAAAGTCTTCATGTTTTTAAAATCTAAATGTTATATACTTCAAAATATGCAACAACTGGCCCATTTCCTTCCTCCCTTCCATCCTCCCTTCTTTCTTTCACACTTTCTCCTTTTCCTTCCTTCTATCTTTTTGTCTTCCTCCTTTCCTCCCTTTTTTTTTACATAATGTTGTCAGTAATTCCTTTTTCCCATCTTACAGAATCACAAAGATACATAACATTTTAAAATACAAGAATTAGCAAGCACAACAATTGCAAAATCTAATTTTTTAGTTATTTTTATTTCAAAATGTAAGTCAAGTGTGTTAAAATATATCCTGGTTTTAAAGTCATTTAAGAATATGATAATGGTTATTTTCCACTATTTCCTTGCCATCTCATCTGAACATGAAATTATTGTGAAATGTTGCATAAACTGGAGGGAAAATTTCCATCAAGTGCATTATGACTAAATATAGAGATAACTCGAGTCTGTACTGCACCAGAAACACACAGTTAAGTTTATCATGATGCCAAGATGTACATTAATATGCAATCTTAATTCACATTTCCCTTTTTGTAGTTCCACAGTCACTTTCTAAACATATGCAGACATTGACTTTTTCCAGTAAACAGTTCCTCTCTCCCTCTTGAGAGTTCATTCTTAAGTGTCTCATAAGTGTAACAGCTCTATAAACAGAGAGAAAAAGTTCAAGGAAGTCTTCACTTTCGTACTGTTTGACCTATCTGTCTGCAGAAAAATAAAAAGCTATAAGGTGGTGGTGGTAGGCAAAATCCTTTTTATTTCCAGAGCTTCCCAATAACCAAGAAAGAAGATAAAGATTTATTGTTTGTTAATGTGCTTCTTAATAGACTGGATGCCTCCTGCTCTAACCAAGGGAAACCAATAAAACATAGTTCCTGAAAACTTAATTCACTTGTACATCATATCTACTAGACCAATTTGTAATTCTCTATAAATCTTGTGTACTGGGACCTAATGTACACTGAAGATTTTAGTCTTGATCTTGATCTCTTCTTATTTTCCATTCTTTTATTGTTATTACTTCCACAACTTGGCTACGTTTCCTACTTGGCCTAGGAATGGAACAGCTGTGATTCTGAGATTTGTTGATGAATCCATTTATGTCTTGATCTTTGTGAAGCATTCAACCAGTATAATTATAAATCTTTCTTCACTGGATTATCTGAATGCACTGTCCTTCACCTAGCAATTATTTCCCGTGCCTAAATAAACTCATGCTTCTGTCAGTAAGATTTTGTATCATTTACTTTATTTTTCAGTCTGTGATGTACATAATGCTTCTTGAACATTTTTTTTCAATTTTTATATAATATCTAAACCAAAATTCAACGGTATAAGAAAATTCATTAATAACATTATCAACAATTCCACCAGGTTTTTTTCAAGCATGTTAATACTTGTATTGACTTGAAGTCTGGAATTCCTTATCTTCATTATTTGGATTTCTAAATTCTTGTGTGTAGGTATATAAGAAAAAATATTACTACAGACAATTAAAGTGCATACCTAAAACTTGTTAATTAGACATTTATATCAATGTAACATACGAGATGTCTAAAAAGAGTAGTTTTGCTTCCATACTAAAGAAACATAACTGAAGCAAATAGAGATTTTAAAAAAAATTATGTATTTAATAATAAATTTCCCTTTTTAACACTACACTTAAGTAGTACTTGTAATCCACTTCTGCAAAGTGTGATATTTTATAATGACATCCCATTGAGAAAGAGTGGTGAGAAAGTAATTGAAATAGCAGCACTAAAAGGTAAAAATATAATCAATCTATTACACAATTTTTAGCTATTCCTAAGGAAATGCATAAAGAACAATCCTCTAAAAGTGTGAAGAATCTTTTCTTTGTGAGATTTGCACACAATACCTAACAATTGATGAGGCTACCAGAGAAACAACTTCATAACAAAGCAAGAGATCAAACTATTTAATGCCTTTTCTTTAATGGATTATGTAAAACAGTACAATAGAAGAATTGTAATACAATGTTTATAAAATTTATTTGGTCTCAAGAAAATATAGTGCCATCAACTTTTTCTTTTTCTTATTTTGCTTTATATATGACCTGTTCATGAGAAATAACAGCAACGAAAGCTCTTTATGCATTATTTTCATGTTTTTTACTAGTAAAATAACACACACCATCTATGTGTCATGCAATGGGTAGTCTTAAAGACTGGTAATCTTCATCTTGCCCTACTTGGTTCTAATGTGTGCCTGTCATCTTGACTTCAGTGCCAGGGAAGGTTATGGAGCTGATCACCCTGAGCACCATCATGAGGCACATACAGGACAACCAAGGTTTCAGGCCCCGTCAACATGGCATTATGAAGGGCAGGTCCTGTCTGACCAATCTGATCTCCCTCTATGTCAAGATGATCCTCTTAGTAGATGAGGGAAAGGCTGTGGTTGTAGTGTTCTTGAATTTTAGTAAGACGTTCAACAGAGTCTCCCACAGCATCTTCCTGGAGAAACGGACTGACCAGGGCTTGGATAGACCTACTATGAGGTGGGTGGAAATCTATCTGGATGGCTGGGCCCATAGAGTGCTGGAGAATGGAGCCAAATCCAGTTGGCAGCCAGTCACCCATGGTGGTCCCCAGGGCTCAGTGTTGGGGCCTGTTCTGTTTAACATCTTTATCAATGACCTTGAAGAGGGAGCTGAGTGCACCCTCAGTAAATTTACTGATGACACGAAGCTGGGCAGGTGTGAAGATCTTCTTGAGAACAGGAAGGCTCTTCAGAGGGACCCAGACAGGTTGGCATGATGAATCGAGACCAATTGTATGACGTTCAACAAGGACAAGTACTGAGTCCTGCATTTGGGCCACAGCAGTCCATTGCAATACTACAGGCTTGAGGATTCTGGCTAGAAAGCTACCCAGAGGAAAATGACCTGGGGATATTGATCAATAGCTGGCTGAACATAGGCCAGCAGTGTGCCATAGGTGGCAAATAAGGCCAATAGTATCCTGGCTTGTGTCAGAAAGAATGTGTACAGTGGGAACAAAGAAGTGATTGTTCCCTTATGCTCAGTGCTAGTGAGGCCACATCTTGAATATTGTGTTTAGTTTTGAGTCCCTTGTTACAAGTAGGACATTGAGGTGCTGGAGTATGTCCAGAAATGGGAAATAAAGCTGGTGAATACTCTGGAAAACAAGTCTTAAGAGGAGCAGTTGAAGTAGTTGGGGATATTCAGCCTAAAAAGGATGCTGAGAGGAGAAGTGTTCACTCTCTACAACTGCCTGAAAGGGAACTGTACTGAGGTGGAAGTCAATCTCTCCTCTCCAGTAACAAATGACAGGGCACAAGGAAATGGCTTCCTTTCTCTGAGAAATATCTATAATCTTATGTTATTTATTTGACTAAAATTTCTCCTTTATAGTTGTTAAAACCAATAAAATTAATCTCAACACATCTAGATATCAAGTTGATTTTTTTTCCAAATATATTTTTAATCTGAACTCTGTGGCTGAAGTTTATATTTAAATCATCTAGAATAGATACTTAATGAAAAATTCAGATAGTCTAATGCAAAATATTTCATTTTTTTTCAATCAGACTGTTTATGTAAGTTCAGATTTATGTATATATGCACATAGAAAAAAAGTCCACATAATAAGGAGCATACCTCTTATGCTATCAACATTTTTACAACAGGAAAAAACTAGTAAGGAACAGCTGCTTTGGTTTGATTCTTTCACCTCTCTAGAAGTTAGTTCAAAAATTTTAATTATATATTTCAGATATCTTTGTCCTAATGAAAATCTATTTTGCAATATTTTTATGCCTATTTATGATAAATTCAAGTCCAAAAATAGGTTGTATTCTTTCATAGTATCATAGTGTGCCTTGAACTGAAATTATTAATAAAAAAAAAGGAACAAGGAAGAAACAAATAGAAAAAAACCAAGAAACGTATCTGTGTACATGTGAATAGTTGTGTGTGTGCACACAGACATCTGTTTGGAAAGCACTGAAGAATGTATACCTGCAGTGAAAGTTCTTAGAAATGTTTATGCTTTGTCATATTCCAGTAGTTTGGTGGGAGTCTTGCTCTCTGTGGGAGTCAGAAGTTCTCTCTCATGCACTCATCTATTCGACACTGTAAGAGACTGTTCCCTTCCTCTGCCTTGTGCTTGACTTGGCCCAGGTGCAAGAAGAAATTTGAAAACAAATATCTTTCCTTATTACGCTCCTACTCATGCAACTCATAATTCTCAGGATGTCTTCCAAAAATTTATTGCATCAATTTAAAGGAAAATTTGAAGAATAATTAACAAATCTCAATTGGGTTCAATTAATGACTAACAGAGGAAGGACGCAGAGGAAGGTTTTTCTGGTCATTTTTATAGACAAAAGGGAGTAAAAGATACTAAATAAGACCAACTTCATATTGACATTCTACAAGTTCCTTTAAATTATAACAAAGTTTTCAGAATCTGTCATTCTGAAATATATGGTACCCAATGTTAGACTTATCCAGTAGAAGACAGAGACTTCTTTGGTTTGTTGCTTATAGCCATCGGTTTTGGTTTGAGATTTGGGAATCTTTCCACATATATGCAAATATTAAGAACTTTCAAAGATTTCTGAAAGCTCAAAGGTACTAAGAAATTTACAATTACTAAGATAATTGTATGAGAAGTGACGACATTTAAATTTCAACTTTGAATGTTGGTTTTGTATCTGCTAGTATTTCTGTGCATACTCTTCCATTACTCTTCCTTTTTGCTTCCAAGCTGGAGTGCATGTTTGTGAAACTGACATTTTTCCAAATGGAGTATAGAAAATGAAGAGGAGTTAGAATAAATACTTATTTGAAATAATTTCTCTTCATCAACTACAGTACAGCTAAATGATATTTGTTTCTCCAGCCTCTTTTTCTTGTGAAGCAATGTTAGATTTGTTTTGCAATTACCTTAGCTTAAACTATTTGTTAATTTTAAAGCACTGCAATAGTAAAAGGCGGCTTCTAGAGACAGTTCTTTTGTTAAATTTAATCTGCACTTAAGTTACATAAACAGTCAGCAAAACAGTTAATCATTATTATCTTGAGTGAGACACTTGCTTTTCTACTCTTTGTATGATATTGTTTATCTATGCATATAGCTGATCCAGGTAGCTTTCTCATTATTTCTATTTTGTTCTTTTTTTCCTTTTATAACTGTTAATTATATTTTCTTGTTTTATAGTGTCTTTTATTAAACTGTAGTGTGTGCTTTTAAAGACATAATTAGTAGTTAAGTTTCTAATTAGTATGAAAACTCAAAGGTAGCTGCTTCATTGCTATCTTCCACCGGTACCTTTAAATTTTGATTCTTCTGTCATGTGCATTTTCTGCAGTAATCTTCCCACATTCTTACAGAGTATCTAGAGCACCTAGCAAATAGAGCCCGGAACAGAGAGAACTACTAAACAAAGTCCATTTTCATAATGTGTATTCTCCTTCTTTTAATTTTCTTTCTTTTTTTTTTCCCCCTAGTTTTAATTTTATTAAATTGTGTTAGTTTTGTCTATTGTGAACATACTTTAGTGCACAAAGTTTCACTAAAAAGAGATAGTTGTGATAGTGGTTTTTTTCTTGAAATGGGCTAGTTCCATTAAACTACCATAATGCTGTTCCAGATTTGCATGATTTTCACCAGTAGTGGTTATTCTGTTCTCCTTCACAGTTTGGCCTACAGTGACTGTCAAGTATTTATCAAGAAACAGTCAAATCACAAACAAGCAAGGAAAGAAAAGGAAGCTACATAATTAGGCAAAATTTGAATCATTATGCTTCTTTCATCTGGTGTTTCTGAATGCTTTACAGCTGACACACTAATAAACTTATGTTTTACTGCAAAAAAAGGCAAGATGTACTTTCTCAATATTTCAATATAGTAGTGAATCTTTGCACATATGTAGTGATATCAGGTTTGAAATTTTTGTAAACTGCTCTTCCCTGGAAGAAGACTAGTCTCATAACTGTCCCTGTTATATTCTTCAGCCCTTAATACTAATGCAATACATGTATAACACTTGTGTCTGTAAAAGACAACATACTAATTTGTGGAATTTTTACTCTTGAACTTTAGTTATTACCATAATTGCTATAGTTACAGTCTAATTGTCTTCCTCACAGGCATTTAGGCATTCCTTGCCTAAATTAATTATCACTGATAGGTTTTTCTTACCAATATTTCATGTAAAATCCTCTTGGTTGTGAATCATAAACCATTTTAACTTTTGTCATCTGTTCTTAGAAAATGTAAACGACAATTACAAGAATGCAAACTTGACACACTCCTTTTTCCCATAAAAACCCCAGAATTTCTTTTTTCTTTCATTGCTCCAGGCCATAAACACCAAAAATCCTAATTAAAACACAGAGTTTGATTCTGTTCTCTTCAGGGATTACAGGAACTAAGTGAAAGGAATGTGAATTAAAAAATTATACTGGCCCAAACAAAGACACCCTCAGAGTTTCAAATTGTTCACTTTTCTTTGCTCTAGGATCATGTACCTTGTAAGGGAAATAGTTACTGTGGAAAAACTAATGAATGTAGACATCATTCAAACCAGTTTCACACGTACATGAAATGTCAATGTGAATAGAATTTAAACAAAAACATCTAAGCAATTATGCAAGTATGAAAGAATTATATTTGCTAGCTACAAAGACACCTTTGTTGCCTCTGACTTCATAGAAATAAATGTACTTGTGTTTGTGTGTGTATGCAAAGTATGCCTTTACATTAGTAATAAGGCATCACCACTTGAACAAACCAGGCAAGACACATTTTCCAGAGTTGATGTCAAAAGTTGTAGGTCAAGGCTGGGTTCAACATAATACCTCTCCCTGTATAATGCAACTTTATTTGATTGTTGTCTCCTTTCTTCTCCTTTTTTTTTTCCCTCTCTTTTTTTTTTTTCCCTTCCCCGCCCCCCCCCCCCCCCAAAGGTAATGCACTCAAGTTGAAAAGGGGAAAAAGTAGCTCTATTTGTCAGAATCTTGCCTGACTGCAGTCTCTTTTTTGATAAGAAAACCAGTCTAACAGTGTGGCTGGGTTATTCTTACAACTTATGGAGAAAGGATGGACAGTTTGTTTCATGGACTATTTTTACGTTATCTATTGCACTGTTTTAAAAGTCAATGCTGAAAACAACTCTGGATTCAGATAACAAACCAGGCTGCTTCTAATATCATATCAAAATGAACTAGGAATAAAATGACTGAAGTTTTTCAAATGAACAGCGATTTTCCATGGTACATGATTTAGATGATCTTATAACATTTGATAAGTGATTTTACAGTGTTTCAGCAGAATTGAGTTAGGCATTTTAAGGCTATCAAAATATTTATAGAAAAATTAGAATAGATAGAATAAAATGTTTCAGTTGGAAAGGACCCACAATGATCATCTAGTCCAACTGCCTGACCAATTCAGAGTTGACCAAAAAGTTAAAGCATGCTTTTAAGGGCATGGTCCAAATGCCTCTTAAACAGATACAGGCTTGGGGCATTGACTACTTCTCTAGGAAGTTTGTTCCAGGGTTTGATGAATGCTTCCTCATGTCCATTCTAAAGTTCCTTTGGTCCACTTTGAACAGTTAACTGTCTGCCTTGGATAATTTTTGCTTTTTCCTCAAGTGAAAGTGTTCTTGTTTTATATATATAATAAAGATGATTAACAGAATCCAATAGTTTTCAACTCCAAAAATACTTTATATCCCACATACATTTAAAATGTCAGTGGGAAATAATGTGCAAATGCTGTTTTTTTGAGGTTTTGGGGGTTTTTTTGATTTATTTTTTAAAATAAAAATGAAATAAGAGTGAATGATTTTACATGTAATAAACTTATGTGTCATTTTACTTCACCCATACATTTTTACTTAAATCTGGAAAAACATTGGTGAGCTTTGTTTGAGTATATAGCGATACCCAAAGCAAATATGATGTTTTACTTTCTGTTATTTGATGTGTAATCTTGGTTAAACAGTCATTGTGACCTAGTCAAAACTGCAAGACTATTGGTTGCATGATCAGCCCAGGCCTTAACTGCACATCCAATTATTATAGAAGAAAATTAAATTTGTTTAGTAATCAGATTGTTTGTATATCATTAAGAAAGTGATTTAGACATGATCTCTGTCTTTCATAAACTATTATTAGTTGCCGAAAAAGCAGCCATTTTTTTTCTCTCCTAGGTTGTCTCTGCAGTACTACAGAAAAATCTTTAGTCTCTTCCAGAGAGACCTAGTATCCTAGAAACATATAGAACTGCTATATGTATCCACCTACCAGTTCATGTCTGTGTAACCCGTTCATTGTGTTATATAGCATGCTCCATTAACACAAGAGAGATGAATATAAGAGCACTGGAAAAAGAAAACACATTTTAAAGCACAGCTTCGCTGTATCTGAAGCAAGTGGTCCTTCAGTTAGCAACCTGTATTTTCTAGAAAGTCATTAAAGGGAGAAAAGTATTCCAAATGGGAGATTCAGCCCATGAAAAACTTGAACTGTGATTCTCTCTTTATTGAAAATACTGTTTTATGACAACTAGCTGGCCTGGGCTTTCCCAGTAATATCACGAAGATAATCACAGTGTCATATAGGCTTAGATCTTCAACTTCTTATTTCATAAAATGTACTGGGAATCTAAGCAATAAACTCAGGGCATTTTGATTGTGCTCTGTTACCACAGATTGGTTTAATCTTATTTATTTTTTATCGTTTTAGATTGGAATAGAATAATATAGAACAATAATTCAAGTTGGAAGGGACCTACAATGATCATCTAGTCAAACTATCTGACTATTTCATGGTTGAAATTAAAGTACACTATTGAGGGCATTGTCCAAAATGTTAGTCACATGTGTCCAAATAAGTCATGATACATCAACCACCTCTCTAGGAAATCTATTGCAGTGTTTAGCTATCCTCTTTGTAAAGAAATGCTTCCTACATTAAGTCTGAACCTTACCTGTCGCAGCATTGAACCATTTTATTCAAGGTTAAATTGGATCACAATAATCAAAGGAAAGGGATAAGAAGATGTTACAGCCCCCTCAAAATTTAAGTATCCAGCTAAAGGTACATATCTTTGTAATGATCATAAAGCAGTCTAAGTCAATTAAGCTTCTAATTCAGACATCTGAATTTGGCATATATGAGGAATAAAGTACAGGACCAAATGCCCAGAAGATAGAAATGCCCAGATACTGGAGTATCACTTGTTCAGATGTCAAAGTCTTTCATTAGAAATAATCTTGATACTTCAAATACAACTGCTCGTAAATTGGGAAACAAATACAGAGTATAAAAAACATAGATAATGGATTCTTGCTTGTTTGTTTGTTTCTTTGCTTTGCCTTTGTCTTCTCTATATGTGTGTTTTCCAAAGATTTTTCTCCTTATGTACAAGAATTCTTTAAATCCAATATATATTATTTTATTTTGTCTTACTAGGTTAGTAGAGTGTACTGATTCTTCTTGTCTGCTACACATATGCAGCACATGAACAAGATCATTCTCTTCCAAAGAGTTAACATTTCTATAATAATACAGCAAGGACAATCCCATTCTGCAGCATGGCTGTTCCCTTCACAAATCCACACAGCTATGCATAGTCATCACAGGGACAGCTTTTCATAGGGACATCATGTCAGGGCAACAAAAGCAGTGTGTATGCCAAGATGAGAGTCAGAAGGCTGACCACCCTGAGGAAGTGTGTAGCTGTGGAGGATCCTCTTGCACCCCTCCAGTGAAACCGGCATGCCAGAGTAAGCCCCTGTATTGTCTGTACACCAACACACACAAGCTAGGTCATAAGCAGGAGGAACTGGAGCTGTGGCTGCAAATGCAGGACCATGGCCTCATTGCAGTTACAGAGGCATGGTGGGACAACTCCCATGACTAGAGCACAGCCATGAATGGCTATGTGGTATTTAGGAGAGGAATGTAATTCCAATGTATTGAACTCTGCCTAGATGGCTATGAAGAATGGGTGGAAAGTTAATGGGTGAGAATTAAAGGGCAGGCTAATAGAGGTGATACTGTGGTGAGAGTTTACTGCAGGCCACCTGATAGGGAAGAGGAAGTTGATGAGACCTTCTACAGACAGTTGAAAGCTGCCTCATGTTGCAGACCCTTTTTCTTATGGACAACTTCAACCACCTTCATATTTGCTGGCAAAAAAAAAGAGGAGTGTGCTAGTAGACCTTGTACTGACAAATAAAGAAGGTCTGATCAGTGATGTGAAGGTTTTGGACAGCCTTGGATGCAGTGACCATGGGATGATGGAGTGGATCCTGCGTGGAAGAAGCAGGGCAACAAGCAAGATTGCTACCCTGGACTCCAGGAGAACTGGATTTGCTCTCTTCAAAGACATACTTGGAGGAATCTCATGGGCTAGGATTCCAGAAGGTAGGAGTGCCAAAGAAAGCTCATCAATCTTCAAGCACCACTTCCTTCAAGACCAAGATCATTGAATGCCCACAAGTGAAAAATAAGGTAAAGGAGGTAAGAGATCTGCAGAAATGAACAAGGAACTTCTGGAACAACTCAAATGGAAGAAGGAAGTCTATGGAATGAGGGAAAAGGGCTGGATCACTTGTGAAGAATCACAGCAAAATGAAAACCAATGAGAATATGAGCCTGTTGCTGAATGAGGTGGGTGCCCTGGTGATGGAGGACAGAGAGAAAGTGGAGCTATTGAATGCCTTCCTTGCTTAAGTCTTTGCAGCTAAGACCAACCCTCAGGGAGCCCAGTCCCTGGAGGACAAAGAGAAAGTCTGGAGAAAGGAGGACTGTTCCTTGTTTGACAAGGGTTAGATTAGGGATCTACTAGGCAAGATCGACACATACATATCCATGAGCTCTGATGGGATGCACCCAAAAGTGCTGAGGGACTTGGCAGATGTTATTGCTAAGCCACTCACTAGCATTTTTGAATGATCATGGAGCACAAGTGAGGTGCCTGAAGACTAGAAAAAGGCCAATGTCACACTAGTCTTTAAAAAAGGCAAAAATGAGAACCTAGGAGACTACAGGCCAGTCAGCCTCACCTCCATCCCTGGAAATCTAGCTTGACTTCAGTGGGGCTTTTGACTCTGTTCAGGAAATGTGGTTGGATGAATGGACGGTGAGGTGAATCAAGAACTGCCTGAATTACAGAGTACAGACGGCAGTGAGCAACAGTGCAGAGTTGAGTTGGAGGCCTATGGCCAGTGGGATTCCACAGCCGTCAGTTCTGAGGCCAATGTTATTCGACATCATCAACGACTTGGATGAGGGGACAGAGTATACCCTCAGCAAGTTCGCTGATGGCACCAAACTGGGAGGAAAAAAATGTTAATAACTCACATTTATTTATGTTTAGAGGAAATCTACAAAAGTTCCAAGCTATTTTTGGTAGTAGAGTCGGTATGTACATAGTATATGTATTTTTTAAGCAGAAATCCAGAGCATTAGAAAAGTTAAATATTTGCATAACAGCATAGTTTTCAATCTTCACAGGTTTATGAGGACCTTCAAAAGTTGAGATAATGCATAGTAATTGGGCAATGAAAGTAAATTAAAAATTATGGTAGAGAAATGCAAGTTAATGTACCATAGAAAGAACAATTAAAACATGCACAAACTGGTGGATACTAAATTAAGTGTAGCCATCTTAGCAAAAGAACAATAAATAAGTATAGTTTTAAAAAGCTCAGGGGAACCATCTGTTCAATGCCCTCTGTCTGTCAAGAAAAAAATAAGTGGTAGAATATTATGAAATACATAAAATATTAAAAATATGTCAGAAGGATAGCTTGTCGGTGATATAGGAAAAAATAAGTAGAAAATTCAACACAAGACAGCAAAAAAACCCTTCAGTTCTTTTACTACATTACTGTAAGGAGATAGTAAATATAACAGAACTTTGAAACCAGTTGAACAGTTGATTAAAATTGCTGTACCTCCCTTGATTTTATTAGCAATTGTGCAATTTACAGCAGCAAAAATCTTTCCCATTAAGTTTAAAAAAAGAGATGAATACCAGATGACTGTGAAGTATAAAACAACAAATAGTTTAAAAGCAATTATATGTTCTTGTTTTCCACTTCATTTACAAGAATAAAAGAACAAACACTTCAATGGGGAAAGAAAAAAAAAAAAACAAAAAAAACCCCACCAGTGAAAAAAAGACATACAGGTTGAGGAGGAGGCTAAAAGCATTTTTTTAGAAATTTATGCTGCAAAGCTGCAAGGCATGCATGTTATTTTTTTAATATATACCCCACACATAAAAATTTTGAGTTCATCTACTGTGATAACTTTCCTACTTCTTGATTTGAAGTCTCTTTTCATTCTCATGTTTTTTCTTCATACCTTTCTTAGCACAACCTACCCGAAAACATATTTTTTTCAATGAACTTTGAAATAGACTGCAGTTGAAATAAGCATGTTGGAAGAAGAAAAATCTGTTAGTCATAAAATTAAAAAAAAAACAAAAAACAAAAAATCAAAAACAGGCAGAAAACCTAAATAAATTTTAGACAATATTAGTGCATGTAGAACACATTTTCTTTACAAAAAAATATTGTCAGATACAGTTAGAACATGAGGCTATTTTACCTTTTTTTTACTCTAAAGGGAGAAAATTGTCTCCAGGTGAGATTATTTAAAATTAACTCAATTTCATTGTTTAGTGAACCTAACAATACTAACAATGCAAGTGACAAGTCAATCAGTTATAGACAGGTAAATTAGAGATTCAGTCCAATACTTGATATCTAAATTCTGGGAGATAACATTTTCTACTTACTTCTCTCTGCTCAGTAGATAAGAAAGGCAAGCACTCATAGGATGTAAAGTTCAGTAAACATCCAAAAAGAACATGAAAACACATTATTCAAGTGAACAGGGTATAAATCAACAGAAAAGAAGGCATCATTTTTTTCTAAACTAAATCTTTCTTTCACACATTATTTATACCTTTCTGTACCTATGATTCTCAGATTTATTGCCCTTTTGAGAGAAGAATTTTTTTGTAGACATTTTACTATGTTTTTATACAGGTTGTTATTTCTATGGGCATTGCTAATGTTATTTGTAAAAAGATATTCATAGAGATGTTTCATAGAGTATGTTTCATAAAGTCAAAATTCTCTCCTCCAATTCACATTAGTAAAGTAAATAATGCATTAGAATATTATATCCCTGCATTATGAGTTACAGAACTATTGTGATGATTATACAGCAGAATTTTTTCATCTGTCACTGGATTTGGAAATGAAAGGTGATCTAAATAAGCTTTATATGAGACTTAATATCAGTGCACTAGGTCCATTCTTATCTCTGAAATATTGGAAGCTGTTTAATTGAAACAATATTGAGTAACTTTGTAAATGTTCAATGCAAATATAATTACTTTTGCTTTCTTTAAAAAAAAATATTATGAGGGAACATACTTTAGTGGAAAATAAAACACCATAAGTTTAGCTCATGATACAAATTTCTCTTCCTCTAGAAAGGAAGGAAATCACCACTTAATACAGCAATCTTTATAGAATCATAGAATGGTAGAGATTGGAAGGGACTGGTAGAGATCTAGTCCAAACCCCTAATAAAGCAGGTTCACCTACATCGGGTCACACAGAAATTAATCCAAGGGATTTTGAAAACCTCCAGAGGAGACTCCACATCCTCCCTGGGCAGCCTGTGCCAGTGCTCTGTATAATAAGGAAGTTTTTCCTTATGTTTAACTGGAACTTTTTGTATTCCAGTTTGTGCCCATTGCTACTTGTCCTATCACTAGAAATCTTCATTAAGAAAAGTCTCTTAACAGGACACCCACTTTGATCAATATAAGTTGTTGTAGTTAAAAATCTGTATTATATAATTTTACTAAATACAGAGGATAAATGAAGCTGAAGTCAGACATTGATAAATTCCTCCTTCAGGAAATGTTTTCACAACAGATGGTCTCTAAATATGTAACTCACACAAAATATATCTCCTGGTAACAATTTCTATAATAAAAAAGTTAAGTAAATTAAAAATAGACACGTTACAATTATGGGCCTTAATTGCCTGAGTGGTTAGAATAGAAAATTCTTTGAATGCAATATAAGCAGAAAAAAGCAGAGAACTGTTAATGATCTATACCTAAGTAAATGGTCCATGACATAGAGTAAATGTTTATTTTCCAAGCTCTCTCCAAAGAACCATTTTTTTCTTCTTTGATATGGCTGAAATGACTAAATAACTGTAGAAGGCAAAAATGTCTTCTATTTAAAACCTAATTTTTCTCTTTTTTAATTTAGTTTACTTTGGTCATGCAAGCTTTTACCTACATCACATAACAACACTATATATTTTTTAATGTTGTCAAAACAAATCATAGTACACATACACTTAGATTTTTCAGATGTTTTAAATATTTAATAAGTGTTTTGTTTCCATTAGGGTGAGGTCCAAAGCTTTGAAGAATAGATCACATAAGCTGTAATGAGGTTTCTCAGTGTTCCAGAAGGAGGGAGGATAAAGATGCCTTTACATTCCTGTGGTTTGGAATACTATCACTGTTGGCATCAGATTTATAGACATTTACAAATATTTATTTCTACTCTGCAGAGTGAAACTGTTTATGTGTCACCCACTTCCACTGTGGTAGAAATGGCCATATTTCTTTAGTAGCTCACCTAAAATCATGCTATCTGGGCTCTATCTCCAGTAAGTGAAGACAATACCTCTCAAGGTAGGTATTTAAGACATAAGTAGAGATTCAAATTCTGAACCCATCTGTCTTTGTCTCTCCCTCTTTTTACTCCCACTCCATGAAATCAGAGACAGCTTAACTAGAGTCCAGAAATATTCCTGTCAAAATCAGACTTTGTCTCTTCCTCTCCAAGTTTTCTCCTCTTTCTAATTTTTCTTCTTGTCCCAGCGAGAAGTTGTGGTAAGATGTCAAACATGGAGATATTAACATATTTTCATAGTTAATATTTCCTTTGATACATGATTTCAAAATACTTGTTATAAACTAGAAAGGTAGTGCATTTGTAAGAAAGACTAACCAAAAACCAGAACACAGGTCTGAATTTCAGGTGAAAATCTTTTTGTAATTGGTAAAATCTCCATCTCACAGAAGCTGCACTATACAATAACTTGATATAGATATCAGAAGTGTTATCATGCAGTAGTAAGGAACATATAATACAAGAAGTCTTCCACAGATCATGATAGTTGCATCTGAATTGAGGTAGCTACTTAAAGAGAAAAGTCAGGTATTTAGAAGAACTATTTAAAGGTTTTGCTTGCATGCTGGAGTTATTTCATGATCCCAGGGTGAAAGTGAGAGACGATGGACAAGGAAGTCAGTTCTGAGGAAGAGTATGCAGGGTGCCACAGGATGAAACAGGTTCATTTCCCCAACATAAACAAACAAAAACTACAAGACAGAAGAAACTTCTATGTAGCAGCAAGAAATGCCTTGAAAGGGAGGCATTGTCTTGATAACCTGTTTTGTTACGTTTGCTCATTTTTGTAACTCTGTTATCTCATTTTACTAAAAATTAAACCACCTCTAAGTTTAGACATAAAAAAACCCACAACAACCCAAACCCGCAAAACGAAAGAAAAAAACCCCTCATCTTTCACATTTCATTAGAACTAGAAAACTTCAGATAAAACAGTTGAGAAAGATTCAAACCAAAGTGAAAATGTATCACTCTGAATTTTTTATGGTTTCCAGAGTTGTAACAAACTGTGCATAATTCTATCTTAATCCCTAGGAAATCTTCTGCCCCCATAAACAGTTCACAAAACTTCCCCCAGTTCTGAGGTTTGGACCCACCTTAGGCCAGGTCAATCTTGTGCCTCTGCCATCACTATTTGAGAATGTATATTTGTAATGTGTAGAAGGTGGAAGTGTAGGGCAAGATGAAGACAACCACACAGATCCTGCAGTCAGAGAAGGAGAAAAAGAGAAGGAACACTGGACTAGAGATCCCTTGCAGCCAGCCACAAGAGTGCAAGCTGTCCCCCTGTGACCCATGGAGGACCATGACAGAATTGCCAGTAGCTCTGAGAGGACCCTGTGCCAGAAGGAGTGAGTTTTTGAGACCCTATGCCAGAGGGAATGAGTGTTTTGGACCTCGACTCGGAGGAAGTGGAGACGAGTTGCAACCCTTGTTATGAACACACGTCAGGACAATCTGTGCAGGACTGCCCAGCCTGTGAGGATCAGGGAGGGCCAGGAAGGAGCCTGCTTGCCCTGAGGTGAGACAAGCAACAAGAGCTATTGGGAAAGCTTCAACTCCATCCTTCATTCCCTGTTCCCTGCACTGTTCAGGACTGGAGAAGGTAAAGACATGGGGCTTAGGGCTCTGAGCCCAGAAAGAGGGGAGGGGTGGAGGGGAGAGTATCTTAAAGAGGCTGATTGCATTTTTCATCATCATCTTACTCTACTGTTTTTGGTTGGATATTTCTTTTTGTTATTTTTTGGTTGGTGGCAGATTAATATAAGTTTTAGTTTCTTCCCCAAGCTGAGTATTCCTGTCTGCTTTGCCTGGGACAATAAGTGGTAAGTGAGCCCTCCCTGTCCTTAGAGGATTCCAAAGACCATTCATACTTATGGTCCTGTGTTTCTGGATGAGCCTAAATCACAACACTAGTCTAGCTACAAATTCTCTTCTTGCTGTATGTCTCAAGGCTTTCTGACCTATCACATGCCCAAATGCTTCCCCAAAGGATCATATCCATGTGATCTGATAGGGAACATGCCATTCATCCCTCTGTTCATAAAGTTTCCACAAACATGAATGTAACAGCCAAGGAGAGATAACATTCACACCTTCTCTCATCTGCTAAGTCATTACACCTAACAAAGCGTAACATTTGGTACTATGCCTTAAATAGTAAATAAACAGAAAGAAACGGTGGATATATTTCCTAATGCTGAAGACTTAACATTTTATTTTGTAGAGTAGACTTGTCCTGTTATTATCCTTAATCTTCCTGTTGGTCAGAATACTCCTTAGAGACCACTACACCTCAACATCATGATGAAGAGACACCTCTGAAGATTTTGGCAGAGAAATCATTTGCCCACTGATGTTTTTGAAGCCAAAACCAAGTGCACCTATGAAAGTATCAGAGTCTAGAGACATGAAATCTGGTAACAGAAGAAGGTGTTGTAAGTCTCATAGACTATTAACTATTATCATAAAAAAAAAGCATGAATAGCATCTAGGTCAACTCTTCTGGAATGGCAGCAAACAGTAACAGTTATAACTGTATTTCCTTTTATATATATTAGATTAATATATCTAAACTATATGAATCTGCTCCTTTAAAACAAATTTCAACAAAAATCATAGTCCAAATAATACGATCTAATAGTTGACATATTTGGCAAGGCTTTATTCAAATCTCCAATAGACAAAAAATGCAATGAAACTTGGTTTTAACAGATTTCAAAGCATAAATTTGAAAGCATTTTCTGTATTTTAAGCTTTTTTATTGTGAAACTTTTCTCACTGTACTAACATGTAATTTGCAGTCATGTTAGTTTACTGTTTAAAATGACATTGATGTGGTATTTTTGCATGTATATAAGCAGTAAAGAACTGCTATCTTCTGAAAAACAACTTACAAATGGAAAACAAAACTGCCTTGAGATTTAAGAAATCCATATAGATATTCAGCCATGAATTAGATCAAGGATTTCCCAAGACTTCTCAATTAAGATAGAGTTAGGACCTAGACATGTAATTTTTTTTCTAATATCATATATCTATTGCACTGATCTCATTAAATAAAGTTCTGCAGTCAATGGAAAGTGGCTTTTATAAGGCTACTAGAAGAAAATAATTTTAATCTAATATGAAGGCCTTTTCTATTGACTATGAAGTCTTCATCAAATGACAGGACTGTCTGTAAACGGTGGATCCCTTTGCCAACAGCAGAATGTTCTAAGGTTCCCACCCAGACTGTGCACTGGAATGAATAATGTTCCATTTATAGAATCATAGAATCATAGAATGGTAGGGGTTTGGAAGGAAACTTTAGAGATCATCTAGTCCAACCCCACATCCAAAGCAGGTCCACCTAGATCAGGTCACACAGGAACACATCCAGGCAGGTCCAGAAGACCTCCAAGGAAGGAGGTT
Source organism: Colius striatus (assembly GCF_028858725.1). Lineage (NCBI taxonomy): Eukaryota > Metazoa > Chordata > Aves > Coliiformes > Coliidae > Colius > Colius striatus. The sequence continues at coordinate 57,047,324 of NC_084759.1, forward strand.
CCACAGCCTCCCTGGACAGCCTGTGCCAGGGCTCCCTCACCCTCACAGTGAAATAGAGGTGTTTTACATTTAAATGGAACTTTTTGAGTTCCAACTTCATCCCATTACTCTTTGTCCTGTTGCTAGGTACCATAGAAAAAATAGATGCCCCAACCTCCTGACATCCACCATTTAGATATTGGTAAATATTAATGAGATCGCCCCTCAGTCTTCTCTTCTCCAGACTAAAAAGCCCCAGTTCCCACAGCCTTTCCTTGTATGAAAGATGTTCCAGTACCCTGATCATCTTGATGGCCCTGCGCTAGACACTCTACAGAAGTTCTCTGTCCCTCTTGAGCTGGGGAGCCCAGAACTGGACACAGTACTCCAGATGAGGCCTCACCAGGGCAGAGTAGAGGGGAAGCAGAATCTCCTTCAATCTGATGGTCCCACAATTCTTCGTGTATTCCACAATGACATTGGCCTTCTTGGCCACCTGGACACATTGCTGGCTCGGGTTTAATTTGTTATCAACCAGCACTCCCAAGGCCTCTCTCCCCAGAGTTGCTCCAGCAGGTCAATCCTCAGCCTCTACTAGTGCATGGGATTGTTCCTTCCCAGATGCAGTACTCTGCACTTGTCCTTATTGAACCATTAGTTTTCTCTACTCTTCATACACTGATGATCTGAATAGTCATGGACACTATAACCAGGATCTTGGGGGAAAAAGTATGTGAATAGTCCCCATGATAACTGGTTTGGTGTTATCATTATGAATAAATAATAACAATTTTACACTGAACAACTAGACAGAATCCATTATTTTGGTGGAATTTTATTGGACAGGATAAAAGCTACAATGTCGTGTCTTCAGTGGCATGCTTCCTAGATTAGGAATCAAAAAATACACATTCAATATACTGTTCAAACACACCAGATGTATGTCTCAAGTATTGAACTCCAGCTTAGAGGGAAAAGAATCAATAACATATTCTAAGTAAGAATGGTAGGATTACAGTCCATGTGTCCATTTCAAATATTGAACTGTCAGATATGAAGACAAGTTTAAAATAAGTAAGGAAACTGAAGCTCAGAACAACATATTCTACTATATGATTTGCTTACTATTATTCTTTTAATTGACGTTTAAGCGTCTTCCTTATAAATTTGTGATAAATAAGTCCTGCAGATGCTGGAAAGTAATCTATCTTTCAATGTCTTTCCTGTATCTCTACAATAAGAGTTATTATCACATTACTATTATTACTGTAGGATAGACTGGTAATTTTGGTGACAGTGAGTAGATTATAACAGTGTTTCTGGCTTTACTGAACAGAAAGGGATCCAAGAGAGACTGAAGCCAGCAGTGAGGTTTTATACTATCATGCCATACTGGAACATTAATTTTCCATTACCATTAGAACTCTGTTTTTTAAAATCTGTCATTTATTTGTTTCTTACTGGAAAATATTTTAAGAATAACATTCACCATGCACAACTGAGATATCAGATTTGGATACATTTCTAGATATACAGACTCTTCAGATAGCACATAAGGGTTCATGTCCACAGTGCTTAATAATAACCTTTCCTGAATCAGACTTGTTGCATCCATGCTGTAAACAATTTGGACCTGCAATTTCTCTGACTCCATATAGCATCCCTGAAATGTGACTATTGTTTTATGCAGGTGTTTTTTTCAATCCAATAAATAATGTGAAGGCTATATTATACTTCATTAGGTTTTAATAGATGAACCAAAGATTTACCACGAGGATATGATGAGACTTCTGAAGATACACAGACTATTGGGATAAGTTTTGGTGGATTTGGAGGAGAGAACAAAACCACAGTTGCTACAACCTCATTGTGAACAGATCTGTGTTCACCACATTTATGTGAAAACCCAAACTGACTGAAGTCATAATACAGGAACTGAATAACATAAACAAAAACTTGTGGAGTGACACATTACATTTATGTTTATTACTCTGTCAAATCATTTTTTTCAAGCTTTTATCTGCAAATAGTAAAGCAAATTCATTTTCAAGCATAAAAACTGTCCATTGCTATTACCTTTATGTGATTACTCATCTTAGCTCTTTTTTGTAAATGAACTATGAGTAAGTGACAACACTAAGTTTGATCATGTTGTCTTTATTCACAGAATCACAGAATGGTAGGGATTGGAAGGGACCTTTAGAGATCATCTAGTCTAGCAGATGATCAGTTCACCATCAGGTTACACAGGAATGACACTGTTAGGAATGCCACTTCTTAGAAAGGGATCCCATATACTAGTTTCTGTGTAATACACAATACCAAAGTTTTTAAATGAATGAATTTTATTAGATGATCTTCTAACTTTGCACATGCTATAAAACTCAAGATATCATCTTATTGATGTGCTTTACATCCTATGCTTTCATGGTTTGACATGAAGCCGTTTCTGGTAATGGGGAAGGGGCTGCAAAATTGGCTCCTGTATGAAGGTGATCAAAACTTTCCCCAGCTCTGAGTCAGACCAGCTTCTGGGGCTGAGCCAATTAGATACCTCCATGATCACTTTTTAAGAAGAAGAAGCAGAAAAAGAAGAGTTCTTCCTGTTCTCTCTTTCTTCTGTCTTTCTTCTGGCCTTTCTTTTCTTCTTTTCCGGCTGGTGGTGGTGGTGCAAGGAGTTGTGAGAGAGAAAGAAGCAACCATGCAGATCCCAAAGTCAGTGAGGGAAGATAGGAGGAGTTGTGCTGGAGCAGAGACTCCTCCGATCTTGTAGAAAGGAGTGGTGAAGATTTGTTCGAACTTCATTAAAGAGCCTGCATCAAGGGCAGCAACTCACTTCATTAGACCACCCATCAGGCTCATTGACTTACTTTGTTAAAGACCCCATTCCAATGGCAGTGACTAAGGCCGGAGGAGGCCGTATCCTGTATGAGGGACCCAATGTTCAAAGAAGCTGTAACTGTGGAACTCACACCAAAGAAACACATTAAATTTATGCTCAGAAGAGGCTATGTCCCAAGGGATGGACCCTGTATCTGCAAAAGCTGCAACTGTGGGGAAGAACTCATGCCAGAGATATTCATTAAGGACTGTGTCCCATGTGAGGGACCATGTATTGGATCAGGAGAAGAATGCAAGGAGTCGTCCTCATCTGAGAAGAGAGAAGCAGCAGAGCCCATCTATGAGAGACTGACCACATCCCTCATTCCCTGCCCCTCCCGAGCCGTTGAGTGGAAAAGACGTGGAGATATCAGGAGCAGTGAGCTGGGCCCAGGAAGAAAGGAGGGACAGGGAAAGGAGATCTTAAAGTGCTGCTTGTAATTTTCTCATCAGCCTACTCCCTTTTTGCTTTTTGTTCGTTTCTGTTTCTTGTAGGTAGTAGAATAAACTTTCCTACTTTCCTCTCTAAGTCAAGTAGCGGAGTCTGTTTTGCCCAATGCCATATTTGGCAGTGAGCCTTCCCTGCCCTTGTTCAATCCACAACAAGCTTGGTTATCTTTTTTCCTCCCATTTTGCTGCAGCCTTGGCCATCCTAACAAGGGTGGGGGTGGATGTGGGGCACCGAGCTAGACACTGTCATGATGCTTCATTGCTGGCTGGGCAAAACCACGACATATGCCCACATATTATGACTCTCACAATGGAAAATTATAATCATACCTGAAGCAGTCTGTAATTAAATATTGTCTATCGCTATTATATGTGTTAAGAACAGACACAGCTGGAAACAAAGAAGAAAAGCCTGTGGTTTTGTGATGGTTGATTGATTTACCTCATCATGAAACCCTGACTTGATCTACCAGTGACATTCAATGTAGAAACCAGTGAACATTAAACAGCAATAAGTTTTCTAGGTTTTGATGTAGCAAACAGTTTATCTGAAATGATAGAAATCTTTTGCACATTAAGCAAATGAAGTTGAAATAATAACATAAAGCTACGTCACAATTAAAACCCACAGGGTTATTTTTAAATGTTGACTTTTTTCTGTAAGCATAGAATAGCCTTGATTTGAACGTCTATGTCATATGCATTGAACACGTGTTTGAGTGCTTTGACGGGCTAGGGTTGATATCAGAATAGTAAATTTCCCAGGAACTACCAGAGGCAATTCAAAAAGTAAAACTCCTAGTTTTTCCTTATTTTAAAGAACAAACTTCCTAAAGAATGGATGGTGAAGCTGCTACGTCTCAAATACACATAGCACAGGAAAAAGATATTACAGCCCTAGTAGAATGAAGATATTATAACTATGATCTTCATATGAGGTGTTGAAAGAGAACATATGCTGCCCTCAGACTATGGGAGTTTGAGGTCATAGTTGTAAAGATATAAAAATATTCTAGTAGGCAAGAAAAGATTAGTGTTCTCATCTGCCATGTTCATTTGGAGTAAAAGACTAAACTGGACTGTGAAACAATGATGCTGTGAAGAGTCCTTTTTTTTAACAGTAAAAAAAATAAACTGGGACATCTGTTCTCCTGAGCAGGTTGTTGCTTTTCTGCAGAGAATGTAGGTGTTCATATGAATACTTACAACAAAGATTTTGATTAATAAACAAAATTCTGCTTATATCCAGCTGCAGTTTTGCTACATAATTTGCTAGTCTTGTGCCTTTCTCTGAGGAAAGAGAGAAAAACGAAACTGGCAGAGAATATATATTCTGATTTTTTTGTCCGTTTAATCATTATCACTCACACACAGGCACACACATTTGGTTGTCTTTTGAAGATGTAACAATTTAAGCTGGTAATATTGTGCTGACTGAACATAACAGTATGTTTTAGGGCAGTTGTGTTAAATACATACTCCTACAGAATGGTTGATCAAAAGTAGTTCATAGTTTTAAGATTAGGTAAGGAATACTTACTGATTAATCTCAAACAGCTGTGCCTGTCATGCCATTTTAGCTTCATTTTACAGATTATTACTGAGCTAGTAGTTCATTTTAATCTGCACTATAGACTTAGTTACAGCATGATAAAACAAATGCCCCAGGCCATCCACACAGTCAGATGATTTATGATTCTAATGTCATCAACAGGATAAATTGATGTGTAGATATTGCTTATTGCACACTAGAATAACTGTGTTCAGAATCACATTTAACCTATCTGTTTAGAACAAACAGAAATGCTACTGACTTATTTTTCTCTATAATTCCTCAGTTCTCTGGGGGAACATGAAGCAAATGCCAGCTTTCTATAATTGTAGCTGGAGGTCACTTACTCTTCCTTTCTCAAAGGAGTTTTCCCATTCACCTGTTTTTAAACATGCCTAGTAAATAAATATTTCCATGTGTTTAAAAATACTGACAACTGTTATCACTGTTAACAGTTTTCCTGGGTTGCAGAGCTAGGGATTTTAGAGCTTAGTGTGTGCTATCAGATTGAAGGATGTGGATTTTTTTTTCCTGCTGGTCCTGGAATCACGTTCTACTTGGTCGTTCCTCTTTTCATGACTTACAGAGCTAGTTTGAGCAAGTCTTTGAGGAAAATTAATTGCATGGATCCCTAAAAAATATCTTTCATGTTTCTATGTTTGCTACTGGGTTAAGGGGTTTTTTTTGTCTCTACTGAGAAGCTGACAAAGAAAAAAGTCTTGTATAGTAAAACGAAGATAAAAACAACCCAGAACTTTAATTCTAAAAAAAATACAAACGTATTTTCAAGATAGCACATATATTAGTAATTTATAATTAAAATATAGAGAAATTCTAGATATAAATTGGGAAGTAACAATACCAATACTCGTAATTGTTGTTCTTAAAAAAAAAAAATGCTATTGCAAAAAAAGTCAAATTTTTATTAAAAGAAAACCATTCAAGTAAAAAAAGAGAGAAAACAGAGTACATTTTCATTATTATCTTCTTTAATCCTATAAAAAACAAATGAAGATGTCCACAAGAGATGGATTTTTTTCCATGTTCTGGCTATAGTACACACAGTCCAATAGCCAACTCAAGTTGCAACTCAATTTTTTGGGTTTATATTCCATGAGTAATTAACTGACATGATATCTTGGGCTTGCCCAGGGAAGGATTAACTTTCACGAGATACAGAGAGAGATCACAGCCAAGACAGCTGACCCAAGCTGACCAATGACCAATGGAACATTTGGTATCTACTGACTTCATTCTACCAGCATACAGCTGGTAGAGCTGGCCGGGGGAGGGGAATTGTGGGAACTGTGGTTTTCAGTACAGACTGAATATCAGATTGTAAATTGTGAGGAATTACGTTGTACGTCATTGACTTTGTGTATTCTTTTCTTGGTATTATTTTTATGTTTATTTTTTCTCCTTATGTCATTCTATTAAATTGTTCTTATCTCAATCCATAACGTTTTACCTCCCCAGGTGAGAGGGGATGGGGAGCAGGAGTGAGCAAGCAGCTACATGCTTCTTTGTTCCTGGCTGTGATTAAACCACAACACATGGACATTTATTTGTTATTTCAGTAGACACAATATAAGACAATTTTAAGGGTTTGGTAGATGAATAGAGATACAACACATGTCTAGAGCAGAAGAGAGATCAGCTACCTCTTTAACAAACCAAATAATTAAAAAAATATGAGATCTCAATGGAGTAAGGTCAAATTTGGAAGGTAATTATGTACATGTGGAATATTTATTTACAAACATTTTAAGAAATAAGACATTCACTAGTAACATTCTGATTTTCTATAAATTATTGTTTTTGTTCTGGAAAAACCTTCAGTAACAGAAATACATGGGTTTAATGTTAAAGTATTTGAAGTCAAATAAACATTTAGACATACTTCTTAACTTACAGGTGTATTTTCCTAATGAATAGTTTGAAAAATTCTCTGCTATCACCTGTTTTCTCTGCCATTTACATGGCATTTACTGCTATGTAAATTCCTACTGGTAGAATAAATTTCCAAATGTGATTCAAATGCACAGTCAATTTTATTGCATACTTTGACTTCTTCAGTATTAACATGGGAAAAAGTACAAAAATTCCATAACAGATGGTTAAACTTCCCAATATCCTTCACTTGTTTATAGATCCAAATGGAGATCTTACTAATTAAAATTACAACTTGCCATGAAAGATGATGGCAAGTTTCCCTTTTGGAAGCTTTTAATGATATAGCATTTATACCCTTAACTGTTACTGTTCTTACAAATGTCCAGTTGTCTTTGAGTCTAGTTAACTACTTGACTTCCAAACCATCATGTGATAACATGTTCTTCAGATACATTGTCCTACCATCTTTTGACATATTTTAATTCACAAGTCTTTGTTAATTCCTCATTCAACTTCCAAAGTGCTTACACACATGAAGATGGAAAATACTGTTCTGCCTTCTGAATCAAGTTTGTTGTTATTATGTGTAAATTCTCAGTAAATGAAATTACAGCTGCTTAGAACAAAAAACCAAATCCCTACTAGGAACGTTTATAATCCTACTGTAATCAATAAGAATTATTTTATCTGATTCACGCCTTCTCTAGCTCCAGAAACAACCTCAGAGTTTTCTGTCCTGCTTGAGGTGTGATTTCCCTCTCCTTCATTTCCTCATCATTCTTTTCACTCTTCTCTGAATGTCATGAAATTCTGTAATAACATTTCTGAACAGAGGTGATTAGGGCTAAATACCTAGAATTGTGGAAGAAGACAAATCACTGGATTGTATAACCATACCATTGTGTCACATTTTGAAAAACATTTACAATTTAGTCTCTTCTTGGATCTCTATTGATTAACTATGGTGGCTTAACCTTGACTGGATGCCAGATGCCCACCAAGTTGTTCTATCATTCTCTCTCCTAAACTGAACAGGGAAGAGAGAAATATAACAAAAGGTTTGAGTTGAGATAGGGACCAAGAGATCACAAGAAAAACAGACTCAGCTGAAGGAGAAATTATTTGATTTATTAAGGAGCAATCAGAATAGAGTAGGGAAAATGAGAAATAAAACCAATATTTTGTAGCCCACTGCTACAAAAACCTGGCCCAGACAAAACCGCTATATAGGATGCTCCAGAAAATCCTGTAGGAAAGAAGGTGTAGGCAATGAATTTGATTCAGTCTTTGTGAGCTACATTGTTACCTTCTTAATCAATGCACTCTATTTCTTAGGTCTATGTGTCTGAATGTAGGTTGTTGACAGAGCTCTGCAAACTCTGTGAAGAAAAGATACAGCTGGATTCAGCCTTTTGCACACAGCACCCATGTAATCATGAAAGAAATTACTATATGAGGCAGGCTAAAGGAAGTCTGTAAAGGACAGAAAACTAAAGCATGTACTAATGCCTGTCACAAGCCACTCAAAATTATGGTTCATTTCAGTAGAGCTGGAAAGAGAAGGAGATAAAGGATGAGTTATTTCCTTGTGTCTTTTCAACAGCCGTATTGTTTAATATGATTAAATGTAACGATATTTTTAGTACAAATACTGCCTGTGTATAGGCACTAAGCATGACAGCTGTTCATTCCTTCTGCCTGCAGTGGGATGGGTGCAGAATAGGTAAAAAAAAAAGTGAAACTAGTGGTTGGAGATACGAATACTTTATTAATTGAAATAAAATAAAAATGATAGTTGTGATGAAAACAGAGATAACAAGAGAAAGAAATAAGCAAGAAAGACAAGTGATGCACAATGCAATGGCTCATCACCTACTGACTGATGCCCAGCCAGTCCCTAAGCATTGATCAGCCACCCCGATCAACTCAGTTTATGTACTAATTGTGACATCCCACATATGGAATATAATTTTGGCTAGTTCAAGTTATCTGTCTTGGTCATGCTGCCTTATAGCTTCCTGTGCACTTCCTTGCTGATAGAGAGCATGGGAAACTGAAAAATTCTTAATTTAAAATAAGTACTACTTAACAACTTAACAATTAAAAAAACATTATGTGTGTTATCAACATTATTCTCAGATTAAATCCAAAACATAACACTCTGCCAGCTACTAGGGAAAAAATTAACTCCATTCCAGCTGAAACAAGAACAGATCCCAGACACATTCAGGACAGTAAATATGTTTCTGATTCTTATAGTCTTATGATACTCATAGCATGCATAAAAAGCCATTGATCTTGTAATTAGGAAAAAAGACAAGAGTTACTATTTCTTCTCACATGTAAGGGGGTTTTTTTACTGTATTTTCTTTTGTCTCTAAACTGAGATTTTTTTCTGAAAAAAAAACCAACCCATAATCAGATTGTATTTCATTCAAGTTTCCCTGTTTTAAATGGTTGTATAGAATTTTCCTGGTTTATTTATAATAGCAGTGCTTCAGAGCTAGTCCAATCTTTTGGAGTCTATATGAGACAAGCTGTGCTTTCAAATCAAATTTTTAATTCACAAAACTCATTTCTATTATCACCCTACTGCTTTTCTCAAAGTTTTGTCTTCTCACTGAAATGACTGTATCCACCAACATAACTGATACTATGATAGACACAAATACAGTTCTCTCGGTTGCTTATCTTGCATAACATCTCAGAATAATCCATTTTCATTCTGAAGTATGGTCCCTTTGCACAGTAGGAATAGTTACCGTCTATCCCTCACATTTCTCTCTGTCCTAGTTAAGTGCTTTTACCCTGTTTGTATTTGAAGTTACACTTATCTAATCCTGGAATGTTGCAGGATAAGTAAACTGAGACTATTGTGGTCATATGATCTCAATGATCTCATGGCCAGGGAAGCTGAAAAATGTTAATTCTACAGGATGTCAGTAACATATAATCAGAGAAGTAAGTTCAGAAAACTCCTTTGAATGAAATCTTAAGCTAACATTTGACTAAAAAGGAATCAACATACAATTATTTATAGTTGATCATTTTCCAGTATTCACTGATCATTTTTTAAAGTTACATGATACTTGAATCTGTGTTCTCAGGTAATGGAGATGTTCTGGTTTAGCAAGGAGCAGCTTTTGGCTTAGTAACAGGGGGAGCGGGTTGCAGTGAAGACCCGGTAAAGAGTTTGCGGACCCTCCCCCGGCTCCTGGGTTCACACCCACCTCCGGCCCGGCTGGGCCAATCTGGCGCCTCTGCGATCACTATTTAGGGGACGGGAATTCGGAATGCGAGTCAGGAGGTGTAAGAGGGATACAAGATGGAGGCGACCACGCGGACTCTTCAGCCAGAGAAGGAGGAAGGAAGGAGGAGCAGTAGACTGGAGACCCTTCTGCAAGCCGTGGCGAGAATGCAAGCTGTGCCCCTGAAACCTATGGAGATCCGTGGCAGGACTGAGAGCCACCAGCAGCTCCATGTGAGTGAGCCCGGACGGGCGAGGGACTGTGTGGGGAGACGGCCATGGCCCAGGCCGTACTGGAGAGCCTGCACGCCGCAGAGCAGCCCCACACGAAAGGCAGAGAGGAGCTGCAGCCTTTGGAATGGGTGCACGTCGGAGCAGCCCGTGCAGGGCTGCCATGTGTGTGAGTTACCCCACGGACTTGCAGGGAGGACTGGTGTGGAGTTCACCCGTCCTGAGGAGGGACGAACGGCAGAAGCTATTGGGAGCAGACTGACTGAGACCCCCACTGCCTGCCCCCCCTGAACCGTTCAGGGGGGGCAAGGTAAAAACCCCGGGATCAGGGCTCTGAGCCCGGGAAGAGGGGAGGTGTGGAGGGAAGGTGTTCTTAAAAAGCCTGGTTGGACTCTTCATTGACGTATTCCTCTGTGTTGTTTCGTTTTGGTTATGTTTGGGGTTTTTGTGGGTATGTTTTAGTTGATGTTGCATTAAATTATTTTCTGTTTTCTTCCCCAAACCGAGTAGCCTGGTCTGTTTTGTCCTGAACCTTAAGCGGCAATTAAGCCCTCCCTGCCCTTGAGCAATTCTCAGCCTCTTCGGTACTTGAGGCTAATCGTGGTCTTTGTTCCCTGATGGGCCTAAACCACGACAGGAGACTAATGCATCTTGGTGATATTTAACATTCTCTGATGTTGTGAAATCCAATTATCAGATTGTAACATTATTTATATGTGATATAAATCATGTAGTTATTTATATAGTTATTTGTGGTGGATTGACCCTGGATGAACACTGTGTGCCCACCAAAGCTACTCTATCACTCTTCTCTTCAACTGGACAGAGGAGAGAAAATGGATTGAGATAAAGATAGGGAGAGATTATTCAGTAATTACTAATTACTAATAAGAAAAGTTTCTATAAATACATCAGTAACAAAGGGAGGGCTAAAGAGAATCTTCATCCTTTAATGGATGCAGGAAGAAGCTTAGTAACCAAGGATGAGGAGAAGGCTGAAGTACTTTATGCCTTCTTCACATCAGCCTTCAGTAGTAAAATCAGCTATTCTCTGTCCTGCCCCAAGCCAGAAGACAGAGTCAGGGGATAGAATGAAGTCTGCTTAGTCCAAGGGGAAATGGTGTATTACCTACTGTTCCATCTTGATTCTTACAAGTCCATGGCGTTGGATGGGATCCACTCAAGAGTGCTTAGGGAGCTGGTGGAAGTATTGACTGAGCCACTTTCCATTATCTACCAGTAGTCCTGGCTCACTCAGGAGATCCCACTGGACTGGAGGATGGCAGATGTGACATCTTTCTACAAGAAGGGCCAGAAGGAGAATCCTGGGAACTACAGGCCTGTCAGCATGACCTCAGTGCCAGGGAAGCTTATAGAACAGATCATCCTGAGCTCCCTCATAAGGCACATAGAGGACAATCAGATGATCAGACCCAGTCAACTTGGCTTCATGAAAGGTATGTCCTGCTTGACAAACCTGATCTCCTTCTAAGACAAAGTGAACCACTTAGTGAATGAGGGAAAGGTTGTGGATATGGTCTTCCTGAACTCTAGTAAGGGCTTCAACATTGTTTGCCACAGCATCCTCCTGGAAAAAATTGCTTCTCATGACTTGGATGAATGTACTCTTCGTTGGATGAAAAACTAGTTGATCATCAGGCCCAGAGAGTGGTAGGGAATGGAGTTAAATCCAGTTGGCAGTTTATCACCAATGATGTTCCCCAAGTCTCAGTGTTGGTGATTGTTCTGTTTAATATCTTTATTTATGATCTGAATAAGGGGATCCAGTGCACCCTCAGTTTGCTGATGACACCAAACTGTGGGTGTGTAGATCTCTTGAGGACAGGGAAGTTCTTCAGAGGGACCTCAACAGGCTAGAGCAATTGTATGACGTTCAACAAGGCCAAGTGTCAGGTCCTGCACTTGAGCCACAGCAAACGCATGCAGTGCTACAAGCTTGGAGTAGAGTGACTGGAAAACTGCCCAAAGGAAAAGGACTTGGGATTGTCAATTGTCCTGGTGGCCAAGAGGGCCAGTAGCATCCTGGCTTGTATCAGAAAGAAAGTGACCAGAAAGGAAGTGATTGTCCCCCTGTACTTGACTCTGGTGAGGCTGCATCTTGAATACTGTGTTCAGTTTTGGGCCTGTCACTACAAGAAGGACACTGAAGTACTGGAACGTGTTCAGAGATTGGCCATGAAGCCAGTGAAGGGTTTGGAGAACAAGTCTTGTGAGGAGAGCTGGGGTTGTTTAGCCTGGAGAAGAGGAGAATGAGAAATGATCTACTGAAAAGGAGTTGTAGTGAGGTGGGAGTTGATCCCTTCCTTCCAATAACGAGTGATAGGACACAAGGAAATGGGTTCAAGTTGCACCAGGGGAGGCTTAGATTGGATATTAGGAAGAAATTTTTCTCCAAGAAGGTTATTAAATGTTGGAATGAGCTTCCCAGGTAAGTGATGGAGTCATCATCCCTAGAGATATTTAAAAGATACATAGATGAGGTGTTGAAGGACATGGTTTAGTGATGGGCTTGGCAGTCTGAAGTTAGTGGTTTAACTAGACGATCTTAAAGCTCTTTTCCACTCCTAAGGCTTCTATAATTCTATGATTCTACTGTCATAGGCAAAACAAATTCAAATTGGTGTTGAAAGTGCTTCTAGCTTTCTCACAGAAGCTGCCTCTGCAGACCCCTTCACAAACTCAATGCATTATTATATAGAAACACGTTTTATTATATAATTATATTACAGTATAAAAAAAATAACTAGTGACTGACAGAAGATGGGTATAAAATGAAGTGAAAAGCTTAGTAGAAAAATGAGATACCAAAATCTAGACATTTACTCTTTAAGGAAATAAGGAAGAGATGAGGAAAAATAATAAAAGGACAAAAAATTAATCTGTTCAAAAGCTACAAAAAGGAAAGAGAGTTACTTCTTGTTTTAGAAAAGTATTCTGATTTCTTATTCTTGGACAAAGGTTGATTTCAGGTGCAGATGTTATACTTTCCTATGGCAATGGAAGAAATTTGCAAATCTATTCCTGGGAAATGGTTTTGAGGAATTTGCATGATTTGAGCACATGAAGACATTTTAGTATGTAAATCCTTCACTTTCATGGCTACAGAGCACAAAGGCAGGTTTTTTTCTCTAAGAGCTTTCTCTGTTTATTTATTTTTAAACATAAATTTCATGACATGTTCATTGAGAATAGAAATTCAGACTAAACAAATTGAGAATTATTTTAATAATGTGGAAAAAGCATTCACTTTATAGGTTAGAGTGAGGAAAGAATCAGAAAACCATCATGGGCATAACAGATGTAGATTTTATACCTCAGACCTGCCTATCACTACGGTGATCTTTTGTTTTCACTTAGTTTTTATGTATTTAAAACATCTATGCTTGCAGATAAAATAAAGTTGACATCAGAAAACTTGTCTTGTTGCATATACTAGTGAAAGGGGGAAAAAAAAATTGGTTTTTTTGCCTAACAAGGAAGTAAAGTACACATTTTAATATTCAAATAATGAGGAAAAAAGTTTTCATAGTTATATACAGTGGCCAAAAAAACACTCCAAAGCAGACAAAGTTTTATAGATTTTTTTAGGCTACCCACAGGCTTTGATATTGGTCTATTGAAGAGCCTTTAAATTGTGTGGGAAGGGTCAGAGTATATGGAGTTTAATTATATAAGTAGTAGAAGAGATGGACATTGGCAAGATTGATAGCTGCAGAAAACTCAGACTATCAGACAATATTTGTGAAAGATTAAAAAACTGGAGTTTTTTCTTGTCTTTATTGATGATGATATCTTTGTATTTATTTATCTTCCTGAAATTAAGTGAATGAATGAATGATAATACTGATACTTTGTGGTAGGACTTCTGTTTTGTTCTCTGGATAGTATTTCACAGGAGCTGAAAATTACCAGAGTTTTAGTCAATAATTGTGGAATATCTTACACCAAACTTCATCGAACTCTTGTCAGAATAGTTGACTTACTGATCAGAAAAGACTACGGTTTTTCTAAATAAAAATTGTGATTGAAATGCCTTTGAGTAATTTTTTAATATCTAAGTCCAGAAAAAAGTACCATTCATTGCTCAGAGAAAAAAAAAAAAAAAAAAAAAAAAAAAAAGAGGCATAACTTTGCTTAAATTAAGAGATATTCTTTGTGCTATGTCACAGGAGTGATAGGACATGTCATTAACATAAGTCCAGTGAACATGGTGCATATGCCCTGTTAAATGTTTTCTTAGGAATAAGGAAACCTTAATTGCTTTTACTTAAAATTTTCTGATTCCCTAAGAAGCAAAGTTGGAGTCTAATCCTGTAAAGCAGGATATTTTCTTAAAACTTTCTAGAGATGATGAAAATAATACCTGGCAGTAGATTTCCTATGCCTATCTGTGTGACGTGTGACAGACAGAACTTTGCTTTTCAACTGCTTCTCTTGTTTCCTTGCATACCCTAGGAAGTCGGCAAAGAAATCTGGTCAGAAGCTTAGTGTCAAGCTTTTGAGCAGATGTTCTTTCTGTCTATACACCTCTCAAGAGATATCTCTGACTTTTTCTCTCCAGTCATCAGCTAAATTAAACGATATGCAGTATCTAAACTCCTTTTCCTGCTAGCTATTAAGTTTAAGCCCCATCCTACTCATTTTCTCCAGCAAGAGACGAGTAAAGGCAGAGAAAAGTAGCCAAAAGCAATAAATTCCTGTAATGGGACTAAAATGTCAATACCAAATTGGGGGGAAAAAAACCAAAATCAAAACAGCAAAAAAATGGAATGGGAAATCGGAAAAGAAGATCTTAAGGATAAATGTATAAAGAGAGAAATAGTGAAGATATAGAGGACTAAAGCAGTAATGAGGAAAGAGAATTTTCAATACTGGAGAATATAGAAGACAGAGTTTAAGCAAAAAGCAAATAGAAGTTAGTGAAATAAATACATAGAGCATAATTATGACCAAAGAGAAACCTGGACAATTACACTGATAATTGCACAAAGCTACTAGCATGATAGCTGAATACAAATACATTTTCATTAGGTGGAATGTTCATTTGTTTGTGAGAATTATTGTTACACATCCCTAATCCTTTCAACCATGAATCCCAGCTTTGCAAAAGGAAGTTTGCCCTCTCGAGTATAGTTGCACCATTTAAATTTTAGAGGTCAGGCTCTGGCAGTGAAATTTACTTTGCTGAGACAACTTCTTAGTCATTGGAAATCACAAGAATCAGGCTCCTGGCTTTGGATTCAGAACAGTTAGTAGAGAAATTGAG
Organism: Colius striatus; assembly: GCF_028858725.1. Classification (NCBI taxonomy): domain Eukaryota; kingdom Metazoa; phylum Chordata; class Aves; order Coliiformes; family Coliidae; genus Colius; species Colius striatus. The sequence continues at coordinate 57,062,843 of NC_084759.1, forward strand.
TGGCAAAGGAAATATGTGCATGGGTTTCGACACCTATATCATAGAATCATACAATGGTAGAGGTTGGAAAGGACCTTTAGAGATCATCTGGTCCAACCCCCCTGCAGAAGCAGGTTCACCTAGATCAGGTCGCATAGGAACATATCCAGGCAGGTCCTGAAGACCTCCAAGGAAGGAGACTCCACACCCTCCTTGGGCAGCCCGTGCCAATGCTCCCTTACCCTCACACTGAAATAGGTCTTTCTTATGTTTAAATCATGGACATAGGCAAGCATCCCTTTAAAAGTGGGATGCAGAGCTAACTGGATTCGTGAATATAGTGCATTTAAGGAGGAGATGCTGACACAAGGATTATTTGAGGAATGCAGCACTGGAGAAGAGATGCTTAGAAAATGCTAGTAACAAGGATATCCTTTCTCCAAAGATTTAAGGATCTGTTTAGGTGCCACTTCAGATTCTTATGTTGGAAAACTGTAGGGGTAGATATCCATGAGGAACACAGTAGACTGGATGGGGGAGCTGAATGTAGGGAGGGATATAGGTGGTATAGGAAGTGTACTTATATAATTACATGGTAATTACCAAAAAAATGGGAAGCCATTGTTCACTTTTTTCTTGAGCCTGAGGAGAGTCAAGCTCACATCTGCAGCAGCTTTACTTAATTCCTTAATCACTAGTTTTGAGAATAATTAGATGACATGTGCATGTAGTGTAAGACTGAAGCGGTTTATGACCATCTATCTGAGTGTTCAGACCCCCAAAGTAACAAGTTCAAGATTTTTCTTATTTATTTTCTCTGTGACCAGGAAACTGTTCTCCTTTGTGTGAAGAAAAAGAATATCTGATAGTAATGGATTTTAAATTATCATTTTCTTAATGACATGCAAGTTACTCAAACGAGTGTAGAAAAGCATCCTGACACTTTCATAATTTTAATTGAATCCCACGGAAGTTAGGGGGATTAATCATGCACTAGACTGATGTTTAAAAAATAATATTTATCTCTACAGTTTACAACAAATGGTAGGGAAACTACTTTCATTTGCAAATGGACTAAGATTAAATGCTTTCAGAAATTCAATACTGATTCCTTTTGTGGAAAGCTAATGAGCTCACAAAGTGGTCTCAGAACATAATTTTTAAGTTAGAAAATCAGTGGTATCTGAGCATCATATGGACAATTGTTCTTAAGAGGTCACAAAGCTGTGTCAAAACAGAGCCTTCATCCCCTCTTTTGGGAATAAATCAAATAGAATTCACTCCTAAAAAAGTCCACAGGCAAGACTCTTAGAGACCTTGTCACTCATATGTCAATATATTTGGGGATAGAGTCACATAATTTTTTTTCTCGTCTTCACTCTTTGAAATGCTCCACTCTATTTCTGACATAATGACTATAGATGGACTATATTTTGGTTTCTATTTTCTCCCCAAATTACTATTCAAATTACAAGATTTAATTTGATAGGAAGGCTTTTGAAAATTTCTTCCATTACTAGCTTTGCCTTTCTTGTACAGCATTGATGTTGCAAACATATTCCTTTAGAGGACTGACAAAATATTATATATCTGAGAGGAAATTAAAATGCCATATTTAGCACTAGAAACCATTTACCAATTAAATTTTAGAAATATTTAGTTATTCCAAAACATGAATGAAATAACATGGAGGTGATTTTAAAAAATGCTTAAGAAGATCTAAGCAGACAGCCCCCATTAAACACTTCTCTGGAAATTGGGCTTCATTCCCAGAAGACTTGTTTTAAAATTAATTTTTACTCTCTCAGTGTTCTCTTCTGGCATGCCAAATCTTTACCTTTAGCCTATTTCTCTCCTGTTGCTTACTACTTAATCCTATATTATTTTTCCTTCACGCTCTTTACCTTTACAGTTTTCTTTTGTTGCTCTAGTTGTCACTTCATTCTCACCCTCTGCTTACTGCACATTCTTCTATTCCTATAGTTGAAGTAGTCTTTTGCTTTTTGATAATTTCTATATGGTTCTTCTTTTCTCCTTTCAATAAATCTCTTTCATTTTCTGTTACCATTTCTGTTTCAGCCTTACCCTCAACTTTTCATTTCTTGCATTTCTGTGTTTGTTGAGGCCCTTGTTGTAAATTTTCTTTACACCTTAGAGGCTATAACCACCCTCAAAAACACCTTAAAGACCGTTTATATCTCTTAAGTTTACAAGTATATATATGTGAAATACTAGATAATTTAAAGTGTTAGTCTGATAACCATAGCACGGGAAAGAGAAAACCAAAGAGGTGGAAATTCTATGCAAGATACAGTTCTTCCCACGTTACTTTACATGCACTCTGCACCTTTTTGGACTGCAGAATTAACCTTCACCACTTCAGCTTGTCTTCCAGTGAAAAAAACACTGTGTGAAAGAGTTACTACTCTGTCTTCTAAATGAACCTTTCAAAAAATTCTGCTGTTAAATTTTTGCTAATTTTTAAATATACACAGAAAGATTTCTGAGAGTGTCATAGTTGTGTACATTACATTGAAGCCCAGAGCTACCTCTCAATCAACTGGCATAATGCAGACTTAGGCTGGGTACGAGAAAGAAGTACAGTGTATTAGGACAAGGTAGGTTCTTCCTTAGATAACTCAGAGACATGGAGGTAATCAAGACATTTCAGTGCCAGCCAGAGGCTGCTGCATTGTTTTTGTTGACATTAGTGGAGGTTCAAAAAACAGTGCTTCACTCTGAACTGTAGATAAGTTAGTAACTTCTCAGAAGATGATTTCCTCACCATCTGCCAAACTTTATTTGGGATTTTCTTATCTTTATCCATCTGAATAATATAATAAATAATTTCAATGTAAGGGTTTTTTTCGTCTTAATAGAACAACATCTTTTAAGGAGATGGCTTTAAACCTGATACTGTACAGGGACTCCCATCAAGCATTCTAAGTACCCAGTTTCCAAGAATCAAATGTTTTCTGATTGTCACATAGTTACTTCCAAAACTACTGATAGCTTCAAAAATATCTTTGTCTTTTAAGATAGAAGAATGCTATGATCATTAATTTTGTTATATGCACTTAACGGTTTTAAAAGTCAAATTATCCACATGTTCAGTTTGGCATGTATACAAGGACACAAAACATAGAAATATTCCAGTGACATGAGTCTGAAACGGGTAAGACCAAACAAATAAAGTTATTCTATGTCTTTTTTGTTAGTAATTTAAATAAATTAAATAACTAGGCATTAAAATTCTCTGAGAGTGCCTGCAATCTGTCAACTGAGGTGAAAGTCACAAAGATCTTGCAATGCCCATTAATAATATAAGCTAGTAATCATGTTATAAACCATTCTCTTGGTCATTTAAAGGCTGTGAACAAGACTATATGCATTAATTTGCGGACTTAAGCATGCATTTTGTATTGAGCATGCATTTTGTATAAGTCACAAAACTTATCACAATATTAGAAACAGGAAGGTATCTAGTTGAAGGTATCTTGCTCTGTCACTGTAAGTCAGGAGATTAGTACTTGCATGTGTGATCAAAATTTTTTTAAAGATTTTATTTCCAACAAATATATTTCAAGTCTACATTGAAGCACAATAAGGCCCATTTATACCAGCAAACAACAAACAGCATCAGTCTCTTCTAAACCAGGAATGGATTTCAAGTATTCAGCTGCAAGCACATTAGCTGTTTTCTTAACCATTTGCACAAAAATCCTTTCCTATTTGCACTATCATTTGTAAGCAGACTCTAAATAATATTTGCTCATTTTTGCTCAATTATGCAGCTTTTGTATAGCAAGGAGTGAATCCTTATGTTATGTGAATTTATGGCCAAAGGCGTAATCACCTTTAAGATCCATCTTTCTGTTAATCATCCTAATTTACTTGCAGGAAAGACTTCATTTTTCAAGTTTGTTTGTTGGTATATTTTATTTGTTTGTTGGTAAGTTTTAAGGAAATACTTGAGAAAGCCAGTTAAGAAGGATTTTCACTCCTGTGTAAACAAAAACAACCTTAAAGAAAAAGTAATTAAAATAAACAAAAAAGCAATGGGAGCCATAGATTGCCTATCGTAGATTGATCCTGAGCACAGAAAGCATCTTGTGTTTCTCAGAGTATCTTGTTTCTGAACATTTTAAGGGCTTAAACACAAAATTTAAGCTAACCTCTCACAACAGACAGTTGCTATTATAAATGCAAATACTAAAACCTTTGTAAGTAAAAAAATTATAGATGGATTTCTAGGCATTATCTTTATGCAAGGCAGATTTGACAGACAGTCTATGTTTACTTGAAGGGTGATATATAACTTCACTGTGACACTGATTCCTTCTAAGAATAAAAATAATGTACAATCTGAATAATTGCCTGTTAATTGAGTTGTCATATATCTAATGGAAGACATTTGTTTCCTTATTTTTAAATATATATATCTCTGCAAAGATGAATTTAAACACATGCCTGCTATGGGAGCCATGGGAAAATATGTTTGAAACCAAAACACAGTTCACTTTCTATGTGATCTGTAAAACAGCGAAGGCAACCACAGAAGTTGAACCAGTTAGTAACCTGGTAAAAAAAATTTAATGAAGATAACAAAGATGCAGAATGAGGAAATATGGAGAAGAGATAGATAAAGTATAGGTAGAAGTGTGGAAAAAATAAAGCAAAAGGATTTGAGAGGTCCAAATTGAAAGCAGAATATAGTGAAATGGGAAAAAAATAAAAGAGAATATATTGGTTCTGTTCATAAAAGTACAAGGACTGGAGAAAAACATGAACAGCTTGATAAGGCTAGAAGCCAAAAGAAATTTTATAAATTAGGTAAAAAGAACAGAAAAAATCATGTCTGTCTGCCAAAACATATTTTATACACAGATACCTAAAATAAATAGTCAAAGATGGTTCAGCTGAATGGCAATAATCTTTAGGCAACTTTTCATTTAATTTAGCAGCACCTGAATTTCACTCTACTTGAAATGCATGTATGGAATTGGTTCATTGAGTCATTCTCAGAAGCCCATGTTTTCATCTGTTTTCTGATTATACATGTGAAAGTATAGATTTTTGCTCCAACCTGCACTACTTATCAGTTACTGTTGTGACCTGCAACACTTAATCAGTTGCTGTTGTTTCTTAATACTCTAAGATACAGCAAACAGTAAGTCAAATGATTTCCTAATGATTTCCTGTCATTACAGAGTTCTACCTAAAACACACACTACTTGACACTATTTCATTAAAGTTACTGTGACCATACTTCTGATCATGCTCTGACTTGCCTTTCTGTCAAAACTGGAGTAAGTCTTGTCTGAAAATGCATGAAATGCACAGTCTTCCAGATTAGGTATTTTGAATATCTTGTCCAACAGTAGAAGTATTTTCCTGCTGTATTGGAAATATAGTTTTGAATGCATTTCATTTCCCATACATACATCCTATCACAGTTTAATATTATTAAACGCATTAAGGTCTTTGTTTTCCTCAAGGGAGATTTCCCAATGAATAACATATTACTTTCCAGTGACATTGCTACCTGTAGTTTTTAATGTAAATTACATTTTCTTTGCATTTCTTTCATGTTCTGACATTTTCTACATTGCAAAGATTTCCAATCTCAAGTCACAATAAATAGGTTTACTCACTAGCCTTTATCTAAATCCATCTATTACACAGAATCACAGAGAATGGTTGGGATTAGAAGGGACCTCAAGATATCATCTAGTCCAACGCCCTTGTAAAAAAAGCTTTAAAAACTTGTCTGTTAACTTGAATATAATTAACTTGCTGTTTAAAAATTTGCTTATTAATTTCCAGACTATGTAATTTTAAGGATACCTGTAAGGCATTATGTCTTCCTTGAGCAAGTCATCAAGGAAGTAGTTTCCTGTTTCTGACCATTTATGCACCACCTGAGAGATTTTTGGGTTTTTTTTTTTAGTTTGTTGGGGTTTTTTTCTTAAAGAGGAAGAGAAGACAAGAATAAATTATAACAGTTAGTTGTAAAAAAACTCTTTCAATGTTATTTGTTAAGGTACTGACTCTAAAAGGAAGCAAAGGTTCAGTATATCTCAGTGTATTTGGATACTGAGTGACTGGAATGACATTTGTTAAATGAAAATTTAGAGTAGTGTTTATTTTAATGAAATGCAATAAGAGGAATTGTTACAAATAAACTTCTATCTGCTTTAGATCATGAAAATATTGTTTCCAAGATCATGACTTCAGAACAAGGGTGTATATGAAAATAAATTCATAAAACCAATGAGGAAACCATCAAAACTTCTGGAGTTTCTTATTTCTAGATGATTTTTCATTTCTTAAATTACAAATAAGTACATATAAATACAAAGACTATTCAGGGCAGAAAAGCAATTGCTTCAGCACAGGCAGCAATCAAGCCTACTTATACTTATTTGATTGACATTTGCAGATTTTAGAATGTATTTCTACAAACACAGGTTTGCAGAGGGCTGCAGAGAGGACTGTGAGTGTGCTGCACTTGTAACGGTTCTTACTGGTATTGTGGTTTTGGCCCAGCCAGGAACAAAGAACTATAAGCAATCGCTTGCTCACTCTTCCTTCTCTTGGTGGGACAGCAAAGTGAAAAGTAACCGAGAGCCTCATGGAAATCTGTAAGGACAAGGAGTGCTCACTCACCACTTACAGTCCCAGACAAAACAGATATGACTGCTCTACTTGGGGAAGAAAACAAAAAATAATTTATTCCACCACTAGCCAAAACCATAGCAAACGGAGCAGGATGCTGATGAAGAGCACAACCAGCCCTTTAAGATCATGTTCCCCTTATCCCTTCCCCACCCCTCTTATCAGGCTCAGACACCTGATCCCGGTGTCTACCTTATCACCCCTGAGCTGTACATGGGGAAAGGGAATGAGGAATGCAGTCCGTTCTATTCTGATGAGCCTTGCCCCTTGTCTTGCCTCAAGACAGGTAGACTCCTCACCAGTCCCCTGCTCCAACACAGATTCCCTTGCATGCTAGACAGCCCTGCATGAGCCTCTCCAATGTAAGTTCACCCTGAGGGCTGCAATTTCTTTCTCCACCTGGGTAGTTCTCTGCAGTCCACAGCCAATCCAGCACAACCTGTGCCATGGTCACCTCCCCACACAGTGTCCCACTAATCCAGGGACAATCCCTCCTCCTGGCATGGGATCTGCATTTGTAATCGGTCCTTTTAGAATTATAGAATTATTATGGTTGGAAAAGACCTTTAAGATCAAGTCCAATCACTAGCCTCACTCAGCCAAGCCTATTCCTAAACTAAACCATATCTCTCAGCACCTCATCTATGTGTCTTTTGAATATCTCCAGGGATGGTGACTCCACCACCTGGAAGCCTGTTCCAATAGGCTACGAATTTTTCCCACTTGGTGAAAACTTGCTTTCTAGTTTCTTTCTTCCTAAACTTCCCCTGGTGCAACTTGAACCCATTTCCTTGTGTCATTTATTACTAGAGAGAAGAGACCAACCCCCACATCACTTCTACTCCTCTTCAGAGAGTTGTAGGGAGTGATCTTGTCTCTTCTCAGCTGCCTCTTCTCTAGGCTAAACATTCCAGCTCCCTCAACTTATCATCATCAAATAAAAAATATTCATTAATTATAATTTATCTTGATATTCTTGTTCAACATTTGTTACTACAGGCAATATATATTTCCCTGTTTTGTTATGTATCTTCCAGGATTAGTGGCATGCTTATTTTCATAAACAAAATCAAACAAAGTATGATTTATGTGGAAAGTAGTGTTGCTCCACGAGAGAAAATAATAATACAATCATGTAGTGAAAATCATGTAATAAAACTCCACATCACAATGTTCTGAAATCTTTGCTTTGCACCATTCGATCAGCCTTTAACCTTTATACGTGAAGACATCCACAGTGTAGTTTTTTTGCTGTGTTCAAATGTAACCTTCTAGGCATGAATGTACTGATATGCTATACAAAGTAGAAGATTATTCAAATGGAATTTTTAATGTGAAGACAAACTAGTAGCCAAAACAGAAATCAACAGTGCTGGATTCTGGCCTTATCTGATGTTTATTTTAGAAAAATCAATAGATCTTTGTGTTAAGGTTACATATCTTTTTGATTTTACAGTAAAGTTTTTACTTTAATTTTATTTAGTTAATTACACCTCAAGTAGAGAAAATCAGCAGTCCTTGAGCTTCAATACAGGACAATATGGCAAAATAAACTCAAAACATGATTTGATATTGCAGATTACAGGGCACAAAGCACCCAGCTTTGTCATTTTGCTTTGGTTTATTTTTTTCTTTCTTGCTTCGTCATTTTCTTCACATGGTGAGTCTTTATGACTTAGCCTTTGCTGAGTTTCAGCTGAAAACAAAGGAAAAAGAAGAAAAAAATCTTCTTTTTAAAAGAGCTTGCTTGCACTCCCCCCCAGGAGGCAACACTCCTAGGATGAGAAATACTTCTCCAAAGAACTGGGAACTGAGTATTCTTAATCCACTAGAGCATACAATGACCAACTCTCCAAGGAGCTGTCTTGTTTCCATTATAGCTTTCTTTTTATTGTGTAAAAATATTTCATTTTTTCTGTGTGTATGTGTGCCTAAAGAACAAAGCAAAGACAATGCAAGTTCAAAGTCTGACACAGGAGGAGTTTTTAGCTATGTGTGTGGTTCATGTAGATAAATCACTCCCTTTTGGATTACTCATTAAACAAGATAGAATTATTCTCTTTGGGCTGTTGCAATAATTTGAGCTGCACAATGTAGAAAAGAAATAAACTAATTGAAATTTTTCTCTTTTTTTATTAAAATGATTAATTAGTATGCAATTAATTTAATGGGAAAGTTTAAAGAAAGAAAACTAAAAATAAAGCTGCAAATAATCGTACTCATTATTTTTAAGCTTATTTTTATAAATCATTCTCTAATACAGTATTTAAAGAAAACACTGCCTTGTGTTTCATTTTAATTTTTTCAAAGTGGTTTGATCATGCACCTTCCTATCTTTCAGAAAGCAATAGTATTTTTCAAGTTCTGCCAGTCAAAATTTTCAGAAATTAAGACTGAATTTCAGTGTACAATATCCTTGCAAAGGAGCAGGTAGGGTCTATCTTTTCTGCACCCTAATCATTTAGTCCCCCAAACTTGATGGTACCAGAGCATTCTGTTTCTCATCAAGGTCAGCAGATACGGAAAGATGGATATAATAATTCAATTTACCCTTATCATTCAATATCCTGGGCAAGAAGTTGATTCTGATGAGAATAATTTGGTTTTTATGACAATGGGAACTTCTTTGATGACTGTCGTTTGATAAGGTGGGATAGTGTACAGGTGTCTCACAAGGGTACTGGAAACAGTGTCATCCCATCAAACTGGGAAGGAAAAACAATGATGAGTGCTCCTCATCTACATGCCAAGATGAGACACAGAAGGCTGACCAATCTGAGGAAGTACCTAACTGTGGAGAATTCTCTTGCACCCATCCAGGGAAATCTGTCTCCTCAAGTAAGCCCCTGCATTGCTTGTACACCAATGCACACAGCCTGGGGAATACGCAGAAGGAAGCGGAGATGTGGGTGTGGCCATTACAGAAATATGGTAGGACAGCATATAACTAGAGAACAGCCATGAATGGCTATGTGCCATTTAGTAAAGACAGGGCAATGAGGCAAGGAGGTGGAGTTATATATGAGAGAAAATAGAGTATATTGATCTCTGCCCCTTCAGAGATGAAAAGCCAGTTGAATGTTTATGGGTGAGAATTAAGAGGCAGGGTAACGGGGGTAATACTTTTGTGTGAATTTACTACAGGCCACCTGATCAGGAGGAGCAAGTGGATGAAGCTTTTAATAAACAGCTGAGAGCTGCTGTTGAATGAGGGGGTGCTCTGGTGGCAAATGATGTAGAGAAGGTGGAACTACAGAATGTCTTCTTTGCTTCAACCTTTACAGCCAAGATCAGTCCTAAGGATGTCCAGTCCCTGGAGGCTAGAGGAAATCCAGGCTTTTGAAACCCATCTGGATGCATTCCTGTGTGACTTGCCCTAAATGGATCTGCTTTAGCAGGTGAGTTGGACAAATGATCTCTAGAGGTCGCTTCCAACCGCTATTATTCTAAGATTCTGTAATTCGGTGTTCCCATCTTCTGGCAATATATCACACTCTACCAGAAGGAATTCGGGATTCTTGGATGTGCCAAAAAATAGTGAGCATGAAGAAGCCTGTCTCGATATCATGTCTTGAAAGAGTGTGTTGGTGATAGAAGCTCTGCTTTCCAATTCTTTTTCATAACAAAGTTTCTGTGGTTTATTTTATGGTAGTTGGATACAAACTGTAGAATTCTGGGAGTCCATGACATTAAGTTATGGAATCATGTATCTTGCTGTTCTGTCTCCTCGATTCATGAATCTCACTTCTTTCACCATATTGGTACAATTAGTCCTTCTCCAAGACCATCATGGATTTTCCTAATTTATTTCCCTCTGATATTTTTGTGACATCAGTTTGATCCCACCCAGCCCAAAGTGGTTGTTTGCTAAATATAGCTGAGAATATTCAGTTTGAAACTGTTTTAAAAGTTAAATATCTACATTCAGAATAATTATTTGGTTTATAGCTGTGATCCAAGTCTCACAAGGCTGGTTCACTCAGGATTGAAATTTACAATCACAGGAGAAGAAATGGGACTTTAAATATGTCTTTATATTTTGTGGATTTGCTAAGATTATCCGTCCTTGATGCACATTGCTCTTGCTCTTCTGACCAGTATTTTTATGTGTCAAACTCTCCCCAAGCATTATATACAGAACCCAGACTTCAGATTCCTAGTTAAGCACAAATATGCCTTTGTTTCCTTGCCCTAAGTGAATTAACCAAATTGTCAAAAGATGGCTTTGGCAGAACAGAAATAAGTTAGAGTAATTCCCAAGCCATTGGATTATCACTCCTCTTGCTATTTTTAAGCATAGAATAAATGTAGAGATTGTAATTATTGAATTTAAAATATCAATAATTTACATTATGTTAAAAAAATCTGGTTTGAACTTTAGATGTCATCTATATACACATCAGTCTTCATTAAGAAAAATAGCATAACCACATTAAAAACATGGAGTCAAAATCTAAAAATTTCAGTTTCATTAAGATGCCGAACATGAAACCCAGGTTATTTTTAATAGCTAGGTTATACAAATAAGGGATAGGCTGAAATTAAATTTTTATTCCTTCCTTTTTGTTATACAATTATTGCAAAATACTAAAAATATAATATTAAATGCCTCATTGTCAAGAAAATTATGACACTTTATTTCCAAGATTATCAAATCAGAGACATGGTCAAGTTACTGCGGTTTAACAGGTAACCAAGTAACAGCTGAGTCTCAGTGACATCCTGTGCACTTGCATCAGAACTTTGCTTTATTCACCATCTCTGTGGTCTGTTACAATGTTGAATCCATTCATAGTTGCTGCAGTTTGTGATTCCCCAAATCAATTCCCGGAACAACCAATTCCTGGAACCAGTGTTTAAATAACTGCTCTCTGTAATCTACCCCTTCAGCATCACTGGGTTTCTTTCCACCTAACCTGAATGTCCTAATAAATTTGACTGCATAAAAGGCAGAACTGACAAATGTGAATGCATGCAGTATATTAGCAGAAAGAGAAGGGTTATATGAGCTTATATAACTCTTCAGATAATATTCTTTAATTCAATGAACAAGTTTATGGTCCTGATTTTTTGAAATGAAATGGCTGCTGTAGGTTCAATTACACTTGTAGAAACTAAGAATGATTTTTCAGGAGATATGAGAGAGGAATTCTGGGAGAAAAGGAAGCAGGGCTTGCCCAAGACATTTTTGGGACTGCTTTAAAGATATGAAGTGTACAGAAAGCAATGTAAGGAGTTAAAAATGTTTCTTATAAGTTTTCTTCTAACTTTAGACATATGTCAGTTAATAAGAAATTGAATTTTTCTCATAAGACACCCATCCCTTTGAGGAAAAGTCTTCTGGTCAAATGTGAAGTACAGGAAACTATGGCAGTACTAGAGGCCAATTTCTATCAGAGCTTTTAATTCAGAGAAAAAAAAAATCAAAAGTGTTACTCTTGAGCAACTTACTTGGTCTAGGAGAAGCCAAATGTATAAACAAATCTAGTAGACTCACATTTATTGCCAAAAGTCCTACTAAATTTCTTGTTAAAGATGGTTGCTTTCATGATAACCTTTAAATGGTTGACATTTAACGAGTAGTACCTAATTTTATAATGATTGACACCATTATACAAGGCAAATGAAAAAATCTAATTTAATGCATTAATAAATTTAGGTTGCCCAGTGGGAGAAGCCTGGCAGAATGATCTGTATCATAACAAAATTTAAACATAAAAGATGAAAAATCCTAGTAATGAAGCAAAGGCCCTGATACAAATCTGCATACCCTTTTCTTTACTCCCTTACTATAACTTTCTATTGCAGTACCATTACCATAAACAGGTTACGAATTTATTTGGTAGCAAGACACAAATTTTATGTTCAATACAGAGAAAACTGTAGCTTCATCAAAACTTTCTAAAGTACAGGTATGGATACCTGCAAATAGAATGGTATGAGTAAGATATTTAGCATTATTTCTCAAATAATGTTTAACCATTACCTTCATTAATTTTCATTTTAATGATTTTAAATTATGTCAGTTCCTATTCTCTTTTCTAAACTGTGTTGTTTAAAAGCCATGAAGGTAATAAGTAGATTAAAATCTTTAAAATATTGCCTTTTATGAAAAGAAAAAAATCCTCAAACTGTAGCTATTTCATTACTGCTACTGCTCGTTCTTTTACAAGCTTTTTCTACATGACACATAGACAGAGGAAGCTAACATGGTATCACTAGACTGTATCTCATTCTCTCAAAGAATGTGATAAATACATACTGAGATACTGTCTTAAAAGCAAATAAATGGATGGCTCACCATTGCTTTTGCTTCATAGTTTAAGAAATGTTGCCCAACCTTCAGATGACTCTAAAGGAGTGATAGCAGCTCATTTTAACATCAGCTAAGATGGATTCTCCAAGTTCACAAAACTTCTGACCATAAGTTTCAGAAACAAAGAAGTGGAAATACTGCAAGCCAGTAAGAATCCTTGTGAACACAATGTCACCTTTAAAAAATCATAATTGAAATAAAATATACATTCACAAAGAACCCCTCTCAGTATAAAACATGAATTTATTTCCATTCAGTAGTTTAGTTAAAGATTTTCTTAGAATAGATTTTTCTGTAAGGAACTTTTTGATTTGGACAAACATATAATAGGATCTATCAACTGATATTGCAAAATCCTGGGAATTTTAAGTGTTTTAAATACTAAGAAAATACAGACATAGAGTCAAAACCTTCATATTAACACTAATATCTCTGGTTGTAATAGAAAATTGAAAGGGTTACTACAGGGAGTAATATAAAATCGTTTACTGTATAATTTTTCCTTAATTGTTCATATTTGTTTACAAGCCTTATCAACATTTTAAAGTGTAATAGCTTGTCTCAGTAAGAATATAAATATATATTAGATCAAATGGAAACATAAGTGGTCTTACTCAAAAAAAAAACCATCACCAGGGTTCCTATTCTTTGATCTTGGTTTCTTAGCTTAAAACTGTAGGAATTCCCAGAGCTGTTACAAAATTTGAACCTAAGGAGCAATAATAAAATACAAATGTTATTCTACCAACATTTCTGTTATTTACTTATTGAAGATCACAAAAAAACAACAGGAGTTTCCAGTTTGTCACATTTTTGCATTTACCTATCTATTATGAAAGTTCATTCAGAAAATGCAAATTTCTCTCAATAAGCTAGATCAATTGTGCAGTCTGCAAAAGAAATAGACATTTTCAAGGAGCAGTTCACATCAGGTTTTGGACTTCTGCTTCAGCATTAGATGAAGTGTGCCTTGGAAATCTGTATTTCTTCCAGCTGTCTAAAAATGAAGCCTAAGTTGACCAGATGTCAAAAATTTGGTAAAATGAATCCCACACAGACTTTCTGTTGTTTGAAATTGTTCTATCAGTTGATGAAAAATACCAGTCTTTTGGGTTCTTTTTTTTACTGTAGAAGGAATGGTGTAGTTTTAACACTTGATTCAGTTCTGACTTATCTACTCTCAATACTACTATACCATTTCATACCAGCAGCTCCATAATATATCAGTTCATTTTGTTCTCCTTGGTATTGATATTTGATAGGTGAGTTTCAGATAGCCCAAGGAGAATTCAGCAGAAAATCATTTGTTCCAGTGAAGACTCAGAAGGTTTGTATTTATTTGCCACATTTGATATTCTATTATCTTGTAGAGAACACGTAATGGACTGCTATATACATATGCTAGAAAACTTCTGGTTGATCCTACAGAAATCAGTTTATTACATATCCAGTTTAGTACAGATCCAGGTATTTATTGAGCTTAAGTAACAGATGAATAGCAGTAAAAAGACTGAAGTAAAAATAAGTGATAAGTGCATTTAGTTCTTTCTAAGTTTAAGGACTTAGTTCATTTACTGTATATAATCTAAACAAATTAAACCACTGTACAGGCTTTGTCTGGGATAGAGTTAATTTCTTTCATGATAGCTAGTATGGGACTATGCTTTGAATTTATGATGGAAACAGTGTTGATACAGAGATGTTTTTGTTATTGCTGAGCAGTGCTTTCAGAGCATCAAGGCCTTTTCTGCTTCTCTCTGGGCTGGGGGTGCACAAGATGTTTGGAGAGGACACAGCTGGGACAGCAGACCCCAATTGACCAAAGGGATATCCCATAACATATGATATACTGAGTAGTAAAAGCTGGGGGAAGAAGAGGAAAGAAAGAGAGGGGGAGAAGAAAGAAACAGAGAGAAATTTGAAGTGATAATGTTTACCTTCCTAAATAATTGTTACATGTGATGGAGCCCTGCTTTCCCAGGGATGGCTCAGCACCTGCCTGCCAATGGGAAGTGGTGAATCAATTCCTTACTTTGCTCTGCTTGTGTGAAGAGCTTTTGCTTGACTTATTAAACTATCTTTATCTCAACTCACAAGCTTTTGCAATTTACCCTCACAATTATCTTCTCTGTGCCATTGTTGGGGAAGTAGAAGGGCAGTGTAGTACTTGACTGGCCACCAGTTACAACAACCACAAACTGTAGTGAGATCTGCACCCTTTCTTGTACTCCATAACTCAGATATAGAAACTTGAGCTGGGATCCTCAGTAGCACATTATAGAAACACTAGTGCTTAAGCTCATATGACATCCTGCACAGGTTCATCTTTTTCTTATTTATTTCTTGTGTTCTTCTAAAAATAACCCTTTAGAACTTAATAGGTAGTGATCTATAAAAAATACATCTGGTTTATGTTATATAGCTCTGTTAATTTACATGATAATACCATCAGGAAGTAAGTTATGTCATGTTGATTTTTTTTTTTTTTTTTTGCAATGATTAACTGAGACTGTAAGAACAAGTAAAAATTTTCCTGACAGGATATACTATCAACATTATGGTCTTGAGAATTTTGAGTTATCTCCAATTTTTTCTCTATATTTCTGCTTAGTATTTTTGCTTTGATTCAAGCTACATAGAGGAATCCCTCACAAGCTCTCCATATGCCAGGAATTTGTCAGGTAAAAGTCCAGAGTCCCAAGAAAAATTATTGTATTATACAGTGCTCATTTTCTTTCTAGTACTAATCATTTTTTGTGAAATTGGCTGCTAACTTAATTCTCCATAATCAGGTTTCATTTTTTTATTCTGATTATACATTTAGTATCTGGAAATGTTAATCTCTTTTGCTGCTGCATGACCTTGCTTTTGCTCATTGATGGCATTGTTCTTTGAAATATTTGTTACTTTACTTTTTTTTTTCCCAAAGAACTTTCCTCTAGAATAAAAATCTACATGGGTAATAGTTTTGAGGAAAAAAAGAGAGGCTGAATTCCATGCTTTTCCTCTTTTTTTTTTTTGTTTGTTTTTTGAATTTTTTTTTTTTCATTTTTTCCAGTTTGAAAGATAACTTCTCAAAAAGTGCCCATTTGCTTACACATCAGTTTTACATTCTATGGATGTTAATTTTTGTTCATACATCAAAACAATTTTTGGTACTTGTTTCCTTCCTCCTGACTCCCCAGAACACTCTGAAGTAGTGGAAATATTTATTCTGTCTGAGGCAGAGCACAATATTCATTAGGGAACACAACTCAATCACTGTTACTGCTACTCTTATGAACCAACATTCTTAAAGAGTTGAAGAAGCCTTGTTGTTCTTACCTGCAAAACCAACAACCTGAGTAACAGAAAGCTGTTTGAAAGATATGTTCAGAAAAGCTAAACTAAAGACAGATTCTGTTCTGAATTCTAAGAAACTTTTGGGATAGGAGGAGCAGAGTAAAGTCAGAGAGTAGATGGAGCTAGGAAGATTCAAAAGCTAAAAGGCAATTTAGACTTTTTTACCATAACTTAAATTTCTCTTTTTCCTTAATCAGTTTCCTATTACCCACTGCTGAAATAGATGAATATTTAATTATGAGGCTATGTACTCAAGAGAACCATAGAGAGAGAAAGAACCTTTCTAATTAGTAATTTACCCTGTTTCCATGACACTAAAATATTGATTCCTATGCTGTCTTTGTCCAGATGAGTTTTAAGTGTCCTCACTCACTTCAGCCTTCATTTTTCTTAGCAGTCATTCTGACAGCGCAATCACAGCTTATTGTCAGAAAGTTTATGGAGACATTTAAACAAAACATTCCCACTGAACTTTCATTCTCAATATCTTATATCACTGATACCACTTGAAATAATTCTTGCTCTGTTATTCCTTTATGCAGCCTCCAAAGGATTCACATGGCAATACCCCCTATTTCACAACCTGAAAAGCTAATTATCTGTATAATACTCCAGTGAATGAATCACTTCTTAATCCCTAAACTTATTTTCACTTGGAACTCTGGCCAAGAGTCAGTATTTCTGCAGCAATGTCTGCATTAACTGGTGGAGTGGCACAACAGGAACTAGTCTGTACAGTAAAATCATTGATATTGTGGACCTGATGTTCACACTGGATTTGTTCTAAAGTATAACTTCAGAATACTCTGATTATGTAGACTCAAAACCCGGGAGTTTTAATCAATTTTTGTGTCCAGAATTATTTGAAAGTAACCCAATCTTGTGTTCTGATATTGCTCCACTATACAAACAAAAAAAATTTGAGGATGAGTGAGATGCTACTTTCAAAGCACATTCCTGTCCAATCTAAAACAACAATGTAGATGTAGCAAAATTCCAAAGTATTTAAAGTGGAATTAAAATTGTGACTGTAAGAAAACAATACATCATAAATGAGATTGTACATTTGATCTATGACTTATTGTCTTTATATCTCAAAATGCCCTTGTCCTGATTCACTGTGGCCACTGGAAAGGCCAAATTCCAGATGAAGTTGCTATTCAGTACCTGGAAAGATTTTTTTTTTTTTTAAATTTTTTTCCAAGACTTCGTAAAAATTTTTCTATCAATGCTAAAAGTAATTAGCCATTGAAACAATGTACCTAGAGTCATGATAAATTCTCTAAAATGTAAAATTTTAAAATTGAGAATGGATTTATTTCTCAATCCTAAAGTTGTATTGAAAACATTTGTTAAAATTCTATGCTGTTATGCAGGAGGTCAGACTACATGATCATTATAGATCCTGTTGGTCTTAAAATTTATGAAACTGCAAAACATTTTTATATTTTATGTGCATATCATTGTTTCTTGGTCTCTTTCAGTACTATTTCTCTTTCCTTGGAGGTTTTCGTAACACCTTCCAAATGAATTTAGTATTATCTCTGAATTTCATTTAGATGCTTTAAATTCAGCTGAATATATTGCCATTTGTCATTGCAGTGTTTGCAGTCCTTCAGCAAGTTTTCATTCTGTATGACAGTATTCATATCTATGCCAACTTGAATTAATTTTGTGAGTAGAATTTCATTTGACACTATATCAAATGCTTTGATAAAAGCTAGATATATTACATCTACTTCATCCCCCTCATCAACTGGTTTTGTCACTTTATCAAAGCATTCATGTTTGTCTGGAATGATTTGTACTTTGCAAAGCTATTTCTAATTTTGACCATGGTTCACCAAGTGAGAGGAGTTAAAGGGTGTTTATAGATGTTTTCTTTGAAAACTCAGGCTTTTATAAATGTAAGAGGAAATGTAATTTGTATCCTATGCCAGTATACAGGCACTTAAAATTTTAATCCTTAAAAAAAATAGATTTTTTTAATTGAAAAAGTAGATTAAGGCAAAAATTGATGCTCTAGTGTTTCTTAAAATGTCTTTTTAGTTTGTTCATCTCTGGAATTTAAGCATATTTTTAAAATAATAATGGCTTAAATTGTCATTAGCTGGATAGATTTATAAAATAGCTCAGTAATAGTAATTGTCTTTTAATCATGTATGTGAATACTTGTAAAACTACTGTCTACTGGTAGCTATGGAGTCTTGCAGCTTATTTTCCCATATAGCATTTGCTGAAGAGTGTTAGCAGCCTGTCAGGTTGACAGTTACTTGAGGTAGTCTGCTGCACAAAGGCACTTCCAAAAATTCATTGGGTAGAGCCTGATAATGGAAATTAACAGAAAGAAATTAAATGTTGGGATAAAATTAAACATCAGGTCATCAGCCCCCATATTTATTCTGAATGACTGGCATTTCCAGCCATAGAAACAATATGTTTATTTTTACCTACACTCCCTTACAAGGTTGTATACTTGAGGAAGCTCAGTGAAATATAACAGAATACAAACCAAATGTTATATTGTAAAACTCATTTACACAAAAACAATGGAGTTCTTTGCTTCTCTTGTAAATAAAGTTGCAAGAATAAGTGAGAAAAAAACCTGTTTCATAAAATCTTATTCATGCTTTTTTCCTGTCCTTTCCCTTTGCCTGCTCCCTGATAATTTGCAATGCCTAAATACAGTGTATTTATTTCCTTATTTAGTTCATTGTCATCTAATAAAGGACACCATCTTGTGCTGAAATATGGGGGTTTATAAATTACCTCATAAATCATGAGTTGTCATAGATCATAAGCCAGTGTAAGTAAGCTTTTTATATAAATTGAAAATAAGTGAGCCTCTATGTCATGATTTGGCTTAGGCTGTTGTGGACTATTTTTTTAAGTAAAATAATTAAACTTCTTAAATAACTTCTTAAGCAAAACAATTGGATGTATTCGAAATTAATCATGTATCATAGAATCATAGAATGATAGCATCATAGAATCATAGAATGGTAGGGTTTGAAAGGGATCTTTAGAGATCATCTAGTCCAACCCCTCTGCAGAAGCAGATCCACCTAGGTCAGGTCGCATAGGAACATGTCCAGGCGAGTCTTGGAGACTTCCAAGGAAGGAGACTCCACAATCCTGGGCAGCCTGTTCCACTGCTCCATCACTCTCATGGTGAAAAAGGTTTTTCTTATGTTTAAGTGGAATATTTTGTGTTCCAGCTTCATCCCATTACCCCTTGTCCTGTTACTATCTACTATAGAAAAGAGGGATGTCCCAACCTCCTGTCCTCCATGATTGTTCAAAAATGATAGAGAAAGGTTTAGCAATCACATCAGCCAGCTCTCTCAGCACTCTCAGATGCATCCCATCTGGACTCATTGACTTATGAGGCTTAAGCTTGGCCAACAAGTCTTTAACCTCTTCCTGTTCCACCCAGGGCAAGTCCTCTGCTGTCCTGGCCATCCTATTATCCTTGCTGGACTGGGCTTCCCGAGGGTCAGCCTTGGCCATAAAGACTGAAGCAAAGAAGGCATTCAGTACTTTGGCCTTCTCAGACACTAGGGCACCCTCAGCATTTAGCAGCGGGCCTACATTACTCCTCACCATCCTTCTGCTGCTGATGTACTTGAAAAATGCCTTATTGCTGTCCTTAACATCCCTGGCTAAATTTAATTCTCAAAGGGCTCTAGCCTTCCTAGTTGCACCCCTGCATGCCCTGGTAATGTTCCTATACTCTTGCCAAGAAACCAGCCCCTGTTTCCACCTCTCATAGGTAGCTGCTGTCTGTCTGAGTTGTCCCAGCAGATCCTTGCTCATCCATGGAGGCCTCCTACCTCCTTTTCCTCCTTTCTTGCACATAGGGACACACTGATCCTGGGTTTGGAGGAAGTGGTTCTTGAAGATTGAGCAGCTCTCATTGGCACTTCTATCATCTAGAATCATATCCCATGAGATCCATCCAAGTAGATCTTTGAAGAGGCCAAAGTCGGCTAAGAGCTACACAAGATAATTTTCATATTCTCATAATGTCTTTCAGTTATTTTCCTTTATTTGAGATTCCCTTGTTATGATATTTCAACATAATTTTTTAGCTTCCTTAATCTTTCTCATCTCTTTCTTGTTTGCTTGATTCCCTTGGTCACTTCTGCAAGATTTGTTGGTCATTTATCTCATCTCCTGTAAGGCCCTTCCATTCATCACACATTTCAGCACCATACGTAAAAAGTACCCTAATTAACCAGTGAACTGAAATTTCGTTTTTTGTTTCTATTTGTAGAACAGCAGTCAAAACAAGAATCTGCTTGGTGCCAAATCTGCTTGGTGCTTTTAATAGTCCAAGCATAATATAGGAAATTATCTTTCAGAAGTAATTTTTTCTGCCTAGTCTGTACTTATCTCAGTGAGTCTATTACCATATGTAGGCACAATTCCCAGAAAAAAAAAAAAAAAGATAAGGTGATATTTTGCACATCTTAGGTTTCTACCAGATTCAGATAAGTAAATATCCTTTATATTAAATAAATATCCTTATCTTCATTTTGCCTAGATTTTCTTGTTGGTAATAATGATGGCAAAATTCTATTGATTTCAACAATGTAAGAACAGATCTCATTTTTTACAATTTAATGAAACAGGAAAATACTCTTTATTTAAAAGTGATAGGATATACCCCTTATAAAACAAATATAAGCTGTAACTCCTCACTGATGTTGTAATCTGGTATATTTTGGTCCAAAATATCTCTCTCCTGTGTTTTCATCCCATGCTTTTCCCAGATCAAAGGGAACTGAGGGTTAAATAAGGGGTTTTACTTACTGCACTAAGTCTAAGCTTCCTTGGAGTTCACAGGTTTGACATTTAAAATTAGAAAAGCTTTGTTAATAATCTTGTATGCTTGGTTCCCATATTCATGTCTAAACAAAAATATATATAGTCTTGTGATAAAATAGCCATCTGTTTTATTATTTATTTGTGACATGAGACTAAACTTAAGTCTCAATTTCAAAACAGACAAACGTGATTCTTCTTTTCTCCTTCTTCACCCTAAATGTTGAAGGAAAATGATTTCAAAGCAAAAAGACATTTTCATAGCCACTGTTGCAAATCCTTGGTTATCTATTTACAGTCATGTGAAAACTACATAGAGAAAGGATAAGTAATCTCAAAATTAGCGGCATGATCTGAATATGTACCATGCTCTGCAGATCTCTGCTCACACTGGCACTCTTGTTCACATATTAGACATCCGAATTTGAAAGAGTTTTCTGAGTAACAGCCAAGTGGGTCATTTCTGCAATGTCATACCTCTTGGGAGAAAGAAAAAAGGAAGAAAAAAAAAAATCAGTGCTCGTAAGTATCATAGATTCAATGTAGGAAGAAGGCTAAAGCAAATGATAGTAGCTGCTAAAGAGTTTTATCATTTGCATCCAATTGCACTATTTTTTAGAATATGGTATTAACAGGTTGTGAGTATACTGTTTGATTTCAAAGATATTAGTTATCATGTTATTCAGTGAAACAATTTTACAGAGGAAAATTTGGTGAGATCTGCAAATTTCACAAGGAGTCAATTAGCTGTAATTTAACTATTAAATACTGGTTGTCAACATTTTTAGACATTTTGGGCATACAAGAATACCCACCTCTACCTTACACAGTATTATTAAACTTGAGGATCGATGTGTGCATACAGAAGGACTATGCCCAGTGAGTTGTCTAAGGTGAGCCCACCTTATCTGAAGTAAGTTCAAGGGAGAAATACAAAAATGTAAGAAACATCATATGAACACACAAATGAACATGCAGGTTAAAGTTTTTAAGTAAAAGTGCAAATTGCAGTTTTCTTAATTGCATTTGGCTGTGTGATCTGCTTTTTCAATTTGCTGGGTTTTTTGAGGTGGGGAGTTGTTTGATTTTTATTTTAACATTAGAAACTGAGCAGGGAGAAAGTCTGGTAATTTGTACAGTCTTATAAAACCTTTTTTCTGAATTGCTCAGTACCTTTATCTTGATTTTTTATGAGTTTTACTTTACAAACAGCTTTTCCTTTTAAACAGAAGCTATATTTATCAACTAGTTCTCCAGGGTCTTCTCCAGTTAGCTCCTTGAAGAAGTCCTCAGACCTTCCAGAACTAATTCAAGGAAAACAATTGCAGCAGGATTTTCTTTGGGGTGCAGTTTACTGACTTATGTCTCAGGATTCTTCCTGTTAAGTCTTTTTTTACCCTATACCAGTTGTCTTGGTAAATGACCGATATCTGGAAATTACTGTATTCTTAAAGTACAAGTTCTTCTTCTACGTCTGCAGCGTAGAGGTGCCTAAGACATGAAGACATAATAGGACAAAAATCTTAAAACTTTTTAATACAGTTTTGTTATCACAGCAAACAGTTTCCTTGAGATCACTCTTGGCATGTATTTTTGTCATCTCAGTTAAAATTGCGTTACTAGGACTCCCTCTATATATTTATGAGATACCCAGACTGAATAACTGGGTTAACTGGGAATGCATGGAATCCTCTGAACTCTCTGCTCAATCTAACCGTTTGTTGAAAGATACATTTCTACTAAAGTGTCTGTGAATAATGGCATAAACTATAGCCTCATCTAGAGAGGTATCTCGTAGGCTTGAGATGATCTCTCAGTGTGAGAAATAGATTTATTAGCAGACAATAAGGTAGTATAAATAAAATGAGGCATGCAAACAACCTGAGGTACTGTCCTACCTACTAAAAACCTAAAGTTCATTTCCAAAGTAGATTTCTTTAGGGTTGTTTCAGAACCACAATACTCAGTCCTGTTAAGAGGTACTATTCTTCAGTTCTCTGGGATTTCCTTGTCCATTTTGTGACTGCAGTCAGGAGTGGGAATGCTACCAATCCTCTGGAACAGCAGAAGTAAGATCAAGTCAAGGTCATCCACAGTTAACAGAAGGAGCAAGACAAACAGCACAAAGAGGAGAGTAAGCAGGAGTAAAGTTCTTAACTTCTACTCCCTCACCAAGGCAAGGAGCAAAGGGCAAAAAAGAAGTTGTGAAAGTGGCCATTCTCTTCAATCTGCTCCTAGGACAAAGCTTATGTGTGCTGCCCCTCCTGCTCCCTCTTGACCTCTTGGTTTTGGCTGGCCCCAGGATTAGGAGCAAGCCACTCACAAATGGAGCCTCTATTGAAAACAGAAGTTCCATGTGCTGAGGGTTTATAGGACTGGACCCATAATTTGCTCAATTACTAATGTAAAGAAAACCATAGGGAATCTGAGTAACAGCAGCTCCTAACCAAGCACATTTGCACTTCATCTGAAACCCGGTATGATTTATCAGGATCACACCCTCTCATTCTCCAGGATCTAAAGCAATTTGTGTAGCTTAAATCAACTATTAAATATATAACTAGGAGATAAAAATCACAAACCCAGATCTAATTGGTATAGCTTAAATTAAGTTTTACATTTATAGCTGGGAGATAAAATTTGGATAGAATAACTATTACAACAGAATTAAGGAAAAGAAAATAGATATGATGTGGGACCCACAGTAACTTTTATTTAAAACACATGTCTGATGGAGGCAGAAGTCTGCAGAAAACATCTGATACTATTGCACTGTAATCCTCATTTACCAGAGCAACACCATTCTGGGCAGTGAGGGGAAAACATTAAATCTTAAATGCAATGGTGATTTGGGAAAATATATAAAGACATAGAAAGTTCATTCCACAATGCACTCAGCTTATGTGTACAAAATACTACAAGAATTAGTCTCCCAAGGAAGATTTTTTAAACACTGTACAAGTACAGTCTAATAGAATAAAAACAACTGGGATAGATAAACTGGTGAAGATAATTCCTCTGCATAATACTAATGTCCAAAGGGACTGAAAGTATAAAGAAAAGACAACAAGAAATTCCAAACTAAACTAGTGTATTTTGTTCTTATTTCCAGTATAATAGACATTGCCCTAAGTTTTTCATCTTCTCATCCTCAATATTTCCTTTTTATATCTTTGTACAATTTTGTAAGAAATATTGAACATTGTGTATCAGATATTATTGATGAAAAGTTCATAGATTCTCTTCAATTTATTAATTTTAGAGTTAAAGAATAATTTCAGGTAGGTACCTGATGTAGCCCTGACTGAAGGGAAGGCATACATCAGAATTAAATGATATTACTTCAGGTATTGTCTAGTCAACTATTTAATTTCTTCAAGGAGACAGCATCTCTGAGCAAACTGTTTGCAACTTACTCCACTGCCTGATCAGCGTCCCTGTAAATGTTTTTTCCACATATCTAAAAGGAAATTATTTTGCTGCAGCTTGTGTCCATTGTCTTTCATCCTTTCAGTGTACACTTCTGAGAAGAATCTGACTTTGATTTCTCTATGATCATTGATTTGTGAGTTTCCTTGATTAGATACCTTCTCTTATCCCTCTCTTTTACATATTAATGTAATCGCTATTACATCTTAAATGCTTTGTTCACTCAGAATTTGCAGAAGACCCAAAGGAGAGCAGAGCTATAACAAACAAGAAGATGATAAAACTTCATGTAATAATTTTCACCAAGTTCTTTTTCCTTGATTTGCAAGAATAATAATAAAGAAAACAAAGAAATCTCACAGTATCTGTATTTTTTAAAATCTTTGCAAGTAAATGTGTCAGGAAAACACTTTTCTCCATCCTCCAATGCAAGGTGAAATATCAGGGTGAACTGTAGCAGTTTGAGAAGAAAGGGAAGAGGCTCAGGTAAAAAACCCACACATTCAAAATTTACCATCTCTTCATACAAATGAAAATGACTCTTAAGTGAGCACCTTAATCTCTGGAAAACACCAGTCTTACCTGCACAGGAGAGTTTGTTCTCAAAAGATTATATCATGAACTCTGGCTGAAAATCTCCAGCCTAAGTTTCTGTGTTTAATGAAGATCAGGATTGTTCAGTGACCTCTGTAACTCTGTATTTCTCATCCTCATATTGCCCAACAGAGTTTAAGTGTTTGCACTTGTGCAAACAGTGTCTGATTCTTGGTAGATCCAACTGAAAGTGTGAGACACTTTATATTTTTAAACATCTTTTTTTGTTGTTTTTAATAAACTTCTTATTTTTCTAATGCTTCAGGTATTTTCCATTTTGCCATTTCCAGCATAATTTAGAGAAGGAGCTTGGAAGGATTTCTAGAAGGAAATTTTAGTGATACCTGTCTCTCATTCCATGGGGAGAAGTTTACATAACCAGAATGTCCTCTATATGGAATGGTGATATACTGCAAGCAGGTAAAGCCAGCTGAGATTAAACCTAGTTTTTGGATCAGTCTTTGCCATCTTTATTTCCATTAAAAGGCTTCAAAAAGAGGCTTGTAGTAGAGGAAGATGTTAATTTCCTGAGCTGAGGTGAATAACTAGAGCAATTTCTGTGAATGACAGCCACTCCCAGACACTGCTACAGGGCATCTGGAGCAGGTTATCACTGGGGACAAAGATGTAAAACTTGGATGTTTTGCATTATACTCTGAACTTGTAAACATTACTCTTTTTTCCCAGCACAGCTAGTATCACTCGGTACACCTGCTCTAATACAGGTTTACTTGCAATTCAGTTGCCGTGCAAAAATACTGTGCCATTGCTGCTACTGCTTTTCATAACACTGAAACTGTATCTTTCTAAAATGGCCTTTAAAGCTCCAGTTATAGGTAAAAACCTAATTTCTAATGTCATTTTCATCTCCATTTAATGTTTCAGCTTGTAAAAACTTCAGTCCTCCGTAACAGACATTGTATATGCCCATAGAGCTGTGACTCATCTTTAACTTCCTGTACACAAGTACGTTAAAATCACTTGACCCATCTGATTTAGCCTCTACACCTTTTCTTCTCAAAAGGCTTGTGCCAACAGTCAAAGGGATGCACAGGAGATCCTCCTTTAAAACATATGCAGTAGATATATCCATATGCACTGCAAATTTCATCCTGTAAAAAATTGTAAAGAAGACCACATCTACATATACGGTGGTCTGTATAAATTCCATTGAACTGAGATTATCTTCTCTCAGGACTAGAAAGTTTATTAAAACAAAGAAAAAAACAATCTCAAAACACATATACATACACATACGCACACTACCCCACCACCATCACCACCTAGCAAACTCTCTTTGTCATTCTCTCTTTCAGAACCCTTCCTTACTAATCTTTTTTTTTTTAGTTTTTTTTTTTTAGAGACTTTAACTGCCTGATGGCAAAGAGACAAGCAGAAAAGAAGTACAGTCACTCTCTACAAATTCATTTGCAAAGCTAAATACTTTGACTACAGAACAAGCAATTCACAGTTCAAACAAATCTACTCTAAAGTACACAGTGTGGCAAAAGAGGAAATTATATACTGATTACCTGATGTAAGTCTGTATAGTTCTGTTGAATTCAGTAGAGATGTGCACATTCAATATTGTTAAAACTACTTTTTTTTTCTTTGTTATTTACAGAGAGAAAACACATGCCATGTGAATCAAGCTTCTTATATGCTACTTTTTATATTTTTTTATCTTTCTTTAATTCTTCTTAACTTATAAAGGTTTTGACTCAATCCTTATAACTCTTCTAAGGTACTGCAATAAATTGAGATATCACAATATATAGAAAATAATATTCAGACTTTCTCCTCACTTGACCAAGGAATGATTCAAGCTAAGCTTAAATACACATCTACAAAATGATATCGTTCACATGTACTTGTTCCAGAACTTTAAAAACCAGAGAAATAGAACTAATTCTCCTCAGAAATACATCTGAGTGGTTGTATTACTTTTAGGAATTAAGAGATGTAGCCAAGTGTCGTTTCGTCTCCTTTGCATCAATATAGTCTCTCCTTTGGGTCAGCAATGATTTCGAAGGTTGTATTGGATATTGTGTTAATTTCTTTTTATTGCTTCTTTAAAATAGTCAGTAGTTACTTTTCCACTTATATGTTCATGTCAGAAGGACTTATAAACAAGTAGAATTTTAGTAAGAAATCACCTCTAGCTTTTTTAACATAATTTGAATTATCATTCTTATCTTTTGCATCACTTACTTCTCTTTCTCCTTTAGTACTCCTATTAACATATTTTATTCCTTATTGAGAACTTACAGCTATAACCTTTCATAAGAGAAAATGTGACAAGATGTTGCAGAACACACATCTCAATAAAATCAAATCAGTATAGTCTTGATTATTAAAGGTAAACAAAAAATATTTACTGGCAAACTCTTTAGATAGTTATGAAGAAGATGAAAGTTCTTTGAAAGAGTAAATTTTTCCTCTATTTTTTTAAGAAAAGAAGAAAGGAAGGAAGAATGTATTTATTGTAACAGAATAATGGAACTGATATTAGGAGGGAAAATTAATTATTATGAAAAAATAATAAATTGATATGAAGTAAGCGATGAAGTCTTTTTGAGTACTAGCGGAAATTTATGTACTGATTGATGAAACAAGTGAAACTCAGAATGAGATGTATTTGGATTCTATTACAGAATTAGATACATTTTATAAATGAATATTTTAAAAATATATTTTGGACAAATATTCACTAAATCATTTCTCAATTCTGATGTTTTCAAATGAACTAAATGAACTTTATCCTACCACACTGAATATGGAAACAATTTTTCTACATAGAATGATTCACTGATTTGAATCGAGTATTCTTAATTTATCTTTCATATTTCAGTCAGCAGTAATTCAGACTTGCTTGGAACAGAAATTTATTGAAATACTGTAAACAGGAACAAAATGTACTGAAAACATGAGTTTGGGAGAAAGCTTCAGTAACGTATTGCTGAGATTCATGGTGTCTGATTCCAAAACAATTCCAGGAGGGACCAACTGTTTCCACTGAGATCCTCTTGAAAGGAAAAGATTGAGTCTCATCTCAGGTCTTAATGTCTTTTATCCACAATTGCAGTAACATAGGCAATGTGGTGAGCAAATATATATATTCCTATAGTTTTTAATCATACCAAGTGAACGTAAAAATTTCTTCAGTAGTCGCTTTTGTCTTTTACTGAAAGGACTAATATGATGTCAAATATCTGAATGTAAGGTCAGTTCTTCAGCTGTCATTAGCCCATTCATAGAATCATAGAATCATAGAATGGTAGGGGTTGGAAGGGACCTTTAGAGATCCAATCTCCCTGCAGAAGCAGGTCAGCCTAGATCAGGTTGCATAGGAACATGTCCAGGCAGGTCTTGAAGATCTCCAAGGAAGGAGACTCCACAACCCCTCTGGGCAGCCTGTGCCAGGGCTCCCTCACCCTCACAGTGAAATAGTTTTTTCTTATATTTAAGTGGAACTTTTTGTGTTCCAGCTTCATCGCATTACCCCTTGTCCTGTTGCTAGCTATTACAGAAAAAAGGGATGTCCCAACCCACCTTTTAGATGTTTATAAATGTTAATAAGATCTCCCCTCAGTCTCCTCTTCTCCAGACTAAATACCCCCAGTTCCTGCAACCTGTCCTTGTATGAAAGATTACTCCTTTTCTTTTTGACTCAGCTATGCCAGTATCTACTAATAGTTTGTTTATATCAGAGGCAAAGCAGAAATTAAAAATACACTCCATGAATAAGAATGTATGTGTGTATACATGTATATACACACATTCCCTTAAATATGTTTATATACACATAGAGATACAAGTGCATATGAATAGACACAAATATATATACGTTTATATGCATTTGAAAGCATCATTCAAAGCAGGTGGAACACTTAAAGATTTCTTTAGTAATCCTAATGAGTACTAGAAAACCTTTAAAAGACTAATGTTTTTGCATTATAAGTTATGCTTAAACTCTGGTGCACGTGATGCTGTGGAATGCTCTGCATAGGAGGTGTACTACATTGATCAGGTATGATTCTGTGATTTCAGAGTAAGTACAGTATCATAAAGCTCTGATTAGCATGACTTGAAAATGCAATGTGAAGAACATATAAATTGAATACAGCATGGACTATCAGATGGAAACGTACAGTGGCATCTTAAAATTCCAAATTGATGATAAGGTTCTATAACAAGATAAATTCATCAGTCAGAGTTGAGCCATATGAGCCATACCTTGTTTAGCAAATGGGATCAAACGACTAAATAGAGAAAAAATGGGCTTGTGAATTTTAGAAGTAGCCTGCAGTTTGTATAACTCTGCTGTTGTCAAAAATGCACCCAGAGTACAGACTTGCAAGGAAGGATATCTGGCCATGATCCGGTACATGGAATTTTCTGTGGAGGGTTGACGTCTTCAACTACTGCAACAAGAACTGAAGAGAGCTTTCTGTTTAAGTTAATATTTGTATTGCTGAAGCAGGAGAGATTGCGAGACCATTGAATAACTTCTATACCATGCAGAAAGCAGACATTTCAGCTTTCAGTGTTCCTCTGGAGTAAGTGTATTCAAATCTTCATCATCTCCTCTCAAATGTCCACATAGATATGACAAAGTCTTCTTTTCCTCTGATATATCTAACTTGGAGGTGGTTTTATTTTTAAAATTTCTGCAAAGTTGCATATGAAATTGTCTATAAAACATCATTTTTCATTAAATACATTTTGTTTTTCTGCTTCAGAATGCCTTTTTTTCTGCATATATGTGTGCCATGATTTTCCACCTATGTCTAAGATTGCTTATATTTCTCATGTTACAGATTCATTGGCCTGCATTGATGTTTTTGAAGAATGAATTCCAATTCCAATTTGATGTTACACGGAAGAAGGTTACTTGCAAGTAGTCACAATCCTAGCATTGGACTGGGATTTACATCCTGACAGAAATCAACTGTGATTCCTGTATTCAGGCTTGGATTTGAAGTTCTGGGATTCTGACTTTTCCAGACGCTCAGCAGGAAGCTTGTAACTCATGCTTTCGTACTCCCATGAGAGTGCCTGAAAGTTAGACACTGCACTGTGTAATCTTTTTAAGTAAACCTTTTATTTAATCTAACATTTAGAGTCCTTCTCTCCCTCTCCCAATTGTATGTTAGAATTAATCGATTTGACAAGAAAACTCTGGCTTGTAAGGAGTCTCTTTGGGTTTTTTTTTAAATAATTGGGTTTTTTTAGCACCACAAGTCTTTTGGGGTTACTAGGTACATAAGGAGAAATTATATTTCATTTTATCTTTATATTTACACTTTCCTACTTTAGGAAGAATCTTAACACAGCTTCTTGTCTCTCCAAATCTGTAGTTTTAGGTGAAAAATATCTGTCATTCTTAGGCACAAATTTTGGTAAGATTTTTACTTTAAATTAAAAATATTTATGGACACTAAGTATTTCAGATAATATTTATGGTATATAATTTCCCATTAGGAAAGAAATTCAGTTGATGTGACCTCTATTAATTTCCCATATAACATGCTGATTTTAGACTACTGTATTATGTTGTTTCTTTTAAATTTTTTAACATTTCATACTGTGAGTTTTAATGGGTTTTCAGAGCATTCCTTTTTCTTTCCCTGCTAAGCAGAATCTGTATTTACTGAAAGATTTGTTTATGGATTTTTCATTCAGTGTTTCCAACTGTGTCATAGTTTAGTAAATTATACCAAAAGTATTAATATGTTTTGTTTGTCATCTATCTTCTATAAGTCTACAGCTATTTAGTTTCAATATTTGTTTTTGAGAGTCTGTTTCTTCCTTCTTTATTTCCTGCTGTGTCTGTGAGTAACTGAATAATATTTCAAATGAAAGCTGTTGAAGTAATGGAGGGGATTTCTTCTAATTTTAAGCTGCCAGTCTGAAAGTTTAGTCTGCCATTCTGCCAATGTTCTGTGAGTTTTAATATTCCCTAATAAGAAGAACCATAATCTTTGACTATCACGAGTATTTCTTTAGCTCTCTGTCCAACCTTTTTATAAAAACTATTAAATATATAGTCTTATTGTCTTCAAAGTAATCTAATGTCTTGTGTCTGGGGAGTTTGCCGGTGGAAGGAAGGATTAGAAGGGAAAGGAAGGGAGAAGACGTAGAGGGAAGCAGACAGAGAAAGTAAAAATTGATTGGATTGTTTTGGTTACACATGAATTTTTGTATCTTTTTCACTGTAATGAAAACATAATATTTAATAAAAATCGAACGTGAGACAGAAGAGATGTTATCTTTTCACTCTGTTTACAGTATGTATCTCTGAAGTGAGAAAATTCCCAAGTGGTATTTACAAAAGCCCACTTACATTTTAGTGGAAATTATAGATTTAAAAATGTAAGCCACTAAAGCTTCTCATTATATTAGGTTATAGTTTAATTAGTCAATCTTGAAATGTAGTTATAGCACAGGAGCAAACTTACCATGGCTTTCAATGCCCAACTTAAGCACTCTTTCACCTTGATATTTAGGTGGAACACTACCTCTTTCTATTTGTGTGAAGTTTAAAGAAACCATCTTTAGCTCGCTGTTCTGAAGACCTCAACTTGTTCAATGTGCTCTCAGAACAGACAGTGAATTGAACTACTTTTAACAGAAGAACATTTTTTTGGGGAGTTTCTGAGAGATCATATATTAACCATTTGAGAGCTCATCTATTTTAAAATCATGAATAATTTGAATTATCTCAGAGAAACATGGGCAGTTGTAAAATAGGATATAAAATATCAGTGATGTCAGAATTTTCAGCATTTCCAGGTTTAGGTGGGTGCTGAGGAAATATTTCCATAGTGGAGTATTAAAAATATGTATCAATATTGACCTACACTGAGATTGCAATTCAAAACTTGTGCTAAATCTGTTCTTTACTGATATCTCTAAGGGACTGAGATATGTATCAATCACCCCAAAAACTGTTTTTCAGATTATATCCTGTGGACTTGAGTAAGCCTTCTTATAAATCACAAAAATTCTAACAAACTAAATGTTTGGGGATTTTTTTGTCATTTTAAAGACATTTGGTATGAAACACTGATGCTAAATGTCAGATTGACAATATTATTTCAATCAAATTCAACAAGAAATCAATTTGTGCAGTCATCACCTAAACTGTTCTTTGTTTTCTTCAAACACAAATGTCAAATGAAAGGATTCTAAATACTGTTAAACTAGTAAATCTAGGGAGAACTAGCAGTAAAACAAACAACTGAGCTACTGTTTGAGTACAAGAAAGACATTTTAAATACCACTGAAAGGAATTTATTTTGAAGAATTTATTTATGATACAGTGAATAGATTGGCAATTACCTGCTGCCTAAGGATAGTATTTCAGAATTAAAAGTTAGATTAGCTTTACATTTTTCTCAATTCCACTTCCATTGTTGTAAATCTAAAATAAAATCACTACAATCTCAACAGAAAAGACATAGTATAGACTATTGGTCTATAGATTTTTGTCACAACACAACAAAACTTGCAAGCATAGTTCTACCCTAAGATTCAAGTTAAGTTTATTAATGAATTATTTTTAAAAAATTTATGTTAAATACAGCTAAAGTGTACATTTAAAAAATTAATATTCTGGATTTGGTTTTCAGTGAAATACTATTATTGAAAAATAATGTACACTGACTGTATGCAAATAAACACACATACTTTGCAAAGAACTTTAGCCATTGTTTTTTATTCTTGCAATTGCACCTTGTTCTGTCACAGTAATATAGCTGTGTGGACAGATATTCAAAAGCATTAGTTCAAACCATTTGAACAGAATTCAAGCATGTTTATTATACAATGTACTCTCTTTAAAATATTTTTTTTTAAATGTTATATCTTAATAGATCTTTTAATGGATCTAATGTTGTATCTTAAAGTTTCTCTTTCTCACAAGCCTAGAAGTACTATATTCAACTATTTACTATGAAGGAAGGGGAAAGTAAGAGTGCATGGATTGTTGGGCCACCAGATTCTGGAGAAAAAGTAGTTTCACTTCCATCTAGGGAAACTAGTAATGGATATGTTCTTCAGTGACATGAATCTTTTGGTTCTAACATGTGTCCTCTTACCCATGTGGGCATAATTCAGTTGCTTTCTGGCATCTGAAATAAGGACAGAGTTTGAAGGCAGAGTTAAATCTGTATGTAAAAAGGAGACAATTAAAGATACTACACTGAAATTACTATGTCTCTGTCTCGCTTTATTACATCAAAGTGAATAGCAAAACCAAAAGACCTTAGATCTGAGAAAAATTATTAGACTATCACTTAGTTCTCATGACTGCTAGCAGCTCATGTCACTGGGTCTTATCATCTTGGTTTGACTTGTGGACACCTATGTAGAAAAATCAAATCTAGAGACTTTTTCTTTTTCAGAATATATTTGGTTTTCCAGATATAATGATATTTTGCTCCAAATGAAACAGGCGATATATACAAAAAAAATGAAACAGGCGATGTATACAAAAAAAAAAGAAAAATTAAATTCAGGTTTCTAGGGGAATATATATCTTTATTTGACCAGTAACTATGTCATAATCATACAATAGAACCCAAACAGATTACTAATAAATAATATACTACGCTGTGAGTCCTTAATTTCCATTTAAAGCCTCACACTTCAGTAGTGTGTCTCCTTGTTTAAAAATAAAATGTATTGCACATTGATGAATTATGTAAAAAGATTTTTATAGCTTTCTTAGCAACATCACTCTGACATTTATCTAATTTACTGAGCAAATTTATAATACAAATGTATATTATACTTATTTTTAAACTTCTATTATTATTGTGATAATTTTTGTGCATCAGAATATAATTATGCTCTTACTCAGATGAGCGTTTGAAACCTATAGTTGTTAGAAAGAAAGTCCTTGCCTCAATTTGAATTGCATAACCTCTGGTTCATTTATATTTTTGAAAGAGTTTATAAAATCTATAGTAAGCTAATATGATATGCATGGAAAATGAATTTGTTCATTCAAGTAGAATTTTCTCCTGAGTTGAGCTCTTTATTTCTCACTGAGTTAACCTTCCATTAAGATAAAATATCTGAAAACCAGACAGCAGCTTTGTAAGGCCAACGTTATATTTCTTTCAGAAAACCCAAACCAAACCAAATCAAAAAGACATGGTTACGTATTATTTCTTATTACATGTATAGTTTTTGAATAGTACAACTGATGTTGGATCTATTTTAAGAGAAGTCTGAACATTTTTTAGATACGTTATAGTTTAGTCAGCCTAGGAATTTGTGTTGTCCAGGAAAAAATACAAGTGTCTTCAATAAACAGAGATACATATCATGATGTACTCGCTGTCCTATGCTAATTTTTTAATGAAAAGAGAATAAAATCTTTAGGTCAATCTAATTGCCGAAGATTAAGAGAATAAATGCATATTTAGTTAAGTTTCTGGGATTACCAGCATGTATTAAATGCAAATGGTACCCACGAAGGAATATTAGCTTGACAATCTCAGTTTATTGCTCAAATTTATATTCAAAAGTTTTTTGCTCAGTTTATATTCAAAATTTTATCATAACTATAAAGAGAAAACAGTATATAATGAACCATTCTTCAATGGTGCCTTCTCTGGAAGGAAGAGGGAAAGGTTTCAGCCTAAGCTCGATGAGGGTTGGAAGACATTTTCAGAAGTGCATAGGAGAACCAAGGATCTTGATTCTACGAGAAATGAAATTTTGAATGCTTGTATACCTTCTTTGGATTTAAGTACTGTGACTTTATGTCTAGTATTTACTGCATTCCAATGTCCTTGAAACCTCAAATAACTAAAATAAACTGTGGTAAGGTTTTTTTGTTGTTTCTTTTTTATTTGGGAAAAGGGATTTTGAGGCTGTGAAATGTGTGTATTTCTTGTTCTATCTGGATCCAAAATTACTTAAACATGCCTCTGAAATCTCCTAATCAATTGTACTGGGTCTGCAAAGTGATCTTTATGAAGTCAAGGCTTACTGTTCTGCAGAGTGACACTGTTAATGGAAACTCCAATAAGGCCTGCATGTGAAGTTTGATTCTGAGGGTCCAGCTTCAGAATCCAGGATTAAATTTGCACCCCCTAGAAGATTCTGAGGGGTGAAATGGCATTCTG
The DNA here is from genome assembly GCF_028858725.1 of Colius striatus. NCBI lineage: Eukaryota > Metazoa > Chordata > Aves > Coliiformes > Coliidae > Colius > Colius striatus. The sequence continues at coordinate 57,098,150 of NC_084759.1, forward strand.
TATTGTTAATACATTTCTGGTACTGACAAATAAGAAGGGCCTGGTTGGGGATGTGAAGGTTGGAGACAACCTCAGCTGCAGTGACCATGAGATAGTAGAGTTCAAGATCCTGTGTGGAAGACACAGGACACAAAGCAGGACCGTGACCCTGGATTTCAAGAGAGTCGACTTTGACCTCTTCAAAGATCTACTTGGACGGATCTCATGGGATATGATTCTAGATGATAGAAGTGCCAATGACTGCTGGTCAATCTTCAAGAACCACTTCCTCCAAGCCCAGGATCAGTGTGTCCCAGTGCGCAAGAAAGGAGGAAAAGGAGGTAGGAGGCCTCCATGGATGAGCAAGGATCTGCTGGGAAAACTGAGGCAGAAAGCAGCCATCTAAGAGAGGTGGAAACAGGGGCTGGCTTCTTGGGAAGAGTATAGGAACATTGCCAGGGCATGCAGGGGTGCAACTAGGAAGGCTAGAGCCCTTTGAGAGTTAAATTTAGCCAGGGAAGTTAAGGACAGTAATAAGGCATTTTTCAAGTACATCAGAAGCAGCAGGATGACGAGGGGGAATGTGAGACCTCTGCTAAAAACAGACAGTGCCCTGGCATCTGAGGATGCAGAGAAGGCCAAAGTACTGAATGTCTTCTTTGCTTCAATCTTTACAGACAAGACCAGCCCTTGGGAAGCCCAGTCCAGCAAGGATAATAAGATAGCCAGGACAGCAGAGGACTTGCCCTGGGTGGAAGAGGTTAAAGACTTATTGGCCAACCTTAAGACTCATAAATCAATGGGTCCTGATGGGATGCATCTGAGAGTGTTGAGGGAGCTGGCTTTTGTGATTGCTAAGCCTCCTCCCATCATCTTTGAACAATCATGGAGGACAGGTGAGATGCCCGAGGACTGGGGCTTGAAGAGGCTGAAAAGCAGCTCTACAGAGAGAGACCTGGGAGTCCTGATTGATAATAAGCTAAATATGATCCAGCATTGTGCCCCCTGTGGCCAGGAGAGCCAATGGCATCCTGGGATGCATCAAGAAGAGTGTGGCCAGCAGGTCAATGGAGGTTCTTTTCCCTCTCTACTCTGCCCTGGTGAGGCCTCATCTGGAGTACTGTGTCCAGCTCTGGGCTCCTCAGCTCAAGAGGGACAGGTAACTGCTGGAGAGAGTCCAGTGCAGGGCCACCAAGATGATGAGGGGAATGGAACATCTTTCATATGAGGAAAGGCTGCAGGAATTGGGGCTGTTTAGTCTGGAGAAGAGGAGATTGAGGGGAGATCTTATTAATATTTATAAATATCTAAAGGGTGAGTGTCAGGAGGTTGGGACATCCCTTTTTTCTATAGTAGGTAGCAGCAGGACAAGGGATAATGAATGAAACTGGAACACAAAATGTTCCACTTAAACATAAGAAAAAACTATTTTACTGTGAGGGTGATGGAGCAGTGGCACAGGCTGCCCGGAGGGGTTGTGGAGTCTCCTTCCTTGGAGGTCTTCAAGACCCGTCTGGACATGTTCCTATGCGACCTGACCTAGGTGAATCTGCTTCTGCAGGGGGGTTGGACTAGATGATCTCTAAAGGTCTCTTCCAACCCCTACCATTCTGTGATTCTATCATCTCTAAAGGTCCCTTCCAACCCTACCATTCTCTTATTCTATGAACTACTGTAGCTCAGATATGAATTTTTATTTCCTCCCTCAATAGCTGTCTGACTTTACAGTGATGGTTTGAAAATACAGTTCCATTCGTAAAATTCCTATTAACCTTGACAGGGTCATCATTTAACCTGTCAGGTTTTTCACTTTTGTTTGATTGGTTCAATTATTCGTGTTTTGGGGTTTTTAACAAGAAGAATCGAATTCCATACTTCTCATTTGCTTTACCTTTAGGTATTTAGCTGTGAAATAATACATTTATTGTTAATGTTTTCAAAACTACAAAACTCAGAGTTTTTTAAAATAAGGTTATAAACACTCTCTGCTTCAGTATGTTTTTTTCAAAACTCAAATGTAATATGGCATTCTATTTTGGAAAAGTTACTATATGAAAGCAAAGCTGGTATGTGGACTTTTATGATGCACTCAATACAATGAAGATTTTGTATAATTGTGTGTGCTTATCTTATGAAAAGTAATTAATCTGAACATTTTATTCTCTTCCACTTTAAGACTGTCTTTTGGGATTTCTCATTTTTATGAAATCTCGTAGCAACAAACTAAATATATCAATGGAATATGGTGGTGCAGATTTGCCCCTGAGAAAAAAAACAATTGTGTAGGTACATAAAAAGGTGGTAAAATAAATTTTAACCATTCTCAACTACCTTTATTGTTGAAATAGGCAACTGGTAGATGTAACAACTTCCTTGGTAGAATATGGCTTTCACAGTACTACTTATACATTGATTGCAAGGGATACTTACACAATTAATTTTTTCAGATAAACTAATTTCCTTGCCTATTCAGACTTCAAGGTGGACCAAAGAAAACAAACCCATAAAGATTAAGTTTCCCAAATGGTCCATAAGCAGTGAATTAAGTGGCAAATGCAGAAGTGTCTCTGATGCTACCAGCAAAACTGTCAGCAGATTCTGCCATTGACTCAAACATAGATTGATGGTGGAAAATCTTCAGCACATTGACATCAGTCTCTTGTAATGCTCATATGAAGAGCAGAGATAGTAAATTTTGGAAGCAACATCTCAAAATGAAAATAAGAGTAAAGAATGTGCTGTCTGAACATGTTGCTAATAACTGTATATGAATTTGTCATGCTCATGCTGCAAACCCAGAGCAGGGCAGTAGTGACACAAGAAGACCAGCAGCTGTTTCCTACTCTCCATGTGAAACAATTTGGTAGTCTCAGAGTCTTTGTCCTCTGTATTCATACTGAAAGAAGATGATATTGTTTCTATCAGAGTTGCAGTCAAAGAGTTGAGTGAAGACATAAACTCCACAGACTCATTTCTTCAGTCTTTCCAGTGAAAATGCAGTAGGAATAAGTGTCAAAGTTTTTATCTTTGCAGCCAGTACAATTATGCTCCCTTGAGCTGTCAAACACAAAACTATGTCTTCACTTTTTCTCAGATCTTATGATTTCCAATTTTTGTTGACTTTTTCTGCTTCCATTGCCCACTCCTCTTTTGCTCATACTACCCTGCAAATTCTTACTCTCCTGATCCAACCTGTATCCAAACGGAGAAATTATCTACATTTGTTGAGGGTCCTTCACTGCTAAAACCTTGAAAATGGTGTTCTAATATGTGTTACTAAAAGAGATCAAAACAAGTTTTTGGAGGGTAGAAGTAAGCTTTAAAAATGTGTTTCAGAAATACTTTAATTCTCTGCAATATTTTTTTTTGCATGAAAACAGACCTGGTTTTGCCACACTTCCAAATGTAAATATACTCTACATTTTTAAATCTAATACAATCATCAAATTTTTACTATGACTAAGATCCATAAATAACTCCACAAAAAGTTGCTTAAGCAAATAAGACACTTGAATTGCTTAAAAATTGAATTAGGAATTTCTCCTTTTAAATTTATTTAAAGTAAAATAGCAGCAATCATGAATATTTTAAAAGCAAGAACTCTTTAGATTTCTTTATTAATGTAGAAATATAAAGTAGGGACAAATAATATTTTAACCAAACTATAAGAAAAGGAAGCCAAAAACACTGATATGAATACTTGGTCATTTCTCTATTGCTATTTTGTTTTTAACATGTTCAATTAGATCTTAATAATTTGTCTAAATATTTTTTTTCCCTAAAAACTACTTCTCAAGTTTTTTTTTTTCTATCATGTAATCTTTGAAGTTAGTTGGAAAGATCAAAAAAAAAGACAGAAAGCCTAAGGTCTGAGACTAAATCACCCTTTCAATTAAATTATTATGGAAGTTGTTATTTCTGGAAAAAAAAAAAAGAAAGAAAAAAAAGAAACAGGCCATAATGCTTTTAGGAAAAAAAAGTAGAACAAATAAACCCACTTATTTTTGGTCAGGAATTTGAATGAGACAAGCAATTAGATATTCTAATATTGTAAAATGGAATGATATTAATGATCAGTATTCCCAAAAACTTTTCAAGGGAGACAAGATCAGTTGGTGTCCAGTTGCAACAGAGGCATGCACAGGGATTCAAGTGGATATTGTTGTTCTTGAATTAGAAAAATACTCTTCCACTCTTTCTTCTACTGCTGCTGTGTCTAGGTGAACTCATGTAGACAATGCACAGATTCCCAAGTAAACCACAATATTGGCTATGATACTAAAAGAAACAAATACACCAGAAGAGCAATGAAAAATAATCTTCCATTGAAAATGCAGTTGTACATTGAGTTGCAACTGTTCCCAAAAGGCAATCTTTTTAAACAGCACTTTTTCAGCTTCAGCAATTGGCTTTATTTAGAATAAAAGAGTAAATACTCACAAACCTGAAGTCTATGTTAGTGTATCTGTACTTAGTTCCTATCTGCAAGTACTGCAGCTAATGTATTCTAGTACTTGAAGATGAAATAAAATTTTAAAATCTAGCAAATAAACCACTGGTACTATTGAACAACATACACCATTCTACATTACTCTTTTTCTTTCTCATCTTTTAGTTCTCTGTGGAACAAGAGGCAATTTAAAGTCAATAACAACTACAGAACTTGCATACAGACCTACATTCTGTATTTTCTGCAAAGCCAAACTTCACATATATCACAGTTGGGAAAGTGAAGTAGACCCTTTTTGAGATAAAATACATTTTTGTCTGATAGAACCTAATTCAAGTAGAATATGAATTACCAGAGGAAGGGTTGCTAAAACAGGGATTGATGCAGGTGATATTCAGGCTCTTAGAGCTAATACAGATTCAAACTTGAACTCTGTAGAATATTACCTTTTTCAATTTTGACCATGCTATATCTCCAAGCACAAACACTGAGTCATCTTTTAAAACTTAAACTAATACAAAATTAATTTGATATATGACTGTATTATATTTCTATTGGTTTTCTTTTCTTTTTTTTTTAATTTAAAATAAACTTCCAAACAAAAAAATGATTAAAAAAACCCAAAAACCGACAAATCATTAGTTTGGACTACTTAGTCATTATACTGAAGTTCTTTGTCTGAAGATGATGAATTCTGGGGACTATATGTCATCCTATTACTTATTCAGTCCTCCAGCAGGAAACTAGAAAGAACCACTAATCCATTAATAAAAGCATTCATTTGGAGACTAAGTTTTCAAAAGAGCAGAAATGTGTAAGTTGACAGTACAGATGTCTATATTTGAGAAGCAATAAGCACCTCAGATTTTTTTTTTTTTTCACCTTGATTACCATTCTAGATGGATGAAATATCCTTGTGAGAATTTTTCTTTGTTTACTTACTTACATTTCTGTTTAGATATCTTTAAATTAAAGAAACCTCTTTTTTTTTTTTATAAACACCCATTTTTCAATGATGTGAAAAGGTTTGGTCTGTGCAGACAGTTTATATGACTCTTACATTTAATTCTCTGGACAGTATGCATCTCTGCAATTAATTTTAGAAATTCCTTTAAATCGCCTAGTGGTAATTAATAATCTCTGAGGCATATGGGTGCATACCAAATTGATTCCTTTTGTACTCTGTCTTTTCATTTTATTGTCATATGTTTAGTTTGTGTCTCAAAATCATCAAGACAGTAATGGTCAGCACAGAGCAGAATGGGAACCAAGAAACAGTTCTCCACTCATCAGCAAGAATTTTAAACAGCAGGGGTATCTGAATTTTTGTACTGTCAGTCCTGTTTATGTAGCAATTCATCACTTCAATATTATTTTATTTGCTGAAATCTTATAAGATATGGACCTGTCAATAACCCATGTATCACAAATTCAGTGTGTTTCCAAGACTGTCATAAAATGTTGTCATTGAACTGAGAAGAAAAAAATTTTGTTCAAAAATTCAATACAATGTTGATAAGATATGAGTAACTTATGCTGATTAGTATAGCAATACACAAAGGCTAATAAACCCATCATTCCTGGTCTACACAACATATGGCAAATAAAGCCATTTCTTTGACTTCTGCACTGCAGAGCATTAACAGAGTAATTTGCTTGGCATATGCTTGTGAGTATGAGAGGCGTAGCAGTGACTTACAACTGTGATTCCTTCTCTTCTCCATGCTTACCAGAAAGCTTAAAAAGGACCTGTCTGACAAAACTATATATAGAATAAAGACATAATATGGAGGAGACATAAGTGGGAAATGGAAGGTAGTTGGAAGAGGAGAGAAGTTGTTACAGTGCAAAAGAAAGAAAGGTAGAAGCCCTGGGAACCTGCAGTTGAAAAAAAAAATCCAAGTTTTAAAAGTTCAGCTTTTTAATTACTCCCACAAGTGTCAACCGATGGCATCCTGTCAATATGATGTAAAACTACACAACTACCACCTTTTTTTCTGCATTCTTAATTTATCAGTAGACCAGAAGCATTCTTGAAAGCTGTGCGAGAAGATAGTGTTGCCCTCTCTCAGCTTCTTTGCTCTCACCACACATTGACTGTTTACCTTGGTTTTTCATCCAGACACCCTTACTGAAACAAATGTTCTATGGCTCTTGATATCCCTTTGGATATTAGGAAGACTGGAGTTCAAAACAGGGATTCCTAATGAGATTTTTTTTTTTTTCCTCTCATCAAGTTAAATTCATAGCTGAAAGTTATGATTGTATTGAACCGAGGATATGGGGATGTGAGAGGTAGGAATCAGTGACATTCTTAAAAAATCCAGCTTTCATTTCCAAATTGAATTCTGAGATGTGTCCTCCTTTGCTTTTGTAGAGTCATTGTGTTTGGGTTTTTTCCTCAGAAGTTATTCACTTTTATTTCTGTGCTGTTTAATGGAAATACATCAAATTCTTCACAGAGGCAGTCAGTGAATAAAATAACAGTCTAAATGCTAATATGAATAATGGAATTTCCATTATGACAATGACAGGAAAGAGTAGAAATTGCTAAGGTACGAAACAATAAATACTATTTCATTAAATGTTTCCTAATGAATAGATATTACATACAAAAAAATTTCCTAAAATTTATCAATGTACATTTTCATTCAAGAACAAAAAGCTTAAAGCACTAGTTTTTTATTTATGTATATATAAATACATGAATCTGGAAGCACTCTTTTCTATATGAAGTCATTTAGTTGCAAAGGAGAAGAAGTGTTGTTTAGGAAATGAACATATACATAAAGAATTTTTTACTTTCTAAGTCAGCTGCAGAACTATTCTAGCTTTATGTTAACATTTCCTATCTATCTCCATTTGTCTAGTACAAGTACAGGTGTGCAATGCTCTTTTTAAATAATAAAAACCAAGATAAAGCACTTTGCAATTTGGACATTCAAATTTGTAGTTGATTGATTTATCTTGGGAGTATATTCCGGTGATTTTATGTACTACTCTTCAAGTTGAGTTGAAAAATATTTAAGTTGACAAAAATCATAATTCAGACTATTTTAAATATTTTTTAAAAAAATATTAAAATATTTATTTATAGATTATCCACTTGGACATTCCATGTCTTTCAATTTCAGCTCCTTTTTGTTGTGAGATTCAGAACTGGAGTTGAGAGAAGGAAATATTTCTTTTTTTTTTACATTTTTGTTAGCTCAACATTCTCCTCTTTGCTTTTTCCCAGGACATTAGGGAGAGAATGATATCTGACTTGAAAACAGTGGGAAGACATCCAGACCAGAATGGTAGAAGAAATGGAGATAAGGATAAACAATCAGGGTGGAAGCAGAGATGGTGCCTGGGAATGAGGGAAGGAGAGTCTGGGAATTCAAATCTAAGAAGGAAATTGTGAAGAAAACAGTCAGGCAGTTGGACAGGGAAGAGAGTCCGCCTTTGGATAAGAACTTTGGGAGACTGTCAAGATTAGAATGGTACAACTGTGAGTTATGTGCATAGAGTCTCAAAATAAGTGAATCTGACAATGTGATAGTATGCACAATGATAAATGAGACTACATTAGCAAAGACAAGGACACAAGCACACTACTTAAGCTGAAGCTGAGTAAGTTGCAAATCGTCAACTAAGATGAAGTAATCATATAATCTTCACCAGTTTTGTCAGGTAGCACACATAAGCCTATAAAAAAACCCCATCACATTTCAATCATACTGTCATAAGTTATAAAAATGTACTTAATAAAAAAAAAATACTTCTATAAAATATTTAAATATCATTTATCTGGAGTTTTTAAGGGAAAAAAGTGTTTTATTCTGGTTTTGTATTGTTTTACATGTGTTTCTAAGTTTCAAGAGATTAATAACACACAGAAAGATTTGGAATACTTAAAACATGCTTACTTTAAATCCTCTTGCTCAAATTTGATCTAAATTTTAACAATTTCTAAGTAAAATATCCAAAGTATTGAATAACAAGTACTCTCTATGGCTATGAGTACCCATATGTCTTTTCAAATATTGAAAAATATTTTTATCTTTTCCTGTCCCTTTTAGCTTTGTTACAAGTTTTAATATAAGCTTTACTAAACGTTAGAAAGAACTTTATAAAACTACTTATATATATTTTTAAAACATTTATCCCAGAAATGTGTTGGTTAAATTTAGTCTTGAGCTCTTCCAACAAAGAGCACCAGTAAGTAAGGAGTCCTATTGACTTAAGCATAATTATAAGTTTGAAGTTAAAGCTTATGCTTAAGTACTTGGCAGACCAGTATCCTAATGTTCAGAATATTGTTAAATAAAGGCCAAAATTACTTAAGCACTAATTAATTTTATTGAGGTTAGTCAGACATAAATTTTAAAAAAAAAATCCTCTTGGTGGAGGTTTTTGTCTACCAATATTTTTTCACTGACATCTGATTTTTGTTTCAGGATCAAAAGGAATCATTGGATTTTAACTCAGTTTTGTGTGTAAAATACATGTGACTCATTTTTTACAATGGAATAGAATATTATTCTATTAATACTAGAAAATAATACTAGAAAACAATAGAAATACTAGAAAACGATAGAATATTCAATTAGGGGCCTCTTTAAATAGTTCTTTCTGAACAGTCTTTAAAAGGCCTAAATGATATGAGGCTTTCCTGGTTTCATCAGTGAGCTAGTCTGCTTGACACATTTATTAAGTCTTAAAGACTAATCATAGAATCATATAATGGTAGGGATGGAAGGGATCTTTATAGATCATCTAGTCCAACCCTCCTGTAGAAGCAGGGTCTCCTAGATCAGGTAGCATAGGAACATGTCCAGGCAGGTCTTGGAGGCATCCAAGAAAGGAAACTCCACACCCTCCCTGAGCAGCCTGTTCCACTGCTCCATCACCCTCACAGTAAAATAGTTTTTTCTTACATTTAAATGGAACTTTTTGTGTTCCAGCTTCATCACATTACCCCTTGTCCTGTTGCTAGCTACTATAGCAAAATGACATGTCCCAACCTCCTGACACCCACCATTTAGATATTTGTAATAAGATTCTCCCCTCAGTCTCCACTTTTCTACTCTAAACAGCTAAATAGCGGTATTTTATATCTATTTTTATTAATAGTATTTCTTGATTTTATGTTGCTTCGGTAAGAAAGTATACCAAAAGAAAGGATTATCCAACCAATACAGATCAATCATTGGTTAGTCTCATCCCTGAGCCTTTTTTAATACTTTACACAGTTTATGCAGATAGATGTTGTCTAGAAGACTCAGACAGTAATCAGAAGTTTCTTTTGAATTAGACAAAGAGTGGAACATATATCAGATCCATAAACATGAGAAATAGTTCAAGACTAATTCTAAACTGATCCAGACTGATCTTCAAATGTTACAGAAAATTAAACTTCACCAATAAAATAAATCAGTATAATAAAAAATATAAAATCTGTTTTTTGTTTGCAGTCTGATGCAGTGCATCTCAAATTTAGATTTTAAAAAATTTTCACTGTTTAGAAAACTGAAGTTCACAAGTTCCCAACTTTAATATAAATTATAATTTCTTAAAATTCCTTTATATCATATTTGTTGTGATAGGACTATCTTCAATTTCAAGCTGAAAATATAGAAAAGTTGGCCAGTATCACAACTTGTACATGTTAGACTTTGTTTTATAGTGGATGAAACACATTTGGGTTTTTATTTGCCCCCCTCCCCCCCCTTTTGGATTCAGAATACATTTGAAAAATGACACATCTGAACAGTAGACCCTGCCCCAGGAATTATTCATTTCTTTACATTGCACTTCTCGAAGGTAAAATATCTTTAACAGCACTAAAAATGAGAAGAGCTAGTTTGACAAGTTGTGAGCATGTAAGCTCGCAAGTGTATTAAGAATTTGATCTACTTAGTACTTCTAAAGGAAATAGGCACTGTTTTCCATTACTTCAAATGGTTTATTCCTCAGAAACCACTCAAGGGAAATATACTGTAATTTCATAAAATGTCTTTTGGTCAATCTTGGACCAGGGGCAAAAAAAAAAATAGAATAACTATTCACAGGCAGTATTTCAAGGTAGGATAACAAACCAGAGGCTCAGGTCTGAATTTAGTAAACAGTACTTTGAAATGAGTTGGTTCTCTAAAGGCTAGGTTTCAGAAATAATTTTAATTTTCATTTGGAATTATTTGTATTTCTCTTTAGGAAAAGAAATTGTTCTCTCATTTCCACAGTGATAATAATTATGTTGTTCTGAAATCATTAATTTACTATTATTCCCACTCCAGGAAGCTGTACTTCTGTACAAGAAGAAATCAGTACAGTAGTCATTTTGCCACTATACCTCGTTGGCCATAAATAAGAGACAGAAAAATCTCGATTCCTAGTCATAGCATTTGACAATTTATTCTTCATTCTCAATGATCATCTGGTTGAGGTCTGACAATAAGATTTCTCTTTAGGAAAAGAATTGAGTTCAGTAGGCTTGAGAGACCCTAAAGCATTTGACTTCAAGATCACCTTTCACAGTGCATAATTCAAGTTTTCATCAAAACATAAATGTTGGACTAATAACACCTTCCCAGAGAAGTAAGGTATAGATAGATTTGTCTCTTGAGAATTATTTTATCTGTGTCAGGGTCTGGAGTCCTTGGATAAGATTCACCCCATGCCCAGGTTTATGGTCAAGCTTAGGTTTAAGCCTTTCAGGGATAAGGTTAGGTAGGAGACAAAGTCTGTAGCTGTACTTGGTGTGCTGTCATTCAGAGGGATTTCAACAGGCTGAAGAACTGGGCTGATGGAAACCAGATGAAATTCAACAAGGAGTCATGAAAAATCCTGCAGCTGGTGAGGAAGAACTCTAGGCACTAGTACATGTTGGGGTTGAGTGTCTTCAAAAATGGCTGCACAGAGGACCTGTGGATGCTGCTGGTCAGCGTGGAACAAGAGTCACCAATATGTTCTTATGGCAAATAAGGGCAATGGCGTTTTGCATTTGTGTGTGATATCATTGTCAGCAGGTTAAGAGTGGTAATCATTCTCTGCATGAGATCGCATCTAGAATGCTGTGTCCATGTCTGGGGTACCCAGTAAATGGACTTGAGACAGTGCAGTGAAAGGCCATGAAGATGATGAAGGAACTGAAGCATCTCCCATATGAGGAGAATCTGAGAGAGTTCTGACACTTCCACCTGAAGAAGACTCAAGGGGGATCTCATTGATGTCTGTAAATATCTAATGGTAAAGTGTAAAGAAGATGTAGTCAAACTCTTTTCGTTTGTCCCCAGTGACCAGAAAGTGTCAAACTAGAATACAGAAGATTCCTATCTGAACATCAATAAATCCTTTTTCTCTTTTTCTTTTTTTTTTTTTTTTTGAGAGTGACAGCACTGCAATGAAGTGTCTGTCACTGAAAGTATCAAGTTTCTGAGAAACAGTCTTAATTTGACACTGGACTGCACAAGAGAAATGGACTAACTGATCTCCAGACATCTTCTGTGATGCTGCCCTTGAATAAAATTCAACACCCATCTTGGATTATATTTAACCTGGGGTTGGGATTAGTATTGATAGACAAAGCATAGTACTCCAGTTGTGAAGCTGCTTAAATAAGGCCACAGCAATATTTCTCCTCTGTGAAATTGTTCAGGTGGGTCTTGGCTGGAGGTCATTGTCAAAGCCTCAGGCCATCCCTAGATTAGTTAGGATTAGTGGAAAGACAAAACCTGTTTTTGATCTTAGATCATGCTTAGATCTGGGATTAGGGTGGAAAAGAAACAAAGCCCGTAGCTCCCGTTGGTGAATGACTGCAAAGACATTGTCAAAAGAATCAGTATGTTGCAGAAGGCAAAGTCTCACGCTCCAGTGCTCTTTGGAACACTGGAACCACCAATGCAACTTGTCACATCTAGTTGTAGTTCTATAGTTAGACTTATAGCCTGAAGAGAAGCTAAGCATGGAAAGCTGTTTTTTCATGAGTCTCCTAATTGGTTCCCAGTTAAAGGTGTAAGTTGCAAAAATATTTCTCCCCTGAGTACTTTTCCATCTAGGCAATGGTTGGAGGTCCAGCAGCTAAGAATCAATCTCAGTTTTTGTTAAGTTTAAGGCTATGATTGGGAGAGAAAAAAACATTATTCCTCCCTTCATGTGCGGCTTTCCTCTCCCCTTGTTAGAGTTAACATTCTGAGATACATTTCAAATTGTTGTCATGAAATGTTAAATAGTTAAGAAAGAACAGCAGCTGATAAGTTGTCCATTATCACAACACAATTCTGACCAATATAGAAAATACATGGCATATTGCTCTAACAGGGGTAATATTATAGGGAAAGATAGATATAAATGTGATTTGTACTACATTATGACACTTTTCCTTTAACTTAATACAAGAATCAACCTGCCCCTGACTGCTTTGTGTTGATAGAAGTTCATTTTCTCTCATGAAAAAACATCAAGATAAACAGAAGTCAGTATGTGTTGAAAATGTGGAGTATTTCTTATCAACAGAATCTCAGTATATTTTAATGCCATTAATAATTAATAAATTACTTTATATTAGTAATACGACAAACAGATTATGAAATATACTGGTAGTCAGTTATTTGTAGTTAAATAACTAATAGAAGTACTGGAGTAAGCATGAGCTTTTTAAAACCCTGAATGTGGGACAAACCCCTCTCCTTACAATGACAAACTATAAATTGCCAGAGAAAATGGCTATAAGCATTAAAAAGTACTGAATACTGTGGAGAGTGAAGGAGCTGTCCAAGCAGTGGCAGCAACCATTAATCAAGGAGATTTTGCAGGAAGTTAATCTTGTCTTCTCAAACATATTTAGATATCTGGATCTTTGGGGATCCAGAGCTGTATTCAGGGCTCCAATTACAGTCCTTAGAAAGACCTGGACACCTCTTAATTTAGACAACATAACATGTGTCTACAATCATCTTAGGTCCCATAGTCTCTGAAGAAAAAGTCTTCTTCAAAAGTATTTAAGCTCTAAATAAGGATCTTGAGTCTAACTCTTTGTTAGTCTTTATTAACTGTCATTTATATATGATGGATTTTATTTCTAAGGGATGGGCTTTTTCGTTAACACTTTTGCCAAAAGCGGATTGTGTTTGTTTTGGGAATCAAACTAACCCAGACTCTGATAAAAATGAGTGGGTTAATTCAAAGAGACAAAAATGACGGCTGTCTTGAGATTTAAAAACGCATTTACAGACAAATTGTGAAGTCAGAATCGCTGTTCATCACATAGTAATAGCAAATTATGTCACTTTCCTGATCTCAAACATACTGCTTATTCATAAAACAGACACTGTCTGAAGTTCACATTCTTTTGCAGTGACTGATTTGAAAATATCCTCCATAGTCAGGCAAGTTACAAAGCTCAACTTTTCTGAAACTCCTGTAGTTGCTCTCAGTATTAGGAATACCTTGTGAGGACAGGGGAAGTAAAATGTACAAATGCAGAAGTTATTATGCAATTCCATGTTTTTTCAAAATGAAAGATAGCGTTATGAAATTGATATCCAATACATAATTATAAAAAATGCTCTTTTTTTGTTGTCAGGAACTTCTATATTGTAAGCCAGACAAATTCTCTAGCATTTATGGTTTCCATATATAAAGAGAATACATAAAGTGTATATAAAGAGAACTTGAAGTATTTGTTAGCTTATGCTTGACATAAGCTAAGTTGTATGAAAGACTGTAATTGCAAAGCATTTGCCCCTTTCTACGAAAATGACTTTTGTATACTGTTTCACATCTGCCAATCACACAAGAAATGTTAGGGAAAGAAAGTCTTTTTTCCCATCCCTATGTGTTTAATAGTTGTCCACACAAAATCAATGGGAAAAACTCAATTGATTTCAGTGATACACAGTGACTTTTTTCACCGATAAACATTATTTATGCATAAAATTCACATTTACTGTGATATCTCTCATTACTTTTTCTCTCTAATCATCAACATTTCTTTAACAGTTAAGTTACATACTTGCATTTAATAACAATGAGATTATATCTATATACTGATCATAATTACACATTTCAGCAGGTCCCAAATGTGATTAATATGTAATATATACTCTGATACTGCAAACATGTCTATCTTAAGACCAAAAAAAATGAATTTCACAAAATTATGAGAACATATGACTGGAAAAGATCTCACAGGATATCATTCAAGTCTCTAGTCTCATAAATATCAACCCTCTCATAAATGTGTCAAGATTAGAGAGGCTGTTAAAATACAAAGTACGAATGGGAGGGTCCATTTGACAGTGTATAAACTGAAAAATGCATCTCCATGGCACAACAAATTTCAGACACAGTACACGTTGCTTTTTTTGATAAAGTGATTAGGTAATTGTCATGGTTTAAGTCCAGAGGCACAGCTGAGCAGCGAAGAGGGGTTGCGTCAGTTCAGCACAGATAGTTTTCCTACTCCTTCCTTCTCGGGGAGGGGGGCACTCTTCACATTTTCCCCATGATCCAGCATGGGGTCCCTCACAATGCACTCTAAATCAATATCTTGTCAGCAATCAAAAAAAAAAGACTAGAACACTCCAAACCCAAAAACCCTATAACAACATCTAGGAAAGAGAAATTAAATAAGAGAAATTAAATAGTTCCTGCTATTTAACAGGAACTAAACAAAGCAATCAAAGGGCAAGATGATTTCATGCAGGCTGTAGAGTTTTTAAAATGTCAGTAGTAGATACTTAAAAGAAAACATGCTGCTGAACAAGGGGATTCTGAAAGAAAAAAAAAGTCACTGTGGCTGAAAGACACTTTAAATAGCTGAATAACAGATCTTGGCATACATAGAAAAAAAACTTCAAGCAGAAGATATATATATTAAAAAAATAAAAGTGTACAAAATATGATGCGTTACATGTTAGTGTGAATTACTAGAAGCTTAGTGTGAGCAGGCTGAGATTAACAAGTATGTGAATAAAGTGACTTGGTACACATACATGGCTTTTCAGAAAATATGTTTATAGAATGACTCACAAGGGCTTTAAATGCCTACAAAACTACAAAATAAAGGGACAGAAAACAAATGGTGGAGGAACGTGAGCCATTTCCAACATGGACAGAGGTTAACAGAAAGCTTGTCAAAACATTTCCCTGGATTCTCTAGTCAGCTCAAGATATTCATGTGTTCTGGAAAAATATAGTGATGAACAGGGATGTTAGAAAATTTTCAGATGACAGCATTTGTTCAAGATAACCAAATCTAAAGCTATTTTCAAGGTACTATGGAAAGTTCTAAAGTGAGATCTATCACTCTTTTGATGCCTAGCTTTTGTAATTTAATGTCTGATGGGCAGTCTGTCATCTAAATTAGGGGTTTTTTATGATAGTACTGTAGCTTATCTTCTGTAGACAGAATTTCCTTCTCTTATAAGTTGCAGGAATAACAACCAGATTATTCTTCTGCACGGTAACATTCGGTCAAAACTTAAACACAATAGTTTTTCTTTTAGTCAATATACAAAATGCTGTTAAAATAATTTGTCAAAATATGACATTAACTTCAATCTTGAAGTCCATAGTAAAACTAATAAATGTTAGTGGAGTATCAAGAGACAATAAAAATATTTTACCCCAGTAAAAAATGTCAATGAAGCTGGTGAAATTGATCTTTTAGTCTACAATGAGTTCTGACTGATGTTAAAGCACTCCACTGAAATCAGGTTTTAAAATACAAGTGTCATATATTTCAGTGCTAGTAGGTGGGAAGGGTTTCTGTCTATGTAAATTGGAATCTTCTGTGGCCTTTCATAAGAACTAAGATGATTTGTTATCATGGATTCTCATATATTCAACTAGTGACATAGATGTCTTGTTAAAGGAATGTTCTACTGTCTACCTTTGCAGACAAAGTAGCAGTTGTTACAGACATGGAAAAAGCTGAGAGAATGATGATATGAGGACCTAAGGAATAGTAGGGAAAACCAGGAGCAGAAAGAGTGAGAATAACGTCAGGGTATTACAGGGAGATGTCTTTGAAAGTAGGGACAACATATATATGCCATAGCACATAGGTTCCTGGAAAAGCTAAGGGTACTGTGACTGAGTTGTTGGGAGAAGAGTAGATATTATAAATGAGAGTGGTGGCTAATCAGGATAAAATTTATTAATGCGAAGCCACTAAGTGACAGAATAATTTGTCTTAAATACCCTAATTTGATTTGAACACTTTCTAACAAGCCAAGTTATGAAGAAAAAAAAAAAAAAAGCTGAATTTACGGTGATCAAAACAGATAATCAAAAACTGAAATGTCAGTTGTTTCTGTTTGTTGTAACAGAAAACAATTGTTGCTTCTTTAAGCAATTAGTCTTTGTCTTCAAGGCACTACTATGTTTTAGAAATGCCTCACAAATTTGGGAATTCATAAGCCAACGTAGTGTTAAGTGAGAAGCTTAAAAACCAAATGGTGGATGTCAGGAGGTTGGGCCATTCCTTTTTTTTTTATTATTGTAGCTAGCAACAGGACAAGGAGTAATGGGATAAGCTGGAACAGAAAAAATTCCATTTAACATAAGAAAAAAACTTTTTTTGTGAGGGCACACTGGAACAAGTGGCCCCAACAGGTTGTGGAGTCTCCTTCTCTGGACGCCTTCAAAATCTGCCTGGATATGTTTGCATGTGACCTCATGTAGATGGACCTACTTTAGCAGAGTAGTTGGACTACATGATCTCTAAAGGTCCCTTCTAATCCCTACCATTCTGTGATTCTGTCATTTTGAAAGAATAAAAGCTATAAGCATTAAGTTCGAGATTTTTTAGTATTAGAAGTAAAAATCACTGTGCCAAAGTCATGTTTATGGATGATAAAGATAATAGAGGATATATGTAAGTCTTTTTTCAAAACCAGAAACTATATTGCTTTTGCAAGACATTACTAGGAAATTTTGTATGTGCCATGTGGCATTTAAATTAACAATATCAGATAGCCTAAAGAAATTTTGTATCTGTTTTATTTTTAATTTACCACAGATTTATGTTCCTTTTTTAGCAATATCTGTAGTTCTTCTAAATAGC
Organism: Colius striatus; assembly: GCF_028858725.1. NCBI lineage: Eukaryota > Metazoa > Chordata > Aves > Coliiformes > Coliidae > Colius > Colius striatus. The sequence goes on from NC_084759.1 coordinate 57,115,633, forward strand.
AGCCCTACAACTTAACATGATGGATCATGTCTACTCCTAGAAGAAACATAGTTATAACTTCTGCTGGTACTCAGGTAAACAGAAATTAATGCCTTGAAAAGAAGGAAATTGAAGTTACCTTATGCTTATAGAAACACCGGAAATTTTTGGTAGTTTCACAAAATCTTTTTTTTTTTTAAATCTTACTGAAGATTCTTTTGAAAAAGTGAGAAGAAATTAATCATTTCAATGAAAGACAGGGGGCTTGCTTTTGCATTAGTATCATATGTTAATTGGCAAATCTTCATTGCTTCCTTTCTCAATTTGAAGTAAAAAGTGACTATTTAAACACATTGAATCAGATCAATCCCTATTGTTTCTTAACAGGAACTCATCACAACATGAATGCATTTTTAAGATGTCTAAAAATACAAGTTCTTGTACATAGTAAGATGATTATTTATAGTAATTTTCAAGGGAATTAACTTTAGGGGAAATTGTTGATTTCTTAACAGCTCTAAAAATGATTAGTTTCAAATATTTATGTTTACTTATTTTCCTTCCTTGGAAAAAGTGTTCCATTCAACATGACAGATCTGTTGAACCTCATATTAAATATTTGGTCCAGAATTATCCCACAAGAGATATTAGAGTTATAATATAAAGAGTAAAAGGCTTTTACAGCTGGTTATTTCAGTCAGCTGAGGTCTTAATTGCTCTCAGGAGACAACTTTCTTTCCATTAACTTTAGGATAAGCTTAGAATGATTAGGATCTTAAAATAGGATCCTCAGTTAAGTGCCTACATTTACCTGGATGAATATATAATTTAAACTCTTTAATCCTCTCTGTTTGAGACAAGTAAGTAAAGGGGAGGGGAGACAAGGAGAGGGGATGGGAGGAAGAATAAATTATACATTTATTAAAAACCAAAAACTTTCATTTTCACCTTCAGTCTCACCTGTAGCTTGAATATTCATCTTGGACATAATTTGCCAAACCTCAAGTGTACCCTCAGTAAGTTTGCGAATCATATGAACCTGGGCAGGTGCATAGACCTGTTTGAGGGCAGAGGCTGGAGCGAATTGTATGATGTTTAACAAAGCCAATTGTCAGGTCCTGCACTTGAGCCACAACAAGTCCATTTAATGCTCCAGGCTTGGGAAAGAATGGCTGGAGACCTATTTGGAAAACTATCTGGCGGAAAATGACCTTGCAGTGTTGGTCAACAGACATCTGAATATGAGACAGCAGTGTGCCTCAGAAGGCCAATGACACCCTGACTTGCATTAGAAATGGTGTGACCAGAAAGACCTGGGAAATGATTGTCCCTCTGTACTCAGCACTGGTAAAGCAATATTTTGAATACTGTGTTAAGTTTTGGGCTACTCACTACAAGAAGGACATTGAGGTTCTGGAGTGTGTCCAGAGACAGGCAAGAAAGCTGCTGAATGGTCTGAAGAACAGGTCTTATGAGTGAACTGAGGTTGTTTGATCTGGAAAAAAAGAAGGCTAAGGGGAGACATGCTCAGTCTCTACAAATGCTGAAAAGGAGGTTGTAGCAAGGTGAAGTCAATCTCTTCTCCAAAGTAACATGTGATAGAACAAAAGGAAATGGCCTCAAGTTATATCTGGGGAGGTATAGATTTGATATTAGGAAAACTTTCACTGAAAGAGCTGTTAGACACTGAAATAGGCATCGCGGGGAGTCATCATCCCTGGAGATATCTAAAAGACATGTAGATAAGGTGCCGAGGGACATGGTTTAGTGGTGGGCTTAACAATGTTAATTTAGTGGTTGGACTTGATCTTAAAGGTCTTTTCCAACCAAAATTCTGATTCTATGAGAACTCAACTCTGCAGTCTTCTGTCTTTTATCTAAAGTAGCACTGAATCATTCCAGGATTTAAGGTACACCTTTCTCACTGCTCTCTAGAGTGCTGAGTGATTTTTCTAGGCAATGCAGTGAACAAACAGCATTCTTTCTGGTTTACAATAGCAACTGTAGCCAGGGGAAAGGGATTTAGATGCCTTTGTTGATAGTTGAAATACCATTCCTCTTCCATCTCTTCATCGTGCTGGCTCTTAACTGTACGGTATCTGGGAAACAGTTCTATCGATCCTTCCTTATAATGCTCCTCTTTTCCTTTATATAATTAAACATCTGCTAAAGCACTAGCAAGAGCTAAGTTATTCCATTTTGAAATTACTTTCACTTATAGTGAGAAGGATGTTCTGCCAAGTGGAAAATCGTTTCAGATCCACTGTATTCCTGATGTATCTAAATCAACATATGACGTCTCTCAGCTCCATGTGCTTAAGATTTTTTGGTTTATTTCAGAGGATTAATCAAGACAGAAGCCTACTAGGACAATACTAATATTAGGTATAGAATCTTCATATATTTAAAAAAAAACCTTACAGACATATGATGCATTGTCTACCATTTCACCACTAAATACTGTAGAAAAGTGAAGGAACTTTTCTAATTAAAAGTGTCAAAAGACAACAAGAAAGTGAACTTTCAAATTCAATTTAAATTGTTGTTACATATACAGACCATTCCATGACATACTGTGACTGATATTCAATGACAGGGCATTCAGAAATCATAAATTTATTAAAATGGGATGAATCAAAGTTTTTCCATAGTTTGGAATTACTTATTCTTCACAAATATTTATAGAGACTCAGTAATGAACACTTAGAGAACTATACCTGCAATCAAAAGATAACCTGGTATTCAGTATATATGGTGTGGCTGGGCTTTTTTTTAGCTTTAGGAAATTAACTCCCAGTGAATCAGTTTGATTAGCAGTACAAATTTGGAAAGGAAGGCTGAACTACAGGACTCTTTAATCTTATGTTTCGTGTCTCTGAACATAAAAAAATCATTTATACTTTCATGAACACTGTCTCATAATGCTAGGAACAATGTAATCTGAAAAACATATTACAATATAACAAAAAGAAATAAAGAAAAATAGTATTTTGATTTTCCTTGACTCTCAGCAGATTCAGTAATACATATGAAAAGAAAAAAACTTTTTACTTTAAAAGAAAATAAAATTTTTAATAAAAACAATTTGAGAATTGCAAAACAAAACTAGGTGTTTCACCTCAGAGACAGGTGAATTCCATGAGTTTTAGTGACATACATTACACGTCTTCATGATTTCAGGATAGGAGGCAATAAAACACAAGGAAAATAAATGACAGATAATGATTATTAAATCTTACTGAATTGACATGAAAATTCCAACAAATTTTAGAAAAGGATAGAGAGCAAAAATCTAAGACCAACAGCTGTCACAGAATCACAGAATCACAGAATAGTAGGGGTTGGAAGGGACCTTTAGAGATCATCTAGTCCAACCCCCCTGCAGAAGCAGGTTCACCTAGATCAGGTCTCATTGGAAAAACTTAAGATCAGATATTTTTTCCTGAGTGTCTTTGCTCATCCAAAAAAAGAAATAAAGAAAAACAATCAGCCCAGAATATTTAATAATTGCATATTATCTTCTTTAGATATAATTGCTTGCTCATGGAGAGATGCTGCTTTTGAAATAGATAAAAAAGTTCTATGATGGAATTCCATAGTGATCTATTAGAAAATAATAATGGCAAATATTGCCACAAAGATTTCTTCACCAAAATTTAATCTGAGTTGGGTCAAAGGAAATACAATTGATGTATAAACATCAATTTTTACAACTTAAAAAATGTATTTAATTCTCATTCTATTTTTTTTCCTTGAGTTTACCGCTGCAATTGCAGTAAAAGGACCACTGTGGTGACAACTCTGAGTCTAAACAGGTACAAAAGTACAAGAAAAATCTTATATGGAAACAACTAAAAGCCTTACAAGGTGATTTCCAGTCATTTTAAAATAAGCTTATTTCTCTGTGTCTACAGTGTCGTGACCAAAACAGCTTTATTTACGTCTCCATTTTAAATGTAAATATTTTTCAGTAATTAAAATAAGATGATAAAATGCAGCTCATGTAAGTTAAATTCATTAATAAGACAACATTTTTGCAGGGTCTTTTGGAATTCACTCATATCTGTTAAAAAAAATTTAAATTATGCTTTGTTGTAGTTAATAGTATTGTTTTTAAAACAAAGTTTTAATTCTAATTAAACAACAATAGTGTCTCAAACATCTGTGATTAAGGCAGGGGAACAAGGAGGACTGGCTGATATATCGGAAGACTGTGTTGCCATTCAGCAAGATTTTGACCAGCTTAAGAGTTGAGCAGGGAGGAAACTCATGAGATTCAACAAGGACAAATGCAGAGTCCTGCATCTGGGCAAAAACAACCCCATTCACCAGTACAGGCTAGTAGTCAAACTGCTGGAGAGCAGCTCTGCAGAGAGAGATCTGGGAGTCCTGATTGATAATAAACTAAACATGAGCCAGCAATGTGTCCTCATGGCCAAGAAGGCCAATGGCATCCTGGGATGCATCAAGAAAAGTGTGGCCAGCAGGTCAAGGGAGGTTCTTCTCCCTCTCTACTCTACCCTGGTGAGGCCTCCTCTGGAGTACTGTGTCCAGTTCTGGGTTCCCCAGCTCAAGAGAGACAGGAAACTTTTGGAGAGAGTCCAGTGGAGGGCCACTAAGATGATCAGGGGACTGGAACATCTCTCTCACAAGGAAAGATTGCTGGACTTGGAGCTATTCAATCCTATTGTATAACACTTCTAAATTCAGTCTTCATTAGAAATTATGCAATTTGACCACATTTTTAAACTCAGAACACTTTTAGATCAACTGACTGAAGCCATGACTCAGTGATTCATTTATCCTGCTGACTGACTTTTGCCATTATGATAAGCAGAAAATATAGTGATATTGATGCTCTAGACTATTTATGGTATTATTAAAAGGTAGATTGGTACGTGGCAACCTACTCCAATTATCATTCCAGCTTTTTCTCAATGTCACTAGTGTTAAGGTAGCTGAACCTCACATTATATTCTATGCTCCAATCAGTTTATTATTTGGTGTTTCTTTGTAATCAGTAACTGGCTCACTCATCACAAAATACTCTGTTAAATTTTTATTTTATTACTAAAAATTATCTCCCCGTTTGTGTGTATAAAGCCTTCTAATGTTGCTCAAGTTTGGGAATTTGACTTCTCTAACATTCACATGACATGAAGTAGATAGCCAAGTTGATACAGCATATAATGTTTCCAGTTAAATCTACACTAGATAATGTGAGAGACATGGCAATGTTCCTAAAACTATTCTCTTTCCCTACAATCTCTTACCATGGTACTAGAATAACATTGTAACTGATAGCTTTCAACTTCTGTGTCATGCCTGCCAACGCACTTTGAGCTCAAACCTCTATAGAAATATTTTAGACAACTTATTAATCTGTGCTTAATTAATTTTAGTGAATTATTTGTTAAAAACTGGGAGAAAATACAGAGGTAAGTACAGTAGAAACAGAAGTACTAGTTGCAACTAATCATACATAAAATATGCAATTTCGTATGTAGCAAAAAATTTTTCAACACAGAGAATATTTTCCTGGGATGAAAACATATAAATATAAATCTTAAAGGCACATAGTTTAGAGAGGTGCTGACAAATTCTACATATATCTTAAAGAATTATATGTCTTGATACTTCCCAAAAAACCAGAAATAAAAATAAGTATGGGAAAAGCCAGATTTGTAGCTCTGAATTCCATCTAAATGGAATTACCTGTTTCATTCTGTCTTTAGAGAATACTGTTCTGGAGAAAAGATCAAATTAGAAATTCAGGAGAAAAATAAGTAGCTCTTTGAGCAGCAGAACTAATGAATTTTGATTCTCTGTAGATTTGTTTTGTGCATGATTGACATGGATGCCTGATAAAGTGTGAGATCTGACTGGAGGTTTATCGGTTTGGGAATATCTGTAGGTTTTCATTCTGTCTTTCCTTCACATGTATATGAGTATAAATGGAGTAATGCAGAAAACTCATGAAATAACTTCACTAAGAACCTTGCACATGTCTATAGTTTAATAATAATTGCATGGAGGTAACTGGAAAGAAAAGTCATATTTTAGTTATTGGCACATAATTTAGACAGCTAACTTTAATTCTAGTCCTCAGTATCTCCAGTCCAACTCAAAGTATTTGACTAAATATCCAGTCTTGTTCCTCAAGCAGCTGGTATAGACTGGTTCACTTCTTAGAGATCTCACGTACATCATTTTCATTGACATTGTACTAGTCCAAATCTCCTCCAGACTCTGTCATGCCTTGATGGTTCAAAGACAGGATTAATCATCATCATTACAGCTAGCAGTTCTTTTTAATTGTGTTAAAATTAAACCCCTGTTCAAATTCTCTGGAAAAATATACATCTCTGTCATAATCTACTGAGTTCTGTTTCTCTGAGTACAGTGCTGCAGGCATGAGCTACATTTGGAAGTCTTGGGAGACTGGTAATAAAACCACAGGTTTTCTTTGAAAAGTGTAATTCATAATTTTAAAACTCTACTGAAGAAAGTTGTTTGAAGTACCAAGAATACTCTTGACTCCTTTTCAATAGAACATACAAGAATGGCTAACGATATAATAAATTATGTTACATAGAGAAATATTATTGACTTATACAGTATCTTAAATTCTCTTAAGTTATATATCTCTTATTTTATACACGGTACAGATATAAAGAGAATAAAACATTTCTCCAAAGAACATAAAACTAGAATAGATGGGTGGAACAAACAAGGACGTGGAAGAAATTGGATAAGGTAGATAAGATTGTGAGCAAAACCAATAAAAACAACAAAATGTTTAACTACATATAATCAGCCAGCTCTGGACAAGAGATGTGCAACTAATGCATTTCTCCTCTGATTGAATCATCAAGGCCTTGTTCTTAAATTGACTACAACTTGATCAAAACCACATAACACTTCATTACCACATTGTTTTTAAATATTTAACAATATTTAAGACTACTAAACAAAAGGATAAATATTTCTTTGAATTTTTTAATGTATTCAACTTAATTCAGATTAATTTCAAAATAAAATTACCATGTTATAATAAATAAATAAGATTGTAAAGAAACATTAGGAATCATTCTATCTCTTCTTGTAAATATCTTTTTTTTCAAACTAATTTTTTTGCTTTGATCTGAATCTGTGGATATTTACAGTCACTGCAATACTGATCTTTTTTTTCAGTAAATAGTATATATTTAGGAAGAGGTGAGAGGGAGATTCATCAAGATATACATATGATCTGCCTAATTGCTACAGTTTGCCGTAATGTTTTTTGGTAATACTGGAAAATTGAAATATGATGGCTTTATTGAGTATTTTGTTGCTGTAGATTTCCTCAGATTAAAAGTTGAACTTGGTGTAAAAACATTTGTGGAAATAAAAAGCAAGTACGACATTCAAACTGACATAATTTATAGATACATTGTGTGTGATTCTGTGATTCTCTGATTCTCTGATAAAGCAGTATTGATGCAGTAAAATGACAAAATAGGTTTGGAAGTTGATGACAATGATGACTGCTGTTTTGCGTTTGTTAGGGCAAAACTGTTGGAACTGGTACAGATATTTATGTAACCTTATGAGATAAGAACATTTAAGCATGAGTGGCCTAATGAAATAAAGTAATCTATTTTTTTTTTAAGAGGAATAAATACTTCTCTGGTGATATAATCAGAGGATCTGAAAGATAAATACTAAGTTAATAAATCCAGAATTTAAAATGAGGGAGAAGTTGTGTTGTTCACCTTCTCCAGAGATTTCCACTTTGTTAATTTTAGATCAGTAATCACAGTAGTTTTAAGTTTATTGTTAACACTATTAAGTGGCTTTTTTTTTCCAGAAAACTTAAGAACACTGAATTCTTCATATTCTCCTGTTTTGAGAGGTAGTAATGAAAACTACTGGCCTTTAAATAATGCCGATAGATAGCAAAAACTGATGTATGTACACTCAGACTTTGAATTTTAAGTATTAGTTAATTAAAACAAGACTAGTACTTGAGGCTTAGATACAATTGCATGCTATTTAAAACATTATGATTCATATCTTGTATTTACTGTGTCACATAATTATTTTTTCCCAGTAAACAGTACTTAGAAATAAAGGAGCATAGTGAAGGCAATTCAGACTAGTATATTTTCTCATGTCACTTGATTCTCAATACACCAACATTCAAAACTTGACCTTATCAGAGGTCAAAGAAGAGTATGGAAAATTTCTTTTGCAGAGGCAGTATTTTTACTAACTTAGAAAAGAAAAAAAAGTGGGAGATGTGTTATTCTACTTCAGCTTCCTTTGTATGGTGTGCCTGAATATACATATCAACCTTGGAGGCATTGGGGTAGAACATGGATTTAGGTAGAGCCACAGCTGGTCAAAGCAAAAAGTTGAAGCAATATATGCTCTAGAAAGCAGATGAGAAACACAAAACCTGTGAAATAAGAGCATTGGATAATCCCACATTTTCAGAAACTATTTCTAATGTTTCAACTTATTTAGAAAAATTGTAAGAGGAATATTCAGGATACATTAAGAATATCCAAGATAGATATGCGTGCACACTCTTCGTCTTCAGCAAGTTATCCAGTACTGCCACAATAGCAGATTTAAGGTGCAGTTTGCATTGGCTAAAGAGTTGACAGAACTTCAGACAGTAAAATAGTACTGAAAAGTTTAAAGTTGACAGGAAATTGCAGTTCCATGGATCCGTCTTGGATGGAGGCAGTTGGATGACACATTTAATCTCATCAGACTCTATCTATAAGGTATCCTAAAGAATCAACACATAGGTACACAACTGAAAAAAAAAACCAGAAGATAACAAGGAAATACACCAACCTTTTTTATTAAATGTCAGTTCAAATCCATAGTGATTTTTTACATATATTACTTTTTCATCTGGCTTGCTTTGTTCTTCTGAGATGTGTCTTAATTATTTTACAACTTTGAGATGAAGGAATAACAGATTCAGTTGCAGAGAAGAAAAACCAGTTTATAGATAGATTATTTAAAAGATTAAAATAATTCCTTTTTAATCCTCCATGAAAAATATAGAAAGAAAACAGAAGGGTAATGCATGTAATAATGTTCATTCCATGCAAAATCTCAGGTCCCTTCATCATCTATCAAAAGTCTGCTTATGAATGAAAGAATATTAATAGAATTACGTAATGCTACTTCACAATGAAGGGTGCAAAGATGAACACAAAGAAACAGAAACAGTCTTTGCTAAAATGCAAATTATATTGAAATATTTGATCAACAATATGCCTCAATCTGCCCTCAAATACTGCAGAAGTTAAGATCACCTTCTTACCTAGGAAATAAGTATCAATAAATGAGATGATGATGGGAAAAAATTAAAGAAGTTAAATGTTAAAAAAGCTTTGTAATGAAAATTCATACTGATTAAAGAACAAGAACTGATAATTAAAATACAAAGAAGTAATGTCATTGTAGAGAGAAAGCAGAGAGAGAGAAACACAAAATAGGCCAAAGTGAATCAGTTACAGCCAAATAACCTGCAGGATTTAAATAAAGAAATGGTGTTTCAAGTAAATGGCTTTCTACATTTTCAGTTTTTAGAGGGAGAATAAAATAAAGAGAAGGAACAGTATCAATAATTCAGCAAAGGAAAAACTTGGAGACCTCTTCAGAACAGTAACTCCTCTTCAAATCATGAGTACCTGTGCAACAGAACCACATTGAAATAAATATCATTCCGGTTACCTACTCAAAGAGTGTAAATAAATACAATTATACTAGAAATTTTTATGACTTTGAGAAGTTAACCATACGAAGGAGAATATGCATGAGGCAGTGTAAAATGAGAAAGACTGTAAAAGCTTAGATTCTATTGAATAACTAAAATATTGTAACAAACTTTTTTCTAGCCCCTTATTTCCAATGCTTAGATGATTTTAGCATTTCAAAATTGCATCATATTCTCTTTATTATTAGGTGATTTAAAAAATAGTATTGACTCCTTCCCCCCTCTATGGCTATGACAAACAACTTCAGTAAAGAACAGAAAAACTATTTGATTTTCTCAGATTCTCAGAAAAGGAAAGTTAACAAATATTTATTTCATTCTCTTTTTTTTACTGTGAGTATATAATTCAAATGTATTGTCCATTTGCCACTTGTTTTTTTTTAATTTTTATTTTGAATTTAAAGATTTACATTAATATTATTTTACATTTTTCCTATAACATCAAAGAATCATGAAACCAATTACGTAAAGTAATAACCTTAAATTGTGACTTAGAATAAATCTTTCAGCTGCCAAACAACAAAATGGCCTTAGAGATTGCTGCCAAAACCAAAAAAAAAAGTGGAAACATAAAAAACAGTAGCAAAGGATACATGAATGGATGTTAAATCTCAGTTTGTCACATAATTCTGTAGTTTTCTTAATGGTGCAGGCCCCTTTTCTAAATGATATATTACAAAGTCAGAAAAAAAAATCTATATTGCTATACAGGGCAAAGCAGGATTACCTGTTCTGTCACTATCTTTGTACAGCTATAAAATATTCCATTCTTAGACAGGGAGTGATGAAAATGGCAATAAGGAGTGATGCAGATGAGAGGAAAGGGGTGTAGTTACCATCTACACCTATTTACTCACTATAGCACCTTCAAAAAAAAGACTGAGTTAAATTTCATTTCATGTGGACCAGTAATAGAATATTTTCTGGTTTTAGAGTAAAGGAAAAAAACTGGAACTCCAAGTTATGAAGTAGAAAAAATGAAAAAATAAAACTTACTTATTTCAGATAAAAATTATTTCTTCTTTTGTGTAATGTATCTAAATTTTAAAAATTAAAACATGGAAAAAAACTTATAAAATTATTATGATTCAATTCCACATTACTGTTTCAATAACAGAATATTGAACTTATGATATATGTTATGATGTTATATCTACCACGTCAAATAATACAAGATCAAATTTCACCTTGAGTTGTCAATAGCTTTATCTTATTTAAAAAAAATAATTAAAGTGTAATACAATATTGATGTATTATTTTAAAGAGATTAATAAATTAAAAATCAAAGTTTTTACTTCCTGAAATGGAACATTGATGTATTGTCATTTTTAAAAGCTAAAATACCTATCTTTAGGCTAATTAAATCTTCACTGGGCACTCTGGTTATAGTTCTACCCAATTATTTAGTTTTACTATAATGGAATAGTGCAGTAACAGCTAAGACTAAAACATATTATTAGTCTTAAAGAATACTTTTGAAAAGAAATTTCTCTTTAAAGGTGGTGCAAAAATTAGATAGATAGAAAGCCAGTAAGAGACATTCCTGACACCTTCATATCTATTGTGGGAGTCCATGATAAAATCCAAAATAATGACTAGGAAAATATAATCCTATGGTTTCCACTGCTGCTAGAAGACTATTGCAGCACTTTTGTTCTTTCTAACTTTCTACTTTATGTGTTTTAAGACAAACACTTCTGCCCCGTGTTGTACAAATGGTGCAATGAATGATAGGTTGCTCAAGTAGCTCTTATGCTATGAATCTAATTCCAGTACTTCTCTGTCGTCGTTTGGCCCAGTTAGCACAGCAGCACCACAACAGTCTCTCGCCCGGTGCCCCCATTCACCCCCACCCTCGTTAGGATGGCGGAGACCCCAGCGAAATGGGAGTAAAAAGACAAACAAGGTTGTTGTGGATTAAGACAAGGGCAGGGAGGGCTCACTGCCAATTACCGTTCTGGGCAAAACAGACTCCAGTACTCGACTTAGAGAGGAAAGTAGGAAAGTTTATTCTACAAGAAACAGAATGGAATAAAAGCAAAAAGGGAGTAGGATGATGAGAAAATTACAACCAGCACTTTAAGATCTCCCTCCCCCATCCCTCCTTTCTTCCCTTGCCCAGCTCACTGCTCCTGATATCTCTACCTCCTCCCCCGTCAACGGCTCAGGAGGAGCAGGGAGTGGGGGATGTGGTCAGTCTCTCACAGGTGGGCTCTACCACTTCTGTCTTCTCAGATGAGGATGACTCCTGGCATTCTTCCCCTGCTCCAATACAGGGTTCCTCCCCCGGGACACAGTCCTTAACGAACTTCTCTGGTGTGGGTTGTTCCCAACAGCTGCAGCTTCTGCTGATACAGGTTCCCTCACACAGGACGTGGATTCTTCACCATGGTTGCAGTTTCTGCAGTTGCAGGGCCCCTCTCTCAGGACAGGACCTCTTCTGGGCATAAGTATAATGAGCTGTTTTGTAGTGGATTCCTCCCCACAGTTACAGCTGTGTATATTGGGTCCCTTCCTCAGGACACAAGCCTGCTCCGGCCATAGTTTTAAAGAAGAAAATCACTGCTCCTGTCTCACGGTCTGCAGTGAAGTGGTTGGGTACCTCCCACGGGACATGGCCTCCTCCGGCCATAGTCACTGTCCCTTGCTCAGGGCCTTTAATGAAGTGAATCACTGCCCCTGGACTGGGGCCAGCTTTAGCAAAATGAGTCTCTACCCCTGATGTAGGGTCTTTAAAGAAATGAAAATAAATCTCAGCTTCACCAGTTCTCTGCAGGGAGAGTCTCTGCTCCAGCACACCTCCTCCTCTCTTTCATCACTGACCTTGGAGACCGCATGATTGTTTCTCTCACTGTTCCTACTCCGTGCACCACCACCAGCCAGAAGAAGAAGAAGGGGCAGAAAAAGGAAGAAGGAAGAAGATGGAGGAAGAAACCTCCTCCTCTTCTGGCTTCTTCTTAAAAAGTGGTCGTGGAGGCATCTAATTGGCTCAGTCCCAGAAGTGGGTCTGGCTCAGAGCTGGGCAGAGTTGCGAGCTACTTCTTACAGGAGCCATCTTTACAGCCCCTTCCCCCTTACCAGAAAAGGCTGTCATGTCAAACCATGACATTCTCTTTTAAATATGTGTTTAAAAGGTGATCAACTTCACTTTTGTTATCTCTGAACACATTTGCAGAGATAGATTCCCACTTATAACTTTCTTGATATGGAAGAGTGAAATAAACTGGATAAATTCTTTCAAACATTTTTTCTTCCAGTAATTTTTTCTGTAGCTATTACACCCCAGGCACTTGTTTGCACCTGTTAAACTATGCAAGGATCACTGGATCAACTTAAAAACTTGTATCAATATGAAGAGATAGCAAAAGTGTCAGGGAGACAGAAGATGGCATTCTGAAGTAACACAGATCTAATAATGATAGGAGCATACTATATATTATAAACATCATAAAAGTAATCCAAAGACCATAAATGAAAGTCAGAGGTTTTTGCTGTTCTGTCATATTTTTGGGGGTTATTCTATAGAATACAAGTCCCCACCTGTGGTCATTAAAAATGTAATGGCACGTGCTGCTAACATTATATTGAAAATGTGCAATTATTTTCTAACTACATGTCTACTGCAATTCTGTTTAGACAAGTTTATTCATTTAATTTAATTTAATTTTTTTTCCTTTGCTAAGTAACGGCCATGTGTAAAATTTGAGTGTCTGCCTTTCCTTGCTTGATAGTAACATTTTGTATAACATTACTTTTCATTATAGTGAAAAGGGAATTTTATGATAAATAAAGATTTTAAGATATTTATTTCATAAAGTCAATACTTACAGCTACTTTAAAGGAAAAACTAGTTTACTCAGAACATTCCCATGTCTTCCATTTTTGAAGATTAAAATTTGGCCCTCAACACAATAACAACAACAATTTACAGTGAAGAAATCAAGGAGCTTTCTAAATACTGGATGACACTTTCACATCAAACAAACCATGCCTCAAATTTACAGAGATTTACTATTTCAGAGGTAGGCCTAACACAGAATGCCAAAACCGAAGAACTGACTTGCAAACACCTGTCTGAAATATACTTAATCTTAGCAAGCAGTACTAATTCTTCATATTCAAGAACTCTAAGTTCACAGAATTGTTTTACTTCAAGTTTGCAAAATGAACACATGATGCAATAGGCCTTTTCTAAAATCTACCAGCCTGAACCTACCAGCATTGGCTTAAAATAAGATTCCCATAAACCTCAAAATCAACCTCAGTTCATTGTACAAATAGATGCAATTTGTCTCTCCCCTTTGCTTTCCTTTGCAGAGTGAAATGTGAATCATGGGTACTCATTTTATTGCACTTGTGAAGGAAGAACTGTTTCTGGATTGACAAAATAATTATATAAAAACCTGGCAGCCATTAAGCAAAAGTAATATATGGAAATACTTCATGGACTATAACATTACTGTATTTAACATTAGTCTCCACAGATTCCTGTAATATTACAAACACAACAGGATATTTTAGAAATAAGTTTGTAACACTGGAAAAAAACTCTACTACTTTTCTAAAATCAAAATGCTATCAAATTTGTATGTGGATACAAAAAAATCAATATATGCAGTTCCACTGAATTCAAAGGCACAATAACAATTTTCTCCAGCAGAGGATTTTACCTTAGCCTTTCCATGACTCACAATCCAAATTACATAGAAAACCAGTTATATTGAGTATATTCTCACAAAAAAACTTACTCTGTATATTTTAAAAGTCCATAGATTTGTCCTCAGTTTCCCCAACATTTCAGTGTGGCAAATAATTATTTTCTTGAAGGACAATTTTCCCAGGTTCTTTTCTGGTATGATCAAGTCATTGTCAATAAGCTTCTCATTAACTCTTAAAACATGCATGCTACTTATTCTGTTTTGGTTTAGAGAAGTCAGTGAATATTCAAAGAGATAATATTAAGCAGCTTCTAAGGTACATTCTCCAGTTTTCTATACTCAAAAGAAATAGAAGAAAATAGGAAAAATAATGAAGGAAGTCATAACCATCCAAGGTTCAGATCATTTGCATAGGAAGATGGTCTTAACATGGTAAAAAATATTATAGTTATTAAAATGTGATATTTTTCAATTAACCAGGTAAGATAGAAAGAGAAACAGCAAAGTATCAGCCCAGACTTTGGAATACAAGTTTACATAGCCTTACCTACAGGTAGGACATCCCAACACTAGAATGCAAACCACAGTGGAATAAAGAATTGAAAAAATGAAGAAGATAATGCTTCACAATGACTGGAACACATCTCTAGAGGTGATTTAGGTTACAAAGTCTGCTTTGCCAGTTTATATCACATACATTTATAGCAATGGATCTGTAGAATTTCTGTCAAGGTCTCACCATCTACATTTGTTGTGTTTGGAATTTGCTGCACACAGTGCACTAGTTATAATCCTGGAAGATATTTTCCAAACCTGTTTTGTAAAAAGGGAATCTAACACACTTCAAGGTTACTTTTCTATGTGAACCAAAACAGGATAAGTCAGGACATTCGAGAGATCCACTTAAAAAATTCAACCCTGATCTGAAGTAAAACACTGATAAAGACACAGTCAAAGTCAATCAACTTGTGCAATACAGAAAGACAAATGCTGAGCAGATAGTTTATATGTGTATACATTTGTGTGAATTACTCCTAAATCTTCCTACCTCATGTTATGCATCCGCTGTGACATCTACATTGAAAGCTTAATAATCAGAGAATCTCAAGGGTTGGAAGCAATCTCTATAGATCATCTAGTCCAAACCCCCTGCTAGAGCAGGACCACCTAGAGTCAGTCACAGAGGAACCTGTCCAGGTGGGTTTTGAATGTCTCCAGAAGAGACTCAACAATCCATCTGGGCAGCTCATTCCACTGCTCCATCACCCTCACAGTGACCTTCTTTGTAGTTCTTTGGAACCTCTTATGTTCCAGCTGGTACTCATTGTCCCTTCTTCTATCATTGGACATCACTGAGAAAAGGCTGGATCCATCCTTCTGACATCCATCCTTTATGTATCATTAATGAGATCACCCCTCAATCTCCTCTTGTCCATGCTAAAAACCCCAACTCCCTCAATCTTTCATCATAAGGAAGATACTCCACTCCCTTCATCATCTCAGTGTCCCTATGCTGAACTCTCTCCAGCAGCTCCCTGTGCTTGAATTGAGGGGTCCAGAACAGGACATAATATTCCAGATGTGGTCTCAGAAAGTCAGAGTAGAGGGGGAGGAGAATTTCTCTCAGCCTACTGCCCATGCTCCTCTAATACAACGCAGGAGGCAATTGGCCTTCTTGGCCACGAGGACTCTTTGTTGGCTCATGGCCATCCTGCTGTCCACCAAGACCCCCAGGTCCCTTTTCCCTACACTACTCTCTAAGAGTTCATTCCCCAGTCTGTACTGATACATGGGGTTATTCTTCCCGATATGCAAGACTCTACACTTACCCTTGTTGAATTTCATCAGATTTCTTTCTGCCCACCCCTCCAGCCTGTCCAGGTCTCGTTGGATGGCAGCACAGCCTTCTGGTATGCCAGCCACTCCCCTCAATTTAGTATCATCAGCAGACTTGCTGACAGTGCCCTCTGTTCCCTCATCAAGGTCATTAATGAATATATTAAACAGAACTTGTCCCACCACTGACCCCAGAGAGACTCTGCTAGACACAGGTTTCCATCTAGATCCCATTGATCACAACTCTCTGCCTTCTTCCCTTTAACCGGTTAAAAATCCTCCTCACTACCTGATCATCCAGCCCATGCTTTTCCAGTTTTGATGCGAGGATGCCATGGGAGATGGTGACAAATGCATTACTGAAATCAAGATAAACCACATCTACTGCACTACCATCCTCTGTCCACCTGGTTACATCTTCATAAAAGGCTGTCAGGTTGGTCAAGCATGACTTCCTTTAGTAAAACCATGTTGACTGCTCCTAATGACCCTCTTGTCCTTTGAATGCCTGGAGACAGCAGCCAGGATAATTTGTTCCATCACCTTTCCAGGGATGGAGGTGAGGCTGACCAGTCTGTAGCAGCCCAGCTCATGTCGTGGTTTGACATGAAGCTGTTTCTGGTAATGGGGAAGGGGCTGTAAAGATGGCTCCTGTAAGAAGTTACTTGAAACTCTCCCCAGCTCTGAGCCAGACCCACTTCTGGGGCTGAATCAATTAAGCACCTCCACGATCTCTTTTTAAGAAGAAGCTGGAAGAGGAGGATTGTTGGCTCATGGTCATCCTGCTGTCCACCAAGACTCCCAGATCCCTTTCTCCTACACTACTCTCTAAGAGTACATTCCCCAACCTATACTGGTACATGGGATTATTCTTTCCCAGAGATGTCTCCTAACAATTGCTTGAAAAGGTCAAAGCTGGTCCTGCTAAAGTCCAGGGCTGTTATCCTGCTTGGTATTTTGTTCTTACCACACACGATCCTGAACTCCACTATCTCATGGTCTCTGCAGTCAAGGCTGCCCTCAACCTTTACCAGACACTGCTTATTCTTGAGTTTAAGATCCAGTAGTTCTCCTCTCCTAGTTGACATATCCACCATTTGCATCAAGAAGTTATCATTGATGCACCGAAGGAACCTCCTGGACTGTAAGTGGCTAGCCATGTAGGTCTTCCAGCAGATGTCAGGGTAGTTGAAATCCCCCATGAGAACCAGAGCCTGTGATTTTGAGGCTGCTTCATGGAAGGATGTTAACAATTCCTTAGGATCATTCAGCCTTATACCTGAACTGCCCTTTGGAGATGCAGACGTGATTATCAACTATCATCAAAGTCAAAATCTCATCTAACTCCTCTCTTGAGCATCATTATTGCACATCTGACATCAAATATCACTCTCAGTACCACCAGTGTGCAAGGTACTTTTCAGGTAGATACTGTAAAACCTGTGTGGTCGATGCCTTTGTTAGAGAAAGTCTGTGGTCAGGTACTGGAGTGTTTATTTGGGGGTTTTTAACTACTTTTATTCTATTAACACTGAACTTTATTCAATATTTTTTCTTGCTTAGTCTGCTTAGATATACCTTATATTCTATTTCAAAGTGACTTAGAAATGAAAATTAGCAGTATGTTCACCTCTCTACTTTCCATAGACATTTTTCTTCAGTAATATATTTATTCATAATAAAAAAAATGAGACTCCCAATAAAAATCCACTCAAACTTAAGCTAGAAGGAAGAATTTCTTTGCAGTAACTTCAGTTATCATAATCTAATAATAAAGATATTATCATATAGATTAATAAATATGAGAAAAGCCAAAGGCTATTGAAAATATTGCTGGCAAAAATGTATAGTGAAGCAGTAGCACATTCTCTCGCTGTAGTGTATTTAGCATAATCATATGACTATTAAATTCTCAACTTTCAAAGGATTATTGTAACCCCACTATTTTAATTATTTTTTTTAATTCTAATTAAAGATCTCAAAGAGTTGGGTCCATTCCTCAGGGTAACCAGCATCAATATTTTTATTTAATGGATCAGCAAAGTATAGTACCAGACATCTTCCTTTCTGTATTCCTTCTATCTTGAGTACAATGAATTACCGACCCTTCTCCTTTTGTGCAGAAAGCTGTGTTAAAGTCTTGTTCTCAGTGTGTCATAGAGATATTATCATAGTTGCAGAAATCTCTATAGTTATGTGTCTAGACATACTGCCACTGATCCCTAACATGTCACTGTAAGGAAAAATTTAACAAAGATCAAAGATAAAGAACAATCTGGAATTTTTAAATGAAGACTCTCTTGAGAGGAAGGTATGGGGAGAGAACAACAAACCTAAGTACTTAAAAGTTAAGTCCTTATTCCCCTTGTCCCAGAAAAGAAGTTAAAATATCAGCTAGTAAGATGAATTACTACACCCAGTATAAAAGCATAGATTTATTCTAAATCTATATATCGTGTCCGAGACTTAAAGTCTCATTTAATTACAGTGGATGACTACACCAATTATACCCAATGTTTAGATATTTTCTTGCCACAGAAGAATTTCACTAGAGAAGAGGGGAAAGTGAGACTCTTACTTCAGTTACTTTCCCTCTGTTCTTTAGGAAAAACTCATGAGAATTTAAAGATGTGAATTTGAGATCTTATGTCTGAATTCAGCAAAATGATCTAGAAAGTTGATCATTTAAGCACTGATCTTCCATCCTTCTCCACTTCCAGAAAAAGTTGAATTTTCTCCTGTGCTGGCTGTTTGTCATGGTTTTACTGTTTGTGGTAACAGAGAAGGGACTGTAAAGATGACTCCTGTACATGTTACTCAAAACTCTCCCCAGTTCTGAGCCAGACCCATTTCTGGGGCTGAGCCAATTAGGCACCTCCATGATCACTTTTTAAGAAGAAGAAGCTGGAAGAGGAAGCTTCTTCCTGTTCCTTCTTGCTCTTATTTTTATTGCTTTCTTTTCTGAACGGTGGTAGAAGGAGCTGGTGGAGAGAGAAGCGACCATGCAGATCTCAAGGTTAGCAAAGGAAGAGAGGAGGATGTATGCTGGAGCAGAGACCTCCCTGCATCCTGTGGAAAGGAATGGTGAAGCAGAATTTTTATTGGCAGTTTATAGAAATTCCCATACCAGGGGCAGTGACAGTGTCCAGAGGAGGTCATGAACTTGTGTGAGGTCAGTGTTGCAGCAGAAGGTGCCCAGAATGCTACTGGCCCCAGAGGAGTCCCATGCTGGAGGATTTTTTGAGCAGAAGCTGTAGTCCTTGGTAAGAATTCACACCAGAGAAGTTCGTTAAGGATTGTGTCCCATGGAAGGGACTTCATATTTGCAGAAGTTGTAGCTCCTGGGAAGAACCTACACCAGAGAAGTTTGTTAAGGACTGTGTCCCATGGGAGGGACCCCATATTGGAGAGGGGGGAGAATGCAATGAGATAGCCTCCTCTGAGAAGAGAGAAGCAGTGGAGACCATCTGTGAGAGACTGACCACATCCTCCATTCCCTACCCTCCCAAGCCATTGAGGTGGGAGGAGGTAGAGATATTTGGAGCAGTGAGTTGAACCTGGGAAGAAAGGAGGGATGGGGAAGAGAGATCTTAAAGTCCTGACTGTATTTTTTTCATCATCCTGCTCTGGTTTTGCTTTTTGTTATGTTCTTGTTTCTTATTTTCCTCTCTAAGTCGAGTACTGGAGTCTGTTTTGCCCAGAACTGTAATTGACAACGAGCCTTCCGTGTCCTTGTCTTGATCCACAAGCTCCTTGGTTATCTTTTTTTCTGCCATCTGTCTGGGGCCTCCACCATCCTAGGGAGGATGGGGTTGAATGAGGGGCAGTGAACATGAGACTGCCATAGTGTTTTGTTGCTGACTAGGCCAAAAGCAAAACACTGTTATAGATGCCATTCTGAACTCTTCTCTCTGTGTGAAGTCAGAATGTCTAACTTAGAATTCAATTTTAGTGTCAAATACTCAAAGGGTAGACATTGAAAAATGTCTAAACCCTTAGCCCAAGTCCTTTATTAGATGGAATAGCCAGAGGTGGTTAGTACAAGGCTGCTATTATTTTTGCAAAGATTTTTCTTTGAAGCTAGGTTGCAGGTGTTTTATTTCTTAAATGCCTTACTTAGACCTTTTTCAGATCAATTTAGTGACAACATTTTAGTATATTATATCATCTACCCCTGCAAAACTATATCTAAATATTTTGGTTCTTCATCAAAATGTCCACCTGAGTTGGATATATTTTGACCAATTAGTTGATAGAGGCTGTATTGTTTTGTGAACAGTTACATATATTGCAGTCTCAGCACACTGACTTTTTCTACTTAATCCTTTAGATTCTAGTCAATTTTAAATTTTTTTTTTAGATACACCTGTGTCAGAAAGCTTATTTAAATGGATTTTGAAAAATATTTCCTCAACTGATTCCCACATAAAAAAGAAGTTGTCTGGTATATTTTTTGCTTCAAATTTATATCAGGGCTCATGTTCTCACAGGTTCCAATTTTTTGTACTTTCATAGTATACTGGGTGAATGACTTAAGAGCCCCTTATTGTCTTCACAGAGAGCATATAAAACACAGTAACAGGCATGATTTCCAAATGCTGTTAATATGCCTGGAGCCTGACCTTGAAGAAAACACCTCTAAGAGTCAATATGTCAGAAGCTTGCTTCATGGCCCAGACATGTTCAGAGAAGACATTTTATAGGATTTATTTTTATTTGTGAGCTTTAATTTTGCTGATGGCGACAGGAACCATTTTAGTTGTCAGGTGAGATCAGGATTGTAGCTATGCCTGTCAGTGCAGTAATTATATTGAAAATAGTGAATTTACTTCATGTAAAATTACAGAAACAAAACATACCTGCTCACGCCTTACATTGCTGTAATCGCAACAGAAACACAACCATTTTCCATACAAAATAAATATGTGCATCATCTGTGTTAAAGAAATTGATTTTTCTGTTCCAGTTATATGTTCTTGTATGTAAGAAATGAAGTGTACAAATAACTATTAAACCTATGTTCACATCTGTCTTGAGAATCACAGCCTTTATTTTGCATTATTAATCTGAGTTTCTGATAGCAAGAGAATTTGAGAAAGAATAATAAAATGGACTCTTACAGAACAAGCATTAGGAAAGCAGGAAACTGGAAAACAAGTGTTGAAAAATAATTGTAACAACAACACAGAACACTCTTGAAATATTCCAGATTCTCCTTTACTGCTCTTCTGTTTGGAGTACTGTAAGAATGTAGCTTTTTCTGGTTGGTTGGTTGGTCTGTTCTTCTTTTATTTCTAATTTAAAGGACAAAAGAAACATTAAAGTTGATCTTTTATATCAAGATACTTTTGTCTTTTTCTCTGCATCCTTGGATTTACCTTAAAAAGTGACTAACTATTCCAAATGATCATAATCTTCAAAATTTTGAAATACTGTGAAAATTTGTTACATTTAAGCATTTTCAAGCTAGACATCAGTACTTATATCTCAGGTACACATCCTCCAGGTCATCACATTTCTCTTCTTGAGTATGGTAAAATCACACATGGAGATGTCAAAATAAGCATGTCAAAATTACAATGAAATATGTAAATACAACTGTTACTCTGAAAACATAACCACTAGTGATTTTGTTAGCTTCTCACCACTGATTTTGATCATTCAACTCACATAAAAGTATTGAGACTATTAAAGGAAAGTATGATCTAGCATTACAAAGAAAGCCCTTATATCTTCACGGTTTTTCAATTGTTTCAGTAAATATTTTCCTCATTTTTTCTTTTGAAGCTCTTTTCTTACAAAGAATCTTGTTTTCTGCCTTGTCTTGTAATCATGTAGTTTCATCCTGGCAACTAAGGAAGTCAAATGAAAAATGCTGATGATAAATAAAAGAAATATTTTACATAAGAACTTAATTATGTGAAAAAAAAAATAGATTTCAATGCCAAAAGGTACATCTCTGCACTGCACTGCATCAATAAAACAATAGTTAGTATAGAGAGAAAGAAGTCATAGGGTAAAATAAAGAGAGCATTGTAATCTTTAGATTTGAATATATTTAGGAGTACATAATCAGTGAAATCTACCTGGGATTCTCCACAACAGTAGGAGAGTACCGTAACTGTTGTAAAAAAATCTTTTTTCTGAGGAATCTGAATGGAGAAGGACTAGAAACTATAAGATGTGGGGGTTTTTTGAAGATAGAAACTTCAGATGTATACGTTATTCTATTTATGTCTAACATCTGGTAAACTGCTTGAGAAATTTTTAGCATAACTTCATTTATAAGTTGATTATAAATTAGGTTCTGCTACGATAGAGGAGACATGATAGAGCTCATTGAGACAAAATGATTTCATATTGTCAACATCTCGAATCCTGATGATTTTGTAAATAATAGAATCAGGTTTTTCATTTATTTAATGATTATAAACATAATAGATATCAAGCTTAACAGGTAAAGAAAATCCATTACACTTTTTTTTTTTTTTAGTTCCTTTTGTTTCCAATAAATGGGCAAAGGATAGTAAAATTAACCTCTAGTGTACCTGAAAAAGGAATTAGATTAGCTGAATTTTGAAGAAAAGCCTTTCTACCTACTCTGTTCCTCTTGCCCATGGCTTATAGTGAGAATGAAATCTTGCAACTCTGTTTCAACTAGAATTAGATTTACAACTCTACTGTGGTTCTTACTGTCATTCCTATAAGCAATCTCCATTTTTTTACTGTGATTGGTAACAGATTACAGTCAAACCTATTGTCCTGAACATAAAGCATTTGTTCAAGACTAAAAAACCTACATTAAAAGCATTGAAGTAATTTCAGCTCAACTTCTTACTTTCAATGCTTGATGTTTAAAAAATTTTATGAATGAGAAATAAAATATTAATATGGCTATCATTATCGCTTCATCACATAGTTATGTGAGGGATACTTATGGCAACTTACCTACAAATGAAAATAATCAGCTCTTTCAGCAAGTCTGAGCTGACTGAAGATTCACATCCCTATCCTCATCCTAGTGACACCATGCAATTACTCAGCAACAATTAGAACCATAAATAAATAAAATCCAGAGGTTTATACCTTACTGTTGTCATTATTATTAAATCAAATATGAGATCACTAAAAAAAATAGGAAGGCAATCAACACTAACCAAAGCACTAGAACAGCTTTCCCTGAAAAAATACTGCAAAATCATACTTTTAATCTTTTTTTAACTGGTCATGGGCCACTGGTGTCAAGGTAGAATAAGCATCTTTGATTTTGTCAGAAAAATTTTTCCTTGACTTCTTTGCTTAATGTGATAAATTGATTTCCAGCATCTATGCTGACATATTACAATGAACTGTTACAGTAAAGAAAGGAAAAGCCCTTCTTTGGTCAAGATCTACCACGCTCCACAAAATCCAGAAAAAAATAGAGGATGTCACCTGTTCTTAGTCTGTGTGTTTGGGGAATAAATTGGGAAGCATTATTTTAATATACTACATTTTATTTAATCAAGGTATCAAAAAATATATATTTCTGAGTATATGGAAATATATTTTCTTTAAATTTTAAAAAGGGGAAGATATCAACATCAATATATTTTTTTTTCCTTTGTCATAAATCAAAGTAGAAAATAAGATTCTTCTAACAAAAAATATATTCGGTATCAGCATTTATCTTGAGGATTTTTGATGTTAGACAAAACATAAAGAGAGGTGCTATGAGAAAATCAAGTGAACATTTGTGTTTGAAAGGTACACTGAGAAGATGAAGTCTGTGACTGATTCTTACAGAGATTTGATATGGGAAAGCTATACGGGAAGATGAATGACAAGTTTAGGGAAAAGTAGAAATAGTAAGAGAAAGTAGATGAATTTTTGAAAACAAATACTTTTTTTCAAGATATAACTAACTTAGTAACCAATGGGTATCTTCAATTTATTTGTCTTGTTATTGTTCCTGCGTCTTCAGAAATAGAAAAGATTTTAGGTCATATGTTTACGAGGTTTTTTGGCTTCATATTCAGGGTGAGTTTCTGAATTCAGACACACTGTCTCCATAACCGAAAGTTAGATGCACAGATACATACATGCAGTGCACAGTTAAAAACAGCTGAACAGAAAGCATAGTATTTTCCTCAAAGTGTGATACCAGAAGGAACATCTCAGACACACAATTTCTAACTGCTAAATTCTCCTGTCAATCATTTCAAATACACATCAAAAGCAAAACAGTCGTAATAATATATGGCAGCTTGTCAGCATTCCAAGACTGAGCCTCAGTAATACCTATTCAAGTGGTACTTAAGCTAGTTTTGTAACCTGCAGAGATTGAAAACAAAACACACAAGAAGGAATTTTCCCTCCTTTCACTTTTAAGTGTTATCTACTTTTAATATGAAGTTAAAATGTGTTCAAGTGAAATACACATACTGCACCTTACATGAAAATAGTAGGTAAAGAAAAAATCAAAGTAAGAGAAGTAGTTAATAATCAAAAGAGAAATAGGAAGAAAGACTACCTTTCACGCAATCCTGTATCTATCCTGTATATTTGCTGCTTTTTCTTTTTTTCTTTTTTCCAAAATCTCTTTAGTTTTCTATCTGGACATTTTTTTTTTTACTTAGAGAGAAGATAGCAACCTTTGCATCAGCTACAAAAAAATCACCACAAAAAGAAATCAAAGCTGAATTCTTTAAAAAATTCCTCCAATTAAGAATATCCTAGCATAACTGATTCATCATTTTAGTACTCAACTGTTGGGCAATGATGGTGAACCTGTGTACAGTGGTAGTAATCAACATGTGTATGTGAAATATCCTCTTTTTGACAGAATAGAGACTGTTTTCCACCAGAGATTAACTGCTTTGTAAATGAGCATTCAAGGAAAACTAGACACTTGATATGGTGTGATATGATTCAATATGACATATACATTTTCTTTGTATATAGGAATGAATAATAGTCTCTGAGACCACTTTTTCTCATTTAAATTAACTGTTAGAGATAGGCAGCTTTTATTTTTACATAACTTGCTATTCCCCTTTTTTACTCTCCAGTCTCCATTTGTTCCTACTTTTCACTTCTAAGGTGCACTCTGTAGTTCTCTTTCACTATGCAGCTGCTAGCTTATCCAGCAGCTCTCTTAAGCGTAACACTACCCAAACAATGCAAAGTTATCTTTGCTGACTTGAACATAGAGTTAATAAACTATCATCTAGTAAACACTTCACTTGTCCTTCAATTTTGGAGGAAGATTCACAGAAGTGTAAATGGAGGGTAAATAGTCTTATTGTCATGACCACATCATCCATCATGGGAAAAAGACCTAAACCAATATCAGCTAAATATGCTTAGGTATAAAGTTACTTTAGACTTCTCATAATTTTGATTTCTCTGCATTTATATTCAGTTGAGCAGCTTTATATCATACTGAACTTTATCTTGGCTATTGTTAGCAACTCATATTTCCAAACAATTTATGTTCCATACAGAAATGTCCATTATGAATGGAATCCTGAAACTAATCATATCCCGAGTAAAATGAAGTAATTACAATTTTGATGTTTTTCTCTAAAGAACAAAGAAGCTCAAATCCTCTATATATTAACCTCAAAGTACTATAATATTTTGTTTCAATAATATAAAAGATTTCTTATTTACCTCTAAATAAGAAAAAAGCTAAGATAGACAAACAAAAAGTTGAGTGCCTAATGAAACAACAAAATAAGAGATTTATTTAAGCATTTTATTTCAACAGTCTTCCATTTAAAAGCCTATGAAGCCAATATTTTTGAGAAAAAATGCATTTCAACAAATTATTTTTTACTAATAAAGATATATTATTTAGCAAAAGTTTTCAACTAGTTTTACCAGGAATAGTCTACAAGATAGATGTGAGTGTGGTTTTTTTTAAGTGGTGTTTTGTTATTTAACCATCTAAAAACATAACAAAGAGACATTAATATTATATAATGGAACATTAGATGTTCAATCCTCTTGTCTGAAACAGAGAAAAAAAAAGCTATTTGTTTTAGCTCTCTGAAGTGTTATCAGAGATTAGATTTTCATTAATGAACCCCATAGGTCATCTGTAAGAAAGAGGGGGGAAAAGCAAAACAAAAATGTAATTACAATTCAGCAAAAATATGGGTTATATATCTGTTTGTAAAGAAAGGAAATTAATTTTTATCACATATTTTTTTCCCAGCAACTCTTTCAGTTTCAGAATTCTTGTGAGCTATTGCCACACCCCAAGTGCTTCCATTGCTTCTATTTTGTGCACATTATCTCTGGGCTTTCCTAAGCTCATTTGCATTTACTAATATTTGGAGTAAGTGTCAGGTATCATTTACGTTAAGGATAGGGAAATATGGCAATTAAAATGATAATATTCATATCCTCAGTAGAAATTACTTTTTGTTTAGATGCCTTCAGACTTTTTAAGATTCTGAAGGGAACCTGAATAGTAATTGCCAGCTTTTCTTAATGTTAGAACTCTCACTCTCTTTCTAATACATACCTTGCCTCTGTCAACTTACAGTATTTGTGTGCTGCCAAAAACTTTACTATAGTAACAGTAACACAAGCATAAAATGATTTTTTCTAAGGTAGGTAATTTGTTTTTTAGGGACTAATGAATAATAATGCAACAAAACCATTTTCTTTCTAAATTAGCTGCATCTACAGTGAAAGGTTCCATTAGTACAATTATAGAAGTCTAGCATCTCCAGCTTTTTGCTATGTTACAGATTTTTTTTTACTTTAAATAAACTCAAGTTTTTAGTCATATAAATGAGATGACCAGTTCTTAGACTATGTGAATATGTTGTGTGAACTGTACTGAAAAATGACGTCATAATTTCATTAGTTAGCTGTTTGGGGAAATAAATGGAGCTTATTTTTTTCATCTTATTCTTAATATATTAAACATTTACAGTAGATTCAAAACAGGGACATGGTCGTGCTACCATGCATATCAGTATTCAGTATATCCTTAGAAAAAGTGCGTAGATATAAACTCTTTAACCCTAAATTGAATTGCACAGACATTCACAAATTTAATTACTTCTTCAAAACTTGGGGGGAAAAAAAAGGAAGGTAATTATTTTGAAATAATTTTTAGCAATATATTCTCATAAATGTGATCAAAATTACTTGGTGTACATTACATTCCTTTCAAATATGACTATTTGGTCTTTGACTAGTCAACGATTTTCATATTGGTTTTGCTAAGATCTGTTCAGTACAGTGTGCTAAATAACTTTTACAGATCACTGCTCTCCAATCAGAAACCTGGAGTTAGTTTCCTTTGTACACTCAATTTATTTTCATTACCAATGTATATTTGATCATCAAAGGCTACACATAAAACATAAGAAAAGGCAATTCTCAGCTAACAAGTCAGGATGTTCATCTGGCTTCATTTTGAATGAAAGTTCATGATCAGACTCAGCTGACCACAACTTATTTATTTCTTTGGTGCTTTTTGCTAGTTTCCATGGAGGAGGGGAAAAGAAAAAAAAAAAAACCAAACCCTTCAGTAGGTCTTGTTATATGGCTGGTTACGGAATAAGAATGAGATGCTCAATAGAAGTGCACTTGTCTTGAAAGTTAGTCGTATTCAGGCAAAGAAAAGATATGTATCTCACAATTATGAAGGTCTCTATCTGAAGTAGTCACTCTAGGCTCTCTGTATAGACACTATGTCCATTAAAATGGGAACTGTAAAGTCATATAAGTTTCACATTTTTAAAACTTCAATAACATTGTCAATTTGTTATTGTTCATCTTTCTGATCAACTTGGTCTTAGTACAAAAGGGATTCAGGCACAGTCCAATACCTTCAGAATGCTATCCTGTAAAGAGGATTTCATCCAAAAAAACACATGCAAGTAATTTGTTGCATCACTTATTCTTTGTATTTCTTCACCTTTACATGGTAAGAGCATTTTTGTGTTATTATGATGATGGTCAGGGACTTGTTTGGTTTGGTTGCTGTTTTTTTTTTTAAGATTTAATTGTTTCTCCCACATACTTTTTGGTTAGAATGATATAATTCATTTTCTATTACCTGCAAGATCATTTAAGGTTGGTTTTTTTTTTCCTTTGATTCCACAACACGTTGGCATTGCTACAGTTTATAATGTAAATTTAGTCAGCATGCTGAGAGAATTGAGTTGAAATTTCTTGGAAAGATTCTAAAAGGCACATTATGTACAAAATTTCAGTCATACAGTGAAACCTTCACTGATGCATGAATATACACTCAATTTTAATCATGTTGTGATAACGACCTAGCAAATACAAAAAAAAAATCTTTCATTTTCTGAGTAATTACTTTATGGCATCAGTCCTGTTGTGATTGACTACGTCAGTGTAGTATTTCACATTTATTTTTTCATAGTGCCATTTTACTCAGAATGTAATGTACAATAAAATAATCTCCCATATTCTCTGATGGGGATGCTTTTTGTTCAGAGTTTTTCCTTGCAAACTGCTTTAAAAAGTGCTACTAAGTATTAGATGTCACAATAGCATTGTTCAGGATATATCTGGAGTTATCTAGTAGTCTGTCTAGCCATCAGTAATCTTTTCTGCTCTAGCATTGCTATTGGTCTCAGCTTTCTATAATGCAAATGTATTAACCAGAGAGGACAAAACTTAAATAGAAGCCAGAGACTTGACAAGTGAGGGCCACATCTGGGTAACATTTACAAGGAACTATTTGGTGCAAACACAATACAAATACAATCTGCTATTTTATTGCTTGTTTTCACATAAAACTAGAAGCACAGAAGGCTATCAAGTTGGTTAAACAGGATTTCCCCTTGGTGAAGCCATGTTGACTCCCCCTGATAACCATCTTTTCCTTCATATGTTCAGTGATGACATTCAGGATGAGTTGTTCCATCATCTTTCCAGGGATGGAGGTGAGGCTGACCAGCCTGTAGTTTCCTGGGTCATCCTTCCTGCCCTTTTTGAAGACTGGAGTGACATTGACCTTTCTCCAGTCCTCAGGCACCTCACCTGTCCTCCATGATTGTTCAAAATCACATTAGCAATCACATCAGCCAGCTCTCTCGGCACTCTAGGATGCATCCCATCAGGACTCATTGATTTATGAGCCTTAAGCTTGGCCAACAAATCTTTAACCTCTTCCACCCAGGGCAAGTCCTCTGCTGTCCTGGCCATCCTGTTAACCTTGCCAGACTGGGCTTCCGGAGGGTCAGCCTTGGCCGTAAAGACTGAAGCAAAGACTTGGTATAATACTAAGTCCTCATCTGAACCTGTTCTCTTATATCAAGGAAGCTCAGTGAAATTAACTTTTGATGAAAAAAAGGAGAGGAGAGGAGAGGAGAGGAGAGGAGAGGAGAGGAGAGGAGAGGAGAGGAGAGGAGAGGAGAGGAGAGGAGAGGAGAGGAGAGGAGAGGAGAGGAGAGGAGAGGAGAGGAGTACAGTCAGATAAGCATCTGCTGTAGTGACATACTTATTACTTTCTTACAGATTTATTTCAAATAGCATTTTAAATTTTAGCTATTTACTTATACTGGCCATCTGTTGTTATAAAAAGTCATTAGTTGTTTCGATTTTTTAATTTGTGACTTTGAAAGAAGAACAATATTGAAAAGAAGGAATTTGATTGTTGACTAGAATTTTCAGAAGTGCTTATACATTGCTTGAAAGGGTTCAGAAAGTGAAAACTCTTCAACTTGGCCAGTTAAAATCAATCACCAGCCCTATTAGAATAATTTTACCTTAGTGTCGAAAACAACTCAGTAAATTTCCACACAGTCCTTTAGTTTCCATGGCAAATGGAGGTCAATTATATCTATTGAAACTTAGGGGTTTTACTTATAGTTTCAAAATGTTTTCATATGATGTCAACAAGATAAGCTGAAACAAATGTGCCACAGATCTATTGTTAATAGCTGATAGTTCTTAAAGTGAAAGTTACACAAGGTCAATATGACCTGACACCAAGGTTCATTGAAAACAATGACTGATGTATTGCAGTCAAATGACTGACATTCTTAGCAGGGTACAATAGAAAGGCTTTGAATACTTTTTTTTTTTTTTTAATGAAATTGGTAGGGAAATGGAGATTTAGTCCTGAGAAACTATCGAATGCTTCAGTAATTCTTGTATGTAATAAATGAGCATATGAATAAAGCAAACTGGTTTTTACAGAAGGTTAACATTTCAATGTTCTTAACATAAATTTTGTTTGTTCTTTCATGATATTTCCCTATGCTAGAGTGTTCTGTGCGGCATAGGTTCATCCATCTAGCTATAGTAACAGCTAGAATATTGCTAGAACAAAGTAATATCTGTTACATAAAACACTTGAACACCTGAGGAAACAAAAATTGGGGCATTTTATGCATGTTTAACTAAAATAAGCAATTAAGCTTTATCCCCCAATATGGTCCTCCATCCTTTTCTCCTGATACTTACTGTGCCTCTTTTTATGTGGTTATCATAAGGAAATTAAGTTCAATAAACAAATGATTTTTCACAGTCTGATCTAAAATATGCAAAATCAAACAGCAATATCCTCTCTGTAAGACCTTAAATGGGTGTTTAAAAATACTACAAAAAAGTGAACTGTTCTTTACTTAATTAGATACAACGTTCCCGTGGGTGCCTTGTTAGCGTGCTTTCAGCTGGTATAAATCTGTATGGTGGTTCCACTAATGGAAATGGAACTGTGACAACTTTCATCAGCCTGCTCCCATGCTTCTCCTCGAAATGTTGTCTGAAAAACTGCACATATTGAAGAGTCTGGTAATACTTTACACAGAGAAAATTGGTGTCAATTGACATTAACTGAGTCATGCATTTCTGCTGAAGCAAATGAAAAAGCTATCTTCTGCACTCTCTCCACTGCACTCCTCAAGTCCAATACACAGAGATTTTCAGTAGCGTGTGGGAGGCTTGCTGAATGGAAATGACTCTTTTCTCCACACTTCCCACATCTTTATCCTTTCTGATACCATTTAATCTGTACAAAAATTCTTCATCTGGCTCTTGAGAATGCCAGCACTTAAAAAGAGCAATGTTTGATCTCATAAGAATAAATGGGACTGGAATGAGGCCTACATATGTTTGTATAGAAACTGACTTGTATAGAAACTAAGTACACATTCCTATTTGTGTTTCTGCAGGGAAATATAATACTAGCAAAAATATATTGGCTTAACAAACAGACTTCTACACAACTGGTGATGTTTAATAACCCTGCAAGGAACAATGCAAACTCTTTGGAGAGCAATGTCAGGTCATTTTTCATAGTATTCAAATGCTTAAAACTGCAGCTTGATACTGAGCCAAAGAGGTCAAGAGAGGCAGTGCCTGTTATCAGTAATATAGATATTAGAGGCAAAGACCCATTTCTCTTTATCCAGTTTTCATTATCCCACTTATTACATAGTTTTAACAAGCTATGGGATACTATGAAGTCTATCTCACCAACTTCAGTACACATTGCCCTTCCTGTTAAACAATCTAAACTTGCCCTGAATGAAATGGATTCCTTTGCATACTGTTGCAGTGCTTACACAATATGTTTACCATATCAAACTACCTTTGTAGTAGGACATTGCAACACATGTAAGGAGAGAATTCAGTAAGCAAACAGCACAAAATGGAAACAAATGCTATGCATTTGAGCATTTCTCTCAAGTCAGAGGATGTTTTTACATGTTCACATTTTATTTAGCACTTTTATTCTAGTTTCCTAAATTACCCAAGCAGATACTGTCTAAAGTGTCTAAATGCTACTTTGTAATCCAAAAGCCTATTAAAAAAAAAAAAAAATCCACTCCAACAAACTAAAAAAAAAAAAAAAGCAGGAATGTGACTAAAAAAAACCAAGAATACTAGTGTATAGTACATATTTTTATGGATTATAGCATGTTCTGTGTTTGCAAATTGCTACTGTAACAGAAATATTTTTCAAATCCTCCATTTCACAGTTCAGTAGTACTAAAAAAAGCACAGACAGGAATTACATCAAAGAATGAGCTGTCATCTAAAATGTCAGGTAGGTTTCTGAATTTGTGCTAGTAAAAAGTATCCATCTGTCACTGAGAAGCTCACTGAGTCTAGCTAGGTCCCATACTTGAAGAGTTTTAATCAGTTCTTAGTAGTGGAAGGGTGTTCTTCAATTTATCCACTTTGCCAAGTTGATTCAATGGAAACATCTCTAATTTTTTTCTTTTTTTTTTTTTTCTTGTGACTGGTTTTCTATGTTCTCAACTCACTGAACTAACTCACAGAGTAGCCAGAGTTCCTAGATCTAGAACAAAGAAATGCAAAATTGATAGTGTGACTCCCCTTGTGGCAACAATCTATACGTACACCAGATCACCCTTAATTAAAAGCTAATGGCATTTTGTCTTTCACATTCCACATACCTGTTTTATTAGTAATAGCTTTTGGACAGAAAATTTAATTTTCAATATACATTATATATATATTTAGTATTTTTATTTACCACTTTCATTTTTTACATTTTAAGTTTAAATGCATATAGAATACTTCTTCCCTGATAGTTAGCAGCATGTCCTGCATTATTCTCACTTCAAAGACCATGCAGATTTTGTGACTGAGGAAGAAAACTTACAGGTCATCATGCATTACATATGTAGAGAGAAGTATATAACAAAGTAGAACGTGACCTTACAAAAACATTGTAGTATGTAAAAAATATTATTAAACCAAAATATTATTAAATGTTCCTTTGTAATTTTGGTTGGTTGGTTGGGGGTTTTTAAATGGATTATTTAGGGAACATTTTCAATTTCGTTTTGTTAAAATACATATCACAAAGGCTGGTATGTATTAGCAAAAATGCCTTTAAGCTTGCAGGAAAAAAATATTGTTCTGAGTAAAACGGTTGTAAAAGGAAAATGTCATTCCAAAAAAAGATTCTTAAGCCAAATCAAAAGCACTAGTCACCAGACAAAACAAAAAGTGCTGTACAAGGCTAATCTGTGACTTTCAGCAGAGTGACTTTACTATATATCTTTTCAGTGTGTGAGGGGAACGCTTGGAAACACCATGGGCAGTGACTGAAAAGTATGGAAGCTCCAAGCACTGCCTAAGAGAGAACCAAGAGTGGCTCTGACAAAAAAAAAGATGTGAGTGTAGAGTTGTGTAGAAGAGCTATGAGTAAACCGTTCTTCTTGTTTGAGGCTTTTTGTGTTAATTCAACTAGTAATTATGTATTTTATTACGAGATGAGCAGATTGAATCAAAACATCTGTCCCATTATCAACACTGCTTCCTAATGTTTAAGGCATGCTATGAATGATGATTGATTACAGGTACCAAATTCTAGCAGTCCATTGCAGAATCTAGTCTAACCCTGGCTACTGAATAAGCATTTGGAAAGGGCTGTGGCTGTGTGAATAGCCCAGTGCTGAACAGAGGTTCAGCAGCATTCTATTCTTGTACCTGAGACACAGCTAGAGGTACATACCTGAGATTAAAACTCTTCACCTACATCTTGTCTCAAAAGCTCATACCCATGCTCCAGGCACTTGTTTCCATTCTGTACTAACTATTCAGTCATATTCTCCACCCGTCCCTACCCAAAGCTTAAATATAGTCTGCCAAAAATACCATATAGTCTTTTGAAGGTGTGAGTCTTTTGGTTTACAATCAAATTCTTTTTGAACCCTTATACCTGAGAAGCAGAACTGAACACATTACGGCTATTTGCATGAAATAGAAATCAGATAAAATGCAATTAAACATGAAGATCAAATATATTTAAATCTGCCTTGTGTTCTAGCCTTTTTGTCACTGAGAGCTCACCAGAGCTCTTGCTGTCTTCACATAGGGAAGGTATGCCTGCTTTGTCCCTTCTGCTTTTGATTAGTTCTGCTATTAAAGCATATTGTCCTTTGTAGTATCTTTGTCTCCCTCTTCCCCTCCCTGCACATCTACCCTTACTGTCAATGTTCCTTTGTCATCTATGGCAAGATCTCTCTCTTACCTTGGGCACTTCACTCTCCATCTCCCCTCTCTTTTTAGAGAAAAAGAAGAAATTTCATCTCCAAGCTTAAGCAAATGCAAACCCAAGGCAATTCACTTAGACGAGTGAGCACGTACAAATGACTACTGCTATCCCAGACTCCCAGCCTATGATACATACACAAATCAAAAGGTATTTCATGATGCAGCAGTATGCCAAGTGACAATTTTTAAGCATCAACCAGAATTTGTAATTTTAAAAGCAAACCCTTACAAAACTATCACACAAGCAAATATTAAAGCAGTCAGGAGTATTTATGACAGCAAAGTGGAGTCTTAGTTTCTACTGTTCACATAATTTATATAAGCACACACATACAGTAACATAAGCTTTACAGTCAAAGACGACCTTTACTTCAGTCCTTCAGCAAGCATTGCACAGGTATGAAACAAGTGAAAATTGGATAATTAGACTACAGAAATTGAAGGGAACATAGTAATTTTGATCAAAACCACACCTCCAAACACTGCAAACTACAATGTAGCTGATAAAACCAAAATGCTTAATAATTCTATTTCAGATGAAGGGTCATATTAACATCAATTGAGAAATCTGCATTTTATGTAGAAGTCTAAAAGGAATGACAAGCAAACTGAAAACTTACTCATGCTACCTCAGCTTATACCACTTACCAGTTTAGTCATGTCATACTTTGTAATCTAAGAAGTTAAATAACACAGCTGGCAGGAAAAAAAGAAAAGAAAGAAGTTTTGCATATACTTAACTTTCAGTTTAATGATAAATTGTATCAATATTTTCCTCTTGATAAATCTAATACAGACAGTGAAAAAAACTCAAAACCTTCTTAGTTTAAGATAATTTTATTTTTCTCTTATCAGCTAAAGCAGTCATACTTCAGATTTCCGCTTTCCAGTTTTCCTAACAGTAGGAGGGAATTTCCTGCAAGGCTTTATCAGCTTGAACCACAACCTCTCTACTGATTTCTGGTTCACTGGCAAATTACACTCCTTTAATGCCTATCCAGAAAAATTTTAATGAAGGTACATTTATAAATTATACCACACATGACAATTTCTACATGTACTCAAATTGTGAAGCCCCCACTTTATTAAACATCAGATTAGATTTTCCACTGCAAATGAAGAAACAGCTCTGTTTCCAAAATGTGAATTAGCTTTCCTTTCACTCAGGCTATTGTGACTTACTTCTGCTAACCTTTATATGCACTTAGAATCATAGAATGGTAGAGATTGGAAGGGACATTTAGAGATCATCTAGTCCAAACCACCTGCAGAAGCAGGTCAACCTAGAACAGATCATTTAAACAAGTAAAAAATAAAACTGGTTTTAAAATTATTCATTATGCTTAAAGCATTATCAAAGAGTAGAAGAGTTACTCATTGTAAAGAGCAAAAGAAAACAAGCTAAACATCACTCACTGATGTGCTGCAATAGTGTGAATGACAGTAATCATTTTACTAGTAAATCTAAAATTCTTGGCAGGAAAGGCAGGTATCATGACTGCTCAGGAGGTGGATATGACTACAGCTGCATGTACAGGGCCAGGTAGCCACACAGTTCCTTTGCCCATGCACTTCTCTGCCCCTGAGCCACAGGACTTCCGCAGAGGATCTGGCTCACAGAGGGATCTGCCCTGGGGACGGGTCAAATCTTCTCAGAGGTGTGAAAACAGCTGCTTTCATGAATGTTATTTCCCAGCTCAGGCAATTCATTTTGACATCTGTGCTTGTTTTTAACTAGTCATTTGTTGTAGCTATTTACCAGCGGTTTTCCTTTGCATAGTATTTTGCCATGGTAAGATGATACACCATATAATTAAGACTCAAATATCTGTCAAGCATATTTTAATTGATTGTCACTATGTAACATATGCTATTTGTATGTATGTTAAGGGTTGTTTTAAAGGAGTAAAATAAGAAATTAATGAAGGTGTTTGTGAAACTGGTAGTGACGAGGAGGAGGAAGAGGAGGAGGAGAAGGAGTCATAGATCTGAGGCAGAGCCCTGAGGAAACAAGTTGACCCAGTCACCCTTCAAGCACAGGATTGGCAAGTAGGTTTGATATAGTACATGCTGTAAGAAGATGCCAGCTACCTTTATCCCCCTTCTTATAGGAGCACCTTCTTCTATACTCATTCCACTTCTTCCTGAAGAAGAAACACCAATGGCCATCTCCATAATGTTATTTTTCCAGGGCTCAGGAACAGATAAAGCAGAGAGGAGGTCTGCAGTCATTTTGCAATTCCTTACCATTTCCCATCTTTTAGGACAGCTGCCTACTTTCCCTATGCCTAAGACCCTAGCTTGTGTGTGCCTCTCTGTTCCTGGGCTCAAAGTAAAGGCAGTATTTTAAGATAAACATCAGAAGTATCATGCACTTAATGCAGCACCTGCTTATTCTGTCCCTCACCTGTGCTCCCTGGCCTCCAAGCACTGTCAGCTCTGCCAGTTTTGTCTACTCATTGCCATGCATTCAACATCTGTGATATATCCACTGGATAGCTTTGGCTTGCAATTTTGTGAAGGTAGTGTGCTACACAACATCTCCATTTACAAAAGCAGCAGAGACCACACCAAAATGCACATTTACCACCAGCAGTGACCTATAATCCCAAACTATTCTCCACCACATGCCCAACAGGCACCTGGCACATAATGCCACGGTGAACCAAAGGCCATACAATGGATTCTAATAAAATTAAGATCTGTGAAAAGATCTGTCCATTTTGAGAAAATATTTTCTCTATCCTAACATGCTCCCTATTGTTCTGAAAATAAAGAGAGCTACAGTCCTATGATTGTGAAGTCCTGAGCGCGCATTGATCCACAAGTCTCCTTCTTGCCTCCCAGACAATGGTCATTTTGCTGTCTTAGCTTGGGTCTTCTCAGCTAATATAAAGAATTTTTTTTATTATTAGAACCTCAAAACT
The DNA here is from genome assembly GCF_028858725.1 of Colius striatus. Lineage (NCBI taxonomy): Eukaryota > Metazoa > Chordata > Aves > Coliiformes > Coliidae > Colius > Colius striatus. The sequence goes on from NC_084759.1 coordinate 57,152,835, forward strand.
TCTTTAAAAAAATGAATTCTTTTCTATTTTATAATGATTCTTTGTGATTTTTTTTGCAATGATTGCAAGTTTAATAATGTCCATTTTCATGACTCAAATGTCTACCAAGTATATCCCAAGAAATTTTCAGTATATTATTATCACGTGGTATGTTTTGCCAAGATTTTAAAAATACTTCACATGTGTATCTACTCACATAAGGAGTATTTTCATTATTTGTCCATCTGTGTTTAAAAACACAAACAAAGAAGTCCTGAAAGCTCCTCATTTCACAGTGTTTTAGATACAAGCTCCCACTGCATCTTCACTCCTTTCTACCAGGTATATCTTCATTGTTTTAAAACATTCAAACATCTCTTTCTTTCAAGTTGCTGAGCAAATATACCTAAGTGCCATCACTATCTCATTAATGCAAAGGAAAGACAGGTAAAAGATCCAAAAACATAGCAAGAATGACACTCCTTCCCTTTCTAGTAAGCTTGTAAAAATAATATTATGGAATTGTCACTTCAGTTTTTGAAAACTTTTTGTATTCTACTTGATCAGGCTCTAATGAAACTTGAAGTTACTCTCACAAATTAAAATAAGAATGTCTGTGCCATGCTGAGGTCAATACTTCATGGTTATGTAGATACCTCCTGCAATTCTAGTTCTGCTTAAATCCTTACTGAAACACTAAAATAAATCACAAGTACATTTGTTACATTCGTTGCATGTCATGCTTCATCCATGTTTACCACACTGTAGGAAAAGCCTTAAAATGTCAGGGGATTTGTTACTGATTTAAAGAAACATGATAAGACTAAATCACTTAGAAGCAGCAAGAAAGATGAACAAATTGGTTCTGTCAAAAATTCCAACTATTGGATACCTAGCAACTGCAATAAATACTTGCCTCCACACACAGCACAGCAGCTAAATTGCCTAACAAATGTTTATATTTTTCCCAATAGTAAAAATAAATATTAAAATGGTACTTTAGAAAATTGCCTATCTCCTCAAACAGTTTTTACTGTAGAGCCTTGGTCACTTGTTACAATCTTGCCAGACAGAAGTACTATGAAGTGCTGCTTGAACAGGATAATATAATTTCATATTGACAGGTGGAAGTTGTTTGAGAATCTGTGGCATTTCCATCCAGAAATCAGGATAGAAAAATGACTGAATAGAGACTGAAAAGCTTAGTATAAACCATAGCAGAGGTAACAAAGTTCTCAAATCAGAAAATTTTGTAATGACAAGATGCCTGTGAATACTTAAAGTCATAACAGAAGTGGAGACTGTGTTTTGCTGGTGGATCTTCCCATGTATATAGCACAGTAAGGCTGAACACTCTGGATATTTTTCTTGTATATAACAAAAAAAAAAATAATACTCCTCCTTACTTGAATGTTTAAGTAGGAATAAGAAGAACAGCTAAGATCACTTCAGTTGAAACACGATAAAAGATCTCTATCTCAGGTAGTGAAATGCAGAGAGCAATTAAACTACAGTTTAAAATTATGTGTCAAACCTGAGCTTGGTAGGATAGAAACCCCTGAAGCTGATAGATTGAAAGATCTAGTGTTTTGAATTGAAATGTGCATCTCCAAGTAAACCAGAAAAAGAAGTGGATCTAACCTCGAGTTTCAAGTTTTAGATAGCTGGAGTACCTAAAAAAAAAGCATATGTAGGCATCTACAAATTTGTATTTATGGAAAACTGACTACATGAACACATTAAAAAATGTGATAAGATAGAAGATGAATAATCTAGGGGAAGAAGATAAAATAGAATAAATGAATCATATACCATCTTAAAAGAACTTTTTTTTTTTATTTTTAAAATGTTCTGAATTTAAGGAAAGAACTATGTAACTGTAACATGACTTTCAGAATATTTGTATCAGTAAAAACAAATAAGTCCTATAAATACTCACCAAAGGCCATATGTCAGCCCCCTTTACTCAAGCTAGAAAGCATCCAAATTTACTCTGGATAAGAAAAGCAAAACAAATTAATAATCTGAGTCATTATTATGAAAATCAAAGTTGGCTAAAAAAATCAAAACTGTGCAAACATTTTTTTGTAGGTCATGCCAACTTTTCAAATCTGATTATCCAACCCTTGGATACTGAAAATAACACTTTTTTCAGCATTTTTAACATTCAATGTTTCACATTCACTGAAAAATAGTAACTAGAGCTTAATATTCAGAAGTCACTGGATAGTTGTGTTTGAAATATTACAAATAAAGAAATTCACAGGAAGAGTGGCCAATCACCTTGGACATATGGAATATGATGGGACCCAGAACTAGTAAGAGTCCGAAGTGATCTGACTTATTCTTTTCTTTATTTCTGAAGTCTCCAACGTAGAAAGACTAGAAAAAATCTATATTTTTTTATTAGTAGGTAAATCAGAAGAATTAACTTTCTTCAGAACTGAAAATTAAAAATTCCTAGGTAAAAAGGAATAAAAATAAAAAGATATTATTAGCCAATATCCTTCTCTCAACTATATCTTTTTGAAATATATTTTGTCATCAAGGCTTACTTTCAGTGAACTCAATGGCTTATTAGTTTGCAGAAGGAAGAAGAAAAATGGTGCACAGTGTAATTGCTCATCACTTGCTGAGTGATGCACAGCCAGGCCCTGAGCAGCAGTCCCCGAGCAGCAGTCACCATCCCAGAAAACTCTCCTCAGATTATACACTGTAGTATGGAATAGCTTTTTGACTGGTTTGGGTCAGCTGTCCTGGGCATGGGCCCTCACAGCTTCTTGTGCATCTCCTTGCTGACAGAGCACGGGAAGCTGAAAAGTTCTTGACTTGTGATAAGTGCTAATTAGCAAAAGCTAAAGCATCAGTGTGTTATCAACATTTTTCTCATACTAAATCCAAACCATAGCATTCTACCAGCTACTAAGAAGAAAATTAACTCCATCCCAGACAAAAACAGGATATGCAGTCCCTCTCCTGTCTGAGGTTCGCATCTGCTAACTTGCCTATCCTACCCTCTGGATTAGGAGCAGTCCCTCCTTCCAGCATACTTGCCAGCTTCTAAGAGCAGGAGCCATCCCGCCTCCCTCCTCCAAGACACTACTGTTGTCTCTGCTTCCTCTTCTCTTAATGGAACTTAACATTCAAACGGCAGACCAACAAACAAAATTAATTTTACTGCTTTCATGGCCTTTTCTCAGTCTATATGTCAGATATTGCACAGAGCACATATCTCCACAGATAACATGCTACACATACTTGCAGAGTACCAATGATGTGGGATGGTACTTTCACTAGTGAGTCAGTGACACACTCCTCCTTCAGCATGCCTCCTGAGATACATGTAGCTTAGCAGATTCAGAGGGTACATCTTGTTCACTCTCTCAGTGTTATGCATCTCCTAATTCTCCAAGGTTGGTGCAGTTTTACAGGAATTAGATATTTTAGATTTGTTGAGGAAAATTTTCTGTGAAACCAATGGTAGTCTATTCAGTAGGTATATTGAGTTAGTTTGCACATTTGCATAATGATTTTCAGCTGAAAATCAAATGTCTCCCTACAAAACACATATGTCTGTGTCTGCCTCATGATCAACGAAGCTGATTACAATGTAAGGGTCCAATGAATCACAAGAAGATTTCAGTATAAAATAAAGTCACAATTTTTACTGAATCCAGAAGTAAATTTGCCATTACCCTCAAAACATCTAAGCTATTGCTTCAAATTTTAGCATAGCCAGATTTACTTTCCAGAAACTAAACCACGCTGTCTTTCACCAACAGTTGATCAGTTGTATTATATATGTCCCTATTATCTATGTTGTAAAGTATAACTGGAATTTTATTTTATAAAAATTAATAAGTGAATTTAAATCTCCAATTGTTGCCAAATTAACCTCTAATATTGTTGTCAAGTAATTCTCTTTAAAAAAAAATATTGCTAAGAAAAGAATGCTATTTATTGAAAGATTGTCTTTTAAAAAGCTGGCCTTCAACATGTTTTCAGGTCCAGTAAGTTAGTGACACAGTCTTAGATATTTTTAAATCAGGCTTATTTATTTGTTAATCTCGAATGACTTCTGAAGAAGGATTAGCTACACTGAAGTTTGACATTTTAGTAGCTATCTGCTTTTAATATGTGACAGAAAAGCCAGACAGACTTTTAATCAAAGCTAGACATACAAATTTTCAGATCTGTAATACAGAGCTCTAAATTATCACAATTTGTTTTCCCAGAGAAAAAGCCATAAACAAATTTAATTCTTAAAATGATCAAAAATAAACATAAGACAGTCTTTTAATTACTTTAACATATATTCTTTATATGATGTAGAAACAAATATATGCTTAATTTTGTGAATACTTAGTAAATACTATAACATTTTTCATTATAGAAGATTTTGAAATATTTACAAAGTTATGTTTACTTTTGAAAGTATGAGATAAAGGAGGATTTTGATCAGTGGCTGAAAATACGATGACAACTAAGCCCAATACCTGTATATCTGAATTTAAAATGTCTTTATCTCTGAAGTACCAAGCTTATTAAGCAGTTGCACATGCACTTCTGCACAGTGCACACGGGCCAGGGATAGATAACAGACTTGAATCTTTCAGCCTACTGGACACTACAGACTCTGCAACACTCAGAACCTCTTTGTGGGTGTAAAGGAAACATTTAGATTGTTGAGATATTCTTCCTGGCTCACTCTCTGTATAATGGTTGTATAACTGGAGGAAGAGTGATTATTTCTTCAGGCAAACAAAGGCAGTCTATATTTATTTGGTTACTGCTTTCTATAGAAGACAACTACAATGGTTGTTGGCTATAAAATGAATTATCTCTTTTTCTTCTTCCTCCATTATTACTCTTGCACATCTTCTGAATAACTTAAGAAATATGACTAATTTAGTCTCCTCACAATTTAGTGCTGAAAAATTTATCTCCTTATTGTCTGTGCCTCACTTATGAACAGCCATGCTATATTTTGATTTTGCTTTCTACAAAGCTGCTGCTGATATAGCACATGAATCATTACATTACTAGTAATCACATTGTCCCTATTAGATAGGTGCACACGTTCCTGTGTGGTAATATATTTGTCTCTATTGTGAGAGCAAATATAATGTAATTTAGTAGTTCTGAGTGATAGTTGGAATAAAACAAATGTCACAGAGACAGAGGACTCTGTTCGAGAAGCAATTGATTAGGTTGATTGCTGAACAGTGCTTACACACAGTCAAGGCCTTTTTTGCTTTTCACTCCACCATCCCAGTGAAGATGCTGGAGATGCACAAGAAGCTGGGAGGGAACACAGGTGGGACAGCCAACTCCAACTGATCAGAGGGATATTCCATGCCATATGATGTCAAGCACAACAATAAAAAGCTGGAATAGTAAATACAAAATAATCCAATAGAAGATATTTGGATAAATAGTGTATTTAAAGTTACACACATACACAGGCACATTTCTGGGGAGAAAAATAGTTAGGATGCTTAAAGGACTATTTCTGAAGCATGGTAATTTCTACTGATTCTGAGACAAGATCAGTCTTATTTCTTAAATGATTTTGAATTGGTTTATTTCTTTTCTGGAATATAATGTCAGTACATGGAAAAGTAAATGTACAGTAAGAAAGAAAGAAGCCAGTATCTACCCCAATGCAACAAGTGTACTCTGAAAACAATCAAGAGATTTTTTATTTTGCAAGGGAGACAAATTGTTAATGTCATTCATAACTTCATGCTGGTAGCTTTGCAAAACAAAGAGGCTTAATACAAAAGACCCCTGAGGCTTTCAAGATGCCAGCTCTAAAATTATGGTAATCTTGTCTATATTTTTATATTGGTTCACTAGGAAAATCCCTTATGGATGATGACTTTGGCAGAACAATGACACAATAATTTGTAGTAAGCTACGTATTTGGTGTGAGACAAAATAATGCCTGTATAACAGATAATGAGATTAAGCAAGAACAAAGAGACTTTCTTAAAATAAAAAATCAAAATGTCACCCTGAAGTGTCAGTAGAAATTCAGGGAATGCAGATTTACAGTGGATTCCGTGTCAAAAGCAGCTTTTAAATTCAAATAGCTTGAGGATTAATAAGATCTGGTACAACAAGTTGTGACTATATCCATGTAGTTTATATACTGCTAGAGTTTTAAGCTGACATTTATGTCTGTGGGCTAGGGTGGGGATCTTTCAGCAGATACAACAAAATCATACTCGTTAAATGAGTTTATAAATCATACAACTAGTATAACTGAGCTGAAGGTTTCATTTATGCTTTAGCCTTTTTTGACGTATTGTAAAGGTAGGGAGGAAGAAAAAGTGGTTATCTAACAATGTGGATTTCTGCCATTCATAACAAAAACTCTTACATCTGCACCCTTTTTAGCAATAGAAGATTAAAGTGTACATATTTTTTTTTTTAAGAAATACAGTGGGGTTAATATAGCTGACAGTGGTATGTATAGACAACTGATACGAATCCCACCATTGTTCAATTCCTGACAAATGGAATCAAAGGAGACAAAATATCATTTTATGTGATGGAATAATAGTTTTGCTGTGACAGTACTTAAATCAATCGGCTGAATTTAAAATAAAACTAATTCATGTACACTCCTTTCTTTTCTTGATGATTAAATTTCTTTCAAAACTTCATTAATAATGAATTCTCAGAATCATTCTGAATTTAACATGATGTGCATTATCTCTTTTTCTCCTAAAAAGATCACAGGATTTTTTTTTGTAAAAAAATGAATTGTTGTGCAATGCCTGCTAACATTCACAAACAAAAAATATATATTGAGTCTTATTTCTTTCTGTAATTGTGATTCTCAGTGCTTTTTTTTTGTGACTATTTAAGTAAAATTCTTCCAAACATTAATAGATTGACAATAAATAACCCTGTAAATTTAAAATCTTAATATACACATTGAATCCGTAAAGTACAGATCAAACATCAAAGTTATATTAATTTAACATTTTAATAATAATATCTTATATTCAGAAAAGAAAATTAAGTATTCCATTATTTTATCATTTTTATAAAATCATTCTCGGTCCTTCAACATGTCCTAAAGAGACTTCTTTACACACCATGTTAGTAGTGAGCTTTCTAGACACAAGCACCTGACAAGAAAACACAAGCTCCAAATAGATATACTTTAAGTTTGGGACTTTTCACTTACAAATGCCATTCTTGCAGGCAGATATTATTTTTTGACATAAAAGTGATGCATGCATATTAAAAACAGCCCCTTCTGTTAAATATTCTTGCATATCAGAAAACAGAATATTCAAAAACTTCATACAAAATTTCACTGATTCTTTATGTAAACAGGAAAAAACACAGAATTTTTGTTCTCATCACAAAAGAAATTTTACGAATGAGACTTTCTTAAGTAAATAAGGTGACCATATGTTACTTCATGTCAGAGAGTGACTAACTTCTTTGAATCCTTTCAAAAAGTCTCAACTTACACTTATAAAATACATTCCCTGAAGTATATGTTACTAGATTATTTTAGTGTTATTAATAGGAATTATCATATTTTTTAAATGGAGAGCAGAACACAAGAGTATACATTGCTGAATTGTGAGGGATGCTGGTAGTTTCAAAAATTCAGAGCTATACTACATGGTCCCTTGAAAATTACAGGTCATTCACTCCAGGTCTAGGAGGTGGTGAAACTTGTAATGGTACTTGAGCTGTCTCCAAGTGAAGGAAAGGTGTAGGGAGAGACATAAGATGTTCTAAGCACCCAAGTCTCATCCTATTATGCAGTCAGAACTTGGGCAGGGCATACATACTCCAAACCAGGATAAGAACTGTTCTCCAAGGTACCTTGGAATTCTGTACTTGGAAGTTAACCAGATGTGTTTTGCTCCAGTGGACTGGAATTCTGGCCTTAGGAAACAAGACAAGATAATTATCTTTTAAAGTGGTACTGTTTCCAAATTCTCTTTTTTGTCTTTACCATCGATCAGTTCATGTAGGAGTGTCAGTTTTCATACTGAACTTTAATCATCAGATGTTATATTCTCCTTTTGAAAAACTTACCTACCTACACAAAATATAACTTTTTCCTTTGCTCACATGTTCCATCACTTATTTCAACAGTATCACTAGACTGTATTTTGTTGTTTTTTTTAAAATAAGAGGATAAACGCACTTGTACAAAGACTAAGCTACTGTTTATCTCCCTCTTATCTGCATAATGACGGGAAGAGGAAAAGTTTTCACTTCAAAACTAATTTTATTTGAAGTTTTCTAAGCTCAATGGGCATTTTCAGATTTTCAGGGGATCAGAGAAGACAAAACAGAAGGCACTAGGCATCTGGTGGACTGCATAACACAGGCATTTGTAGAGCTCAAAGAACTAGAGCTCATTAACAAAAATGTGATTGCCTACCCAGGAAGCATGTATGGCAACTTAAATGCCAGAGGTGATAGAAATCTGGGAATCTTAAAGAAATTACTGCCATTTCCCTGCCATAACAATCTCTACTTCTAGGCTTTGCCTAGAAGTACACCTTGAGTACTTTCAGTTCTACATCTGTATTCTTCCTGAGAAATGTGAAAACAAACACTTGAAATATATATACCTGATATATTTCTTTAACTGAGATTATGGTAGAAGTGGCTAACAAATAAACATCTTTTTGGACAGCTGTATCACTTGATAAATAATTTAATTTAAAAAAAAAATAAGAAAAAAAAATCAAGGAGCAACAAGAACATACAGGAAAAATAAAGCAGAAGGGGCTGGCAATGTTCCCTGTAAACTATTAAAAACAGGTGGGGATACACTAAGACAAAGATGTTATCTAATTATCCTGTTGGTTAAGAGGTTTGAAAAAAAATTCAAAGAAATAGAAGGAGGTACTGTTACAGCCAACATTTAAAAAGAGTGACAATATGGAACATAAGCATAACTGTGGCATCACTTTCCTGATTATGGCTTATAAAACTCCAACTGTTATATCGGTTTACTCCTCAAATAGAATAGACAGGAAGAGAATAAATGGCACAGTGAGCGAAGTACTTTCAGTTGGGCACCCAGTCAAATACAATGCTAACACTGTGTCATAAACACAAAAAAAATCCCAAATATTTAAATGAGTAAGATATGTGGTTAGGTGATGCAAGCTAGAGTCCATAAAATCTCTCTCAGAAGGCTTTTAATAGGTTCAACTTTGTGGCCAACCAGGGAAGATGGGAAGGTTACACCGAGTAAGATATAAGAGCTCTTAATATGAATGACCATTAACAAGGTCTTGGCAAAAAGACATAGCGATCAAATGTGATAGCAGCCACAGATGTCTGTGGTTGATAGAGCAATGGAACATGAGGATTAGAAATATCAGGTGATATGTAACTTGCATTTAGTCCACACATTGTGCTTTCATAAGGCGTGGCACGTACTCAAGACATATTTCAGGCTACTACTAGTACCCAGTGCAAGCTTAGTAATTTGACTTGCTTTAAAATATTAAAAATAACAATAAATTGTTTTCCTGTGTGCCTGTTTTGCAACCAATCCAAAATCAATGCTGTTTAATATGATTAAAGCACCACCTAAGACTTGGGGATCTTGTCACATGTCTTTGTGAATATCTTATAAAAGATAAACTAGCACAGCAACCTTATTCCATCTGTCATTTTCTTTCAGTTGTTATCAGAGAAATTAGCTGTATTTAATTTTTGAGACATCCACTGATAAACCAAGCTAGATACTCAAGCTAATTGAACAATGAAGTACTCTGAATATTGCAATTATTTTAAAGAATCTTTGACGCTTGTGGAAATGTTGATTTAAGTGCAGAAAATGTGTGCTGAGTTGTGAGTTACTTGTTGTGACATGTCATGTACAAATGTTTAGCTTGCTGATTCTATCACATTGGCATAAAAGGCTTTAAAATACTTAAAAGTAAGAAATTAATCAGATGTTTAGTTTTGAAAGTATATTTTCAGTATAAAAATACCATAAAGTAGAAATTATTACTCTATTTCTTAATTTTACTATCTCATATTATTCTTAATTATTGCAAGTCAAATTCTAATCAGCTTTAGAGGTAAGAGGTTTTTTAAGAGGGTTTTTTTAAATTTTGTGTAATTAGGGCCAGTTACATTGCAAAACTAGATGGTAAGACCTATTTGTTTTATCTGTTTCTAGTAAGGTCTTTGGGGCAATTTGAGGAACATTGGTTTATTTTTATTTATTGACTGTTTAAATTTAGTATTTTCTGTCATGATCATATGCAGTTGCCACTCAGGTGATTCTGCAGAGCACCTAGAGCTTGTAAAATATCCCTGAACAAAAAAAAGTATGTAGATTTTCTACTTGAAGCAGTAAAGAATAATTTTTTTTTACCTTACATCAATTTACAAAACTGTAATTGCTATATTTACAGATATAGTTATATATTAAAATATTTATAAATATATTTATATTTATTGGCTCTACATGCTAGTGTCATCAAGGGAAGACACTCAGAGAAGAACTTTCAAATGAACCTCAGGTATAGACAAATACCAATTTCCAATGAGTTGGAGTGGTCATTAATTTTCAATTTAAATATATTACACCTCTCCAATGATAAAATTTAGAGGTTGATGGAAGAATTCCTTTACATTTTTTACCTGGAAGCACACTTTCTGGAAGAAAAATGAGATTATTGATGAGTATTATTGACTAATGATGAGAGACATGAATGACATTCCCATGAAATTTTGTCTGATTTGGCATAGACCACTGTCATTTGTGTTTCTTGGTATAGGCCAACAGTAGATAAATTGTTTCTTTTTCTAGCTTTAGAAAAAGTTTGTTCTTTAAAAGCATGTTCTGTCAATCAGTACTGCAATTTATATATTGTATCCCTCTCAGGACTGTACCAGAAAGACCACATCCAACTTTGGTTAAGCTAGATTTTCAATAATAGATACTTACATGCAATTACTATTTTGTCCTTACCATATGTGTATTCTTTTTTCAGTTCTCTCAGTATTCACTTGTTCATTTGAGAAGAAAGGCCAAATGCAATTGTGTAAGTAGTAATGAACCAAAAAGCAACACAGACAGACTCAAATAATACTGCATCACAAAGGACAGGAGTCTTGTCATTTATATGCAGTTTCATCATGGAAAGACACTTGACTCTCAAACATTAGGCATATGTGGCAGTTTATTTCAAATGTCTTTCAACACAATCATCTCATTATTATTTGGAGAGAGGCATGTGATCAGAAAAATGACTTTTCAAAAATACTACACTATATATCCTTTTTATCCAAAAGTTATATTCTAAATTCTGTAAAGTTTCTGTTCTCTCAATCGACAGCAATGCATTACACAACTTAAGCACCAGTCAAGCAAAATATATATTCTTATTTTTATCAGTTTTGAATTTTCCTAGTTTTGTTGAATTGAAAAAATCTTGTGAAAACACAGAAGCTCTGATCTCCATTTCCATTTTCAACATTCCTTTATTATTATATCATCCTGCTTCTGAAAGTGTAATTTCATCAAATATTTAGATTTTATCTGAAAGTATGCTTCTCTTCTTATATGATGAACTGTAAAGCTTAATTTCCAACTGATACTGTACCTGTCTGACTATTTCCTCTCATTCCCATATGGACAATCTTTGTCTTAAGGGCATAGATGGTCCACCGAAATTGTCTCTGCAATTCGGCTTTAATAATTCACTTTTCTGTAGTCCTAGCCTAGACTTACTCTTGTCAGTTATAGAACCCAGCTGAGTCCTTTCACCTGTCTTGTTCCCTGTAATCATGCACTGCCCACTTCTGATCTCTTGATCATCATTAGAATAACTATTTTTATTTCAAAGAAACTATTCCAGCTGAGACTATCTAATCTCTTTGTATTAGAGAAAACTATGTGTTTGGCTGGATTTGGCTTTGGAAGGATACTTTTTCCTGTGTTTTTGCTCTAAGAGTATGTGCAATACCAGTGATGTTCCTTTTTAATGGATGCTGATATTTGGAGCCCATCGAAACCTAAAAAGCCAAAACTTCACACAGCGCCAAGTCAAATCTGGATATCATGCTACTATTGGCTTTTCAGCCTATATTTGCAAAATTATATATATCTGCAAAAATGTAGAAAATATTGATTTCATTTAAATAAGTTCCTAAGTATGTGTCTAAGTATTAAACCAGACAAATACCACAATATTATGAATTATGTGCTGAGCAGTTTGCAGGACTTGAACATTTTGTTCATCTCTTTCCATATAATTGTGCCAATCCAAACTTCACCTCTATTATTTTTCTTTGCACTCAGTAACACCATAGCACAAGATTTCCACATATTTTTTAACACATTCAGAAGTCTGAATTGAACTTATATGTCATAATCAGGATCTGATGCTAAATTCTCAATTGTCTGATATCAAAAATAGACATCCTCTCTACCAACATTTTCAAAATTGCTTAGATATAAATTGGTCATATAATGTGTGTATCTCATGACATCCAAAAAAAATCTTCACAATTCCAGTCAAGTATCTTTACATATCATCACATTTCTTTACAAGTTTCTCCAGTTCATTGTCAGATGTAAATCTATGTGTTCATTTAGAGTTCTAAAGAGATGTCTCCAGTAATCTTCCAATCTGCCTTGTGAAGATGTCCATTTATATAGGAGGGTCAAAATAAGAACTAATCAGAACTTTTGTGAACTTGCCTTGTCTTTTTCCACTTCTTTTTGCTTTCCTTTTTCCTCTTCCTTCCCCTCCTTTCATCTTCCCTTCACTTCCCTTTTTTTAGCCAAACAAAACCAACCAATCAACCAAACAGATGAATCCTTTCTCTGAGATTTCCTTTCTGTAGTTTTATTAAATATGACAATACTTAGATGAACATCTGGACGTTGGATTATGCTATAAGAAAGTATTTGTTTCTCTGCTTCTTGAATTAAATTCTCTTTCCCTGCCACAATGAATGTTTGTACCCTGCTAGAAGTAAAACTGACCTGCAGGATTTTATTATTCTGGTTGGTTGTTTTTTTTCTCATACTACAAAGCAGTAGCTAAAGGAAGAAAATAATAGTGAGATAAATTTCCATATTAAAAGGGGAAAACAAGTGTTGGCAAATACTACTAACCTGAACACATTTAAGGTAAGATTATTATGTAAATTTCTGAAGTTGGACATATAACTCCATATGCATTTATCTAATCTAATAACTTTCTAATGATAGTGAATATACAAATTCATTTTTTAAAAAAGTTACCTTTAATTGTTTTATCTTATTTTTATAATAGGAATCTCTATCCTTATTTTGTAAACTGCATGAACTATAATGGTAACTTTTAATATTGTGCATATTTGGGACCAGTAATGTAAAAATGGGAAAACATTGAGTACCATTGATATTTTTGTTCCACCAGCACTGTGAAAAAAAACCTCAAGAGTTGTAAAAATACAAATGTTAAAGCAATAACAAGCGTATTTTCCACTAACAAAATAATCTTAACAATGATTGATTCAGCTTTACACAGAGCTTTAGATGAGGTTAAATCAAATAGGTGGAAAAAAAAGAAAACCTTAGGGCTGGGAGAATGCATTTTATTTCTATCCATAAATTGGTCTGGCTATGTTCATAGCTGGCACATGTCATTTTTCATTGGAATGGAAATATATTTTTCCTTTTATTATGCTACTGTTTCTCATACACTCCACTGCTCTGCTGAAGAGGAATATGCCACATGAGAGAAAAAAAATTAAATGAGCTTTGTTTTAAAAAAAACGTTACTAACAAAAATCAAAGCCATTATATTTATGGTACAGTGTCTACAGCACTTATAAACATGGAGACTGATCCAAGTGACTAACTTGAGATGAAATTTTGTTTGAATAGGATGAGGAGGACTGGATTCAAAAACACTGAGGTTTTATACTATACTATGTTAGAGAATTTTTAATTGAATTCTGCTTAAAACTATATTTGAATGTGATCCTTTTTTTCCTAGTAAAACAGTTATAGTAAAACAGGCATCTTTGAACTATTATTAACTGCATAACATACTGTTCATGAGCATATCTGCATTTTAAAACTGCCACAGAATGTGAAAGCTGTAGCTCATTGTTCAGCTGTTTAGACAGTGAGGTGTGTACAGTCATGATTCTGAGTCATGCATTTTCCTACCTGACTCAAACAATCTGACAGATAAAGTAACCATGTTTCTCTGGGCAACAGTAAGCATGTAGGTTGTATTTAGAAAAGTGGAGCAATTTTCTAGAAAACCTGTCTCTAATTTTAGTGCTAAAGCCAACATTTCTCTTTATTGTTTAGCAAAGTTCATAAATGCAGTAGCCCTCCACTTCAGATAAGTAAATTTCTCAAGGAGTGATTTGATCATGAAAGAAGCTCCAAAATAGTAATATATATCATTTTATAAAAAAAATCCCACACAAACACAAAACGCAGACACAAAAAAAACCTCATCAACCAAAAAAAAACCAAATCCTTAATAAAAAATGTACTTTGTTGTGCTACAAGTCAAACTAAAAAATCTGAGGAGGATCCTGGGAAAGAATTTCCTACAAGTTGTGATATCTGGGAGCTGATGAGTTACTGCTGTGTTCTTTATCACTTCTCTTTTTGTAGTTCACATAATTTGTGTAAACACATGTATCAATGTTCAGTACGAGCACAGTGCAAGAGTGAGGTTACATAACAGGTATCATATATATTACAAAATTCAGTTCTGCAATAATTGTGTGGATTTCCTTTTAAAAAAGGTAAAGATACACAAAGGGCCAAAGACTCTTCTTGATTCATTATACTGTGTCATCTGATATGAAATTGACTCTTCTATCTGATCCTAATTTATAACTGTTTAAATATATTTTGTTGTCTCCAAAGGGCCGAGTAGGTTACTGTTCCATGAACTTACTAAGAGTCAAAATTTCCTTTAACATCATTCCTAATTTCATGTTTAACTCATATTCTTATGCTAACCAGTATTTCTTCTCTATATTTCAATCTGAACAGATGTATGGAAATATGATAATCCTCACATGCATTGAAGACATTGACTACTTGTGTCTAACTATTCCCTCTTTCCTTGTAGGATATATTCTCTGTATTTGCTTCCTTCTGGATTCTGCTATATGGTATAGAAACCAGTAGCTTTAGAAAGCATCTTAAAATTTACTTATCTGTCACACAAATATGCTTCTCGGTCTTCTCTTCATGATATCACAATCACTATTCAAAGATATCTTCGGATGAACTAATAAAAGAAGGTCTTGCTCTCCTAGTTTTTCACCTTAGCCTTACAACAGCCTTGTAATTAATCCTTAAGTTCGTGATCTACTTTGTATTATTATATCATATTTCATTATGAATGAATATGTGAATAATATATATTATATCTCATTCCAATTCTAATTTTCAGTATCTTAGCACTGTCCCAAGCATTAAGTACATTGATATTCTGGCATGCAAACAATACCTTAGTAATCATGTGCCATCAGCACATTACTTCTATTACTTGTTCCAAGGCCATTAATGAAATGAAAATACTAAGATTGATATCAAGACCAATGTGACTGTGATTCTCTCTAGTCTTTTTGGTACAATTTATTATCTTCCCTATGCAGAGAGTTTCTTAGATCATCTTTTTTCTTCTTTTTACCTATCTCATTTTGTACCACAAAAAAACTTCCTTTACAGAAGTCCAGGACACAGACTGGCAACAGCTGCTGGCAACTAAAACTGAATGAAATGGAATATCCTTGTTTTCTTATATGTTAGTTAGCTTTTTTTTTTAATTTATTTTTTATATGCTAGAGACTTATCTAATTGAATGGAAAAAAGTATGGAAGTTTTTAGACACTAAATTTATAGAACTCTATCCCTATTTCCTAAGTGCACATCTGGCAGCAGAGACAATGTTTCTTCCAATGCCAGAAATCATAAGCTTTCCCATCTTGGAAGTCACCAAATTATATTCATTCAAGAGAGATCTCTATGAAGTTCCTACTCGTCATCTGTGATGGTACACTGCCTACTCATCTCCTTCTCCCTGTTGCTTCAATCAGTGGCTCAGCCTCTCAGCTTACACCTGGAGAAGCATCAAGGAAGCCTGGCAGCTCCATATTTAAGCTTTTGTATGCTCTTTGGAGGTCAATCTAGATCTCCATCTGCCCTCTAGGACGTTACCACTAATTTTACATGACTCAAGAAGTCTCATACAATCTTTATCAGTGTCTCAAGGCCTTTTTGATGCTTTTTTCCACTAGTCATCATATTAACTGCTAAGATAATCTCACTCACTGTTTTCCTGAGAGTCACTGTTGTTGAGCAACACGTGGACACAGTTAAAGCTGAACATGTAAAATGTATCTGATTTTTTCAGATACTTTCTTCTTCATGTACAAAGTTCTTCTAAATTTTTATTTCCATAATCTGTCACCATACCAAGGCTTATCTGTTATCCAGTCTAACATATCATCCAAAAGTAAAGGCTACACTTTTCCCACTAGAACTAAACTTTGATTATGTTGGTCTCAAATACGAGTCTATGGTTTTATTAATAGATGGATCATTTACCATTCCACATTTACTGTTTTTGTGTATCACTCTTATTTCCTTATTTTAACTTTTCCATCCTTAATGATCTCAATAGCTAGCCTTAGGTATGGACCTGTTCTGGTACCTCATCTAGGTATTCAGTATGGAATATACTATGCTATGCTATGTTATGTTAAACTATCCTATAGCTGCATTTCTCTAGAAATAAGGGGTAATGAGATGAAGCTGGAATACAAAAAGTTCCACTTAAATGTGAGAAAAAACTATTTCACTGTAAGGGTAATGGAGCAGTGCAACAGGTTGCCCAGAGAGGTTGTGGAGGCTCCTTCCTTGGAGGTCTTCAAGACCTGCCTGGATATGTTTCTATGTGACCTGATCTAGGTGAACTTGCTTCTGCAGGGGAGTTGGACTAGATGATCTCTAAAGGTCCCTTCCAATCCCTACCATTCTATAATTCTATGAAATACAATCTCATAAAGCATGATCCTAAATCATATCTTTGACAGCAAGCTTCTGCCTAGATCACTGGCTCTCATCCATATAGGAACACTAATCTACTCATTCTTCTTGATGCCTTATTTCATACATTACACTTAAATATTCAGACAATGTCCATAACAAACTGCTGTGAAAACTGGAATCAATAAACCACAAAAATTGGAGCTAATCACTTCTGTTCTTGAATCAATCCCTGATTTCTAGGATGAATCATTTGACTTCTCTGAACATGCATTCATCATCAATGAGCTGTGAAAAGTAGTTCTCTTTCAGGCAAATTATGCATTGAAATGTATTATGTGTTTAAATTGTCTAATACTACTACATCTGCACACACAAAAAAATACAAGAGGAAAAATTCAGGAAGTAGTGATTAACTTCCTTACATTTATAATTAACATGAAATTAGAGAGTTGAGGGGTTTTTTAATACAAAGCAACAAGGTCAAAGTTTTATATGTGGAAAAAAGTGTCAGGCAATGGAATATGCAGTGTATTTTGTAGCATCCAAAATGTTGAAGAGATGATACAGAGTAATTCATAGAAATAGAGTCTGGGAGAAGTACTAGAAACCTCTAATATAATCTCAGTAGGCAAGAGCTGAAGAAACAGTTCTAAGAGTCAAAGGCTGGTCGCTTTTTTACCCACTTCTTCGACCTCTTCTTCAGATTCTTATTTAAAGTAGTCTGCAGACACCTGCAGTGTTCGTTCAGTTCTAAATAACATATCATTAAATATCATAAATAGTCATCTATCTAGAGTATTTGGTCCTGTTAATAGAATCAATTTAAAGTATTTAGATAAAGAAAATTTAGATAAAGAAAAAATAATTAAAATAACTTGCTGTATAAGTGGATTTACACATGACAAAAGTAAGTATTGGCATTAAGAGTAGAAGAAAAAAAAATATGAGAAAGCAGAAATCACTTTTGGAAGTCCTTGACATTTTTCTATAACAGTAGCAAAAACTATGAAGATGTTAGAAGTTTAGCATGATGGTTTAGCATTTTTGTTTGCTTGATTAATTCAAAGAATGATAAAATTAAAATAATTAAAATAATAATGATTGAAATAATAATCAATGTGGAAAAATGATACTTTAGTGCCAATCTACCTTAATCACATTCCAGAAGACCATGAAATTCCAATAATGAGATACTCAAGCAGTAAAAGCTGAGGACATACAAGTAAGCTGAATCAGGAAGAGCTTACCTCCGAATGATTAGTTTCTTTCCTCCTCCATGTGCTTTTACTATCTAGAATTTTTTTGCACTATGTGCTAGATGTGAAACAGGAACAATATGCAGAATTTGAATGACAAATCTGCATAGCACCTTTTTTATGAAACTTTGAGAAGCAGAGGGAAAAATAAGGGTATGAGCCACTACAAAATATGGAATATAAATCACATTTCTTCACTTAATTTTTCAGGCTTCAACTTTGTCTCATGTTTTGGCAGAACAATTTATTCCAGTATGAAACTTTGCAAAATCACTTAACCATAATTTTCACTTGAGTCCAAAACAGTTTATAATGAGAGAATAACAACTGACCTATCATTTCTCTGCTAATCGGTGTTAGAAAGCATGTAAACTTCTGTATACAATACTATGTCACTTGGAATTTACAAATGAGAGAATACAAATTAATTTAAATTGTCAGAAAAAGAAATCATCTCCAATTCCATGAAACAAATAACTGAGCATCAGCAGAAAAATTTGAGATGGATTTATGTAAGCTGTATACACTCACTGAAATCAAGGAGTCTAATAAATTCATCATGTCAATAGATACTCTACACATAAATAAATGTATACAGAGTTGATGATTAAAAGAAATTGCTAGACCCAAAGAAGTAATTGAATGTATTAAAAGCTAGTCTGCAAGCTACTCATCTTGAAGTATCAAAATTCCTTGCAAGATATTTCCTTTTTATTAACTGTACCATCCACATGTGCAACTATTGGTTAAGTTGACAATTAATTATTATAAATTCTCAAAAAGTTTACATTTGAATTTTATTAAGAATATTTTAAGAATCAAAATTGGTTCTAAAATATAAGAAAAACTATCTCACTGTGAAGGTGACGGAGCCTTGGCACAGGCTGCCCAGAGGGGTTGTGGAGTCTCCTTCCGTGGAGGTCTTCAAGACCCACCTGAACATGTTCCTATGAGACCTCATCTAGGTTGACCTGCTTCTGCAGGGGGGTTGGACTAGATGATCTCTAAAGATCCCTTCCCATCCTATAATTCCATGATTCTATGATTCTATGAACTGATACACACCTTTAAAAAAAATTGAAAAAGTAGACTAAAATTTAGGCTTACATTAAGTCTAAATGAAACAGAGGAGGACAAAACTACTGAAAATATTAACACAGTAAATATTTCATTTAAATAACAGAAATGGTTAATGACATGCAGTACTTCAATTGTCCTTAGAAAAGGGAGAAAAGGGTTTCTTTTCTATCAGTTTACTCAGTTTACCATTCACTTTCATAGATAGTAAAAGCCTTCACATATAGATTAAATGAATCATTGAAGAGAATAGTACATCTTATCTCTCAGAGAGTCTAGAATCATCAAATTTTTACTTTGTTGAAATATGATACAAAAAAGCTTTAATCAAAGCATAAATAAAGATAGTTCTTCATCATATTTTCCTGTGTCCATTTGCTTCTTTTAGCTATTTGAATCATACATACATTATTTGGATTAGACTTGCCAAGAAAATAAAAAAATAACACAGACATAGAAAATGAAAGTGCAGAATCTACATGCTTGAATTTCCTGGTAAAATAGATTAAACTTTAATTTTCACTGCTTTCAAAGAGTGAAAAAACAGTGCAACTGCAATACTAGTACATTGCATTGCTTTCATATTGTACAATAAGCTATCCATGTCTAGAAGGGAATCAACAGAGGAGTAGGGGGAAAAAAATTATGTTCTTAGAGAATGAAATACACTTGCAAAGATCTCAATTTAAGAGAACTCCAATTTTAGCCTAAAATATTTGAAGGTAACATTTTTTAAGGCTCTTCAAACTGTTGTGTATTTTTCTACAGAGAAACTGAGGTCAAAAGATGTTTTTGAGAGAGAACACATTACTTTGACAACTAATTCATAATGTAGGGAGGACGTTGCTTTATTTGTGGAGGATTTTCAAAGGTGTGATAGGATCTCTTAGAAAAAAAAGCTCTCAGAAACTTTCTGGAGACAGAGGAATTCTTTCAACCTTTAGATGATAAATAAACAGCAGTTCTTTGGTTATTCAGGAAAGCCAGAAACTGGTCATTATTCACCTTTGGTATGGTATTTGGATTACTTTCCACAAATTGTTTTTTATTCATTAATTCTCATTTTCATTTCCATAGTAGATGAAGGGTGAGTAGCAATATGAGATAGATGTAAAACTTCTTATGCAAATCTTTACTTTCTTGAGCTATTTTATAAAATGCAAAAATAAATGCAGAAAAAGCCCATATATTTTCCTGAAGTCATATCCGAAAACCGTTAGTCAAATGAAAGGAAAAGCATTTCAAAGGTATATGAGGTAGCACTCAAATTAGAGGAAGGAATGTGTAAAAAACACGTAAACTATATGTTTGACTACAGCAAAACTAACTTTTTCTCATGTCCCAAGAAAACGTTTATGTGCAATTTAACAGCCTCTGATGCTGATGCTGTGACTACATAAATGCCCTACAGTATTTCTTTACCAATTCATATGCTGCTTACGAGAGTTGTAATCTATGATAAAATGTATTGAAAGCATTGTGAGATAGTTAGCCTCCCCTATCTTTCAGAATTAAATTATTTACCAAAAGAAACCAAAATTCCATGAAATAGGCTACAGCTATAAAATACATACTGGTAGTAAATCCAATAGTATTTATCATTGAATATTAAACTTGTGGTAGATGCATAAGCTGCAAAGTAGCTGGTCAAGGGAAATCCTACATTTATTACAGATTAATATTAACATTTATTTCAATAATGAAGTCTTCTTTCAGGACAAATATTACTTGTACTCTGTTTACAGAACTATGAAAGCCTACTGATTTGATATATTCCACCAAAATTTCGTTCAAATCACTCAAGAAATCTGACTTATTCACATTTAGACTGTGCTTAAGGACCGATGTCAGATAGATATCATCTAACTATTCACATTTTCTTCCTTCTGCTTTCCTTCCCCCCCCCTCCCATAATTTTTCCGAATCTTTTTGTTAATATAGATATTAAGGAAAAAGAAATCTTTGACTAGAATTCAATGCTGTTTTGTAACCTTCATGAGTACTCCATTTCCAATGGTACTGGAACTTTTATCCAGATTTTCCTTCCTAAAAAATGTACAAAATAAGTCTTTTTTTCCCTGAGAAATTAGTACTTCTAATTTCTACTTTAAGTAACTTAGTTAACAAAAGGGCATTGTTTTTGACTGTACATAAAATAATTATGGAAGGATGGAATAATTAAGGGTGAATATGACGGAAAAAACATGCTTTGCTAATAACAAACACAGATAATCTTGTAAAAAAATTAAAAATAGAAACATCTAGGAAAAAGTTGTTCTTCCTTAGAAGCTTTGTTCCACAAAACCAACAGTCCTTCAGTGATTCTGCTGCTGATTGAATTCCTCTCCTCCTTAGAATTAAAGGAGGAGATTTTGCAAAACTAAACTAAGCAAAATAATTTTACAATTTTTTTACTTTAGAAATTCTGAAAAAAAAAAATTAACATCCTTCTCGTGAGCTCACAATGTCAAACTCCTCTTTGAAGAACAAACTCTGTTCCTGGGTATCCTGTCCCTTAATAAGCTCTCATTAGCAGCATGTTGTTCTTTCTCTTGGTGTCTAAAAAAGGCAGTTCCCTTGCAGTTCTCCCTCTGTCTTCCAGGTCAGGCAGAGTTAATAGCAGTAGTATGTTCCTTCCAGACTGGACAAAAAGAATGAAGTCTGATGTTTTGCCCTTTATAAGGTCCATTATTTTCATTTATGACTCTGGCAACAAAACTTCACAAATGAGAGATCCTTAGGAAGTATCCAAGTATGAAGAGAAGTAAGGTAAACCTGTTTGAAGAATTCACTATCAGTGTTTAGACCTGAAGATATTTAAAATTAAAAATGCAAGAAATGCACTTAGCATTTTCATTACAATTTTTCTAACATCAAAGTTTTCTTTTATAAACTGGGAATACAATATACAATTACAAGACAATATATATAATGTACAAGACAATATATACAATATATACAATATATACAGTATATACAATATTTAAAATATATACAGTATATACAATATTTGCAATATATAGGCATTCTGCAGCTTATCAACCACCTAATTAAGGTGTTCAAGTCTGATGCACTGATAATATTTATTATAAAGCTGAAAAACCACTTCCAGTAGGTGTGAGGACGTTTCAAAACATGCATAGAAAGGGAACGTAACCTCAGTAGGGTCTTGCTTAAAACTGCATAAGTCTTCCTGAATGATAGAAATCTATGTAATTTCTATAGAAATGATAGATGTATAGACATTATTCCACCATATGAAAAAACTCTCCTGTTTTAAGAATAAGATCTTCACACAATAAGAAAAGAATTTCTTTGAGAAACTGTTAATTCATTAATGTCTCAGACCAGTCTACCTATAAGTCTACCGCTATGTACTTAAGTAGACACATTGAAATATGTGTTCTAATACATTTCTGGTAGTGAGACTCTCTTATCTAAGTTTTCAGAATCTGGAAAATGGCCCTCAGTGGAATATTATCAGACAAACTTCACAAACTAGTGAGTGACTAAAACATACACACTTATGTGTGCGTATGTGTGTCTGTGTGTGTGTATAAACAGATATATACAGATGCAAGAGGAGATGAATTTTTCTTAGGTATCTGTAGCTCTACAATGGCAAAGACAATAAACTGCTTTTTTTTTTTTTAACACAGACTGATGGATATTTTATTATTTATACAACCTGTTGTTCCGTGTCCACTTGTTTCTCTCCCTTTAACCATTATTCTCTTTTAAACATACCTTACAGTAATTACTCTAAAGAGTTTTACTCTTGTCATATGACTGCCATGGCACTTAATTACTTGCAAAAGCCATTTATTGCTGCATATATAGTCCTTAACTATGAATACCATCTCTTGTTTTAAGCCAACATGTTAGCTGGCATATATGACCCTACTTAGGGATATAATTCATCAAACTCAATAGGCTTGAAATGTAATTATTCAGTGCCATTTAGAAACATATTCCAGTCCCCAGAATTTTCTCTGTTGATACCTTAATTTTTTCATGAAAAAACTTCTTCTGATGTTGTTAATCTTCAAGTCTCATATGATGATTATATCTCAATCTTTTTCTGAAGGAAGAATCCTACTCTCTTGTGTTCTAAAACCAAGAAGTACTCCGAATTGCATGGAGGTGAGAGGAACGTTACCTTGAACTATAAAAAAGGTTTGTCTTTTGTCCCAAGTCATAACCCCAAACCTTTACATTTCTTTATTTTTAAATTCTCTACCAGAAGCATCAGTTGACTTCATGGGTTAGAAAACCCCATATAGACAACTGAAGTGAACTAAATAGGTGTATTACAGTTTAAGGTAAAGTAGGGAGAAACTTCTGAAGTTTTGTCTAGCAATTATCTTTAAGATTATTTCTATCTTTTGCATAAACCAGAAATAAATTACATTTTTAAAATACAAATTAATATGTGTAATAAGTTTATCCACTTTGTATAGCTTCATTATTCAAATGATAAATTTATTCATATATTCTCATGGATAGCTATTTCAGTATAAACTTGGCCTGAAATGTCACTTGAGATTGCCAAAAAAATCTTAAAATTAAGAATTAGAACCTAATTAGTTTTCAGCTTAACGTCATTATGGTTCATATTTTCTTTATTCAATCAAAAATACTAACAGGTGACATTAGTCTGAGAAAATGTCACGGTAGGCGGGAAAGATTCTTTACCTAGTTAAAAATCAGTCTTTGAGGTGATATCACTATTGATGGCATGATCAAGAACAGAAAAAAAAACCCAACACTATTGCCTAAACATATGCAAGGAAGATTTATTTTACTTTGAAGTTAAAAAAAATAAATAAAAAAGAAACAACAATTTAAGCAACTGTTTATTAAACATAAAATTTTATTGAATACCATGATATGAAAGTATATCTGCTCCAAAAAGCACATGGTACGTGGTAGTAGATTAGAAAAGATCAGCCTTTTCTGATATACTCCCTGTGGTGTGGCTGGTAGAAAAGGGTTTACAAAAAGCAAGTAGAAAATTACTAGCATCTATCACAGTGAGACTAAAATGTAACAAAAGCCTGTAAAAGCTGTCAGAAAGAACAAACAAATCTTGATCCATAGTAGTTAAAAGAGGTCTGTAAACAAAGTAGGTTTTATTTTCATTTCAAACAGTCCTGTGATCAGACTGAAGTGAGATAGCAGCTGCTTAAATAGAGTTAACAAGCCAGATACTTCAAACTCAATAAAATGCTACTGTACAGTATGGTATGGCAGTTTGTTTTTAATGAAAGCTTTCTGGCTACAAACAATTTCTACTATCAGAATTTCTGTTAAAAACACTTGAAATTCCACAAAGAAGGAATTGTTAACAATGATGATGGGGAAGCAACATATTTTAGGGTAAAACTTCAGTTTTTAAATAAGTTATAGGTTTACTTTGGTGATTCTGTTGTCACTAATATTTTCAGACTTTAGTCCTCATTTTTATTTTAAATTTATTGAAAGTAGGTGACAAATTAGTGAAGTTTTGTGTATTAAAGTATATGGATTATTATAAATTACAATTGGTTTCAGTCAATCGTAATTGTGAAGGTTTCCCATCTGTTACTGAATTATCACACAGCAAAAAAAATCATCCTCTATTTTTCCACTGGCCATAATGTTCCACTTGCCTGAGTCCCACTGAGCAATTTATAACCAGACACTGTGGTATGAATTGCAAATACATGAGAACTTTTATGTTATTGATTTCTAATTTCAATGGTACAACAAGATTTATCACTCTAGGAAGTTCCATTTCCAGGCTGGAAAAAACAATTCCAGTTTGGAGAAATATGCAATCTTGGAAAAAGAGAAAATGTAAACTAGACAGAATGACATGGAGATCATGACTACATCTTATTTGCCAGCCTTATCCCTATGAATTTTTCTTCTAAGTCTCACCAGTATTCCACCTTCTAACACATATCTAACATATATCTAACACATATGTAACTAAAAAGATCTAATGTTATTATAACAGCAAATTTAAATTGTCAATGTTTGCTACTTCTTCTCCTTCAAAAAATTGTTTTCCTCTTCTCATTCTCACAAACTTTTCACAGATTACCATCAGAAGGCAAGATGAGGACCTTAGACCACTGAGATACTGATGATTCATTATTTAACTGCCATTAAATGTTATTGCTGCGTGAGTGAAATAACAATTTCAAACTCTTGTTCTTAAATATTAAATGTCACTCTCATTACAATTTTTTTCTTTCTTTGCCTTCCACCACTCTCTTTACTCACTAAAAAATGGTTCCATCATGAACATTTGTGGGGTACTGTAATGTACTCAGATATTATACCTACAAGTACCATGGAAAACCATGTGAGGTTTTGTCTCAACAATACATGTCAGAATAGCTTCAGTAGCATACAGTAGATGAGACATAGGTCAACAAATGAACTAAGAAAAGTGAGCAAAGTGTTGGAGAATGTTATGGAAGCACAAGAGAAAATCCTGTGCCAGGCATGGTGCAAGAAGGGAAAGGATTAAGTGAGCAAGTTTAATTCTAGCATTCCCTATTTTTTGATAGCTCAGATTTGTAGCCTTCACAATGTGCTTCAATATAGCATTTTGAGTGCAGCATATAATGTCTTTTGACATGTATAAATATTCTTATGATTAGTAGTCACAGGGTTTATTTATTGTTATGAATTGTGTCCAATCCAATTTGATTTCATATTGTTCAATTCCAAAGTATCCTTCACTGCAAAGGGAATCTTGGAAACTGTAAATGTTAGGGGCTCAGTGAAATAGCCTGTCTTGGCAAACTCTCTGAAACATATCTGTCAAGCACAGCAAAAGCCTTGTAAAATGCTCCTCTGCTGTAGGCCATAGAATGGAGCTATAATAAACTCTGACCCATAAAAAGTCATGTAAACATTATAACCTGTTTTTACTAGCCTTTTAAGTGCCAGGAGCAATTGATCTTATATGGCTTAGGTCTTTCCAGCTTCCAAGTCTCTATGAGCACTTAGGATCCTACATGGGTGTTCAAATGCCTCTAGCTTTGGAAGCCTAAAATAGGAACAGATACTATGCTATCAGCTATTTAGTTGCTCACTTCCAGGCAGATGTTTGGTATTTCCAATGGAAAACATTTAAAAATGAAGTAGCTATGGAAATTAACTGACTGTTTCTGTATTGTTAATCAAAACAAATGCCCATGCAATCTTGAGCTATTTCCCTAAATTGCAGCATCTGTCATACAGGAAAAAAAAAAAAAAATGAAAAATGTTTTAAATTTAGAGTAACAATGTCCTTGCCTTAAGGCTCTCTGATCATGACAACTTCCCTAAGGTTCAAAATTGCTATTTGTTTTGAGAAAAATGCAGTAAAACTTAGTCCTCAGGAGAAACTGAAGTTCACTTCAATGAACTTCAATGGGATTTTTGCCTGAGTAATAGCTGAAGGATTTAGCTCACTTCTAACTCTATGAACAAACAACATGAATTTTACTGCTTTTGATTTCTGCCAAATACTTACATCATTAAATTGCTGTGGGAAATCAGCCATACAATTAAAGCATATTTTATTACATCAGTAATATTAATGAAGCAATTGTGGCTTTCAGAATTTTGTGTATGTGTTTGTATATATATATGTGTGTATATTTTGCCATCACTGTAGCAGCTGCTCTTGGCCTCAAATATCTCTTAAATGCATAGATTTAGTGATGGAAGTATACATGATTCTGATGCCCATTAAATCTTATTAAAAAAGCCAAAAGTTGCTCCCCAATACAGATAGTTGCCAAACATTCACAAATTTGCTACTTATTAATGTGTACACTATTCCTTCCATTCTGGTTAAAGAAAATGGAAACATAGAGCTAATGATGAGGTAATGTTTAGAATCTGAAACTGCTTTCCAGACAGCTTATCTTTCCCAGCAAGGTTTTGATGCCACGTCTGAGCATACCAGGGTTTTACATGCCACTGGCCGGACCTGGGTCTGAATGTAGAAACTTGAATCTATTATGAGTTTCACTTTTTCACATTTTTCCTTTTTGAATCCTTACACCAGAAAGCCCTTTGGATGACGAACAGTTTTTTACTTCAGTAGAAACTTTCATTGTAGACAACTGGCAAAAAGATCTTCTTCAAAATAATTAAATTCTTGTCTTCTTGTAAAAATACAAATCAACAGAGAACTCTGTTCAAAATTCTTGGTTTTATTTTTTGCAGAATGACACAGGCAAGATTTTGTCCAAAGATTTTGATTCTAAGAAGCAACTACAGGTAATTAAAAAAAAAAAAAAAAAAAGAAAGAAAGAAAAAAAAAGTATTATCTTCTGGTGTGTAAAACTCATTTTCTGCATACTTACCTTGGAGATCCAAGTTCAAAAACGGCGGCCTGAACTTCAGAAGAGTTGAATAGACTTCTCGGGTGATGGAGCACTGGAACAGGCTGCCCAGATGAGTTTGACCTACTCTAGGGGATCCTGCTCTGGAAGGGGGTTACACTAGATGCTCTTTTGAGGTCCCTTCCAACCCTTAACATTCTGTGATTCTGTGATTCTCTACCCAGCGCTAGAGTTGCAGCAACCACCTCAGGATCACAATATCCACCTTTGGAGCGTCTACATTTTCAGTGCTCTACCATTGAAAGAGATTCACAATCCTGAGTTGGGTGTCTAGGGCCCATTAGGGTAAGTGTAAGGACATTTGGACACTTGAGATGGAAATATACAAGAAGTGGCTCCCTGAACACAGAATGATAAAATCTATAAAATAAAATCAATTTGAATCAATTTGAAGCAATTCCCTACGATAGTCTCTCTATGGACAAAAAATGAGAACTCAAATTACTTTGCAAGAAAAGAGAAAGATTTTCACTGTAAGTCTTCCAGATTTCATAAATAGTCACCTATCACCGTTATGTAAAGAAAAAAAACAAACCAGTACCAATTTTTATCAGATTTGATCAGAATTAAAATTTCTTCTTAACACAGCTTCTAAATCAGGTCTGTAGATAATGCATGTAGGAGAATCATTGTTTAAAGCATTTCAAAAAGCAGTGAACTTTTCAGTACTTGTGATATTTCAGTACTTATGTATGTGACCTACTTCAGTAAGTTTGGCCATTGAAATTAACCATTGGATTTTTAGGAATGACAAATATCAGATGGAAAAAGAAAGATTCATTCATGAAAAATTCTTTCTCTGGGATCTAACCACCAGTTCTAAAACTTTATTTTGAATTTATGAGCTCCCATTTCTGTCAGGTAAAGTCTGGGAGGTTCTCCCTTTGTCGTTTTACAGAAGCAGAATTCTCCAATACTACTTGCATTTGGAAAGTATCAACATTGTAAAACAAATAATTATTCATCCTTTCTTTCCCAACTTTTTAATCAGTTCATGTAGTAATTGCAAAGTCAAACAATCTGAATAATTTTCTTCTTAATAATAGACCATGTGTAAAAAGTTATGCGTTTTTTTCACCTTATGGAAATTGTTTCACTGTTGCAGATACAGAAGTGCTAGCAAGCTCCTATTCATATTTAGCTGTTCTTGAAAACAGAGCTTGACATTTAAATCCAAACATTATGCTGGCATCTTGTGCTGGCTGGCATGAAATTTAATTTGTGCTGTTAAGCCTCAGAATTCTGCTTGAGGAAACATGAGATGAATAATAGCCATTAAAATCCATTTTCACAATATTCTTCACAAATGAAATAATGACACTCTGACCTATGGATCCAATCTTCCTTTGAGGGCCATACATCCTGCCACTGTATCTGAAAACTGTATTTGACTTTTGGATTTTCCCCATTCAATGTACAGATTTTTAGACACGGTGTTTAGAAATAGAACAGAGCAGAAGTAGAACTCTATCATAGCCTCCACAGTTATATTCCAAGATTTCCAAACATTTAGGTTTTTTCCCATCAACCTTTTTTTTTTATAACATAAACACAAAACCCCAAAACTTTATTTTATAACTCAGGCTTTTTCATAAAGTTGTCCTTAACAAACACTTTCACCACAACAAACACTTGCAAAATGAATTAATAAACATATATACCCAAGCAAGCAGCTCTCAAGAGGCATTCATAATGTCAAATAAGTTTGAACTAATTAAAACTTAACTTCTAAACAGGAGCCCAGTCAACTGCCTCTGGAGAAATAAGCAAGAGAGGGAAGAATGGCATTCCATCAGTTTTTGCCAACAGATTGCTATGCCAGCACATTTGAACAGATCAGTTGTTTGTTCCTTTGTGTTGCCTTAGTACAGCTCTTCTACATGCCCTCGGCTCCAGAACATCAGGGAATGTGTAGATCCAAAATAAACATATTTTTGGTGTCAACACACCTCACATTTCCCACCCAGTAGCAATATAATAACTTTGAACTCAAAGATACTGTACTTCTGTGTGGGTGAGCTGAAAAACCAGTTCATCATATCAAGAAATAAACTTGCTGTGGAAACTTGGCATTTTTTTCTTATCTGCCTTCATATTGAGTTAACATTAATCACCTTGAGCTGCTTAATTCAAATCAATACACCAGGGGTTTGAACAAATCTGTCACTGTTTACCCATGTTAACTGCATATACACTATATTCTTACCTGGATGCCCTGAAAATTTTTGACAAAAGCAACAGGGTGCTAAACACCAATTTCTGTTACAAAATCTATTCATCTACCAGAAGAAAAATTGAATGATTGAGACAAAACAACAAAGTTGTTACTAGATAATTTTGCAGGAAGTCAAGCAGTATCTGGCTATTCCAGGTGACAAGGGAAAATTTGAGTACATGATATGGCAATATGGAGCTTTGTTTCTTAATGACACAGAAGCACAGTATCCTATTTTATTTCAACCAGACCACTTCTCCAATAGATAATAATTATACTCAGAATTATATTTGTTCATTTTAGAAATCACACACTGTTTCAGACTTTAGTTTACAAATTATACTAGTCAGAAAGACAGATGTTGGTATCTTGTTTGTTATTTGAGTGCATCATATTTTCAATTTTTAATTTTCCTCACTCTGCTAGACTCCTCAAACTCACACTTGTATTACAGAATATATTTCTGTCCTTATCCTTTATGCCCTACCTAAAATTTCATTTACAGAAATTGTAGTTCTGCAAAATTTTCTGAACTTGTTGGACATTCAGTGATGAACATTGTATTCAGAATTCTCATTTACACTAAATTTTCTCAATTTCCTCTCAAAGCAAGTTTCTTTCTTCTTGAATCCTCCTGTCCTTGGCCCCACTTGCTTCTATGGTACAAAGATGTTCTAAAGCAATCATATAGAATCATAGAATTGTAGAATATAAACCAAACTCATTAGCAGTAATGTTACCTGCAGTAGACCTGTTGTTCTTTCTTAACACAGATTGGTTCCTATAACTTTTTTATTAAGTTAGTACCTTTTCTTTTCTGTTTTTATTATTATCAGAGTAGTTTAAATATTTTATCTATCTATCATATTTAATTTCATTTCTTTACTACTGATAAAACAATGTTAGACAGCTTTAAAAAGTTGTTGCCAGGCACTTTGTGCAGTTAGTAGAACTTGTTAATTTGTTAAGGAACAAATCTGAAATTCCAAAGCAAGATAAGATTTAGTCTAACAACATTAGTAAAACCTTCCTAATCTGACTACGGAGGTGAGTCAGCAGAAATAACATTTCATCTATGGGAATGGTCCCAGCACTTGATAATTCCTCACAGATGTGTTAATCTCTGTTTAACTGTAGCAAGCTTATTATTGGCATGTGTATGTGGAGAATTTTTGTCTCTGACTGCAGTTATCCTAGTTTCCAATATATTTCCAAGTAATAACAACCCTCAGGCAAGCCATTTGATGTGAGTTCCTGCTAACTTTCACCTGGCCCTAAGCATGTGAAAAGTATGCATTATTTTGATGGGACTTATGGTTTTCCAGGTAGAGAAGAATACATTCTTTTCGGGCATGCACATAATTACTATATATGGTAACAAACAGCAGAGTAACAGATGCTTTGTAGGCAAATAAGCTCTGTTTCCTCAAGTACAGTAACTCTGATAGTCTCATCAGGTACCACACTTCATACTCTGATATGATTGCTATTTTGAAATTTTTGTTTTACAAACTTCTTATATTATTTGTCTCTCACAGATATTCTCAAAAATCAAAAACCAACAATAAACCCCCAAATTAGAACATCTTGTGGCAGAGCTATTTTAAGCTAAGTTAAACAAATTTACATGGCAACCAAGACACAATATGGTCAGTGTCAAAGAGTTCAAACTTATGTCTTACTTCAAAAAGAACAGAGAAAACTTCTTTTTTTAACATAGTTATCCTACATTTTTTAATAATACAAATAACTTCTTCATAGCTTCCCATTTATACTTCTTCATTTCTGTTTTTTTTTCAAGAAACTATATATATGATTGTGCTAGGTAGGGCGATATTGTCAAGAAACATACTTTATTACTTATGTATGCATTACAAATGTGTGTTTATACAATCAATTGAGTTTTGTTTATGCTGGTTATTTTTCCATTGTGGAAGAAAATACTATATATCTGCATATATAAAACCTACTGTATTAGTATTAAACACACTGCATTGTCAAATCAAATCCTTACTTGGGGAGGAGATAGATATACATAAAAATAAATCAATATATGCACACATATATATGCATTCATATACCTTTATCTATGTATACTTCTGTGTCTGTATACCTGTGAATACATATTATTGGTGCTTAAACTACTTTAAAACCAAAACACTTCTTACAGTTTTTTTAGGACAATACTCTACTTTCTCTTTTTAATACATTCTGTAATCAGACATAGTAGCTGCATGTAGCCTGAAAAGGCTTCATATAGAGTTATGTTTGAAAATAACTTCAATTATATTTCTATTTACACATACTTTCACCTAAGGCTAGCTGAAGCATAAAAGCAAGGCCACTTAAAATTCTTAGGGCTGTTTCTGTAATAAACATATCAGAGACAGTCACTTCAACAAGATCATGGGCCTCAGGCAGGCTAAAAATATTAAGAGTGATTAATTAATGATTAATGTAAGTGAATTTTTTGCAACATATTCTATTTTACTTTATTACTGAATCTGGTGCAATGGAAAAACTTAGGTTTTGGTCTTTGTGTTCCTGAATACCTTTCACTTCAAAACCTATCTGGATATGTTCCTGTGTGACTAGCTCTAGGTGGTCCTGATCTGCCAGAGGGGTTGGACTAGATGATCTTTCAAGGTCCTTTCCAATCCTTAAGATTCTGTGATTCTGTGAAAATATAACACATCAACATCTGAAATTAAGCTGTTATGATTCAAATCTGAATATGCACCTTTCATTTATATGCCTTAGGATCCATTATGTCTTTTCAATTTAAATATATAAATAAGTGTGAACTTGATTTCTTTTAAGGACACATAAGTAAAAGTTAATTCCTGTTTCTTAGCTCACTACAATGAGACACACATTGACACTCACAGGCCATTCATAGGTTCTCTGCACTATTTAACTATTCCTGCGAGTGCAAATTGATTTTTTTTCAATTGTATCGTACTGAGTTGTCCAGTTGTCTGTACTGAAGAGGATCTACACAGATGCCCTCCATCAGCTTATCAAAAACTACAAACTAAAATATAGCACATTGTCTTAAATGCCAACTTTCTACTTATGTGTATAGTCTTCAAAGGACAGACTAAAGTGTCATTCTTTCAAAAGCTACAGGCACCTGCAGAATAAAATAATTCCTTTTAGGTGCACAGATTTTTTTTCTTTCTTTGCTGTCCTAAATGTCTTTTATGGTACTCTTCTGTATTTGCCAAAATATGTGCTGTAATATTGCATTTTTAATGGCATTATAGTTTGTATGTACTAAAACTAGTATAGGTTATCTTTGTTTATCTGCTACCTGATTCTCAAGGAGCTGTGCTCATCTGGGAGATTCAGATACTTCTATGTCCTTTTAATGTGACTGCTCTTAGAGTCTAAGATATTGACTTATTTAATGAGATTACAAGAAAACCATCTGAAAGGAGTTGCTTGAAGACTGATGATGCTAAGAACTGTATAATATACTTGCCTTCAGATGAACTCTAAACTTGAAGTTCTATGCTGTAAGGTTGGGAGTTTTTCCCCTTTTTTTTTAAATCAATGGAGGTCAGATTTGCAATAGAAGTTTTGACTATTGTGATATCTGACTTTTCCAAAGAACAGACTTTTTCTGTGGGGGTCTGAGTACATTTGAGAGACTAATTCACTTCCCATGTAGTTCAATGAATGACATTGCATTAATTTCAAAGTTGCAGAATCAATCCCCAGAGAAACAGCAACACTGAAGCAAGTCTTGTAATGCTAATTCCCCGTACTCATAAACCCTTCATTTAGTTTTTGTTTTGAAAGAACAGTAAGTCAGTTTACTCAGTACTGACTGTATTCTGTCTTCAAAACTCCTTTAGAAACAGATCATTTGCAAATTGAGCTGAAAGGAACAATGTTCCTCTTTTCTTTTTGCTCCCAAAGTTAACTGCAGGTGGTCAATGAAGCCCTTAGTTAAAAGTGGTCACTGCAGGACTTATCCTTGTACTGGCTGGCACCACGATATGAAGCCCCTCTGAGAGTCATTTTTATTAGAAGATAACAAAAAAAGTCCCACTCTCAAAGTCACAAGTGTCTCTTTCACCACCTGGTCATATCACTGCAGGTATCTGTCTCCAAAGTCATATTACAGGCAAGTTAGAGATAGTCATAAGAAGCTACAGCACAATTCCAGTTTACATGAGTTAAGGAATGCCATTCTGATTCAGTCTCAGAACTGTACCCAGTATTTCTTACACTGCTGAGAAGTATGAGGCTCTTGTTTCTAGTGTGCAAGCTGTATTCTTCCTAATTCATTCTTCTTTCATAATTTTCTCCTTCCCTTAATATAGCAGGGAAACTGCTGTACTGTAATGACATATCAATGGCTCAGAACTCCTCATTAGTATTTACTGTCTTCTGAATGCTCTGTCTCCATCAGGCTTTTATTTTCACTCAGCTGCCTCCTTTACATTTAATAAATATTTGTGTGTGACACTGAACTGCAAACATTTATAGGAATATTCAGATTGTGTTCACTACCAGAAACTAGCAACTGATTACCACTTCAGATTTTTAATACTTTAGTCCTCCTGCCTCACCTCTGCAGCTATCATGTCTGACACCATCCGCAGTTCTACTACACTCTCCTGGATAGACTATCATCGGATACTTTCTTCTAGTTTTGAATGAAGACTTAACTGGGAATTAACCTTCTGACAGTTGTCACCCAAGTAATAAATGTCTGTTGAAAAGTAATGAATTAATTTTCATGGATGGTAAGCCTAGAATTTTAAGATTTTTTTTTCCATCTGAATTGAATTGAAACCTTGAAAGACCTTGAAAGCATTAAATGTAAAACCATTAAATCCATACTGTTTGTATTCACTTAAAAATGACCCATGGCAAAGGGCATTTGGCTGGTGAGTGGGCAACAGGTCTTCCTCCTTTCTATTAATTCAGACCAGAGACCTAAACAAGAATCCTTTGTATCTCTGATGAGGTCTTATGTATTGGCTGTTGAAGGAAGATCTCCTGATTCTTTTTGGTGGAACTGTTTTGCTATCTAGCACTACACATCTGATTGATGGTCAGACAGAGTGCTACCTTGTGACATTACAGTAATATTTAAACCATGGATTTGAATCAACCATCACGACTATGAAGAAGTATCTTATGATTTTCCAGGCAAGTACTCTCCCTGTTGTATTACACTGAAGTATGCAAAAGTTTATTTCTCTTACACCAAGCAAACTATTCTTGTCAAAATAGGTAAATTCCTATGAAAATTCTCCTATCAGCTGCCTTTTCTTTTTTATTTTCCTTTCCCCAGAGTGAAAAATAGAAGCATATTTGGTTATGAAGTGTGCAATCAGTTTTAATAATAGGTTTTAATCTCATCAGTGCATGCCATTAAGGAAACTCAATCACAAGTACTAGTCCATCATTTATACAACTCGTTATACATCTAGCATCACAAAGGTTAGTCTCAAATACCTGGTATACAGACACTCAAGTTTTGAAT
The DNA here is from genome assembly GCF_028858725.1 of Colius striatus. NCBI lineage: Eukaryota > Metazoa > Chordata > Aves > Coliiformes > Coliidae > Colius > Colius striatus. The sequence goes on from NC_084759.1 coordinate 57,188,299, forward strand.
ACTATTTTGTACTGAATCACAACACACAACTATAAGATCAATTCTATCATTTATTTTTATCCCTGAATGCCTAAATCTAAATGTTCCTTTAGTTCCAGTAGTAGAGGCTGAATTTTAGCTACAACTGATCCTTGCTGATGACCTTGTAAGCCAGGTGTAAATAGACATGATTTGTTACACTTGGCCTCCGACAAAAGGTGAAATTTTTGGAATGTGTAAAGAAAAGCCCTTGACCCTTCTTTTAACTATGTTCACATGGAGGAGAAAAAGTATAGATACTAAAATGAATAAACAATCAATCAATCAGTTATTTCTTTAAAACCTCAAAACTCTACAAACTGTCTTGAATTAGTATTTTGAAAAGAATCTTTGAAGATTGTACTTCTTCATGTCCTCAAATGAGTATCAATAGCATAAGTTTTGCAGCAGAAAAGAACACAAAGTGCAAGTGTAAAAGCATTTCTAAAGATATATGTTTAAATTATATATTTTTAACATTTCACTCTTTAGTGATAAATAAAAATTGATTATTAACTCTTAGACAGTGTCAAGGAAATAGCTTTTTAGAGATCCTTCCTCACCAGTTGATCTAGAGCAACATTTACAGAAGTGTGAACCTTTTACTCCTAACAATAAAAGGACTAGAGATCTTTCATTTTTTAATCACTAAAATAAATGTTAATAAATAGCAATAAAACATTTAAGAATAGTTCACTCACTTTAGCACAACCCTGAAGAGTTGAGTTGAAATCCTTCTTTCTCTTTCACACGTCGACTATGTCTGAAAAAAGTTGTATAGAGGTGAAATAACTTACCTTGAGACAGGCATCTGGCTTGACAAAGTACATTTGAGTGACCAGTAAAACAACTTTTCATCTTTCCTGTAAAGATAACAGAGAGAGATTAAGTGATTTTGAGCCCATGAAAATGAGGCAAGTCTTATCAACCTACATTTAGATACATATATGAGATGTTTAGTCCTTTTAAAGATCCTTTCTCTTAATGATAGCTAAGTGAAATACCTTATGAGGACAGCTCCACTAGATATTTGATTAGATGTCTGCATTTAGTACTTTGTACCTGAGGTAAATTTACATGGATCTTGTAATTTCCTTTTAGTCACATTACATCAGCTTGAAGCCAGAGAAAGCTATCTTGCTCCTTACTAAAGTTACTATTGCACATTGTTTGCCAAGGTACCTAATCCATCTTAGATGGTGGAAAGAAAGCCTATGTACTACCTTTAAGGATTTTGGTTTTGTTTTGGATTGGTTTTGTTTTTTTCACCTACAAAGGCTCCAGACATTCATTTATGAACTGGAGTCTTAAACTTGATGAGTCAGTTTAAACAGCAAATGGAAAGAAGGTTAGAGCTAATTCTTACAAAATGATGATGACTTTAAACTTCAGCTAGGGGAGTCCTTGACAAAAGATACTTATGGAGGCTGAAAATATGTTTGTCTTGTGGGAATCATGATAAAATTTCATGTAAGATATTAATAAAAAGTCTGTAACTACTAAACCTGTAACTCAAAGGGTCACTGTGCAGAAAAGTGTTGGACACTGGGAGACTATTTAACAGAATGATCATTAAGTACTTGCTTTGTTCTATGATTTGTCCCTGAACATGCATTTCTGGAGAAGAGATTCTGCAGCATTTTGCCATCCTGGAACACTATAAAATGGTTACTCTTCTGAACTTATTTTTTTTTTTTACCAGTGCCAATAACAACTTTATGCATGAAACTTCTGTATTATTCTGATTGCACTTGCAGTACCTGTAGTCATCAGCCCTCCTTGAAGTAGTCTTTTATACTTTTCTATAGAAGTAGTAGTTTTGCAGCATACTGTTATTCTTCACTTTAAAAAATTCTGTCTGTCCTGTACTCATTGCTGAGGAGCTGTTCCTCACAGAAAACTGTAAATCCTCTCCATGAATACAAACAGATACTGCACTTGCATTTTCTATCCAAAACTTCCATGAAATGCTGGTTTTGAAATGCAGAATGAAAATTGAAAGGAAAAAGAAATTTAATCAGATAATTCTGCATGCACATATGAAAGATTTATCCCCACCCTTGCTTTTCTAAAATTTACTTAAAGATTTTCAGCTGAAAAGGCAATTTCTATTTACAGGACTAGCTGAAGCAATTTGAATAAGTTAGGCTTAAAATAAATATGTGAGATTTCATATATCTCACTGGAACACATGTTAAAATACATCTTTTAAAGAGTGAGAGATGACAAATTTGCTTTAAAATTAATCTAAAATGAAGGAATTTCTTCTTTTGACTGGTGTAGATTTTAAATGTTAAAGGTCAGAGTCTGTATCACTTGGATGTTCAAAGGTCCCCATGACCTCCAAGTATGCAGTAACACTTAAATACTTGATTTTTCATCAGGTTACCAAAGGATTTTCTAAATGTTGTTCCTTTTACTTGAAAGCAAACTAAGGCACATACAAATCTAGACCTTTTTATATGGTCTTGTCAGCTTTTCAGTAGGAAATCTCTAAATAACTGTAAGACCAAATCCGTTGGAAGACACTTCATATATTAAATAAAATTATACTCTTGATATTATCAAAACATATCACAGATAGTCATTGCATGACTACAGCATGGGAGGTTTTTTCGCTGTGATAAAAAAGTTGTCCTCAAATTGACAAAAATGATTCTCTATATACACAACATTTGAAAACAACTGCACCCACAAGCCATGTTACTCAAATAACTACCTTAAGAAACAAGGATACATTTAATGTTACCTTTTTCCAAATACCTGATTATTAATCCTAGCAATGTCTATTCCTGTACTCAATCCATGAGTGACTAATTGATTCAAATGAAGCAGAATTTCAAATTCATCTGATGTTGGCACAGCATTTTATATGTAAGTCTCTCTCTAACATTTATTATACAATTATATATGCTTAGTTCTGAGAAACACTGCAAAAATATTTGTGATTCCCAAAGTACAGCTACAGGGAGTGTGTAGGAGTGCTAATTGTGTGACATGAAGGGAAAAATTACATAAATTCTGTTTTGCACAGTGTACACTTTGAAGTCAAGGCAGATACACAAACATGAACAAGTCCAGTATTTACTGGCAGAGTGCCAGCCATTTTTCACATAAAGAGCAGTCCATGTCTCAGTAGTGACTGAAGCTACCAGTGACAGATTTCTTCTTACAGCTAGGTGCTGGCTGTTTCACTACAAAGGGTGGTTTCACTGCAGAGGAGCACATTTACATTCACCTTGTATTCCACTACACCAACTAAAACCAAACTGTTGAACTTGAAAGAAAAGAAAGGGAAAACCTTATGGTTACATATACCTTTTTTGAGGTTCTATAAATTCTTCTATTTGTTCTGTCATGCTGCTCTTAAAGATATTGTCCTGACATCCAAATTACTATTTTCCAAAATGAGAATGGAGGAATGAATACTATATTTTTTTAAAAAGAAAAAAATCTGAAAGCTGCTGGTGGAATGTCAGAAGTCTGTTTCTAAACAGTGCACATACTACGTTGCACATAACAGATCAAAGAAATACTCAGGATTTCATGTAGTCTAGGGGCAGGCTAACCTGCATGTCATAGGACAGGAGGAACAGAGTGGATGTTCTCAGTTTTGAGGGGTAAAACATCTGAAATTTTTAGGTAGGTTTCTCTTTATCCAGTAGAATTTCAATCAAAAGAGAGATTGTTCATGATTTACTGCAGTTGAGGATATCATATACTGTGTTTATTAATAAGAGCTTGTTGTGTGCTCATTCAAAGTCAAAAATACAAATTCACTGTTTTACTGTATTGGTTTCAGGGCATGCATTTGATTGAGAAGTTGTGTGGTACACATTGTATGAAATGTAATACAATGCCCTCATAGTGAGTACCTTGTCATTCCACCCTTTCATATCAGCAGGAACTCACCCTGGGCACCTCTGTAAAATCATGATAATGTATGGTATTGAGGTGATACGACATGAAAAGCATCCACAATATTTCACATCTAAGTACTGCAAAAGCTTTTGATTTGGATATTGTTGTACAGAAAATATTCATAGATGGGTCTGGTATTTTTCAATTTTTACTGTCATACAGAATTAATGCAGGTGGGGGTAGTTAAGATGGTGACCTAGTCATCCATTTCAGCCAAAGCAATACAAAGACAGGAAAACATTCTGCTAGTGAAAACATCATCTATACCTAAAGGTTATTTTAGCTGAGGTGGCTAATATCCCAAATTACTTGTATAACACTATTATTTTCTTTGTAATATGGACTATTGTGTCTTCTGATCAGCCAGTGCAGTTACAATAAAAATGGATGATGTTTCACTCCTCTATTTAAATCTCTGTATTTGCTTAGACTTCTGAATGTAGCTCTATAAAAATATATACCATTGAGGATACATACAGGTGGATTTCTTAAACAGAACCAGGAAAACATTACCAATTCATCTACATCTAGCACGAGGAACTACTGATTTACAATTAATTATGTAATTTTTTAAAAATCTGATTTTTCACCATGGCATGGATACTATGCAAGAGACAAGGTGTTTTGAGAATATAGGGCTATATTATCTAAATCTGATATCTTTCTTCACAGTCTTTTCTTTATGAAATTTTGATTCAACATGAGGATACTGTTGCATATCTCAATATTTTAATCATAAAGCTTCCTTTAAGACAGCTATTCATAGGGATACAGAGAGGCTTACTGTGACAAAATCTCTTATATCTTCAACAGTTACAAGGGACTTCAAAAAGTCTTTTAAAGGCTGATGAAGTGAAACTATTCCTAGCAATACTAAACTAAATAGTTAATCATCAGGCTTCTATTATCACAGCAGTTGTCAGTCTTTTAATTTATTTAGGACTTCAAGAATAAATTAGGGAAAAGCATGTCCCACATTAATTAAATAAAGTCAGAGAACTCAGATACTTAAATGGAGAGCTGTTAGAAAGTAAGGTTATACTACCAAACACATTATTTAATCAATGATTGTCTATACTAAATGGCTTTGTAATACTTCCAACCCAAAATCTAGACTAAATACTAAACTTAACACCCTCGACATTTCAGATGAATAGTTGCTAGGGGGGATTTTTTTTTTTGTCCTTCTGCAGCTCACCCTTTCCATTGGCATCTCCAATCCCAACTCTGTTGGTTGTCTCTTTACCATACTCACCATAACCTTAATCTAAATGCTGACCTCAGATGACCCTTAGTCAAGGGCCTCCAATCATATACCCAAGGGAAACGTCTTTCTACAGTGTATGCCTTCCTTTGGGAGGCCCTTTGCAGCTCCAAACAAACAACCTGCTTTGTAGTTTTTCAGGTGATGTTTCAGGATATAATTCTTTTCAGACTCAGGCCTGAATTATAAACCATTGGTCCTGCTCAGGCCTTAGACAAGTACCCTCAACCATGACACAGAGAAAACATTTTTCAGGGAATAAACCTCTCTGCAGAATGAACTTTCCCTTTACTTTGCACTCCCTTTGACACTACACTTGAACTGGATGTTCAGGCTTTGTCTCTACCCCACGTCTAGCCCAAACTTTAACTCTTTTTACAGAGAGAGGTTAAGCTCTGCAGTTATGATCTAAATCAGCAGCCTAACCATCCCTTTAAATGATCTTTTCAATTGCTTATAGGTTTAGACAAAACTGAAACTGCTTCTGCCTTAGCAGAAAAGGAACTATTCCTCAGAAAGATTTCCATTAACTTCCCCAAGGAAATCTATTTTCAAACTGAGCTCATTTTAGAATGAAAAAGTCTTTTCCACCATGAGGAAACTAAATCTCTCAGTGGAATGTACCTCCAGCCAAAGATAGGGCAAATGAATTATTTTTGCAATGATCCAAGAGTCAGTGAAAGATACACATGGATCACTGAACATCAGACACACATGTGCAAAATCTGCCTCTACATTTGTAGGAAAAAATATATCTCCCCAAACATACAGCCCAACGTGCTTGCTCCATTTTTCTTTAAAAAATATAGGAAGATGTTTCATTTTTTTCTGGATAAAGACATGATACAATCCTGAGGGTACTGAGGACCTTCCTGTACCAGACCAAACCTTCTAGACTTTCCCCCCATCTTACTCAGGGTCCAAGGTTCTATTTCAGTCCATCCTGGGGCCATCAGTGCCTACCTCAGCAATGCCATAGCAGTGTTGGTCCTATGCTTGCCTCTTCCTGATGTGGTCTTGATGCAGGTACCCCATCCTGGCTCATTGTTCTCTAAAAGCACCAAAGCTGTTGACAAACTCTGTTACTGGCACTCAGCTCTACCCACTCTGCTCAGGCCTTCTAAGATGTTTGTAGTAGATGTGGGCAAGGCCAATCCTGGGGTTCCTGTAGAGCCTAGTTCCCCACGTCAGAATGAATTTTAATGGAAGTAGTATATTTGCTATGTATATAATCTTTATTGTGCTTCACACACTTTGTGCAGTATTGAGCATCCTTATTCAATGAGAATTTTAGACAATGAAGCAAGAACCAAAACTTTTTTATGTAAGTTTCACATTCCTGCCATTATATAATTATAAATAGTTACTAAATCAAGCCTACATAGTGAAATGCAAGCTAAACAAAGCAATGCAACAGACAAAGAAACAAACAAATTGCTCACTCCTTGTACAGTAGGTTGTTAGCTTCTGTCCCACAGATGAATAGCCACATCATAAATATGAGAATTGACAAAATATGTAACTGTTGATATAGCTCAAAAGAAAATGTGATATGACTTCATTTGCAAGAAAGAGTGATGAAAGAAAAGAACAGAAACATCAAAGCACAACAAAGCAATTCAAGAAAATCTTATTCTGCCACAGAAACGTAGTGTTATCTTCTGCCATACTAGGCAGACATACTTGTTTGCAATTATAATTAATAACAATCTATTGAATAATCATAATAATTAAAAAATAGTGACTAAACTAATAAATTAAAGATTTTGTTCATTTTGAAGTCTTAAATCTTTTAAAATATTACAAAGTAAGGAGCAAGGCATTTAACATGGAAGTGTATGTAAAGGTTGCATCATCTCCTCATTCAGTATCTTACATTGGACTTCAGTATCACTTCTCTAAATAATTATGTATGCTCATCTGCTTCCATTCTGGAAAAGACAGAAGTTCTACATTTTGATCAGCTTGAAAATATATGTATAAATTGAATGTATAAATTCTAGCAACATCTTTTCCAACTGTTCAGTTTATGATTTAAGAGAAGATATGGGAAGAGCTGCAGCCCCTTGCTCTTCTGTGCGATGCAGTTATGGTTGATGGTACTATTTTTACTTCAGAGATGTGTCTGGCTTAGGGGTTGATTTCAGAGCCAGTAACAGAGTCCATGGGTAGATGATGGGTTCAAAACTGCACAGAAAAACCATGATAAAAAGTGAAACTAAATCTCTAGCGTCTTGGGGCACTAACAGACTCTGCTTGATTCTGATAGATATTCAACTTTGTGCATCTTTGTCACCATTAGGAAGCATAAGAGAATAATGTGTCATTTGTCATGAGTTCTAAAGGTTATACATCTTAAAATTTTGATATCACCACCTCTTTCTGCTGTTTAGCATTATTAACCTTGGAATATGTGTAAATAAGGGATTGAAAATTTTCAATACATTTTAGTGTCTGAAGACTAATCTTGATCTCAAATGCAGTGGATAGAGAATCATTGGAAAATACCTTTAAAATGAAGTCCAACCACTGACTTAATACTGCCAAGCCCATCACTAAACCACGTCTCTCTGCACTTCATCTACATGTATTTTAAATATCTCCAGGGATTGTGAGTCTACCATCTCCGTGGGCAGCCTGTTCAATGATTAACAACACCCTCAGCAAAAAAAAGTTCTTCCTAAAATCCTATCTAAACCTCCCATGTTGCAACTTCAGCCCATTTCCTCCTGTCCTATCACTTGTCACTTCGGAGACTGACTCCTGCTTCATTACAACCTTCTTTCAAGTAATTATAGAGAGGAATCATGTCTCCCCTCAGCCTCCTCTTCTCCAGTTCCCTCAGGTGCAACTCATCAGACTTGAGCTCCAGACCCTTCACCAGCTTCATTGCCCATTTCTGGACACACTCCAACATCCCAATGTCTTTCTTGTAGTGAGGGGCCCAAAACTTTCAGGTGTGGCCTCACCAGGGCCAGCTACAGGGGGACAATAGCTTCCTTAGTCCTGCTGGTCACACTATTTCTGATACAAGCCAGGATGCCATTAGTCTTCTTGGCCACCTGGGCACACTGCTGGCTCTTATTCAGCCAGATGTCAACTCCTGAATCCTTTTCCACTGGACTACTTTCCATCCTAGTGCAGGTATTTCTGTAGCTGGAGCAAGGCAATATTGAAGATAAACAGTGAGCAAGTTCTGGAAAACATATGGAAGAACATTTAAATAAAATTTGTTACTTCCCACATTAATCAATTTGATTTCTAGATATTTTTCCTTTTCACATCCTGAAAAAACCTTTCTAGAAACCAGGTTGCACAACAGCAATACAATCCATTTTAATAGAGTCTGTGTATTGATGTGATCTTTTTCTTGATGATATGACCTCTACATGTATTAACTACTATCACACATGGTCACAGTACAGCATTAGCTTTTTAATCCAACCTTCTCTTGAATACCTGGCCTTCTAAGTTACAAGACAGTTACCTTATAGGCTCAATGGTGATACTAAAATTCTGTTGGTCACAAACAGGCTGTGCACAAAGCTCCGTATGTCTATAGTCTTTTACAAGAGTTTAAAGGCTGTAAATCCTATAGATTTACTTAACCGGTGAGCTCAATTTTCCAAAACTATTCTCTAAAAACATGTATATCTGAATCCTCACGGTAGAAAAAAATCAGCAAAACTAACATGTCTTGTTATTTTTTAAACACTAATTCTTTAACTCAACACGTCAAAGGTTTATCTTAGTAAGTTTTTCTTATGTTTAAGTGGACATTTGCTTCTTTCCATTACCCCTTGTCCTGTTGCTAACAGAAAAAGAAGGTGCCTCAATATCCTGGCATCCACCATGTAGATATTTGTAAATATTAATCAGATCTCCCCTTCATCTCCTCTTCTCTAGACTAAACAGCCCCAGTTCCCGTAGCCTTTCCTCATAAGGAAGATGCTCCAGTCTTCTGATCATCTTTGTGGTCCTTCACTGAACTCTCTCCAGTAGTTCCCTGTCCCTCTTGAGCCAAAACTGGATACTGTACTTCAGATGAGGCTTCACCAGGGCAAAGCAGAGGGGAAGGATGGCAATAGATGTTGCAGAAGCTGGTTTAACCTTTTCAAAATTCCACAATTTTTTCTTTTTTTCTCTCTTGTACCTTTCCTATAATTCCAAAACGAAACACTCTAATTCTCCTAGTGTATGTCATCGGACTAACCTGATTTATTTCCTCAAAACTACTAGAGGGATCTTACGTGGAAATCTGTAACCAACTTTACATCAAGGAGAGAAAAATTCCAATGCATTCTGTGCTGACAATTTTTAAATTTTTTTGCATGAGTTTATGAACTTTTGAAAGTTTAAAATGATACCTAACGTAGATGTGACCAGTAAATGTGAATGTATAGCGTTAGTTGAGGAAATATTTTGATAACTTTTTTGAGTACTTTTGGAATTTTCATTTTTTGAGGTTTCTTAATTTTACAGACTTCAGCAATACTTCCTGCTGCAATATAATGACAAGAAAGTTTAATATTAAAGCTTTGAGGATGTAAAGCAGCACATTAAGCACTGATACCTTCAAACTACTGCTAGTACATCCTGCTAAGTTCAATGCCTAGAAAACTTTACAGTCTTGAATATTCTGAAACAAAACATAGAGAATGTAAATGTCAAGTTGTCCTTGAATCAAAAATTTGCTGAGCTAATCGGTAAGGAAGATTATGCATACTGTGTTACATGGATGCTGGACCACAGCCCTCTTTTTCCATCCACTCTGTAAATCTCCCATTGTTTTCTAAATGGATTTGAAAATTGGAAGAACAATTCTACCCCCTTTTCTACTTTTCCTGTGATAAATCCATATTTGCATGTACGCAGTAGGTAGAGGGCTATCACCTTGAGGGACTTGGAAAGCCTGCTGTCAGTCTTCACCAATTGACATTTCTAGATGTTTATGCATGTCTATTTAAAAAAAAAAAATCTAATTTCCAAGTGACATTAGTGAATTAGTCATTTAAACAACCATCTGTTTTTACCCCCTGAAATATAACCTATTCATGAATTTGGGATTTCTTTGTTCTAGGAATACCAAAGCCCACAAACTACACAGCCTGATCTTTATTTTGGCAACTTGTGATAAAACCTCAGCATTTGGCTGACAAGCAGAATGTCATTATACCAGTGTATTTTGATGCTTTAACCAACTTCAAACATTCTCAGTTACAGTGTGTAGACCACTTAGCTGGAATTAATCCACTTTTCTTTGTAAATTACATTTCTACTTCCTCCACTGTAAATTTATCCTGGCATCTCTAATCAGTAATGTAATTCAACAATGCAGAGTCATGGGTTTCTTAATGTAAGAGCCACTGGGCTTTGTTCTGCATAACAAAAAGACTAAGAAAAGGTATCTCTCTTCACAGTTTTATTTTTTACATATGAAAAGGAAAGGCAGCTGGCCAAATAGATGTGCAGGAAGCTTGATTTTAACAAGTCTAATCCAAAAAATAATGATGTTATGAGACATAAACAAACAAAGTGACTTTCTAAAATATGTGCCTCATAATAATTAAAATTAAATCTAACCAAAAATTGTAAACCAAATAAGGTCATTGCAATACCAGAAATATAAGATATAATGAGAAATAGTGAAACTTATTTACTGTACTAAAACACTATGCGATCTTTCCTTTTTTGTATTTTAAGTCAATGTCCTCATTTTAGGGAATAATTTAACTTGAAATGTTTAATCACTCCATAGATTAAATACTTACTAACTTAACTCTTCTACAGTGCAAGTCAACTGAGTACCCTTCTTTGAGTAAACATTTATTTTCTTCTCAATTTCAGCAGTAATTGTATGGGCAAAACTGAGGCAGGTCTAATGAAAATAAATAATAGAAAATATCTATGTTTAAAGCTATAACAAACTATAATATTAGGATACTCAAGGATACTCAAACAAGTAAAAACCATCATAGAAAAGTGGCTATGGAGTTTTTTACTCTAATGTGAGACAAATTATTTTTTATTCTAATGGCTAATGAGTGGTCCGAACATATAACCACATAACTACTTGTGTTACTATAATGATAGGGTTAAGAAATTTTTCACTGAAATCGCAAGATTTGGATATCTATTCTTTGCAAGTGCTCAAGTGAATTTGATTCCTAGGGCTCTTTGCCTATTAGTGTTAAGTCTCAATTACACAGAGGGTAAAAAAGTTCATAGTTCTACAGGAAGTTATCTTTTCTTATGCAAGCAGAAGAGACTGTTTTGAGCCTAGTTTGTACTACTTCTTTGAACAATATTTATTCATGTGCCAGATTACACTATATTGTCAAAAATTTTACCTGAATTTTTTTATTTGAAAAACAATGATTTTCAAAACCTAAAATATTTCCTGGAGTGAATATGCTTTTGATTAACTAGTCTTCATTTTATTTTCAAATAAGCCATTAAAAATATTCACAAGTTTTCTGTCAAAGATTTCTAAATGAAATAATAATAAACTTCTTGTGTTCTTATCTAAGCTTATTTTTGTAGTCAAAGTATGTTGATAAATAAAATTATGGTAATATGAAAAGTTATCATTTCAAAGCCTCCCAGCTTTGTTTTACATGCAGAAAACATTTATAACTTTAAAAAATTTCATAAACAGAAAAAAAAGCTCTGCTTTCAAAATTTTTTGCATATTCCAAGCATCTGTTAAGTATGGGAAATTCCTACTTGTACGTTCTTTTGGTGCCCCTGAAACCTGCCGTTGTTACTGTATATTTAAATAGCCTTTCCTCATTTATCTTACAAAGGTTACATGTTATGGTGGATTCCCATTTGCTATTGTTATTAATGATCCAAATATTAGAAAAAGCTCAGACTTTTTAGTATTTACCTTTTCTTCTGTAACAAATTCAAACGTTAAATTAAAGGCAAATCTTGACCTGTGAGATTTCTGCTTATTTTATTTTCACCCCCCTCTGTTTAGCCAGACCAAATAACCTCTCCTGGTGATATCTTCAAGATTGTTTCATCACACATTATAAGTGATGTATTTACTTTCCAGTTAGAAAGCTAGTTAAAAGAGTAAAGTCAACTTACCAAGGCAGTAATCTCACTCAGATCCCCTTAACTTTACTAAGTACACTGCAATTGTAGGTTTATTTTTATGCAGGCCTATTTATAAACAGGTCATTGACTAGAGTAACCATGAATAGGCTGCCCAAGTGTTTATTTACAAAACCAGTAGTAGCAGATGTGGAGTTCAGAGTTGCAGGTCTTCAGAGGGGCTAAAGACACAGAAGCAGCAGAAGGGAAGGAAATTTAAAAAAAAAAAAAAAAAAAAAAAAAAAAAAAGGAAAATATCTCTGCTACTCCAATAAATAAAGCCCTCTCCTAGCTTCCAGCTTGAGAGTGGAATTTCATCGTCAGAACCTGAAGTGGTGACAAGTCAGTAAGTGAGCTCATTGCACGGGTAATAGACTGACACAGTTTTCCTTCACATTGCATTTACTGAGCAGCTCTGGCAGCGGATCTAGAGGGAGATACTTACATTGCCCTCCCAGCTGGTGGCCATCTGCCTTAGTGACAACTGCCAGATGGAGGAAAAGCGCATGAAATCAGAGATCAAACACTAAATAAAAGAAAATTACTTTGAAAGCAACTTTGTCATATTATAAATAGACTGTTTTAAAATGTCTCGCATGTTTTAATTAGAAGGGGAAAAGAGAGGTAATGAGGTAGATATAAACCTGCAAGAGAAAGATAGTACAGCAATTTGCAGACTGACTCACTCTCCTCCATATGTGGATGACACTAATTTAGAGATACATTTTGATGTTCTTATCTGTTAGATGAATACAAGAATTATCAAATAGAGTTTCTTTCCCCCTGTGGCTAGCATGATGGGAGTCTCCCACCACTACATTTCCACTTGCTGACAGTGCCTCTCTCAAGTGACTTGCTCTGACCCTCTGCACTGACTAATCTTCTTCTGAAATCAAATTCTGAGCAGGGCTAGTGATGACAAGTATCACCAGCCTGAAGCCTCATCAGCCCCCTGTAATGATGGATCAGTAGCTACAGTCTGAAGAAGGAGGAACAAGAAAAATGACAATTCCCTTTTGTCCCCCTTACACAAGCTTAATTATGTAAAGGGTAAACAAACCCTTCTTAATTCTCTCAGGGATATATATAAAAAAGAAAAAAAATGGAAAGAAAACAGCAAACATTGAAGACCTCAAAGACCTTGCTTTTTCATAGATAATTCGTGGATTCCTGGGAAACCAGGGTTAAAAGACTTCTCCCACATACTTCTAAACAGATCAGAAAAAAAAGAGGGCCTTGTACATAGTTAGAACAACAATGCAAAGTACAGAGAGATTTACTGGACATGGAAGTTTAATGGTATTACAGTACCACAGGAAAATATTGCCTTAGTAAGCACTGAAAAACTCGATGTAGCCATTTGTAAAGGTTAACATCTCCCACACCATTTCTACTTTTTTTAATAACCTGAATGAAAATAATTTTGCTGTTTCCTGCCTATAAAGGGATTTTTTTAACTAAAAAAAGCGTGTTTTTCTTATTAATAAAATATAAGGAACAGACTTCTAAACAGTTGAATAGCTGAAATTACTTGAGGAGAGAGTTTTGATTGATAAAATAAAAACCATTTGCAGAAGGCCGAGCATTTTCTTTTCCTCCTTAAAAAACAGGTTTGATGTGAAGTACTTAGAAGACTCAGTTTATCAGCCTTTCAGTGTACTTCTAGATTTATGTGTGCATGAGGGCCACTATTTGGTTAAGACCTACACCATTACCTGTCAACTGTAACTGTCTCATCTAATCCTGCACTCTGTGCAGAAGGGGACATATGACATGTAGAGAATAGTGAATATCTGAGTTGTTAGCTAGAACATTGCAGCATGCTGACACAGTCAGAAGAACCTAGAGCTGGGAAAGTCTCTTTTACGTCTTCTATGTTTCTACATTTTGCAAACCATGAAAAGTACCAGGAAGTTTTGTCTCAACTTCAGAGGATGCAAAAGGAGATTATAATTTCTTATAGGCATTTAAATGTGATTTGGCCTAATGTGAATCTCCTTACAGAGTTACATGATGGAATAGGGAATTGGCTGGGAAAAGAATCAGTGTGCTCTTTTTTTTTTTCTTTTCCCCCCACAGAAACAAAAAATTCAAAATGCATTGACTATGGAAGAATTATTAAGCTGTGGCATAAATACTACTTTGTATTCAAAATGAAACACTCATCTTTGAAGATAATACAGAAAGAAACGTGGAAATCCCTGCCAGGTCACACACTCATACATAAACTACAGGTTTATATTGGAGTTCTTCAGAGGTAGTACTTTCAATCATTTAGTAAAAAGAAGGCTGTATAGCCATCACATATTTGAGTCAATCTCAAAGTTAGTTGCCAGAACAGTGCTGATAACTCAAAAGTAACAGTCAGGTCTTCTTAGTACTTAAATCAGGATTTCTGAGAAATTTTGAATATACCAGGAAGAAAGAACTTATATTGGTCTTACTCAGCTCTCACCACTAGAGAATACATGTTCTCTGTGTACAAACAGAGAATTACCAGCACTTCCTTTAGAAATGCAATTATGTTTCGTATGTCAGACTTTACTGTTTTAACATTTTGCTTTTTCTGAACATTAAGTGATTTGACAACGCATCATCTAAAAAAGTAACAGCAAATATCTAATACAAAGTAATTGTCAAATTCAGACCAGCTGTTCCATTGCTAAAATGAAAATGTTTATATGCCTCATGGTAATATTATTCTTCTTTATTCATAGTTGTGATTGAAGGTCTTGAAGATTCATCACAAGGATCGTGCTATAATTCTTTGCTGACCACGCAGGCAAGTTATATGTATTTTAGAGTAAGCAACACAGCAGGAGAATATAGAAGTAGGAACCTCAGGAGCTCTTCATGAGGGTGGACTGTAATTATTTTGTGGCCACCCAAGTATGCCATGTGCATTACAGGATACCAAATGTCAGGCCCTAACAGTGAGAGGAAAAGAATAGATTACACAGTGAGATAATATTCAACTCAAAGACAAACATTGTAGAACAATTCTACTTTTATGAATAATTAAAGATCTTTATTTTCAATGCTGTTGCTCAACTTCCATTTATGCAGAAGATAAGGAAAGTATAATGAAGAGGACCAGAGGATGATAGATTCAAAAACTGTAAAAACTATTATTGATGAGCTCATGAGAATTTGTAGTTGCTTCTCTTTGAAGATGACAGAATCTTATAAATAGTATTCCAGTTGCAATTATAAATTCTTGATACTTTGTGGATTGGAAAGTTACTTTGATTCTAATTCTCAAGTCACAAAAGCGCACATCTTTAGGTATTGACTGAGAATGATCTGAAAAGATACAACTAAAATTGTAGCCTTGCACTTTTCCCTTGTTTTCTTCCTTCCCGCATGTTTTCTTCCTTTTTCCATAACATGCACTTAAGGAAAAAGGGAAAAGTAGCATAACATAGAAGTCTGATGGGTCGGTCTGGAGCATCATCAAATTTCTAGTTTGAACTCTGTAGCATGAATCCAAGCAGCACATTAATGTAAAGTTTGTATGCTGTGTCTTACAACATCCTTTATTGTGATATCTTGGTCCTACAGGTTATCAAAACAATTGATGGGATGGAGGTACACAGCACATGCAGCCTCACAGCAGTCATTATGCAGCTCATTATGCAGCTCAGAGTATATCCTCAAGTGAGCAATAACTGGAAGCAGTAAAAAGTACGAGACAGTTGAAATGAAGGTCTAATATTTTGCAGCTGAACATGCAACTTTCATATATAACCAGCCTTCTTCTATCCTCTCTCTTTGACACCTTGCATTTTCAGAAAGTGCAAAATGGTCATAGTCCTTGTCAGAATGCATGAGGACTCCATACATCTGCACTAGGAAGTAAAGGGCAGTCTGAGTATTTCAAACAAGACAATAAAGATTTCAGAGCCATCTATGTCTTATTCTTCCCTTTGGCTAACATAAAAATACATTTTTACCAAAAATATAAATCAGATCAGAGGTTTTTTTATATTTTATCTTAAAATATTTGGGGAAATAATTACTACATTTTATTAACAGATGAATGACAACTATATGCCTTTCCCTCAATAAAAGCTTACTAAACGTCCAGTACATCATAAGCATTTCACAGAAATAAACTGAGCATTCTCTCCTAAATTGCCAAGACTCCTTCAGCATACTCAGTTATGTCCTATAACTTCATTCTCCAGAGTCTTATTGCCATATAATTCAGAGAAGTAGAGTTGATGACAATACTAAAAGGAGATGGTATGTAATACCTTATTAGGCATTCTACAGACTAGTCAAGAGGGTTTTATTTCCTCTAAGAATTTCAATTAGCTGCTAAAGAACAGGAAGCTGCTGAAACTTCCATGAGAAAGCAGCTAAAGATGCAATTTTCAGCCAGTCAACAGGTAAGAGGCAATTTTCATCCTATTATGCTGTGTTCTGCAGGAGACAGATTGGGCTAGTGTGAAAGAAAATGCTTTACCAGCACTTCAATGAGATCCCATCAGTCTCTAGAATTCAGGATTTTGTCCTAAAAGCCGAAAGAGACCTCTGCAATCCAGATAATGGGGGTAGGGGAAAAATTAAACAGTGTAGTGTTGCCTACCCAAGTCAGCACATTTTTACAAAATGCTCTAAATAAGAGTTAAATCATGGACATTCACTATGTGTGGTAACTGTGAAGTAAAAAGAAAACCAATATGTTGTTGACTGTTAAGCTTAGAAGATATCTATACATTTTCTGTTGATAGCCATGATAGTCAAACATCAAAGATAATATTCTGATCTAATATAAATCAATGATGCTTTGCAAAAATGTTGTCCTTTATCCTGTAACATGAAATAGTTTTTGCCAACAACTTCTTTCCCCATGCACATACATACACTTAATGATAGCTTTCATCTTCCCATGTTCTGAGTCCATTGAAAAGAATAACTAACTGGCCCTTCCTTTCAATGACAGAAACATTATGTCCCAAAGAATTGTGTCTGTCACTAGGTACCTAAATCGATTGAAAGATGATAGCTCTGATTTATAGCAATGAGGAACTGCTGACTCTAACAGTGAGTTCTGAGTCAAGATTGCCCATATAGCATGTAGATAGTTCTTGGCATTTTATCTACTGATTTCTAAAGTGTTTTTCTTGGAGAACACTCCATGGAGAGTTCTTGCCAGTCTTCTGCATGGCAATTTGTTTCTTATTTTCCTTGTTATTTTATTTTTAACTTCTAGAAATTGTGTATGTTGTTTTCTTGTGCCCTCCCCTGTTCTAACCTACAATTGCTTTTCTTCATAGTTCTTGTCTTAGTCTTCATCCTGATATTGCAGTGCTTCTTATCTCCTATGTTAAAGTGCTCATATATCGCTGGTTTTCCTTGCTATTTTACCACTTAGGAAAGATTCAACATAGGTGAACCACTCAGTAGCTCCTTTGAGGATGGCCAGCTATTTTTACAAGGCTGCACCAAGAACAATGGAAGTAGAAAAAAATCAGGAACTAACAGCCTGCTACTTCAGCCGACAACTACTGAACAGGGAATATGAGCAGTTCTCAAATCTGAGCCTGTTTGGTGTTGCTAAGGAATAGGGAGGAGGGCCAGTAAACTCCTATTGCTTCAGAAAATATGTGTATCGCAGGTAAGAATGTTCTGGCATTCTGCTGTCTTTCCACACATACCAGTTTCCAAGTGACAAAGCACAGGCTGAAATACAGTTCTCCTGGAGCAAGGATGCTGAGAGGCAACCTAAGGACCAGACTTAGACATATTTTATCCGATCTACAGTCCAATTTTTTCCATTTTTCAGATAAAAACAAAGAACAAAAGCAAACTAAGGATGAACCCTAGTGTAATCCCTGTTTCTAAGTAGAGAAATATGTCCTATCATCTGAACTAATTTTAAGCATCCCCTTACAAATGACAGCATGTATATACTCATGTATGTGTAGATGTCAGGCTCAGATGTAATCTGAGATCACTTTGTATCTTTTGTTTTCTCTAATGCTCATGTGTCACATGGTGAAAGAATAGTTTCACTTTTATTTTAAAAGGAGGATTATTAATATGCGTATCTTTCTGATCAGCCTGCATTAGATGCATTTATGTGGACTCATATCATAGAGGATACCTGTATTATTGTCATGTGGTGAATCCAGACACAGGACAAAGAAACAGACAATGATGGCTGACAATTGCTTCTAGTGTCTACTCAAGAAGCTTGGGTTGATCCATCCAAGGGTAATCAATTGTTGGAAAACCTGAGAGAAATATGTAAATCCTGACTTCCCACTCCCACAAAATTAACAGCTTGGTATGAGCCAGAGAGCCCTCCATGGGTGATATCTGTCAGAGGCAGCTGCAGAGAGGAACACACAATTCAACTGGTCCCAAGGACCCTAAAAGACTCCCACAAGATAAAAATTTAGATTTTTTTTTAGAGTTTTTTTTTTTTTTTTTTGTCATGAGTATCAGGTACTATAAATCAATAAAAATAACCTTGAAATTCTTTCTGTAAGAATCATAAAGTCATCTAAATATTTGCATTACTCATGTCATAGAGAGAAATTGATATATTTATTAGTTTCATCTACATTCCTGAGTCTCACCTGCATTTTTTCCTCTGTAAACACTGGATTAAATTACTTTAAAAGAAATCTTGAGCTTTAAACAGGTGTGTAAGCCATCCACTTACATTACTGAAGTGAAAGAGATACTATTTGAGTGATTTAGCACAGAAAAGTGAATTCACTGGACAGATCTGTTCTTGTAGTTTTGCAGGGGGTCACCAAAACCAGCTGTGTTCCAAATAAATTTGCTGACCTAAGTGAACTTCCTATCAACAGAATTCTGTCAGACTCCCATTATTTCTCTTCAACAATTAATCAACATCTGCTGAAAAGTTATGAGCATGCTTGTAATTTTCAATGAAATTAATGGAACTCCTATCTTATGAAATGTAGGAGTGTTTTCTTCCTAAACCTGGTGTGAAATTTCTTATTTATTTTTAAATCAATTACCTTTCTGACCTCTCGTGTCTCTTGTCTTTGATGGAAAGAATCCCTGACTCTACCATGACAGGCATGGATAGCCTTCATTGATGTCTATAAATTCAGCCTTCCAAAGCAGAGAACTATACTGTAGAAAGATGAAAATATTTGTCAGAATTCTGTTGTGCATAAGCAGGATGTGGTTACTCCTTTTGAATTAAAGTAAACATATAAGTTTTCTCTTGGGAATTGATGTTATTTGATATCTGTGCTGCTGGCAGTCAGAAACAGAGTCCTGTTTCTAAACAACCTTTTTGGTGCTTTGAGATACTCTGTTCTGCTACAAGGGTGTGTTAGGCAGAATTCAGTGACCAATGTTGTCTTCACCGGACTCCCTTTGAGAACCTGTGAGAGGGACTCACTTCTATTATTTTTTCTCTTCCTGACCCCTAGGTAGGTATTGTTTTGTCCTCAAGGGTCAAATGTACTCACACACAGAAATTATACCATATCAAAATATGCTTAAGACCTGATGATAATATTCCTGAAAATATTTTTAAACAAGAACTGTGGAGGCACAGTTTTTATGTCACATCATAGTGCTAGTTACTGGACAACAGAAGCAGGAAGTAAAATACACAGAAAAACAATCACTGACATACTCCACATATTTAGAATAAATATCCTACCAGATATTTAGCTTTTGTTTTTGAAAGAAGTGCAAGTTATTCTAGACACTTTTTTATGGAATAAAAAAGAGTAATCCCACTATGCCAGTGTGACTTCAGCTGCAAACACTCTAATTTCTCCAAACACTTGCAGGATCAGGCCCTGTGCATTGCTTTCAGTGCCTGAGGATTACGTCATATTCTTTTGACTTTCCTTCTCTTCAAATAATCTAAAACACAATGCATTTTTTATGACCCAGGTCACCTTTTGTTTTCTCATAGAATACAGAAACAACATTCAACAAATTTGACTGATAAAAGATTTTTATCTTACATGGGAAGGCAATGTTGTTTCTCTAAGCCACATGTAATGTATTAGTAATAATGGTATTCCACTTCAAACAAATTACAAACTAATGTTAGTGTTCTTAACAATGTTATACTAAATAATAACTCCCCACAGGCCAATTTGCATACAAAATGTAACATTTAAAGCCAAGTTACAATTAGCACTTTGTTATGGAAGTCTGTGGATTGTAATTTACTGAAACAAAGTTATACTTGTTGCAAGGAATTTTAATTTATGAAAAATTACCAATTTAGAATTGCTGTCACAGTGGACCAACTTGCATTAAAATGATGAGTACCTAATAAATACATCTATTGTTAATGTAATGAATGAAAAAAAAAATGAAGCAAACTAAACGTAGGATTACTGATTATGGCACATAGAGCAATATGTGTTTGAGAGGAGGAGAGAAGGAGAGGGATCTGAAAAAAGAGGAAAAGAAAGGAAAGAGGAAAAGCAAGGAGATATGCATAGAGTAAAAAGACTAGAGAAGAACACAGGATGTTAACAAATGTTAACAAATTGGAAATTAGTATCAGAGTAAACTTGAAGAGTTTAGCACTCCTTTTCCCTTGGGTGAATGCCATAAATCACTTGATAATGATAGTGAAAGTTCTCAATCCCTCAGACTTTATTTGGGGGGAAAGAAGATTAATAATCCCAGTACCTACAAAGTAATAACATACAATTATAGACATTCTGATGATGAAAAGTAGATTTCCTGTTTACTCATCTCTATTCAACCTTAAAAGCTTGAAGTTTGTTGTACATTTTAGTTTGAGGTGCTTTGGACCTCAAGGCTGTCTGATGGATCTTCCATTTCAATGCAAAAGGCCATAAGAGTATAAAACATGTCAATCTGTCTGGCAGATATCATCTGGAAATACCAGCTGAAATTTTTGAGGGATTTCCTTTTATTTATACACACATGCTTTTGTACTCCTGTCATAAACATTGGGTCTTTAACAGCACACATGTCCCTGTGCATGTACTGCAGCATATCACCAGAGCAGGTACCTGGTCTCTTTGTCAGTCAGACCCTGGGGGGGGGGGGGGCATCTGTGCACTGTGTTCAGATGACTAACACCAGATGTATGCTGTCATGGTCACATCAGCTTGCATGGCAGGGAAAGTCCTTGGTCAACAGGACTGTGGCTGTCCACCAGCTCCAGATCTCTACACCACTTGCAGTGTCACCGTTGAGCCTGGGAAGGAGAAGGTGGGGGCCAAACTTGCAAAACTCACATAGGCTACAAGAGTCCACTATAGGTCTGGAATATTTACACAGTAGATGTTTCAAATCAACTTGTGTAAACTGGTGTCTTCAAGGAACAGAGACATTCCTACATAATTTATCTGACTAACTACAATTACATGAGCCCTTCTGCATCTGAAGGAATCATTGGGAACAGTTCTTGTGACAATCCACTGAGATAAAAATGTGGAAAATTATCTCCCTATGGATATCCCAGAAAAGACAGTTTAAATTTAAGATAAATCATTCTTTGAGGCTATTTACCCATGCCTAGTTAAATCTGATTGATATTTTCATCTACAAGAAAAAAAAAATCTTGACAGAATAAACACAAATGAAGTTATAACTTAATTATTAAGTTATTAAGTTATAACTTTGGTAGGACGATACTTAGAAAAGCACAACAACTGTACTACATTACAAGGAGAAGCTGGAGGACCAAACTGATCCCAGAAGTAGTCACCATTCTATTGTTCTCTGTGGTTTTACACTCACTGACACCAGCACAGGGCTTTGCTTCGATTCTATGAATATCTTTCTACAAAGAATTGTTTCTTTCTTTTCCTTAGGCATTATATCATATGCTTTTACAAAACAACAATGACATGTTTCTCTGGTCAAGATTCTTCTATACAGGCTTAAATAATTCTGATAATAGAACAGAATGCTTTAAAAATAGCTGTGAGGGCTGCAGAAAAAAAATACAAAACAGATCAGGTTTACAAAACACTTTTTATTTTTAGCTTGCTTGGTTTTCTTCTTTATAAACAGCCTTGTTGCTTTATAGGAGTGCATTCAACTTATGCAATTCATATCCTGGATTCAGTCTAGTCTGGATTCAATCTAGTCCCTGTTTCACTACATATAGTATATGTTGTCATGGAGCCAGCTGAAGCTGTTCACTAGAACATAAATTTAAACAGTGGGTTAAGTCCTTCTGGAATATGAATCAAAAACTCTTATTACAGTATAAAGAGCAAAACCATAGAGGTATACCTCTTGAGTATGTAGCTAGTAGAAGATAATTCTTAAAAAAAAATTAAATACCTCTGTCATAGTACTTTTCCTCATGGTTTTAATTTAAACAATTCTCAGCATGTTCAAACCTACTCATTCTGGTAGTCAAATGTAGGTAATGTATTTCAGGGGTGTGCTTCTGCTTTTAAGTTTTTCTAGTTTAGAAGATAGTTTTGAGAAGCATTCACTCTTCATTCTCAGTCTGGAAACTGATAGACAAGGTGTGTTTTTCTCCCTTAACAAAACAGCAATACATGTTCTGTTGGCCAAATAGTTTAGCTTCACCTCAGGAGCTGCTGTTCTCAGTCTTCATTTCTCTTTTTGTGCTTGATATGACATTCTCATGACTTGAGCTCTCATGATAAACAGCATTCTACTAAATCTCCAAGAGATTTAAATTTCCAAGAGATTTAAAATGTTAGAATTACAGTCAGCAAAAACAAATAAATTGAAATATAAAACTGCTCAACAATCTTTCTTGCCCATTAATTCTTTAATGCTTTTTTTTTGCTATACTATAGCTTTATTTTTTGCTATAAGTAATTTTTCTGTTATTGCATTTGAAATATCTTATGATATGAGGTAAAATGTGAAAAAATCTTATTTTAGAAATAAAAATATTTTATTTTAGTTCACATTATAATCAGTCTTGTACTTCTTAGGAACTACCAAGAAAAGACAGCAGCTGCATCCCTTCCTCATGGTAAATGCTTTATACACAGGAGATTTCATTGAACTTATAGCACTGCATGATCTAATGGTAAACGGCCATAGCTATAAATGGTTACAAACATTTTGTACACCGAGTGAATCAATTTTCTCCAGCTTTACTCTTATGAAACCAATATGAAACTAATCGTCAAAAATTTCTTGGCAATTTCTGGAAAATAAAGTTGTGGCTTGGATCCTTACTGGAAAGATTAGAAGGTAGAGGTGATTATTTTACTACATAAGGTTACTTGGCAATTTTACATTATTCAATAGACACATACTGCCCTTTACCTAGCAATGATTTTACATTGATTCTTTTTTTCTCATTCTTCAAAAGCTAAGAAGATTAAAGAAAATGAACAAAGCCTCATCCCAACATTTCATGTGATATGAATCAATGTAACTGACTGCTATGCCCACTTAACCCAAACGTGTAAAGGCAGTGATGCAATTTAGCCAAACAGGTTGAAATAAGACATGTTAACAGAGCACTTCCAACAATAAACTCTTAATTCAAAATCACAAAAGGGTTCATTTAACAACATGGTTAGTTGAGACCTCATTTCAAAGAAATATTTATCCTAATGCTTTATTTTAAATTCAAAAGCAATTACTATGTCCACCTTGCAGATGAAAGAAGATACTAATGCTAATAGGAGGGATAAAATGGATGGAGAACATTATTTTAGTCAAAACTCATTCATTGGCATATGTTAAAAACTCCAATTACAGAATAATATTACTTCACTTGACTGGTAGAAATGATAAATTCTTAGATTGTTTTGACTCATATATCATATATAAACTACAATTTTCTTCATCACTATAATAACACATTTGAAAATGTGTCCATTCTGAACATCCATATGATAGCAAAAGTGAACCACTGGGGACTTTCAATGCCACATATGATATTAATGTACTCAAGTCATATAGGACACTAGTTGAACATTATGCATTATTACTTTTCAATAGTTTTAGTAGGTATATATTTCACCTTTATTTATAAACAGAATGGGCTTAATGGATATATATATAAACTTAGAATATTTATCAAAGGTTGCTCTTTTGCAGCTCTGATTGATGGTTTTCTCCCATTTGTTAATATATGAAGTTCCTAAATGAATCATTTTTTCTTGCAGCCACAGATGTTATATCACAGAGAATTAGGTTTCTTATTATAAATAGTTCAGGTATAAAGAAAAATTTTGACAGAAATCTCCTGTTTATATACATTTATCTTCAGTAATTTTCTTTTAAGAGAAAGCTATAGAGAGAAGAAAAAAAAAAGAACTGCATGTATAGGGAATACTGACACATTCTTAAATACAAAATACAAAATCTAATCTTTAAGTTATTGTCATGTTTCTCCTCCCTATTTTCTGTCTCCGATGTACATATCTACTTTAAAAAAAAATCAGTCTTTTTTGCTTAGATTAAATGTCCATCTCACCTTGGAATTTTGAGCAATGTTGATCAAATTCATATACTAAAACAATTATAGATAAGGTAAGACAAGAATTATATGTCTAAATATTAAAATATCCATAAGATTAAGTAAATACTTCTCAAAGTGCAGAACAGTGTCTCTTCGGATATAACTAATTATCACTTAAGGAAGGAAAGAATCAGAAGTAGCTGTTGATAGATTATTAGTACCATTACATTTTTTTATATAATTAATTCAACTTCAAAGTTATGCCTTTGAGATGACGCAATAGTGAATAGTGAATACAAAATTATTAATAATAGAAGGGGATCAAGGAGAAGAGGTCAGATTCTCAAAATAAAATCTTTTTAGAATTCCAATAATAAAAACCTTAACTTTTTCCGGTCTTTCAAAAAATTATCTCAAACTCTTTTGTTGTTACAAGAGTAGTCTTCCAGGATGAACTCTTGACATGATATATTTTTTCTTTATTTTTAATCAAGGCTAGTGTGAGATTTCAATGTAATCTGCCCTCTGTAAAAGGAGTGCAATCAGGTTAAGATCTGTAAATGCTTTGGAAGCATTTCTTAATTCTACTGGAGTTTCACAGAATCATAGAATTTTTTTGTTTATTTGTCTTGGATTTTCTTGTCTTAAAAGTGCTTTCACATCTAACACACCTTAGATAGAGTGTCAAGAATTAAAATTATTTCCAAAGAAATTCATGATTAACTGTGAATAGTCCTCCTAAGCTAAGTACTGTAGTTATTTTAGAGGAATAATTTTAAAATAAAAACAATATTCATTTGTTCAGGAAAACAAAGGTTTCTCTGTCTAGTTTTTAAATTTTGAGAATCCCAGAAGCAGATTTTCAGATTAAATTTCTGAAGATTGCATAAGAAATATATACATAACTGTAATATTTGATACATGAAATAATTTGTCAAATAGTGTGATTTCCTTGGTGAGTGAAGAAAGCCCTGATTGAGAGAAAACCTGCACATTTTTAGCTTGGGTACCACAAGAATCATCTCTTTTGTTTTGGGTTCTGCCTCTCATGAAAGTAAAAGTAATTGTACCTCTGTGTTTACAGGCTTTTGCATTTGCTTCTGTGTTTGGCTCACTGTTATGAAGACTAGTCACCATAGATTTTAAGGAGCCAGAAAGCAATAGATTTGTTCTTTCTTGCTGATATTCAGCAAGAATATCATGATATCATTTCTACACATCTACGTAACAGAACAAACTTTTATTTATTTAAATTGCAATTGAAGTGCTTCAGAAATTATGACATGTGACCATCAGTGGTTACATATGCTAAAGATCAAGGAGAAAAAAGAGAAAAATGCATGAATGTAGTGTCATTGATTCAGCATGTCATTGACTGAGCTTGTCTGTGACAGTAAAGCTCTGAAGAGAAAGTGATTCCTCAACAGATTTGAGTTGAAACATACATCAAGGAGTGACAGATACATCCACATAGTGGTTTACCACTTTAAGCGCTGCTTTCTTCAGAGTTACTTACAATAAATACACAAACATATTGATGTTCAATAACTGTGAGTTATAGCACTATTAGAGGTCAGTAAATTAATATTTTAATTTCTCTCTTCTTTTTTGTAAAAACCTGGCCTGAAGAATTTGAACCAACTTCTGGAGTAGAGTCCTAGGAAAGTATAGTAGATTTAACCTTGGTGAGTTATTCTGTGAGTCTCATCTCAAAAATTATTTTGCGCTTCTTTTAAAATGTACTTGCAAAAATTAATTATAAACAATTTTTATGTTACTGTATGTGGAGTAGGGAGCCTCTTAGAATGATGATATAAAATGATATTTTCTACTTATTTTCTCTTCTGCTTATAAGAGATTTAGCTGCAAGTCATGGTAGTATGTATGTGGGAGTTTGCGCATCATTGAGCCTTGAATTGTGCGAGATATCTCTCTGCAAAGCTATTGTAAAAAGAAAAATCTCTGCAGTAAAATATACACATCAGTTTTTAAATCTAGTTGCAGAAACATCTGAAGAAATTGACTTTTCATAACCTTGTTCCTTGCATAGCAAAGTCTGAGCTGCTTATAAATATACAAACAGACAAGGCCTGTTTCAGTAGCTAAAATATGTCATGTCCTTTTGTTTATATTTTGCAAGTTAATTAATTTCCTTTAATAAAAGGGAGTAAGCCAATAAGGAAGCTATCCAGGGGAAGAAAACCTTAAAAGATTTGAAAGAAAATTATTTCATTCCACGTCTGTGCTCAAATGGAACTTCTGAAAATAAATAAGGACTCTAGTCTCATAGATACACTTTCAGCAACTGAAGAAGTTGTGAGTTTTATCCCATCTATACATGGCAAGAAACCAGGGATTATTTCTTTTTTTGGAAAAGCACACCACCAGCAGTTACAAATGTCAGAATTTCCTATTGGTAATATACATTATGCTCTCAGCTTTCTTGGAAAGGACAGCAATAAAAAAAATCTTGATATTTCTTGAACAAAGCATTTTGTATGAATGTATGACAGATGATGCCATAGACCAGTAACTTTCTGTTAGTATTGATGAGAGCAGTAGTCATACAATTCTAAAATAAAGAAGGATAACAAAAATATCATAATAAAAACTCCATTCTTACATTAAAATACTCAAATAAAAAATTCCTAAGAATTTTTAGAGGTATAATTGTCTGACATAAGCAAAAGCCATACAGAAATTTCATCATAAAACTGTATTATCACCATGGGATAAAATTTTTCAAAACTGAAAAAGACTGTCACTTTGGAGTCTTAAATATGGGTCTCAAAAGTCACACTAGCTACTTTGCAAACAACCATCCAGTCTGATCATTTCTCATTGCAAGTTTTCAAATAAAATCTTAAGAACAATTTAATAAGTTAAATGCAAATTTAGATTGGATTTTGCAAATAATTTGCAATTATGCTGCTTATCTCATTAGCACACAGATTATTTATTTTATTCTTATACACTTTGACTCTAAATATTAGCCCAGAAGTATCATAAAACATGAAAATATTATGTTAGTATAATTACAGATGCAAATTACTCTGTAAAACTTCCCTTTATGAACTTTCTTTGTATGTGCATTACTGTTCAAAGTTTTAATATATTATCAGTTTATGTTTTCTATTTATCTTTAAACGAACAATGCAAATATGTAGAATTCAATAGATGTTATGTCCAAAATTATAGTCTCTTTCTTCTATTTTTCAGTTGTGTAAGTCCTAAAAAACTGGATTTGCTGTTCTCTTGTAGAAATAACTGTATGTATAGTAGATTAATAGTATATCACATGAAAGAGATTACACAGTGTACAGAGGTGACTTTTCATCTTAAAACAAACGTAAGCTAATGAAACAGTACCTAAATTCAACCTAGTTTGTTGCAAATACAAGGATAAAAGGAGGTCAAGTGACCAATTTTTGCATGTGCTTTTTTCTTTTGTACTCTGCCAAGTTGACTGGTGCACTTTTCACTAACATGGGTTACTGACTATGTTCTGTACAGATTCTGATTGGTAAAATACTAATAAATAAAAACTTTTTTTTTTCCAAATATTGTCATAAGGTGTTAATGATGAGTCACACAGAGATCACCATTATCCTTCATCTAGTAAAAGCTGTTAAACATTTTTGCAGAGCAGACTAAGTGAAAAGCCACTGGCTCCATAATGCTTCTTTGACGTGAACAGCTACAGCTTATATATTTGTGTAGCAAGGAGTGATCTGAAGGAATGTAAATTTCCTCAGTATCCAGCAAAAGTAGCTTGTCCTTCTCACTGTTGGATAAAATCAAAGGGGAATACATTCAGTGTCACAGAATAGTTACATCAGTAGTTACAATTTTGTCCTTTTATTTCACATGTTTATCAAAATAAAGCAAAACCATCATCCTTTGCCATATATTTTTTGAAATTAAAACTCAATTCAAAAATGTTTAGAAGCCACAGAGATTTTATTGTTATATCACCAAGTTGCTAGTTTTCATACTGCACAAGGGCTTCACCATATACTGGCAAGTAGTGTCTCCCCAAAACAGCAGGAACATGTGCAATAAAGAAGGATGCCTGGCTCTACCTCCTTCCTCCCAATACAGAAACTTCCAATAGACAGAAGACTTAACATCAACACCTGTCAGCCCACGAAGAGCAACAGACTGATGTCTGGAGCAGAAAGTTGAGCTGCCTCTTTGTATTGGATAAGTACTTGGAAATTATTTGTTGAGCTGAGTTGTCTATCAGCTGATGAACAAATTAAGCAATGAATTCCAGCTCTTTTAAGTGAAGATTGCAAGTGTATCAACTGTGGAGCAACTTGGGTGGTCTGAAGGCAGCAACAGCTGTATTAGAAGTGTGCAGAGCAGGAAAAAAAACACCACCCAGATAAACAGGCAACTTAGTGAAACACAGCATAATTGAAGAGGTTCAGGAAGTGCTGGAGTGTGAAGACATAGCAAATAGAGAAATGGCAGCTATTTATACTGTATCAAAGGGCTAGAAACTAGGAAAGAGAGGTGTGCAACCTAATGGTTATTTAATGAATATTCTTACTCCTAAAAACACTGGTAACTCCTGTAAAACTTGAAATAAAGTATCTTCTCAGCCAGTACAATAACAAAATATGTGCTGGATCCCTCTCCTTCCAGATAAAACAAAAGATATCTTAGTCTCCTCCTGCCAACATACTCCTTCCTGTTCACCAGGCTCTTTAGCAGTGCAGTGAGCAAGCTGGCCTCCTCTGAAGATGCTGTGTCACCTCACTTAGCAGCTTTTAGAAGTATGTTAATAATCTTTGAGATGCAGCTTTAAAGAGTTTGAGTTAGCAATGATTGTCTCTGCTCACACATTGCGTATCTTTCTGCACTTAATCACACATTTTATTATCTTCTTAGTTTTTTTCATGCTGGGAATAGGGCATTGCAAGTATAATTTTAACTAGGGAAACTTTCCTTCCTTTCTCTCAACTTTCTAAGTCAAATCTTATATCAGATCGCTGCTACTCTTGGTGCTGCTTACATAAGGAACAAAAAGCATGATTTTAAGAGTGATTCTCCCTGTAGTTATTTTGCCATTGGCACAATTCCCAACTGAAAAACACAGAGAATTGTTCACAGCATGAAAAACGTTAAATTTCAGTTCTTTGAATTCCCAGGGATGTAATATTTGCTTCTCCTTTCTCTCCTTTCACCTATAATTCCCCCAACAAAGTCCTACATTGATCTCTTGCATGATTTCTGTAGAAGTCTACCACGCAGGGCCACAGTAAGGGTAAAACACTGTTAAAGAACTGTACAAGTACTCAAGCTCTCTGGCTCGAGAAGTTGCAGGTTTTTCCAGCAGCAAGTGTTAGTTACTGGCGGATGAGAAGGGAAGGAGAGGAGTAGATGGAAGAGAAGGGGAAAAGAAAGCAATCAAGCAAGCAATATCTCACTACAGCTCTGGGTATGGATTCAAGTTTTCATTTTTTCTAACTGTTATTTCCCAGGTCTAATTAAGTGTATACATTATATTATTAAATATTTCAATACATGCATATGGAATATATATACATACATGCAGTTATATAATTATGTATAATTACTTATTTTCTTGAATTATTCTTGCCAGTCTCTTTTTTTTTTTTTCCCTTTTGTTTTTCCTGCAACTGAGGTGGAACTAGAAGACCTAGGGAAGATAATTCTTTCAATTAAATAAGTAAATAATTAGAACAGCATTTTATGCTCTCTTGTGTCTATTATGCTGAGTTATTCCAAATCTTACAGGAGTTTACAAGACACTGAAAACATATAAATAGTAGCTGCTAAGTTTTTATTCAGTTAGGAGGAGAGAAGTCAAGATCTGGGCAGATAAGAAAATAGATTTCCTTTCCCAGGAAAATTCAAAACTTGGCAGGGATGGAAGGGTGTTTGTTTGTTTTCTGTTCAATGTTTTGATGAACTCAAGACCTATCAATTTGAAATTTTTTTAGGTTATTTATTATATATGAAAATAATTAAAAGAAAACATTATAATCCCCAAAGCCCCCAATGTTTATGTTACTTAGAGCTAAATCTTAACTCTGTAAATTAGAAAGTAGGATGAACTGTGGACCATCTATTTCAAGGGGAAAAAAAAACAAACAAAAAAACCCCCTTACATTCTGCTCTACTTAAAGGGGATAAATGTGTCACTTCCAGAATTTAACTTGACAGAGTATGCTACTTCATTGCTGAAAAAATTCTTAATAATGAGTTTTGTTTGTTTTTAACAAAGTTGTTGTGTTCCATCAAAATTTTCCTTTCAAATAAACTGTCAAAAAAAAAAGGGAAACTTCCAACTGGTTTCTGATGAAAGCAAATCAAACTAAATTTGAAAGAGCATCTGAATTTTGGGGTGTTTAACTGAACTTCTGACACATTTGAGACATACTTAGTAAGTAAAAGACTACCACTGGTAAAAAACAAAATAAATAAATAATTAAGAAAACCACAACTGCATTCCTTTTTGATTTTTTACCAGGATTTTTTTTTCCTAAACTATTAGTTCTTTTATCTATGCCTTGCATTAATTTTAATGGCAAATGAGAACACTTTCTAGAAAATGGAAATTAAAACCAGTAGCATTGTAAAAAAGAAATCTCCTAGAGATTTACATTTAAGGCACAGTTTGGTTTAATCAATATAAAAAATTTACCTCATGCTAACACTGACATTTTATATTTTGATTTCTAACCACACTACTTTTTCTTGTTTAATCTTTTGAGCTCCCTTTCTTTGTTACACATCAATATATGTGAATGGAAGGCTAATATGATGAAAAAACAACTTCTATTATTGTGAGCAAAGCTTACAAAAACTTTAATATTAGATTGCTAGAAGTCAGGCCTTTAAATTCAAGATTAGTTGCTTGAAGTGTTAAGCACCTGCAGTTCTCCCCAGCCTCATTTTTAGATTTTGGATCACTTTATTGACATAGTTAAATATTTTTAGAAGAAAGATTGCAAAGAAAGTACTACTGTTTGACTCTCTTTCCTGTCTTCTTCCTTTCCTCTCTTTCTCCCTTCTATATTTTCCTGCATGAACACACACAAGTTCGTATGTATATATCAGGTTTTCAAAGCTAAGTAACAGTTCTAGTATGACCCAGCACTTTGTCCAACACTGTGAATTACATCTAAGATAGGTAGACCTAGATATCACTAGAATGAGATTCAACTTGCCAAAGATAAAATAAATATTACTAGATAGATAGCAGAATAAAGTTGAATTAACACTGCTATTAATTTCTAGCACTCTGATTCTTTTCCTATCTAGCTACTTTACCTAATGAATGATGACATTTTTAACAATGGTAGCCTGCTCACTCTCTAAATGAGGTGGAGGAAGTCACAGATAATCAGCAAGAGATAAATTATTGGTAAAATGGCCCAGTGTTTCTGCTGCAGTTTGCAAGACAGAGCCTATGGGTTGTTGTTTTATGCCTGCTGTCTGCATAACAATTAACAAAAACAGTATGAAAGTCTAGTTTCTTGTACTTGAAACTTGTTTCTAGTTTCTAGTTTTTAGTACAAGGAATTTAAAGATAGACAGTACTTAAGAATAGTTATAATGATAAGAAAAGCAAAAGAGTGAGGTTTGGTTTATGGATTAAAGCCACAAGAAAAAAAAAATGTCCCTTGGACGTGATATGAAACCAAAGCTTGCTTATGTTCACCTTCCCTTCAATGAAAGCAAGCCATTCAGAAAGTTCAAGCATTTTTCTGCTGAACGCTTACCTAATTTAATTCAGTAGAAAAACTCCAATTAACCTCAGGGCAACCCTATGTGACCTTTTGGTTGGGCACTATGCTGAGCTTGTTTGTTTATTAATCTGACAGATTTAAGGTATTTCTGAATCCATTATATTAAGATAATTGTAATAGTCACTTATATTAGAGAAAAACAATTATACCTTATTTGATGGATGTCACTATTCTTTCAGACATTTGTAAAGAAGATTAAGCTGCTTCCTGTACAGCTATTTGCATGGCTACCTGAGCACGGTACTTCTATTGTGTGCATATCACACTTATTAAGCTATTCATCACTTTTCCTGAGTACAAATTCATTTAAAATGCACCTATCAGTATCGATAAATGAAAGGAAGCAGATGTTTGATGTGTCTCTCATTGCACTGACAGGCATGACACATAGTTCTAAAACCCCTACTGTTTTTTCCAGGAGCCCAGCTTTTGGGTGTCCATAAGAATGGTTTGATGGAAAGCCATACAAAAGGGTGGCATGGCCTTTGGCCTCTTTATGACGTGGTGGTTTTGGAAGGCTTTGTTTGAGATAAGCCATTGTACAACAGTCTCTTGAGTTAACTGGCACAAGCCTAATTTCCTTGACATCAATACAGGATTCAGATAAGTCTCTTCCAGTTAGGTTAAATGAAATAGAATCTTATTAAGACGAGGTGTTTGGGGTTGTTTTGGGGTCTTTTTATGATTTCTAGATAGTCATCAAAACAAGGCATCTCAAACAGATTCTATTAGAGGCTGACTAGAAATAGATTTGGAAATTCTATAGACAGATGTACTCAGCAAGATGTTTTAAAATAATCCCTTAGCATATATTTTTAAAATATATATTTCTAAAATAGGTATTTCCCAAATATTGCCTCCATGCTTCCTGAATTGTAGCAGTAAACTCCTTTTTTCTCTCTCTCCACTACTTAGAAAATAAATTCAGACTCAATGTGTCAGGCCAAGGATCATCTGACTCACTATGCTTCATCTAGCAATGGCCATAAGTGAATACCTAAGGAGAAATATGAAGAAACTAAACATATGCAATACTTCCAGAATTATCTCAGCCTCCAAACATTTTCATTTCAGTGGATTCATGGAACTGCCTCTGGTTTTTATATAATTAGTAACTTTAAATCTCTTTAACTTCCACAGGCTTGTTTCATCTCAAGTCTGTGTGATCTTTTATTTTCAGAGAGACCATCTGACAACAAATTTCATGTCTCCCATTTTCTCTTCTTTTTGAGTCCAGATACTACTGACTTCATCAAAACTTAATTCTTTTTGAGAAGAGGGGAAAAACAATCTCCCTTCTCCTCAACATTCACGATTTTTTTAGACTTCTTTCATATTTACCCTGAGCCACCTCTTTTCGGGGCATGATAATTATAGTTGATTCACTTATTTCTCATATGAAAGGTATTCTATATGCTCAGTAACTTTTCCTACTCTTAAAATTTTCCCCCAACTCTTTAAGTTTTCAACTGTTCAACTCCTGTCTTCCTACAATGACTCATCTCCATACCTCTTATTACACTTTTGGCCCATATCTTTTCAGCTACCACTCTAAATTAAGCATACATTTTCTTACTCTAGTTTTTGTTAACCTCTTTCTTTTCACAAGGACTCCTACTTTTCAGATTTTCTCCCATTGCACTGCTGGCATACGCCTTCATCACATACTCATCTCACACTCCTACAAGCTGCCAGTACATTTCTTCCTACCTGCTGCTTCTAGCTTTTCTCCACTGTCCAGGGAAGGACGGATAGGAAATGGAAATATCTGTGAAACTCAGAAGCTTCTTAGTCAAAGACATAAGAGCTGCAGAAACTGATATTTCTTCTTCCTGCCATAAACTTGAAAAGAGTGCTGTGAGAATGAAAGCATAGATGGTGTGATTAATTTTATCAGACAATGGTCTTATTTGTAGATATCTGCTACACTGAAGTAGTTATCTGGACTGGTTGTTTATAATCACTACAGAAAAAAAAAGAGATGGTCTACTTAAACATCTCTTATATAGACACTTATCTGTTAGATATACTCTACAACATGTAAAAGGAATGAGAACCTAATTTTCCCCAGTTCACATCAGCAGAATTTACAGGTACCTTAGCAGGAAAAATTGCCAAATTGTCTTAACTTGCTCTGGTAGATTCCTGCATGTAGAACAACAATTTGTGGTTCAGTGTCTGTGTCTCCTTGCTTGTCATCCCTGACTACATATATACTACATCAAGAACCTAGTCTATGAGAAGAGGTTTCTACCTTCTTGCATGCTTGCCCTGGTAGTTTTTAGCTATTGTTGTTAGAAACAACAAGAGCAACAAAAAAAAACCTATGAGGTTTTCCAGCTGAGGAAGAAGGGAACTCACACAGAGATCATCACTACTATTTATCACAAGACTAAAATCTGCTTAGTTTTCCAATGACCATCTTTCTCTTTGCTTCTGTTCTTTCTAATCAGTAGTTAATCACTACTAAAATTCTCAAAGTTATTTATTTCCTAGATGATACATAGGAAACTTTTAAGGAGTTTCTAAAGAATTATAATTTTTTTTTTTTTTACTTTTTTTGCATATTACATTATTAGTAAAGTCGATTTGGGCTTTGAGATCTCTGAATCACAGAAGTACAAAATCATTTATGTTGGAAAAAACTTTTAAGATCATTGAGTCCTTTTAAGTACATAGTAGAAGTAGGTAGAATACGACAGGTAATTCTCCAGGTGGGCTGGAATGACATTTCTCTCCTCTAACATTAACATAATTAGTAGGTAATTGTAATATTTCTTTCTAGTGGAACAAATGAAGCAATGGTTCAAGTAGAACAGAGAAAGTGATTCTGCAGTTCAAATGATGTTGCTGTATATTTCTGTACTAAAAAATCATTATCCATTCTTGCTAAAATGTTACTGCTTCATTAGCAGGAAAATCTTGAAAAGTACAAGTAATGTTTGGGTTTTGAAACATGCATGCTCACAAACAGTTGCAATTAACCAGAACATGTAATCTGTCCACTTACGTGATTACTGCTGAATGTCTAATATTGTGCACCATTTTACCAGCTGAGAAAAGGGTATGCTGCTCAGATATAAATCTAAGATTCATTTATAAATGTTAAAAATTTTGCAGTAGTTCTTTGCCAGAACTAAAAGACAGTTCTTATAGCTGTCATATTGAACATACTTTGTCTCTCCAAAAACATGATTCTTGAAAAGCAGTGGCTAGATTTTCAAAGCTTCCACAGTGATGAATTGCTTCTGCTCAGTAGTCACTGACAGTCCTACAGAGATAGAATCATAGAATGGTAAAATGGTAGAATGGTAGAATCACAGAATGGCAGGGGTTGGAAGGGACCTTTAGAGATCATCTAGTCCAACCCCCCTGCAGAAGGAGGTTCACCTAGATCAGATCACATAGGAACATGTCCAGGCAGGTCTTGAAGACCTCCAAGGAAGGAGATGTTTCAGTCCCCTTATCATCTTGATGGTCCTGCACTGGACTCTCTCTAGAAGTTCTCTCCTCTTGAGCTGAGGAGCCCAGAACTGGACACAGTACTCCAGATGAGGCCTCACCAGGGCAGAGTAGAGGGGCAAAAGAACCTCCCTTGACCTGCTGGCCACACTCTTCTTGATGCATCCGATGCTGGGAGAATGGTTATATCTCTTCTTGTGCTTGCGTCAAAATACAACTCAGATACTACTGTGTGTATGGGAAAGGAGGTGGAGAAACAGAAAACAAAAATGAAAGTGGAGAGATAAGGTGGAAAATCCCTGCTGAGAAGCCTACTCTGACAAACAAATGGAAGCAGACTGTGGAAAACAAGTAACAGAAAAGCAGAAACCCTGCATTGTTTGGTGGAGCCATGTTTCCAAAAGTCCCAAAGCTATAACTATTTTCTCACCTAATAAAAGCTCTTTCTGAAAGGCTAAGTAACTTATTTTCTCTGTCTCCCTTCTCTGTCCAAAATACTACCAGGAAGCAGTAGCTATTAAACTGAAGTTAAGTCAGGTAACAAAAAATTCAGCCGACAAATATTTGAAATGACTGCACAAATCCAATTTTATCACACTTAATTGCTACTGCAAGTTATTTATCTCATACTCCATACTTCTTTCTCCTTGGATTCTTCTGTTGTACCATGGATTTCTGTGGATTCTATGTTCCTCATCCAAGAACTGTGCCTTTTAAAAATCTAATTCACCTAAAATATCTTGGTTAACTCCACGGGCCTTTCAAATGTGTGAACCTGAATCTATCAGTGATACAATGTTGTTGTAGTTTTGCTCAGCCAGCAATGCTCACTGCTTCCTC
Organism: Colius striatus; assembly: GCF_028858725.1. Taxonomy (NCBI): domain Eukaryota; kingdom Metazoa; phylum Chordata; class Aves; order Coliiformes; family Coliidae; genus Colius; species Colius striatus. The sequence goes on from NC_084759.1 coordinate 57,225,098, forward strand.
ACTGCTCCATATTCACCCCCATGCTCCTTAGGATGGCCAAGACCTCAGTGAAACCGGAGGAAAAAAAATAACCAAGGTTGTGGATTGAGACAAGGGCAGGGAGGGCTCACTGCCAATTACAGTTCTGGGCAAAACAGTCTCCAGTACTCAACTTAGAGAGGAAAGTAGGAAAGTTTATTCTACTACCTACAAGAAACAGAACAGAACAGAAAGCAAAAAGGGAGTAGAATGATGAGAATATTGCAACCATCACTTTAAGATATTTCTTTAAGCACTTCTGCAGATAGAGGGTCCCTCCCATAGGTCAGGGCCTCTTCTGGGCATAATTTTAATGAGCTTATTTGGCATGGGTTTTTTCCCCACAGATACAGCTTCTGTGAATAGGGAGTACCTCACAGTGGACATGGCCTCTCCTAGCAATAGTCATTGCCCCTGATGCAGAGTCTTTAATTAAATGAGTCACTGCCCCTGATTCAGGATCTTTAATGAAGTGCAAACAAATCTATGCTTCACCACTCCTCTCTGCAGGATGCAGAGGAGTCTCCGCTCCAGAACACTTTCTCCTCTCTTCCCTCACTGACCTTGGAGTCCGCATGGTTGCTTCTCTCTCTTCCTACTCCTTGACCATCATCAGTTGGAACAGAAGAAGGGCAGAACAAGAAGAAACAGGAAGAACCCTCCTCTTCCTCTTTCTTCTTTTTCTTAAAAAGTGATTGTGAGGGTATCTAATTGGCTCAGCCCCAGAGTGGGTCTGGCTCAGAGCTGGGTAGACTTTCAAGTAGCTTCTTACAGGAGCAACCTTTACAGCCCCTTCCCCCTTACCAGAAACAACTTCATATCAAACCATGACATATGTCTGTAATACAAAAGTCTTAGGGGGTTGTAGTATTCAAGCTGCACAGATCTACAATACAGATTCATGTATTTAAGTGATATGTCTTGATACTTTTCATAGTTAATAAAGAGATATCTAATGTACTGACCACTTGACCTGTTTAAAGATGTGTGCAAGGATGAGATTATTTCTGCTTGTTGCTCTGCATTTAATTGAGGGAAGTCTAGATGATTAGCCTTGAATGTAGCCATCTATAACAATCTGAAATTAGGTGGTCTGAATCACCTTTTGCTTTTGCCATTGAGATGAATACAGATATGCTTCAGCCCCATGTGACAAAGAGGAGGCAACAACATTAGAAGGCAGCCAAGAATACCCCTTTCGTTGGGATTGCTTTGAAGGCAGTGACACACCTTCTGGCCACAGATCAGTAAGGTCTCCACAAAAACATGTAGCTGGTAAGTCACAAATAGGAGAGACCCAGCTGCCCTCAGCCATCTAGAAACCATCTTAACCATCAGTCCAAACTAAATTCTTTGGATTGCATATAAATTTAAAAAAAAAATGATGAACCGTCTTGCCACTTAAGTCCATTAATGCATTTCTCTTAAATTCAGTCTCAATATTTTCATTCCATTCTTTTTTTTTCTTGCACTTCTTTCATACCTTTCACTGATTGATATTTCACTACTTTCATTACACCAATATTCTGAAGTTGCCAACAATAAGAATAACTTCTCAGTACCACAATGAGAAATATATGTCAGTAAAATATGGCAGTTAATAGCTGTTTGAAATCTCAGACATCTGTTTTCTTACAATTATTTTACAAAACCATATGGGAACAAAAATGACAGGATGGAAATTACTTATTCGGAATGGTAGGTAAAGCTGCAGAATAGGGACGCATATCAAATACTTTTCTTTTTAAATGAAGATAGGTCACAGTCATGAAATCAGGTCGAAAAAAACCCTTTAAGATCAAGTCCCACAATTGGCTTTACACGTGTGGCCCCATGAATTCACACAGATCACATTGTGGGAGAGGAATCTGAAGTCATGTCATGCTACAATACACTGGTTTTACACACAAAAACCAACCAACCAACCAAATCTACAACATTATTTAGCTATGAATCATTTCTAAGACAAAAGAGTTTGAAAGACGAGATTTCAGAGCTGTGCAAATACTAGCAATAAACTGCTGAAATAGTTGCCATTAGGTTGAACATGGATTAAGAATAACTTCCATTCTGTTAATTGCATTTGAATCATTTGATGCTGGATGGATTCAAACAGCTTTCAATTTACATGATGCCTTTTCAAGGTATGTCAAAGCTTTTTATTACACTTAGAATTTTTCCTAAACAAGAAACTCTAAATGTAATCTGCCATTACTTATTATAAACTTTTTTTATACCACCTAGCCATAGAGGAAAACATAGTAAGTAGGAATCCAGAATGGAGCATCTATTTAAGATATCTAGTGGAAACATTTTTCAAGATAAAGAAGGAACGTATATTTCTAAATATACTTTTAAGTAAAGCAATTATTTTGATGACTGTTATTTTCTTCTTAAACCAAGAAACCCTAGAAACATAATTCTGTTTTGAAGTATTCTTTTAGCTTGGTCCTAGGTAACAGACAGATGTATGTTAAGCATATATAAGTTCATATTTGTCTTTAAAACTTGTCCATGCAAAATTTACACGCACTGATTTTCAAGCGTGTCTAATAACTACTTATATTTTTCTATTCTTACTGCACACCCAAGGCAGATCCAGTAAGAATTCTCATTGTTTCAAGGACATTCAGCCTCAAATCACAAAAAGGTGCTTAGAATAATACAGTATGTCAATACTTATTCACTTCTTTTGAGAACTTGGTGTATGGGCAAAATAAAGATCACTTGAGGGGAAAAAGTGATTGGTTTATAAAAGTGGTTTGCTTTAGAAACTACAAGCTGTTCTCCAATATACGTTGAGTGACACTATACTCTGGATTTTGCAAGGTGCAAAACACACTGCCAGCAGAGTAACAATATTCTCACTCTAAAGGACTGTATTACAGTCTTTGACTAAAAATAATAAGAAAAACATGTCAGCTGAACAGATTTACCACATTATCTGAATTGCAGAACTGAGGAAGGAGGTAAGTGACATTAAATTAAACTTTGACAGACATAAAAGACGACACAATCTTATCTAATAGTAATTGCCTAATCCTGTCTATTTTTGAACTCCCTATATTATTTGAAGGTTTATTATATACTAAATAAATTTAGTATATTTTGAGTTAAATGAGCCTTGAATGAACCTCTGCAGGTTAGAATCTCACTCTGTACATCCAGCTGATCCTGTCATTTCTGCCATAACCATAGAAGGGGAAAAATATATCTGAAAGCATTACCTGTGTACAGCCCAGCAGTTAGCCTAACTGAACTGAAAAGGTGGAAGGAGTTTCATATGAGCTGTGTGCCAATAATTCTAATGAACAGAACCATACAGTAAATTTCAGCTTTTGTTTAAAATAAAACCCAAAACCAAAAGCAAACATCACTTTTTAGTTGAATAAAAGAGAATATTCAAGATGCCCTGACCTTAAAGTTTTTCTAAAAAAAAAAAAAAAAAAAATTAACCCCACAGCAGTTACTCTTTACTCCTGTGCTTGTAGAAGTATTCAGTTCTCTCAACTGAGAATTTCTTGCACAAATGGAAGATACCATTGCACACAGAATTAAATTACTTTTCTTGTTTATCTAATATCTAATCGAGATAGCCCTTTTGTCTTCCTTAATAGAAAAAGACAAATCATCCTCTGGAAAGATCTATATCGCCCACTCACTGTATAGGGTACCTCTTCAGTTAGCTCAAGTTTGCAATCTAAACATCACAGCTGCCTAACATTACAAGATTTTATTGATCTGTAGATTGAGCTATTGGTCTTTGCCTCACACATTCAGCTGGCTCTCTGTTCTCTTAACACATAAATTATCATTATATGCTAAGGCCTGAGAGAAAGGGTGTGGTAATGGGTGCATGGCAAAGATATATGGGAACAGGCAAGGAGAAGTAGAAATTTTTAAAATTAAACCACAGGAGTAAGGCAAAAGGAAAACTTTCATAAATTTAGAAAAGCAAATTTGTTAGAGTATTAGAAGCAGATACATCTGCAATGAGGGGGTAAAGCTCTGCACGAAATCTTACCTCAGCACATCAAATATATACAGAGAAATGCTAATATGCTAAAGCTACTTTCCTTTGGCTTCCTAGTTAAAAGCTCCATGTGGTAATTTCTGATATTTTAACCACTTCCTGGGTCCCTTGGTTAGATTTTAACTACAAGTTCCACAGGAGCCAGAGGGACTTTCCTCTGTAAAGCCTCTGTAACTGCTGAGTAAAGACCTCAGAATTTGTCTTGCAATATCCCGGAGATGTTATCCACTTTGTAAGGATAGAAGTTCCTGTTCAATAAAGAAAAGTCATACCATTTCCTTGTGGATTTTCAACAGCCCTGTTCAAATATTTCTTCCTTTAATTTGTAAAGTTACTTTCATGCAAGGAGCTCAGTGGATAAGAAACATTTTATGTGAATGCTCCAAATAAGGAGGAAGAGACGAACATGAGATAAATTTCTTTTCTCAACTCATTAGTGACAGAGAAGCAAACCTTTAGGCTTTATCCTGCTCTGTCATAAGTAATCCGGCTTTGACTTCAGAGAAAGAATCCTCTCTCTGAGGAGAGAGGATTTCTAGAAAAGCCACAATCAGCTAAACCAATCATGGCAGGATATGGTATGCATACAACAGTAGACAGTGAACTATAGATCAACTATAGCATTATAACAGCAGTCAGAACTGCATACAATTTAGATCAAATCCATGGAAGGATTAAATTGTGTCTCATTCTTTTTTCCATTTCTCTTGCAATTACATTTGGAGGATTAACACTGCTGGAAGGTAAAAGCCACTTTGGCAGATGGAAATCTGGTAAGACCAAGTATCATCGATAAGATTCTTCTAGGTGATGATTATGGCCAGTTAATCCATGCAAAATAGATCATTAGCATTATTACTAGCACCTCCAAATACACAGTAGGTACAACCTGTTGAATCAAGGCATTGAGTATGTGCCAAATAAAGTACATGGCCATTTAGATATGCCTGTATTTTCATACCTCCTGTCAAGTATTTTATACATGCCATTGCATCAAGAGCTGTTTCATCTACAGACTGCTGTCTTGAGATTTTGAAAGGAAGAAGATTACAGTACACTAATAAAATGTAGTAAAATCAAGAGTTTTCTGTGATGCTAATCCACAGTTAGGTCTCCCACACATCTTATTAACAATAGTATTTATTCCAACTACAGCATAGATACATTTATGCCATTTATGCCAGGCTGCATTTTGAACTATTATTGGGCCTAAAGTATGGTACGGTTACTTAGGTCTAAAATACAGATGGAGTGTACATCAGAAAGGGATCAGTTCTAAGAACCACCAAAGAATTATCTGGGAATAATTGCACTTAACCCAATGGCTGTTTACACATTTTTTACCTTTTAAGACACAACAGTTTGTCAAGATCAGAATTTTTAAATGGTCCTATATTCTAACTAAGTCCTATCTACACTACTAGGTTGTATTGCTGCTTTTATTTTCATAGAATCATAGAATGGTAGGGGTTGGAAGGGACCTTTAGAGATCATCTAGTCCAACCCCCCTGCAGAAGCAGGGTCACCTAGATAAGGTCGCATAGGAACATGTCCAGGCAGTTCTTGAAGACCTCAAGGAGGGAGACTCCACAACCCCTCTGGGCAGCCTGTTCCACTGCTCTGTCACCCTCACAGTGAAATAGTTTTTCCTTATGGTATGTACAATCACTGCAGTGTGTACATAGTCATTCTTAACTTGTTAGAATAACACATAAAGCATCTGATTTTTGTTCTACTGGTTTGGTATTTGACATCCCTTTGGCAGCTGCTGTAGCTCAGAAAAAAACTTTGTCTTTTCTCATTAGTCAGGATTTCAAGACCTTTAAGAGACGGATCCAGATTTCAACTCAAGTGCAGCTATGACCTGGATTTTAGAATCAGTTAGAACATTCCCCATCTCTTCTACTATAAATGAAAAGATGATTGCTTCTATCTTGCATGTCTTTATTACTGCAAAAACAGGCTTAACAATATTAACTGATTTAGTGGCTGTTTTGTGTTGAGACACTTGTACTAACAATATATTATAGTATTTTTAAATAACAGTTATAGAAGGGTGGCTTTTCAAGAGTTTCAGACTTAATATGTTGATTTAAATATTAATAAATTAATATCAAAACTGCTTTAAAATGGGGTTTTTTCAGTATCACATTTACTCACTTCATAAATATAGCGTAATACAAAAAGTCTTTAGAAAGAAAAAATGTGAATGACATAAAAAAGAGTAATTTAATATCATGTTAACTCATTCTATATGATACCAGTTAATACTACACCATGACAAAGACATGGTGTAAAGTATTCCCATATGATTTTATAACCATTAATACAAGAATTCCATATTTTACAACATCAACAAAACAGATGAAGCTCATCTACCCCAAGTACAGAACAGTGAAAAGAGCAAATGTCTTGTGAGGAGTGGAAATGAGAACAATGTGTCTGAGTTTAAACGGTGGAAGTAAGTTGCGAAAGTCATGGATGAAGTAATTATTTCTGCAGTGGGGTTTTGTTATTCCTGCATTCATTTTATAAACATGTCAAGGCACACAATGCAGGAATTTCAAGAAAAAAAATGACCAGTTTATTTGACATTAGAGAAAGTCAGATTTGGACACCTAGAAACTTTTTTAAGAATCCTTTCGAAAATATAGGATTTATTAGGAGAATAAAAGAGAGGAATTTATTTAAAATATTTAAAATATGTTTCTGATCTGAAAATATTCTATGAGCCTCAACTGGCTTTCTTAAAATAGTGGGATTTCTGAAACATAATCAAGGGCATATCAAATCTTCTGAGAACAAATAACTGTGCCAGTATCTCAGATCTTCTCCATATGTCATTGATTTTTTTTTTTTTCACATAAATATCTATCTTAAATTGTCATTTGAACAAAAAAGCAAAGATGCTCAGAGTATGCTGGGATAGAAAGGAAAATAAATAAACCCATATTAAATAAGATCACAAGTAGAGGAATCATCAAATGCAAACTCTGATAAAAGCACCAAAAATATTGTAGACAGTATTCAGAGGACCAGGGGTTCACACTGTGTTTCAAAGTCTGATCCTTTTTTAAGCATCAGTGAAGATTTTACTAAATGTCAGAGAAAAATTGACAACTGTATAGCTGGGGGCTGAATGTAAACGACAAAAAGAGAAAAAATATTTCTCTTTAATTATCTAAAATTTGAAACTTATGATTTCTTGTATTAGATGAGATCTAAAATTTTGGCATCTCAGCATTATTCTGCATTCTCTGTAACACACCTTGTTTTGTGTCTTGCCTTGAGTTTTGGATGAGATGTCACAAGTTTTACCAAAAAGAAATTGACTCGGGTTCCTAAGATACGGTCCTGGAAAATTGTTATTAGTTTTCCACCCTCATTCCTTTCTGGACTACCTCTTGTGAGTTAAGGTGTCTACAGAGATACATTGCAAAGCACTGTACTGTTTAATTTTGGAATTTCACAGTTATCTCCAGTCCTGTTTCTTCTCTTTTGAGACAATCTATAGCTCCTGTTGCAGGCTGATCAAGATCCAGATAGTACATATTCCTGTTACTAAATTTCCTACGCGCTGTGAATCTAAATGAGAAATTGTCAGACCAAATCCAACATAGATCTCTAGGAACTAACCTTGCAAAATTCATCTACTTTCTGAGGCTATTTTTTTTTACAAAGCAAGACCTGAGGAGGCTCTTACCTTAGAACTCCTACAAAGAGAACCTAAGATTTAATTTTGTATTGTATGTGTGCTTTCCATCAGTCTTTGAATGAATGAGGGAAACAATTTTACAGAGCAGTCATCAGAATCTGTTATGCTGCAGACTGACAATACCTTTCTTTCTTATTCTCCTTTTTCCACTATAACTGGATACTCTTGTCTCTGAGTAGAACATATTCAAAAGGAAGGGTTGAGAGTATGTCCTTCTTGCTGGCGATCCAGGCATGTATTCAAGCCTAGGCTGACGATGAGAATGCTTAGCTAGGGCTGGGAAAACAGCAACAGATTTCTGGATGGACATATCCTTAACACGTATTGATCAACCTCTTCAATTATGTGAGGATTAAATAAAAATCTCTTGAAGTTCAGAGCTACAAGACATTGAAGGTTATTAAATATATATGAATCTCCTCTGAAACAGTAAGCCACAAATGGTTGGATGCTTCAACAGAACAGAGAAATTTGCACTTTACCCTGAGTACTCACTGTTGGTCAGCACCAGATGCAGAATATATTGTCAGCTGGATGATTTGTTTGATCTTTCTTATAGTATGATAAAACACAGGCAAAAGAGACAACACACCTCCCACAAAATATTTTGGCAGACAACAGACCTTGCTTGTTCTGATGCTCTCTCAATGCATCTGCGATTGTCATAAAGCTGTTGTAAAAGTTATATTGCATTTATCTTGATATGTCTTTTGACTCGCTTATTGATTAACTGGAGTTGTACCTAGTTTCAGCATGGAACTACTCTAGAGTTGCTGAGCGCTGTCACCCCTGCATTGGCTAAAATATACAGTTGGTGGCAGCACTAACACCAAACATGCTTAGAGAAACAAAGAGCACTTAACCACACTTTGAAAAGCATGACTGGACTTGTGTTCCATGGAAGAAAGGATTGTAAGGCCTGAAATACCTGAGCCCTGTGGTGATTTAACCCTGGCTAGGTGTCAGGTGCCCACCAAGTTGTTCTATCACTCCCTTCCTAAACTGGACAGGGGTGAGAGAAATGTAATAAAGAGGCTGTGAGTTGAGATAAGGGCAGGAAATCATTCAGCTATTACCGTCGTGGATAAAACAAATTCAACTTGGTGAAAAATGGTTTGGTTTATTAATGAACAATCAGAACAAAGCAGGGAAAATAAGAAATAAAACCCCCTAATCTTGAGATACCTCTCCTCACCCCTTCTTCCTGCATCCCTACCTCCTCTCTTCCAGCAGCACAGGAGATGAGGGTTATGGTCAGTTTATCACAGATGGTCTTTGCCACTGCTTCTACTGTTCGTGCTTTCCACTGCTACAGTGTAAGATCCCTCTCATGAGACACAGTCCTCCACAAACTTCTCCAATTTGGGTCCTTCTCACAGGCTACAGTTCTTCACACACTGCCCAAATGTGGGTCTTATTCATGAGAAAACAGACCTCAGAATGAATTGCTCCAGTGTGAGTCTTTCAGAGCATCACAAAGTCCTGTCATCAAGTCTGATCTGGTGTGGGCTCCTCTCTCTATGGGTTCCCAGGTCCTATCAGGAACTTGCTCCACTGTGGGCTTCCAATGGGGTCACAGCTTCCTTCAGGTATCTTCCGTCTCTGGCGTGGGGTCCTTCAAGGGCTGAGTGGTTCTCTGCTTCCTGGTGGCCTCCGCGAGGCACAGTTGTCTCACCATGGTCTTCACTACAGGCCACAGGGGAATCTCTCTTGCAGTATCTGGGCACTTCTTTCCCCTCCTTCTCCACTGACTTTGGTGTCTGTGGAAATGTTGTTCTTACATTCTCATTCCCTTCTACTACTTCTGTAGAAACTTCTTCCTCTTCTCCAATATGTTATTCACAGAGATATTACCTCCATCACTAATTGGCTCGGCCTTGGTCAAAGGCAGGTCCATCTTACAACTGACTGCTATCGGCCCTATCAGATACAGATGAAGCTTCTAGTAGCTCTTTTTTAAAGAAGCCATTCCTGTAGCTCTCTGCTACCAAAACTTGGCCATAGAAACCCACTACACCTCTACTTCTTTTCTTTTTCATTTTTACCTTTACTACAGATGTTCCAAAAGTGTACAAGAATTATGTGGGAGTCTGCTTGTTGACAAAGCTCCGAAGCCTGTTGGGAATCCTTCTAACAGTCTCACAATGCAGGTGCTTAACTGTTGATGCCCAGGGAACATTCCTCAAAAGTCTTTAAACCGTTAATGTGGATTATATAACCAGAAATGTGTTGCAGTTGAGAAAATGGTTTTTCATTATTGGTAGAAACAACAAAAAGTATATTATTCACACTGCGTGAAGAAGCTTCAAATGAGATGGAAACATATTGGCACGTTTTAATTTAAGAGATACTGTGTGTAGGGTCAGTTCTCTCGAAGACGCCACCTTTCTTTGCATGTTAAAGTATCCCAGTGGAGATCCTTACTTTACACCAACAAATTAGTGTGACTTTTTTCTTTTCACTTACTATGAAGCACAGTGGTAAGTTTCTTATCAAAATACTAACAAATTTTTGCAGATTCGAGATTCATCCAGTTCTGATTTACCTCCAGTTCCCTAAGCAATGGAGGTCTTATTCTTCAGCAGCCTTATACTTCTTTTTCTCAAAAACCTTCATTGCCCTTACTTCTCTAGCTCCAAGCCCTGGCAGTCTGCCCAAATTGTCTTACCTGAGTACAAGTGGATTACCTGCTTCCCATTGCACTATAACTGGGTTTTATGCTATCATTGGTTGCATACATCTGGATTTTTGATTAAACTTTCCCACAGTAAAGAAAATTCTAGCCAGTCAGGTCAAACCAGTTGATGACTAAATAGCTCAAGTTACTGACCTGACCTGATGCTAACCTCCAGAAAAAACACTTTTCTTCTCAGTCTCAGAAACCTCAGTCAGGGTGTAGATTGTTTATTTTTAAAGGATAATTAAATGTATGAGTTAACTTCATCTAGCTTGTATTCTTCTTTTACAATCTTCTGGTATATTATGAAGAAAGTAGGAATAAAATAATTTTCACACTGGAAAGAAATAGTAATTTAATGTGTCTTCTGCACAAATAAACAAATACTGAGGTCAGCTTGTTAAAACTGAAACTTGGTCTTTATCTGTCATGCTTACTAAAGCAAAAATAATTTAACTCTGAGTTATAATATGGTGTCAAGCTTAATTGGGAATGCTTTCACTTTTCTTATTTAATGTATTTCTTTTTTAACATGTCTATGAATTGCTTGGGACAAATGTATAGTTCCAACGGGCTTCAGAGTTATATATGTTTCATAACTAATACAAAAGTAAATTCAAATATATATTTTGACTATTAAAAGGAGAATTCCCAGTACAAGATGAGTAAAGGAATTTTCTAACCCAGTCTAAGAATATAAATAAGCACATGGTAATATCCATATTTTTCCCATAGACAAGATTAGCCAAACCAATTTCTTTTCTAAATGGAAAGGCAAAAATATGTTTCTAATTTTTTTGTTTAGGCTGCATTTATGTTATTTTTCTATTACTAGTAATGTGTAAAGTTGGAATATTACATATAAAATCCCATGCTTATGAACATCATGATTGAGGGTAAAAAAAAATATATTTATGACTAATCAGTAGTTTCTTTCCAGCGTTTCACCATTCCACTGAAGACTGAATGATTTCTTTACAAGACAGCCATTACACAAGCATTCTGTTTTTTTCAACTTGAAATACAACATCCTGTTTTGTTTTCATAAAACAAGTTAACACACTTCCTAAAAAGAAAATAAAACACATGACATAACAAGCTTCAATCTTTTCTCTTTGGAAATAAAACTTTCCATTTTGTAGTGATTAGAATAACGACCAGACAGTTGGCTGATGGTACAAACATACCACTTTCCGTTGTTGATACCAGAGTTCTCATTTAGTATGAGCTTTAGTGTCATTTAACTATTAAAGTGCTAACATATCCAAGTCTAGAGGGTTCATTAGGTGAACTACTCTAACCTCCTGTAACTATTAAACAATAAGGAAAGACTTCTGTATTGATAACTGAAAATGAAAACATTACAGTCTTGAGAAAACTAACTTTTGTCTTACTATGAATTTTATTCCACTGACTGCTTTAGTGGTAAGTCCTGCTATGTTCTATGGTCTGAAAATCAGAAAAAGTTGTAAAATCATGGAATCATGGAATCATGGAATTGTTATAGTTGGAAAAGATCTTTAAGATCATTGAGTCCAACCAGTCACCTCAGATTGCCAAGCCTATCACTAAACCGTATCTCTCAGAACTTCACCTAAGTGTATTTTGAATGTCTCCAGGAATGGTGACACTACCACCTGCCTGGGCAGCCCATTCCAATGCTTAATAACCCTCTCAATGAAAAAGTTCTTCCTAATGTTCAATCTAAACCTCCCCTGGTGCAACTTAAATCCATTTCCATGTGTTCTATTATGCATTACCAGAGAGAAGAAACCAACCCCCACCTCACTACAACTTCCCTTTTAGTTGTAGAGAGTGATCATATCTCCTCTCAGCCTCCTCTCCTCTGGGCTAAACATCCTCAGCTCCCTCAGCAACTCCTCGTAAGACCTATTCTCTAAACTCTTCACCACTTTTGTTGCCTATGTCTGGACACACTCCAACATCTCAATGTCCTTGTAGTAAGAGACCCAGAACTGGACACAGTATTAAAGATGTGGCCTCACCAGTGCTGAGTGAGTTCCCCTAGTGAGTAATACTGCAGAAAATCTCATTTCAATTACTGTTTTAGTATTTGAATGACAGGATTTCACTTTAAACGACCTGCATCTGCTTCAAAAGTATTGTCACATGACCTAGCTTCTCATAAAACACAAACTGCCATGGCATGATTGCCATGACAGCACCCTTTATCAGCCCACTGTTCCAATATCTTACCAGGTTTTAGTTTAAAATTGTTAAGCTCCATATCTTTAATTCACTGGGCTACTAGGATATATGCTATTCTGGACACAGATGTTCCTCTAAACCACTGTACTCAAGATTCATGGATCTACTGAGAAGGACAGCAAAAGAGTGAGTATAGCTGTATGGGTAAAGATAGTTAGGAAATGTGGTTTGAATCCACAACCTCAGGGATGGGCTTCTCACTTCATATTTAACTGCTTTGATCAGCAGTGAATCTCTCCTTTTAAAGAGGATCTAATAGATATCCAATTTCTGAAGCAAGTTTGCAGAAGTCTACCTTCAGGACAGGATTTCAGTCTGTACAGTTAGAGCGAACAGAGGTATGAAGATGTTCAGGAAGTGATGCTGTATACTCCATATAGGGATTTAGTCTGTTTTATATAAAGCTTAATTCTTTAGGAGTCTATCTTTGAAGTCAAATCAAATAAAGCAATGAATTGTAAAGTGTAACTGAAATTTGAATGTGCTTCAGATTAAAAAGAAAAATCACTCCACTGTCCAACATAAAGAGTCCTAACCTGAAAATCCCTTAACATCTTCAAATAATAACTCTAATATGTTGATGTTTTTTTCTGCAGGGTTTCTCCCCATACAAAACTTGTGACGATACTAATGAACATTATGTTGAGGCATTGTATCTATTTTGTGAGATCAAAAGCATGTCTGAATTCTTAGGTCAGGTTGTACACCATGTCCTGAGACATAGCTGACCAACGTGCAGTTTCTTTATGAATATTTTATCCTCTGATATCCTTTCATTATTTCTCTTTTCCTATCCTTACTTCCAGTAGAGGGAACACAGGTATCTACATAAGTGATTTATATTATATATTTATTTTATATATGTATATATCTACATATTATATCTACATGAGCACATGTGACCATCATCTGGAGCTATACAGATGAGAGGGAAAGGAAACTCTGAGGACTGTCATCACAAGGATAAGGATTATTCTTTGACAGACAAACAAAAGAAAAATTAAGTTTCAGAAAGCTATATTTTGGACATACTCTCCTCATGCACTCACATTTTCAATTAATTTGTACTGCTAATAGTAAAATACAAAGTCCTTGTATAGCTGTACAGCTCTGCTACATGCATCACTGATGTTACTCACTAGAGTAGAATTACCATTTTTGCAGCTCCAGGCACTAAATTTGAGAGCTTTGCAAACTGTTCCTGTGCAATTTGTGAGTAGAAACAATGGTAATATGTGTGTTGAATAGATTGTTTGCTGTGACTTATTTGTCCAGTCCTCATTTCAAGCCTAACTACACTATATTGTCAGCACTCTAGTAATAAATAGCTTCCCTGAATAAGAGGCTTTTGTTGGAGTTTCACCTGTTCTTGTTGCATATGCACACCTGGCAAGATTTAGATAAATAATCCAAATAATCAAAAATGAGAATGGGAGTTCATGTCAGTTGAATGGAAGAGTCAATTCTTAACAAAAATATGTCTTTAAATATTCCAAACCCTAGCATACAACTACAAATGAGTATTCAGTTAAACCTAATGAGAATCTCTCCTTTCTATAATCACATCTAACACATACAGCTTTGACATGAAAGCAAGCATACTTTCCCTCTCTCATTTTTGGGTCTAGAATTGCAGGTCTGGATTTGTTCTCTTAACAAAACATCTGCAAATAAAGGTTTTAATCTTGTCAGTGCAGGAAGTTACTGTCTGGGCTGTGTTCCTGAATTTCATTCTCTTCATTTTCTTATTTTAAAACAAAACATTGTGACTTCCCATGCCACCTGCAGAGTTTTTAATGCCTATCTAACTGTCTCCAAATCTTGTTCCCACATACAGAACAAACTGCATCCATTCTCCTCCAGGTTGAGTGTATCCTCAGTGAGAACTGGTTCTACAGCTTTACCTTTTCTGCAGGTAAGGGAAATACCCAGAAAGGGAAAAATTTGGTTAATGAGCACTCTTCCCACCCAAAGAAATGCTAGCTAAACTAAAACTCCCTAACATAAACGTGATTTTTTATGTTTACCAATATACTTGATCTGCTGTATAAAAATAGATTTTTAACACTATATAAAATAGCTTCAACACTCTTGCTATAGACTCTTTGTTCTTTACTGATGTTGCAAGTCATATATATTAACTAGTGCTCAGACACTATTTGATTTTTTGTTATTTTCCTTAGATATAATAGCAATTTATCTACATTTGAAAGTAATTTATAAAATTTAATTTTAATGTAAGTATGCTCTTAAAAGTAGTACTAAATTAAATTCTAAGGAAGGGATTTACGAGTATCAGGAATATTTTACAAAAGGCCTTAGTGGGGTTTTTTCTTGTTTGAGCCTTCCATAGCTGCAGAATACAGGTAATTACAGAGCTGAGATTTTGTAGTATCAAACAGTAATCAGAATTTATTGTGCAACATTATACAAAACTGTTTTGAAAAATTTTTTCTCTGACAGAAAAAAATGCAGATTTAATTGATTTTTTTTTTTTTTTTAAAGATACAGGAAAAATCTTGAAACACAAAAACTGTTGAAGATTTAAGTGGAAATTTTAGTCAAAATTAATGAGAATAAAGGAAGTAGGCATTTTTACCTTCTTATTTATCAGGTGAGTATTATCTGAAAAGACTAGATGAAAATCATGTTGAACTTTGAGAATGTTAGGAAGACTGACAGGTTTCTCAATCATATTTATTTAGTGTCAATAGTTATCAGGTCAATAAATTTAATGGATTTGAACTGTTTTTGTTGCAAATCTTTCAAACAATGTTCTTATTCCATTAAGATTCAATAGTAATCGTTTGACAGTGACACTTAACATCCTAAACAGTGTACTGGAAATAATTCTTCTAACAGTAAATTAAACTTGCCAAATGTAAAGCTTTACCTCTTTGTTCAAATCACAAATACGATAAAATACATTTTGTGTCAAGAAATTAAAAAGCGATAATGACAAAAAGCTGTGGTTTGCTTATTTCTTTGAGGAGACTATCAAGAAAGTGAATGCTGTTTTATGCAGTTCTCAATCGAGCACGAATATGATTTTACATCAACTGGTGACTTGCCAGTGTAAGACTTGTAGAATACAAGCCAAAGAGCTTTTTTCCAGAGCAATATGCAATACACTAGATTAATATGGTTCACTCTTGCCAACAGTTACTCCTATGACCACATTCACACTCCTGATTTCAGTAGGGCTCTTCACATGTTAAGCATATGTAACAGTTTGAAGGATCAGAGACCATATAGTTCTGTGAAATGTATAGCTGTATAGCTATGATGGAAATTTTATAGGTTGATGGAAATTTAAAGATATGTTTAAGATTAAAATTATACTCTAAAATTCACTGAAGAGTGTTTACGTATTGTTTTATTTCTTTCGGTATTACTTTTTAAAGTATTAATTTTTATCTCTTGGCTACCAAAGACTAGTTCTAAAAGCAACGTTACCACTGAAGATGTGAACACAAATTAAATATATAGTCGTACATAATAGCTGGATTTTCCTTAATTTGATCTAGATAAAAATAAAGTCTTTATTTCCATGTTTCTTGCCTATGTCTTCTTCTTTGACTTTCAAACTGCCAACCCAGTAATGGATGCATCTTAAAAATAAATATACATATGTTTTTCATACACTTTACAGTCTCCAAATTTAGTTAAAATAAATAGCTTATGAAATAAATGCAGATAACCTTTTTTATTTCCTCTATATTTATCGTTGTTTTGCCAGTTTCAAAGCAGGTACATTAGCAAATGTAGTAAGAACAAATGTCTCAACTCATCGTTTTTTCTATATGTTTTTTATTTCCTATACCAAACTGGTGTTTCTTAACTGCTCACTGTATGATCTCCAAATGAAAAACAGTCCAGTATCTCTTGCAGCAATAGTCTGTCCCTTTGTTTCTTAAGTGGAAACATCCTCCAAATATCAAAGCCACATTCACTGAAGGCACTAGCTTTTTCTACAACTATGTACATAACATATGGGAAAATACCAAGTGTAATAAACTCCTTGCCAGGACATCATGTGAGTGAGTCTCTATTTTCACTCCTGCACTGAGAACCATCATAGCTCAGCCTGAAATTTCTTTTCCTTTCATTGTGCAGATCAAGGACTTATTAGGATGTTATAGCAGTTCCTCCCACAATCCATATATCAAGATATCCTTAGCATGAAATACACAAAGGACTGGTAATCACCCCAGCCTTGTCCCAGGATGAAACTGGGATGCAGCCAGAAGGTGCATCTGGACCCAGCCCTCCTGTGTTCTGTCATCAAGACGTGACTAAGTCATTTAGTGTGGTCTGTACCGGATAGACTACCATATGCTTCAGTTCCCTTGAACGCATCTTTTTTTTTTTTTTTTTTTTAATGCCTGGAACATATATCCAGAGGGAATTCAAAGATTTTTGACATTTGTTCAGGATTTCTGGATGTCTGGCAACATAATCAGAGCCGTAGAGGAGAAAATCTGGACATATCCACTCCACATGCACACATCAACTTTACAGTGCATTTTCAATGAGGCCAACCAATCCACTATGCGTGTGCTGCACAGATGGCCTGTGTGTACACTGTAAATATGATGTAAAAATTACTGAGAAACACATGCACAGTTAGTCTGTAGCTTCCTGGAAGCCTCAGGCTCATTGCATTTACCCTTAATATGCAAATGCGTGGCAAACTGGTTTGGGAAATCCTCTTCAGCATGAGAGGGATACCCAGGAGTAGATGAAACATGGAAGCTAACAACAGTGTTGCATCTTTACACTGGTTCCTGGAAATAGTGCAGGACTTTGTGCAGGTAAAAAATACCTAGCACATTGATGTACACAGACCTCCCTAATTACCATCTGACACCACAATGTCTCAGCTTTTGAAGTAGTTCAAAAGAAGCTGATGGACCATATGTGATGTGATGCAGGAAATGTGCAGTCATGACCAAGCTCAGACTACTCTATGGACAATTTAACCCAGAAAGTTCTGCAAGAACACCAAAACCAGCTTCCTCATAAGCAAGCTTGCGCTATCCTCCCTGAGAGAGAAAGTACATGTCAACAAATGTTAAAAATACTTTGCAACCAAGAATGAGGAAACTACCATCTGGAAGAGATCAGAGGCAAAATCGTCACTCTTTTTTCACACACAGCAAACAAACAAGCACCCACAGTGAACAATTTTGGGAAAGCAGGTAGCATCAAAAAGAGGAAGCCTTAGGGAACGGGCTGCGGCTCAAGGCTGTGAAAGTCAAAGGCAGGTATAAAAGGAAGTTGAGAAAGAGGGAAGCTGGAGCTAAAATGAAAACTTGAGAGTACTTTGCTCTGTAAATAAGGTGAAAATTGCTTCAAAGAGATGAAAAATATTCTGTAATGTGATAGTACTATATAATTGTTAAATGATCAATTGAGAGTAATGTTAGAGCCTCACAAGAGGACAAGCTGTGCTAATTGCAGGCTATTAGCTAGCCTGTAATCAGGTTTAAAATAAGCCTGAAAGTCCAGAAAGACCAACTCACTCGACATCATTTAGCACTTGAAGTGTATCAGGGAAAAAAATTTGCATCTTTCCCATATTCAAGTTCAGGTTTATTAATCATAGAATCATAGAATGGTAGGGGTTGGAAGGGACCTTTAGAGATCATCTAGTCCAACCCCTCTGCAGAAGCAGGCCCACCTAGATCAGCTCACATAGGAACATTTCCAGGCTGATCTTGAAGACTTCCAAGGAAGGAGACTCCACAATTAATGTTCAATTCTTTGTTGAAAATTCTGAGAAAACAGATTTTTTTTGTTTATTTGTTTTCCTTACAGTCAGGAATCAGACACCTATATGAAATTTTCAACTTTCTTCTTTTTTTTTCCTCCCTCAGCTTTTAAATTTCTAACCAATATCATCATACAGAAAGTGTGAAACAGTAAATCCTAACACCTTAAAAACAAGAAAGCGAATTTTTTTTTTTTTCAAAAAAAACCCAAAATAAAACATCAAAAAAATCCATGCTAGAACAAAATTTATTTTATTTGGTTACATTTTGAGGTTGTTTAGAGACATTCAGATTATCAGGATTGACAATATTGCAAATCATGTCATCTTATGTGATCTAGAAAAGATAAAACAAATAAGAAGGTTCATGTTTAATGAAGGTACAGAGGAACAAAACACTTCCCAAAGTCTACTATGGAATATAAATGCAGACCAAGAAAAGGTGGCAATCTCTGAAACTTAAGGATTTGCAGCTCTAGTGTCCTTTGAGATTTTGTCATGTAGTGTAAAGCATATAAAAATCTAGACTCTGAGAGAGAATCTTTAGCTTTTATATGATTTTTCCTCCTTAAACTCAGGACATCTTGCACAGCAAAGAAAGTAACAAAACAGTCATGTATCCAATTCCAGGGAAAGGCAATAAACTAAAAACCAGTTGTTACAATAGCAGCTTTCTATTGGATCCTTTTGACAGTTAGAATAATTTTTATATAATCAAAATTAAAATGCACTTAGCAAGAGATTTAACAATAAAAGATGTCATACTCCATTACAGAAATCATAGACATTATTCTAAATACATTCTGCATTAGTGTGTATACACACATGTGTATGTATGCTCAGAAGTCCCTATGCCCCAAATTATTTCTTATTTAAATACATTAATTGAAAAAGAAATTGGATTGGATGAGATTATTTTGTCACTACTCATATTTAATGTTGTCTTTCCTATTTCTCTTCTGGCTAAAACCGAGTACACAGATTGTGACAACTGGATGATTTTATTTTACTTTACTTTTTTTTTTTTTAACACAGCAGAGACTTTGGGCCTAATTTTCTGATATTATTGCCAAAACTGTATTTGGGAAGAAGATGCATGCCAGGATTTGTGATCCTATATTGACAAAATAGAATTGGAACTCGAGCAGCAGGTAAGTGCCAATGCAAACTAATAATTATCAGTTTAATTAGTCTCTCCTCACATTTTCACAGAGGTATAATCATAAAGCAATATTTCATTATGCTCTTAAGATCCACATGAATTAAAGCTTCTCTACTAGCTACTAAGACGTAATTTTTCTTCTTTCCCTTTCTACCACTTTCCTGATACAGAATACCCTTAGACACAGAAGATGTCTCAAAACATAGTGGGAGATGGATAAACATCAAAATTTTTGCCAGTTGTGTTTAATTAAGATCTTAATCATTCATCTGCTTTTCAAAGCATAAAGAAAATATAGCCAAAAATCTTTTATATATTGGTAAGCCTACAGTAACAGGCCTTTTGCAAGATGTCCAATAGCTACTTTAGAAACAGGTCTAAATTCAAGTCAATGAAATTTGATGCCTGTGTTGGATTAAATGATTATGCTCTTTTTCTTTCCAGAGTTAATAAATAAAGAAACAATTAGATCAACACAGTTTTACGTTTTTATATCTCTACTCCTGGTAATGGCCAGTATAAGCAAGACTAAGATCATGCAACATTTTTTTAATTAGTCTAGTTGACATATAGGTAAAATATAGTTTAGGTTAGACTTTAAAAAAAAAAAAAAAATAGAAAATCAGTTGGAACTTCTCTGGTAAAGAAATAAATACTAGAATGTAAAGAAACTGTGATGTGATTTATTCCACATTTTTACGCAATTTTGTGTAAATTAGTTAAAGTAGTCTTTGTAGACTAGCTTCTCCTAAATTTAGATAAGAGTATCATTTTTTCTGACTTCGAAAAAGAGAAATGTGTACTGTAAAAGAAACCTATAATGCAAGAAGATGTGGCCATTTAAATAATAAAACTGTTGTGAAAGAAATATGTTCTATTGATAGGCAGGGTGGATCCAAAATCATTATATAGTCACAATGTCATGATCTACAGTGTAATAAAATGCATAATTACTGATTATGAAATTTACTTTTATTCTTTTTTATTAAGAAGGGAATAATACCTTATTTTTAAGTTTTCATCACAAAAGAAATTCACGGAGGAAAAAAAAAGGATTTCAAAGAATAGTTCAATTTCAGCTTGAGCCAATACAAACATGGAAATTTGCAATTGAAGATGACTTCCAATATCTATGCCCAACAGGGTGCCTCCTGAACCACTTCCTTAATGTGTCCCTATTGTGTCTTGGAGGGCAGCTGGCCTGTGAATTTTCCTATTATTAGTTTATGTCCCACTGTTAATTCTCTTATTCTTTTATGACGATTTTAGCTATTACATTTAATTTCCTCTTTTCATGGTGCAGATATGACCCCAGAAGGATAAACTACCCCCCACCATGCAGACACACTGAGACTTAGTTATCTTCTGACAAGCTAATGTGGCATTGGCCTATTGACAGTTAATATGGAAAAGACAGATTCATTACAGTTCAGCTTTTATTTACTGACCCTTTCAAACCTTTTGAAGGAAAAGATCTGAAAGATCTGAAATTTCTCACCCTCAGCAAGAGGCTTGCACTTGGTCTTTTTTTGACATACTCAAAGTGTTTGTTGTCAGATACAAAAATGTTTAGTCAAGTACTTGTTCTGCATTGAAATCTTGAGCACACTACCATTGCTTTAAAAATCTCACTTTGTCACAAACAAAAGTGAATGGCGTGAGCAGTTAGACCTACATGGCAGAACAAAGTCCATGTCCTGAAGGAAAGGAACACATAATCCTGAGCCAGGACACCATACAGTCTCCTTGCATGCCTTCCTGCAAAGGTGAGCATTGTTTCTGCTCAGATAGACTTGACTCTTTTCTCACTTTGATGCTTCCTTGCTATTTATTGAAGTTGAGAGTTCAATAGAAAAGTCTGATAAATAACACACTCTCAAGAGTTTCTTTAAGTTATTTTGAAGCTTTCCTAGACAGTCAGTTCTTCTTTCAATACTCCAGTTGTTCTGACTTGCTCAAACCAACTACATTCATAGGTATCTGAAGTAGGGAAACCTACAGATCAAAAAGACTGTTCAGGCAATAGACCTGAGAAGGTATAGGATTTGGCTTAGACTTGACTGAATTGGACTAAGTAGTAACATGAGAACAGATGAAGCATCCTGAAGAGCTTGAAACTGAAGTAAAAATGACCCTTGCTTGGACAATGGCATTATCATAGGTTCACAGTAGTAATAATCTGAGTTTAGCTTCCAGTGTAAAACAGCTTGCCCAGCTTGCACTACCATCTGAAATACTATAAGCACTTAAACCTAATAATCCCACCTCACAGAAAAAACTGATTGGTTTTGGTGTGTCTTGTTTTATTTCAATTAAGTTATTCAAATATACAGTGCAAAAAGGCACTGTGGAAGATTGAGTTTATAGCCTTGTAGTTAGTTTGTTTCAGATAAGACCTGAGCATTGCTTCAAATAATATTTTATTTATTTTATAAAGTTTATAAAATAAAGTAAAGCTTGCAAAGCATAAGCTTTTAGCAGAAGAGTGTAAAAGAGATCTTCTAACAGCATTAACTTAAAGGGATTAAAGCATCTAATTGTCAAATGAGATATTTAGATAAAATATCCTAATTCAGGCAAAGGAATAAAAAGTTCAATATTAATATCTTTCATCCTGGATCTCACGATTACTGGAGGACTAGCAGAGTTAGAGAGACATGTCCGTTATTGTTCTGAAAAAAATGAAGACTATACCAAATTATGAAAAGACACATCTACGTGTGTATAAAATGGCACACAGTTGTAGCCTAAGTCTACTGAACTTCCTGTCAACTACTCTAGGTTACTTGATATTTCACTATGGATTTTGTGATTCAGGTTGTCAGGAGTTTGATTTGTTACATACCCTGTGTATGGAGTAAGGTATAAATCCACTACATAGAAATACATATAAGAATTAGTAATTTTAATATCAAAATCTTTTTGTGAGTTTAGCCCAAAGGATTATCCTTATGTTTAAGAGCTACAGACTTGTGAAAGATCCAGTTGAATATTTTAAAGGATTTAAATAACTACTGTTTATGAAAGTGGGAAAAATGAATCCAAATTTCATCAATTTCTGCTAACTTCTTAATGTGCCAAAGCAGTATATTTTTGTGTTATGCAAATGTCAAACCCAAGATCTTTTTTTGGAGTCTGTTTACTTACAGCTTTATATAGCATACATAAGAAGCAATGCTGTGATGAGCTACTTTATGGCAGGGGAAGACACATTTTTAGCAGAATACTTAGCATGATATTTCTAGTGGGAAAAAAGTTCCATGTGAAATGAGTTAGCTGTGATGAATTTTAATCTCAATAAGATTAAATCAGTAATCTTATAAGTAATCTTTTTTCCAATATTTTATAGCATTTTGCAAACAAGACCTGCATGTGGCCTAAGTCTTTTTTTCCCCGAAATTTAGTGTAGTATTTGTTGACTAATGTTCTCTTTCAGTCCTTGCCTCTCTGCCCTAACATCCCTACAAGTGTCCTCTATATTATCTTCCTTTCAGATTGAAAGCTAACATTTCTCCGTTATAAAACTATTTTAGTATTTATACAAGGTCTTTCATTCAGTACTACAAATAATGACTTTAAAAAGGAACTTTACACATGACTACAACTGTAGTTTAACCTTACTGAGGTATCTTCTAGACCTATAGGTCACAGTGTGTTTGTGATCTTACAATCTTCAATCCTATCACTGTTCAAGAAAGGGGAATTACTTAGGCTGGAGCTAGATCCACAAGTATGCATATATATGTGTATATTTATGGACAATGTTGTAGATAGGTATCTATTATATGCATACTACACTTTCCTCAACTATTCTAATTGTTTTCTGAGCCCACAGACAAATGTTGCATTTATTTGACAGTCATCAGTAGCTTCAAGACTAAGAACATAAATATGTAAAAAAATATTTTTCTACAAGGTTCAGAACTTTTATGGTCAGTCAGAACAAAACACAAATTGAAAAGAAGCGAGGTTGCACACAACTGATTTTTACATAACTTCCTCAAAAAGCTGGAACGTATTTTGAGTAATTTAAGTAATTAGATTGCACACTGTATATTTATAATATAAATTTTACTTAACAACAATAGAAAGATAAAAAGGAAATGCCAGATATTTTATGATTACTTCTCGTTAGCTTTATTTTTCCTCTGGCAAGTAGTAAAACCAAATTCTGAGGATGAAATATTAATTACCTTAATGTTAGATAAATGTATCTGAAACTAAATTCATATACAGCTTAAATAAATTCATCCCACTTCTTAGCATGAGATGGAGAGATAACCATCTCTTTCACTAGATATAACTAGAAAAAAAAAAAGACTGGCGTGTATATAGCAAACTAAATTCATTCAAACCTAAAAATGTCCTTTGGTACAAGGAAGAAGGTCACACTAAGAGAATCATAATGTTTTGATAGTGACTACTAGGCCAGGTCTTGCTCAGTGTGCTTATAGTTTCATCTGAATGACTTAAAAGTCACTGAGGAAAGGCCACTTATTTCTGCATTGACAGTTGTATCTGGCAGTGGATGCTTTCTTTGTTGTACTTTAAAGTACAACATGAAATACAGGGACAGGATTCATGGCAGAGGCATTGACAGAGAGTCAATTTGTAGTACTGTCTGCCTGCACAAAGGATCAGAATTCACTCCATTGAATAAAAATATAGTCTCTTCCTCAAATGCGCTGTCCCAAGTTCCTTGATCTTTCCCCTTCCCGTCTTTCTTTTCTAAAAAAATAAAAATAATAATAAAAAAAATCAAACAACAAAAAATCACCACGCCTAAAATAAGTGATCTGTGAAAAGGACTGTCCATTCAAGAGTTATAGATGAGTAAACATTTTTTGCAGATTTATTTTCTGACTTCTAGGCCTCATTGTATAATATTCTTTTGTGATATGATCATGAAAAGCTTGTGAAACAAAATCTCTGTAATGCTTCAAACAGCCAGCATCTGTGTGGCCCATTTGTACCTTTCTTCACATTGCTGACTGTGGATTTGCTGGTATGTAATACCAGTCAGAATTTAGCCTCAAATCTAAAAGCACTGCTTTAGTGTGTAACCTATATAGTCACATGAGACTTTTGTGTGTTAATGTGCCAGCCACAGGGGAGAACACTTAAGAGATCCTTAGGAGCATTTATTCGGAGGCATCTTATGTCTGTGGATTTAAGGATGAATTAATATGTTTTCAAAATGAAAAGGAAAAAAATAGAAAAGCAGTAAAAAAATTCCCCAAATCCTTCATCATCTGAACATGGCAGGAAGCAAGGTATGATGAAGGGCTTGAACAAAATTATTATCATGGTATTATATATTTACACATGAAAAAATCATAGCACAGCAAGTCAGAAATTTTACTTGTTAATTCAGATGAAACCTGACAGCTCAGTGAAAACCTTAAGATGAATAAATACTCCAAGATCAATACCTAAATCCATTACAGAGAGTTCACAGAACTGCAGCTCAGCAGAGAGCTTTCTGTGTTCCCACTCCTGCACAGCTTCTTGTCTCATGGATCATGCCAGCTTCAAGCTTGACTGCCTGTTCCTGTTTGAGAAACACCCTCCCTTTCACTAAAATGCACCATAGGAGCACCACAAAGTCTAGCATCCATCTGCAAATAAAGAAGAGGTTTGTCCTCTTACTGTGTCTACTCCCTTCACCACAAATTGCAGATGAAACTCTGGGCAGTATGAAAGGACTTTACTCAAGTGCAAGTTAAAGCAATTTTCGAAAGCATAGTAAACTTAATAAATGGAGTAAGCTCATACAAGAAATGCTTTGACAAAAGAAGGTCCAGAAGAGATCTCTATGAAGTGATGACGAGAAATGCAGCTGGTCTGCTTGTACCTGGAGCTGGTCACATACACAGCCATGCTATGTGGCACCAAAAAGCTCATTGGTCTGGCATGTGGCAATGAATGAAGAAAAGCCATGTGAAAACCCCCAGACTCTAACCAGTAAATTTGCATCTCTGCATGGTGCTTGAAGTACCTTAAATCTCACAGGCCTTATCAGTTCATGTTCAGTAGTCCTATCACTCTTACAAAGACCTATCTGCATCATGGAGATTAGGGTGTACTCTCAGTGTGCAAAAAATCTGTCTCAGTGAAATTTCCTATTTGTGGAGGCATGCCTTGAACTTTCATCTCAGCTGTTTCATCTTAATAGCAATGTGATGTGGAGGTAACAATGAATCTGGAAAAAAATTAAAATTCCTGGTATTTGAGAAAGTTTTGATTTATATCCCAAATTTACACCCTGAAGCAGATCATTTGTTCTGTTATTCAAGAGTATCAGGAGATCAAATCACTGCTTCTTCTTGTCTAGCAGTTCAAACATATATGTTTACAGTTCAAATTTACTGGTATGGGTCTTGCATGCAAATAAATTCCATTTACATACTGATTCCTCAAAAGCTCAAACTTTTGCCTTTGGAAATTATCTAGTTTCACGTAAGACATAATACAAGAGGGAAAAAACAAAACCAAAACAAAATAGGCTACTATAATATTTTGCTGTTCTAAAAGGAAGAAGCTTAGACATTTTCAAAATGGGATACCAGACCTCCAGCACAATAGTGCAATGGGCCACACCTGCACTAAGAAATCCTAAATGAAACCAGTCTGTGAGTTCTGACAAAGTTCACATACATTTCTCACAACGTGAAGTCACTTTTGACTTTTGTAGACAGAAACTAGACGTAGCTATATTTAACAGCATTGGATTCTAGTGTGTAGAAGCAGAGTGTCCTAGAAATACACAAACTTGATAGTCACCATGGACTTTATTCTTCGGGATTAGTGGATGCACAGCTCCTATGTTCCGTGTATTGTTGATGGATCTACTGTAGCCTAAAAATAGATCTGGAATGTATCACCAGAGGAACAGGAGGAAATGATGACACTGTATGCCATGGTATCTGTGTATACACTTTGCAGAACTCTTTACCACCAAAGGGATAGTCAAATAAAAAGGATCAAGATCAACATCGGGATTTAGTGATGTGGTGTAGGTCTGAACTAATGGAAAGATAACCTTAAATCCTAATATTTACCATGAGGGGTCTCATCAGCTTTCTAAGAGCACAGAAGTTTCTGATACTTTTCCCTTTTGGAGACACTATAAGTCCTATGACATAAACGGAAGTAACAAATAAAACTTGGCATGTATACAAATTTTAAGAGAACTGGGTCCTAGGACCATAATTCTAAGCTTTATGACATGCTATGGCATCATTGCCATCTAGCTAGTTTTCAGCTGGACTGGCTGCTTTTGCTACAAATATCCAGTTGGCAATACACAGACACAAGTTAATCTAAACATGTTCAGCAGTATATTTCTTTTGGAAATCAAAAGTAGCAGTGTAATTAAGCCTAGAAAAAAAAAAAAAACCACACATGAAAAAGTTTGGTAATATTCTTTGCACATTTACATTTTGTGGAGCAATTTATTCTCTCATTGCACTCAATTCAGTCTCTGGAAGAAATAGAAGAATGTTAAAGCTGCATAGGTCTGCTTAATTCACCAGTTGTGTTGTTTTTCATGCTCTTGGAACACAAAGATCCAGTTCTGACCTTTTTTTGCTGACTTCAACAAGAATAGGTATCAGACCTAAGGTCACGGTTTCCTTGTTGACATTTTCCTCATTTTTTACATTTGAACTCAATTTGAGATAAACTTTGCCCTCTGGGGAAGCAATTACAGATAACACTAAAATCAACATAAATTAAAACCTGATCATATTTACAATGTCACTAGTTTGTGAATTATGCACCCTATGCAAAATGATTTTTTCTGCTCACTTTTGGAAGGGTGACTTCTATGTATATGGTTCTATGTATAAACAGAAATACTGATACATCAAACAGAATCATTCCTCTTTGTAGAGTGATTTTTTTTTTTTTTATCTATAAAGTACTGGTAATGAATAACCACAATCTGGAAATAAGTTTCTTGGCACCCAATTTCCATCAGTCTTTGGAACCATAAGTGAAATGTTATTGTGTGCATCCTGTCTTCTTTTTTTTTTTCTTTAAGAAAACACAAATTCATTTTTATATCCACAGTAATGTTTACGTTTTAGAATAAATCTGAAAAAAAATACAAAAGGAAGAACCACACTTAGGAACTACCTCTTTGAGATCTGAGGAATTAACATATGAAGTAAATAAACAGTTCTTCTTGAATGAAATGAAGTTACTTTTCCTAGAGTGAACAAATGACATGTAAATATATATGTCAGAAATGTTTCATTTTACTTCACTTTTATAAGAAATATTTACCTATGGTTGAAAAACAGGGACAGTGACCATGGGAAATTGAAGAATATTAGAAAGCAGATATAGAATCATAGAATCATAGAATGGTAGCGGTTGAAAGGGACCTTTAGAGATCATCTAGTCCAACTCTCCTGCAGAAGCAGGTCAACCTAGATCAGGCCTCATAGGAACATGTCTAGGCGGGTCGTGAAGACCTCCAAGGAAGGAAAATCCACAACCCCCCTGGGCAGCCTGTTCCACTGCTCCGACACCCTCACAGTGAAATAGTTTTTTCTTATGTTTAAATGGAACTTTTTGTGTCCCAACCTCCTGACACCCAGTCTTTAGATATTTATAAATGTTAATTATCACCCCTCAATCTCCTCTTCTCCAGACTAAACAGACCCAGTTCCTGCAGCCTTTCCTCGTATGAAAGATGTTCCATACCCTTGATCATCTTGGTGGCCCTGTGCTGGACTCTCTCCAGCACTTCCCTGTCCCTCTTAAGCTGAGGAGCCCAGAACTGGACACAGTACTCCAGATGAGGCCTCAGCAGGGCAGAGTAGAGAGGAAGAAGAACCTCCCTTGACCTACTGGCCACATTCTTCTTGATGCATCCCAGAATGCCATTAGACTTCTTGGCCATGAAGGAAAGGACCTGGATGATATCATTAACAATCCCAAATGTGGATTTATTTAAAATCCCTACAGAATGGTTTTGAGAATTTGCTCCAGCCTGATTTTAAATTAATCAGTTGATATCTTTTCCACAACATTTCTGAGGATATTATGCCATTGTCAAATAAATATACATGTGAATCTTAGAAGTTATTCAGTCACTAGAATTAAAATTAGAGTCAAAGGGAAAATAAACCAAATAAAATGTTATGTATAGTTTTGGTTTGCCATCCAGATTCGATTAGAGTTAACAAAACATAATTAATGTAGATGCAAGCTCTCAGCAGGATGCCTGGCAAGACCTAGTTGAGGATTGGAGATGAAGCAAAATAGTCTTGTGAAGGAGTTAAGGTTTTGAAAAGAAGTAGATTTCTATGTAGAAATTTCTGAAAACATTTCATATATTTATGCACCTCTTATCCCAGAAGAAGGAGAGGAAATATGACTACTTCGTCACTACCACAGAAATCCAGAGACCTTTTTTTTTTCCCTCCACTAGAAAAATAAAGGTGTGTCTCTCACTTGGGTTAGGTAATATATAAACATTAAGATATGAAATCAAATCCTAATTAAGAGTAATTGGATGGCAGCTTTAAGATAAATTCATTTCACACAGTAAATTCTACCTTTCATACTAACTCTCAGCTAACCTTGTTGTCCTAACATATGGAAGCCCAGGTCTTTTACAGGATTTGATGCAAGTCTGCCTAAAAGAATACACCTTTCTTTCCAAAGAAGTGAAAATAAAATCTTTTTAGTCAGGGATTTAAACAGCATAGCTGAATGCCCGATACATCTCTCACATCAGCCTGGGTAGCAAGTGTGCCTTAGGGTTTTCCACTTGCTATGACACTTTTTTGTGGAGGCAAAGGAATTAACCTGGTCATAGCAGACATCAAACTCACTTAGGTGGAGGAGGTGAGAGACTGAGGTGGTAAGGAATTCATGAGCAAACTTGTGGGTAAACACCACATACCACACATCACACACTCAACTCCTTAGGGACTTAAGGCTAGGCAAGAGACAATCATGGGGTTTGGACTTACCAGACTGGGTGTCCTGCCTGCCTCTGTGAAGCACATGTGGGAAGGATGAAGCTTTTCAGATGCTTGAGATAGGCTGAGCCCCTGCCAGCTTGTAGTCCCAGACTAATATGCTGGCATAGGAAACATCCAAAACAGGGAGAAGAGACACCATGTATAGTTTTGCCTGGTGGGAAGCTGTTAGGATGATGCTGTCCCATGCGCAGAGACAAGCACAAACATAGAATCACAGAATCTCAAGGGCAGGAAGGGACCTCAAAAAATAATCTTGTCCAATCATCCCACAGGAATTCATCCAGGTGGATTTTCAATGTCAAAGAAGACTCAACAATCCATCTGGACAGCCTGTTCCAGTGTTCTGTCACCCTCACAATGAATAAATTCTTCCTGTGTTGCCCTTTATCTTGTCATTGGACATCACTGAGAAGAGCCTGGTTTAATCCTTCTGGCACCCCCCCTTTATATATTTGTAAACATTAATAAGATTATCCCTCAGTCTCCTCTTCCCCAAGCTGAAGAGCCCCAGCTCCCTCAGCCTTTCAACAGAAGGGAGATGCTCCACTCCTTCCATCATCTTTGTGACCCTGCACTGAACTCTTTCCAGCAGCGCCCTGTCCTTCTTGAACTGAGGGGCCCAGAACTGGACACAACATTCCAGATCCAGTCTCACAAGGGCAGAGTAGAGGGGGAGGAGAACCTCTCTCAACATACTACTCACAGCCCTTCTAATACACTGCAGGATGCCATTGACCTTCTTGGCCATGAGGGCACATTGCTGTCGCATGTTCATCTTCACCATGACCCCCAGGTCCCTTTTCCCTACACTACTCTCTAACAGTTCCTTCCCCAAGCTCTACTGGTACATGGGGTTATTCTTTCCCAGATGCAAGACTCTACACTTGCCCTTGTTGAATTTCATTAGATTTCTCCCACCTAACCTTCCAGCCTGTCCAGGTCTCATTGAATGGCAGCATAGCCTTCTGGGGTGTCATCCACTCTCCCCTGTTTAGTACCATCAATAAACTTGCTGATAGTGCCCTCTGTTCCCTCATCAAGGTCATTAATAAATACATTGAACAGTACCGGTCTCACCATCAACCCCTGAGGGACTCCACTAGATACAAGCTTCCAACTAGACCCTCTCCCATTGATCACAACTCTCTGCCTTCTTCCCTTCAATCAGTTAACAGCTTACAAGATCCCACAAAAGGACAAGTGCAGAGCCTCTGCTTGGGCTATCTCAGCTTCTTGAAAAAACAAACAAAAAAACCCCAAAACAAAACAAAACAATGGCCAAGGCTTGGCTGACAATGTTTTCTTCTATCTAGACCTTGTCACGAGCAGTCAGCTAAAATCTCACCCTGCTGTCTGTGAGTTCCCCCACAGAACAGCCTCTTCCTGTATTTGTATCTAACACAAAGGTTACAGAGAAAAATACAGAATTTTGAAGCTATTTTCTCCCGTTCTGGAGGAATCCTCTATCAACTGCTTTGGACCAATATAATAATTATCTGCAACACAGTTGTAAGGCTGAAAATCTAGCCCAAAATTTAATTTTATTTTGTCTTTAGCACGTTTCTAATTTGTCAGTGCAGACTGGTCTTATTCACAAGGGGGGAAAGCTATTTTTGTGCTGTTGCCAAGATACTACTGGCACTAGCAGACTGATCAGATAGCAGCTGTCAATAGCTGTGACAAACTAACACGATGATTCAAAGAAGGGAATTTAAATGATGTAGATCTAACAGTGGTATAGAACCTGGCTGACATATCTCCCACGTGTAAATCTTCTGCTCCTGACTGTAAAGTTGGGGAAGTCAGTCCCATTCCTTTGCAAAGCTCTTCATGCCACTGAACATTATGAGAGGTGGCTGGCACAAGGAACAACTTAGTTATCATACAGAAACTCCTTCACAGAACCTGTATTTCATACCTAGCACAGATTCTCTTAGAAGTGTACAATATAGCTTGAAAGCTACTATAAAAATGGCTTTAAGGAGCACAGTACTACCAGAAATAAGGATGATACAACCCAACTAGGATTGAAAGGCTTTGAGAGAATAAGTGAATGCAGAAACATAGAAGGGGTAGCCATACCTAATGCAAACTAAATACTTTCAGGGAAAGCTTAACAAACAAAACCAGAAATGTCTCACAAAAGCGAGATTCTTTACCTTTATCGCCAGCTCTTCCACAGTAAAATCTAATAATGCCTTATAGTTTCTTCAGAATTTCTTCCAGAACAGCAATATTCAATGTAAAATGCTGCACTTAAAAATATGTCCAATTTAAATGAGACATAGTGGGAAAAGGAGTCTGGATTTGCTTGATCTTTCCACAAAAACTGAAGAATAAGCATTGGCAAAAATAATGCAATTTACATTCAGTAATGAAAATGTTTTTAGCAGAATGTGTACACACTTTGCATTTATATGTCTGTAGCTTGGCACATACAGCGTAAAGAAATAATTTACCAATGATACTAGCTGTTACATTAGGGATTCTGTGCCCACATAAAAATGTAAAATGTATCTCCTGATTGTGAGCCATGTGCACTTAAAATGTAAAATCTCTGTCCAATAAAAATGCTTCAAAGTCACCTTGCAAAATGTAATGCATGAAATAACACTAAATGCTACATGAATGGATTTTTAAAAAGAAACTCTTAATCTAGATATTATTAATATATTTTTTTAAAGGTAATCACCAAAAAATTGAATAGTGTTTTTCTATGTGTGTATATATGAGTCTCTGGATACATGCATATATATATATATATATATGTATGCATACATATACAGGCATACAAATCTATGAAATCATATAATAGACAACATTAGGATCAGTTTGATACTATTTCTGAAATTCGTTTCTTTTACATTCTTGTAAGGCTATAGTTTACAGTAAATAAGATATGATTCCTGTAATTTGTACTTTTTCAATGTAATGGCAGTTTTAAAGTATAAATAAAACAGAATATATAGCATTTTGCTGACAAAGCACCACTGCAAAATACTGTCCAATAAAATAAATAAGGATCCTGAAGGTCTCTGACATGACAGTGACACTTGGATTAGGTACTACGGTTAGGTACTACACCTTTCTGACAAACTGAGATTCCTTTAGACAAGTCTGGATTTGGAAGGTTCTGAAGTTGCCAGAGAGCTCAAAACTCTTAATCTGCCATATGTTTCTGGAAAATCATAAATTTTACCTGTTTCTCTGTCAGTCAAAAAAACAGGCCAGAATTTTCATGCAGCAATATTAAATATTTGATTAGTACAGAGCTTTCATTTAGTATGATTTTTTATCTATATTCTCTCATCTAATCAATAAAACAAGGGTAAAGATATGTTACTGTACTGGCTCTGTGTGGCAAGATTTGAATTTCTCATTACCCTACTTCATTTGGATTGATAATAAACTAATTCCACCCAAATTGAGTCTGCTTTGGCCAGGGCAGTAATTGCCAAATGACTCCCCCATCCTTATCTCTATACATCTGGCTTGTTATATTGTTATATTGTGATAGAGTGGCTTTGGTGGGCACTTGGCATTCAGTCCGGGTTAAACCACTACACATAGTGATAAAAAATACTATGTAAAAATGCTGTATGGCAGCTATAAGAGGAGTGAGGAAAATGTGGGAGGAACAGCCCTGCAGACATCAAGGTCAGTGAACAGGAAGGAGAAGGTGCTCCAAGTGAAGAAGTATATTCCCCTACAGCCCATGATGAGGACCATGGTGAGACAGATTGACCTCTTAAGCCCATGGAGGGTGCCATGGCAGAGTAGGTGGATGTGCCCTGAAGGAAGTTGCAGCCCATAGAGAGCCAACAGAGAGCAGGCTCCTGGCAAGAACTAAGGCCTGTGGATAGAGGAGCCAACATGAGAACAGGATTGCTGGCATGATGTGTGACCTTGTGGGGGACCCAGGTTGGACCGTTCCACTCCTGAAAGGACTGTACTCTATGGAAAGGACCCATGCTGGGGCAGTTCTTGAGGAACTGCAGCCTATGGGAATGACCCACAAGAGGAGATCCCATGCTGGAAAAGGGAAAGGTATTTTTAATTTTAATTCTTAGTTCTTACTATCCTACATTGTTACAATTATTTGGCAATAAATTAAATTATTTCCTTCAAGTTGTATCCGTTTGGCCCATGATTGCAATTAGGAACTGACCCTCCTGTTGTTATCTCAACTTCCAAGTTTTTCATGATATTTTCTCAGCCTGTCCTGTTGAGAAAGAGGACTGATAGAACAGGATGGTGATCACCTGGAGACCAGCACACTACAGGTGGCCAAAATTTCACAAATTTTAAAATATAAGGACAAATTTTGGACCAAATACATACTGCAGAGAGAACAAGCAACTGTTGAGTTATACGACTCCTGGAACATTTTGATTTGCTTTGTTGCTTTAGTGCTCTGCACAAATGCCTAGTACAACGCTGTAAGGGAATCTCCAATTAAATCAACATCTAACATTGTGGAAACTTTTAGGCTTGGATCAATTCCTAAGCAAATAGGGAACTTCTGATGATGGCTCCTCAGAGATTTTTTCAAAGAGACGAGGATTAATAAAAAAGATAATTTGGACAACCATGGGGTCAAAAGTTACAGATTTGCACTTCTAGCACTCATCCTGCAAAACAGTTACTTTTACATTGTTTTAAACATGAAAAATGTATGACTATTTACCATTTTAAGTCAACCATAAGCCTGGTTTTACAAAGTTATTTAGCAGCACACAGGAATGGACATTAGTTCTTGACATTTCATTACTTCTCATGGACAAGTATCAAGAACAAGCAAAATTAGCAAAAATAAAGCATCATAGAACAAGAAAAGTTCTTAAAATTGAAAGCATAAAAATAAAATTAGAAATCTGTATTCGTGATATCTTGGATTTATTGGTTTTAAGTTAAATTTCCTTTTGAAAATAGAAATTACCTCAGCACAGGTTTTTTTTTTAAGAAATACTAAACAGTCAATGGATTCTCAAGTGACCATTAGTCTCCAAGACATTCTCTGAAATCTTTGTTCTATTCTTTCTTTGCAACTATGCCAGCTTAGAATCTTCTTTTGGAAGACACATGGGTGAAATTAGAGGGGACAGGTAGGACAGAAGACCTTACAAATTACATCATGAGATTGAACAGTTGAAAATGTTTTGGTTTTATGCAGGAGTTTAAATGATAACATACTAAAATTTTGATTCAGGCTCACATGTTTCAGGTGTGCCAGAAAACACCTTTGCCTTTAGGTTTCCCACTGAGAAAAGGTAACAATATTTTTTATTATTCTCAGATGACTGTCAGAAGGAAATCTTGCACATTTTCAAGAACCGAGGCCAGTGTTGTATTTTTCAGTTTCTAATACTGGCCCAGTGTTAGAGAAACAGGGTCCAGGTAGACTGATAATTTCAGAAGCCTAAGTGACAGAGTAAAAAATAAGATTATGGATCTTAAATAATTCTTGAGAGACAACAAAAAGTAAAAAGAACGTTGCAACCTAAATGCATACAGAAAGTTTACCTGAACCTGTGGAGAAATGTACTTGAATCTTAAACTTAAATTTTGCTGAAAGAAACTGGTGAAAAGGAAGAACTTAATTTAGGAAGCATTGAAAAAGCTGTGGCTGGCAAATTTAGGAACAGTAGCACTACATATAGAGTGTGCATGAAAGAGAGAGAACAAGCGACACACCAGAAAGATCCACAGCCAGTGAGTGGCTAAGCAATGTTGGTGTGATCAGTGATGTTAGTGCCTTGGACTAAATTGAATGCTCTGCCTTGTTTGATGCAAGGCTTTCAAATTGAACCTCTCATATCTCAGTGTCTTCATTCATTGTTCTGTAATCTCTCTTTCCATTGCAAGGTCTGGTTTTGAGCAGATAGTATACTCTGAACCCCTCAGAATCACCTCTGAACCGCTCAGAATCACATCTAAACAACAGCCTTGGTAATGATAAACTGAGGTTTTTACAATCAGAGTAAAAATCTTCCAAATATTGTATGTATTAGGGAAAAAGGTGCCTGCACAGAGTTATGTAATTGCCTGACCTTCCCTTTGTGCTTATGTTCTTCTGATCCTGCTGTTTCCTCCACTTGTTCTAGCTTTCTATTGTTGTGCCATATCTGTCACCAGAGTTAAAACCTTCCGAACAGAGAATGTACCTATTTACATGCCTAGCATATTTTGGGTGATGTCACAATATACACAGTACACAAATAGTGATAATATCTTCACCATATCTATATCATAAACTTTTGCAATCTGTGTGTTTGCGTGGTGAATTTGGTTGAATCACATCAATTGAACTCATGTTTTTGCAATCACAGGTAGTTAGTATTCTTGCCAAAATATCTTAGTCTTTGATGCTGCTATAATATTCTTTAACCTTGTTCTTGTATCACACCCTATAACATCTTTTTGTTTTGAAGGGTGGAGGTTCATTTCCATTGAAACAAGCCATCCTCTGACGTCAATAGACCAAAGTTTGGGATAACAAAAAAGAAATTGCCTAATGGTAGCAGGAGGAAAAAAAAAAAAAGAAATGAGAGACTTATGAATGACATCTTCCTACAGAAGAGGAAAAGATAAAGACCTGAAATAATAATAACCAGATGACTACTCATTAGCTGCCCTGTCAGCAGTTTAAGACTTTCCAAGTCTTTCCATCAACAGATGGACAATTCCACTGGTTGTTTTCCTCCAAATACACTTTGAATTTCTATTTAACTCCTTGTGTATACTTTAATATGTCAGGTGCTTTCAGCAATTAACCAAGACAAATTTTATCCCTTAGACCTTCCACTGAGGGATCAGTCATGTAAATTGACAATTCCTAGAAAAATTCCTGTTAAAAATGTGTCATGTTTTACCAAATCATTAACATAGGCCTCACAGTGGGACTGTACTGTTATACAGAGGAGCACACTGTAGTCACCTGATATGGGAGAATATAGATGAGGGCAAGAATGATGATAACCACCCACAGACTGACAGCAGCTGAGAAGATGTTTTGGAGAATTTAAAAGGAAATTTTCATTGTATTTCTCAGAGAAACATAATCTCCTTGCCATTCCTATTGCCCCATGTATCTTTGGTCTATGGTTCATCATCCAGTTGAACATCTTCCTCTTCTCTCCCTGCTTCCTATACAATAGAAGATTAGCAAGCTTCACACAGATGTGAGCTAGATTCCTGAATTAGTAAAACAAATATTCAGAATTAGCAAAACAAATATTCACAAATACACACACAGTGAGATTCTTAGAGAGAGTTAGTCACAAGCCAATGGAGCTAGTGAGAAGTGAGCATCTAATTAAAAATGGCCTATGACATTCCACTGAGAAGTCGATGACTAAGGATACTATACTTTGAAGTAATTCTTTGGTTTGTGTGGTTTTTTTTAACTTGAATTAATTTATAGAATATTCTGTAATATATCAAGATGACACATAAGTATAACCAGTACAATTATTTTTTTTAAAACCATAAGTGCATTTATTAACACAACTTCACCAGTTTCAGTAGAAAGGCCATATTGTAAATTTTAAAAACCTGCTTACTGATCTGAGTGAACTACATAGAGTTATGTATGTGTGATGGTGAGGAAGGATATTGTTTACTCATGTTCAAGAAACAGTTATCAAAGTAGTCAATTACAATTTTTATTTTCTTCCACGAATTTTTAACAGACTGAGGAACATACAACAGGAAGGTTTTGAAAACTGCTAAATTAAGAGAGTAGTAGCTTTTAATATTAGACCCTTAGAACATATTACCTGTTCCTGTCCCAAAAAAAAGGGATAAAGAAATGTAATCTCAGTTGGAATGAAATGTCTCCTACTTAGTTGTGGGAATTTTTTTCTAATTTTCATCTTCAGTTTTTATACATGAACTATAGACTAAAGGACTAGATTAGGAAAGAAAACTATTGGGATCACTTATTTATCAGGGAAAATTATTTATTATCTACTTTACAAACTCTTAGTTATCTCAGTGATAAGTACTATGGAAATCATAATGATCTTTTATCACCCATGGATCTGTGTATAGACCATTAATGCTACCACATGAGTCCCACCATCAACCTTCTAGATTTCAAAGTCAAAATAAACTAGGAGCAGAGAGGATAATGGGGCCCAGAGGAGAATCTGTCATAAGTTTTTAATTCTTCAATTCCACAATATGAAAGGAATTATAATGGAAATGGGATTTTTTTTTCTCTTGATTTAGAAGACTTAGAAAGATGTTTAGAAAAAAAATAACTCCAGTCACTATGGGTTTATGGATAGGCTTGGTCTTTTTCTTTTTCCATTCTTTTGGAGGGATAGGGGTAGTGAGAGGTCTTAATATTGATGGTCATTTTTCTTATGCCCAACTTTTATTTAGTGATCAAACACAAAAGGTAAACAGCCTGACAGCTGTGGACACCTGGATTTGGCCAGCTCTGAGCAGGGGCATTCTAAGCTGTTCCTGATGCATATTCTGTTAGAAGATTCAACAGGTGTCCACCCCATCAGGATTCCCAGGGCCTTCTCTGCCAAGCTGCTTCTCAGCTGGTCAGCATATGTATGGAGTTATTCTTCCTCAGGTGCACTTTACACTTCCCTATGTTGAACTTCAGGGGGTTCCTGTCAGACAATTTATCTAGCCTCTTAAGATTTCTTTGCATGTCAGTAAAGCTGCCCAAACAAGTCCACACCACCATTGTGGCACAAACATGAAGTTTCTCATCTTATGATACAAGCCTACCATTTGTCAAAAACTCTCAGGAAAAGCCATGTCCAAAATTTTTAGCCACTAAATGGGACAAGAAGAAAAGTAGGAATCTAGTTCATTGAAGAAACCTTTGTTTAATGTCAGTAAATCACATTTTCTCTGAACTCTTATTATCAATCAAGAAAAGTAGCAATGTTCCACACTAATGCAATTTAATAGGAATTTATGAATTTTGTGGCAGATTAGAATAGATGTTATCTTGTTCAGCCTTACTACTTTTTCTGCCAGTTGAATATGACTATTAATTATGGGTATTTTACTGGTTTTTTAACATAGTGTTTCATGCCTTCAAGCAACATAAACTGTAGTAATGCATTAAATGCAGCCTTGAAACCATGACTGCACAGGGTCTCATCTTGCCTCTTAACATAAAAAGGATGTTATCAACTCAATGAATAAACCTTAACTCCATCAAAAGGCCTCCCTTAATGTGGGAGGTTAATTTGGAATTTATTATTGACTTCTTGTGTAGATGCCCATATTCTCAATTCTGAAGTGTGTAATTTGGAATAAAGACTCTTATTTTAGAGTCAGAGGATGTGATTCATCTCATTTAGCTTCAGACATCTACAGCTGAGATGTTTATAATCAAACGAGTCATCTTTATAGTCAAATAAAAATATAGAGATGCACAGAGGATGTGATTTATATGCCCTATTTTAGATTTCCACCTTTAGAATAAGATGAATCATACACTAGAAATTAAATTGATTATTAAAGGAAGTCTAAGTAAGCGATTCAGTGTGAATATCTAAAGTCCTGTGGGATTAAGCTGCTCGGGAGGTCAAAAACAGTTAATTTGCAACCACAGTTTTATATCCTACCTCATCCTGAATTAATTTTCCATGCAGATCATTGCCAAATGCTATATCACTGCCTCCACTTTCTGTAGACTTGGTTTCTCCAAAAATTTCCCACATAAGTGCTGACAAATCCTAATCCTACCAACCAACCAATGAGATCATTATCTTCAGTGATGCAATTGCAAAATCTTCACATACTGCATGTGGGCTTCTGCCCGCACATCATTCTAGACTATGCTTAATTCTCACATAGATCACAGACTTCTATGACCAGGTTTTTCTGAGTAAAGAGTTTGTACTATATTTCAGCTAGATGAGAGAAAAAATGGTCATTTTCCAGAAAACTTCAACAAAATATATATTCGTAGAAATCATTCTCTGATGCACAACCTTATTCCCTCATTTTCCATTCCAGTTGATTTTACAGCTTGTCTCACTGATACTACATTAAACACTAAAGTTGATAATATCTAACTGTACCTCATGCTTGATTTCTGTAGCATAAGCACAATTTGCAGTAAAATATTCTCCTGAATAGTAAATAGGATACTTATCACATAGCTCCTTGCACACAGATACCCAAGAACTATTTATGTACTGAAAATCTGCAATGGGAAGGAAGATACAAAGCCTTGACTACTGAACAACATAGTTCAGGTAATTCAGCAAACCAGAAACCTGAAGTGAGGAGAAAATTTCTCAGGCAACAACAATTCAGTTACCAGTATGATTTTGAAAATTAACAAGGGAATGACTGAACTGAGTCAATATCCAGTGTGGTTTGCCTGAGGGTCATGAAGGGAACTCCTCCAGACTGTGTCATAGCAGGATTGCATTCCAGAAGTGAGATTTTTACACTGGGTGGTACTTTTATGAGAGATAATTATTAAAAATGAATTGCTAATAGATCTGTGTCTTTCTTTGATTTCTTGTGAAACAGGGAGAAGCCATGCACATAGCTGTGAGATACTGTTATAAGATTGCATCCTAACAGACTGGAAGGCAAATGCCTCATTGATGGACCCTCCCAATTTCTGAAGAAATTTTGTAATGAAAAACAGTCCCCCATGACTTATCCCCAGATCACTTAGTCTATCAGCATATCCGGTTTCATTGCTCAAATATAATGCTAAAGCTAAATTGGACAAGCCTTGCTAATGTTCTATTCTGTGCCCCATTGGGTACCAAATCTGCAAATTAAAGGACAAAGCACTAAGTGGAATTTTTACATTTCTCCAAAGTCAGTGTACTTGAAAGACAGCTTTTAGCTCGTTATACGTTTGTGTTCTCACTGCTGAAAACAACAAAACTACTATACGTTTACTTTCAGAAATGAATATTAAGTAATTCTTAGCTCTAAAACTTCACTCATTTACTGAAATATAAACAATATTTTTGAAAGAGTATCTTATATTCAGATTTATGAAAATTTTGCCTTAAGCCATTCCTAGCCTTTTCTTGGCTTTTTTTTTCTGCTAAAGCAACAGTTACATATAGCTACATATAATGTAACCACAACAAAAAGGAGATAATTACTTTACAGAGACAAGTTTTAAAAGGGGCTAATTATGTGATATCATGAGTTGTTTTGAATTTGAGGGAGTACAGGCGAAATGTCACCAAAATTTTAATTTAGAAAAGCTTGTGAATCCCTTGCTTTCAGCTGTACAGAACTGATTGTTAGCCTATATCCACTAGTAAGGCACGTGCTCATGCCTACAGCAAAGTTTCAGTGCCTACTTAACTCAGATATGACGAATCATCCTATGCATATATTATAATGTATATGTTAGTTTTGTTAGCTAGAAAGTAAACTCAGATATTGGATATTTTGATTAGCAAATATGGGATAGAGTTCGATAGTGGCTCTCTTTTGAAAAAATCACTTCTTCCATGATACTGTCCAAATTCAGTCTACAACTTTTGTTCAAGATTTTGTTAATGTTAGTGGTGGAGTTTTCACCTGAGATACATTTATTTAAAAATTAGTCACCTTAGCAATAAAGATATTACAAAATTCAGAGCACATAAAGATATGATAAATCTTTTCAATACCAGACTATACATTTCCCCACTGAAGAGACCTTCAAACAGTTATACTGGACAAAAATAGCATCCACTGTCATCCAAAGATATAATAATTAATGCAAATTAAGTTGTTTATTTTATATTCAAATTATTAGAAATTAAAACTATATGTTCATGAAAATAGACTGTAATGCATTTGTCTTGTGTATCTTCTCATATTCCCATGAGTTCAGGCACTGCCTTTAGTTCCTAGTGAACCACAGGTCTGAGGCATCACAACAATTCCCGCATCAAAACCCAACCTTTTACCTCCTTGCTTGCTTTTCAGTCAGTGCTTGTGATTTCAGAATGAATCACACATTACACAGTCTTTTTCCTTAAAATTTGGCTTCTGAAGCATCAAAATTGCCTGAAAATCTCAGACAGATAGCTAAGAGTTCTGAAATTTTAGTGCAAAGAGGTTTTTAAGCTTGCAGGTTTTCTACCTCTGTGGCACACAAAGTGGTCAATTAAGAGCAATGGCTTTCAGACTGTACTGGTAATTCATACTCTGGTTTTCTGGTTTCTTGAACTCCCTATTAATTCTAAAGGCTCTCTGGCTCCCTATTCAGTAAACACTCAGGTGCTTTAACTGCCAGGTTGCTGAAAGTGAATCTCCTTAGCTGACTGCTTTTCTGGATTATTTGCTTCCTGAGCACTCAGCTTTCCTCAACAGCAAGCCTTGAAGCTAAACCAGCAGAGAAGGGCCTGATACTATTAGACACAAGAGAACAGGCACTTATGGAAGCCTAGTTCCAAAATTCCCTATCAGGAAACAAAGCCATACAGTGATGAAGGAAATCAGGCAAGCTGGCAGAAAGCCAGGGTGTTTTTTCCCCATCAGAAATCTATGGAGTTATGACAAACGTTTTCTTGCTATCAACATATTTTGATTCTATGAATCTGAGCTCCTTGGCTTAAAAAAAGGTCCCATTCAAAAATGTCCAACCATTTCTGGAAAGAAGATAGCAATTTAACCCATTAATAAAATTTAAGCTTTTTGGATTTTATTTTAAAACCAATCTATTCTTATATAAAAATAAATTATTTATGAGTCATAACAGTTGTACTTAGTTTTAGTTCTCAGGAGAGGAAGGGTAACTGAACTCAGTAGTTCTCTTCTGATTCATTACCTGGCAGTACTGTGAATTCCCCTCAACAACAAATATATTGCTGTAAAGATGCAATCCCATTTGAGGGTTTATGTGTTGGAGAACTGTGCAGTAGTTTCATGTGCATTGTACATCTCACATTCTTTAAGTGATAACATGGCAATGACACTCTTTCCTTACTTAGCAGGATTTCTGCTTTTTGAGGTTGTTTAGTGGTTTAGGGCTTTTGTGTGAGGAGTGGAAGTTTGGGTCGGGTTTGTGTTTTCCATTTACTTGTTTTGGTGGTATTAATGTCTGCAGCAGTTTCTCTAGGTTTGTGAAAGAGTGTGCTTTGAGGAAAGGTATTTTGGGAAGAAAAGAAAGAGATTTTCAGGGGGGTTACATGCATTTTTTTTTTTTTTTATTGATAAAGGAGGACCCCAAAAGAATCTACTTCAAATATTTACCATCAGCTTTCATGCTTGCCCCATACCTACTTTCACCAGGACCTGAAGCTATTCATATTGCTTTGGGCTGTGATCTTTTTAGATCACAAAAGCTAAGAAGGATCACAGTTACACAAGATTTAGCTGAAAAAAGTCCAAGGAAAACCCCAGGTAGAAGAGTCGAATAGAGGAGCCACATTCCTGATTCAGAGTGGAGCCAGTCTGCTGTCAGAGGCAGCATGTATCAACAACATTGGGACAAAAGCTTCTGTGTGATTAAGCAACATTCAGTTCAGAAACAGAAAATCTAATGTGGAAACATTCCTAGATGAAGCTGTACAAACAATCTGTTTTCCCAATTGGTTTTATTATTCCATTTATCTGCTTTTCTACCTTCTGTAAAACTAGTCCCATTTGCCCGATCCAAAGCTGCTGTGATCTATGCATATCCTCTGTTTTCTGTTGGGATATTTTTATAATTACATTTGTAAGTGTTTAAGGTGAGAAAATTCTTTTGGATCATTTGCACAGTCATTCCACTCTGCATGGATTTCAGTTTCTTTCACTGCTGTTCAATACAGAGTAATATGATATACCCCTACAGGTTTAAGTACAATCCAAGATAAGCTTGATCATATCGCACAAACTCTTCATTATTCTTGAAGAAATCTCTCATGTATCAATAGAGCAGTTGTTCTAATCATGTTTTAATGCTTTCTGTGGATATTTTTGTGAAACTTGCTATTTTCTACTCACTGTGCTACCTTACAGCTGATAACCTTTGTACATATGAGTAGTTTGAGATATCATATATATTGGACATTTACTTCATTTTTTTATTAGTTTTACCTAATCAAAAAAATTGTCCATATCAAGAACTTTTATAGTCTGGATATGATCCAGTATGAAGTTAAATTCTTTGAAATGGCAACTCAAATACTT
Source organism: Colius striatus (assembly GCF_028858725.1). NCBI lineage: Eukaryota > Metazoa > Chordata > Aves > Coliiformes > Coliidae > Colius > Colius striatus. The sequence continues at coordinate 57,268,833 of NC_084759.1, forward strand.
GTCATTACACACAGTTCTTCATCCTGAGAATATTATTGCATGTTAACATCATTTTACAACAGCTTTATTTGAGGCATCACGAAAAGCACTTCTGATGTCACTGTGATTATGAAAAAGATAGCTTCACTATCTCAGGATGCATGTTTCTTTCTACACACTGATAGAGGTAGATGAAATGAAACTTGCTCCAATTCAAAAAAAAAAACCCCAAACAATAATTTTCTCACTGTACAAGAAGTACAGTTAGTGTATAAGCAGTCTAGTTGTAGAAAAGTTGCATCTTTCATCTGATAACAATAACTAAGTCACTAATATCATTCCTGCAGTACACATTTCTTCCCTTTAGCATTAATATTTGGCACAGATCAGATTTATTCCAAGCAAGAGAGGGAGTAGTTTCCTAAGTCCTCCATAAGCATATGCTTAGTAAGAAGTATCTAGACAATGTGTCACAAAAGCAATTTTTAACAACTCTTAATTGCCAATCAGGAGTTTTATTTCACCCAGTGCAGTTTCCCTCAATAAAATTCATCACCAATGACCATTACCTATACATAGACTGAAAATATCTGGCATACGAGCTACTTAAAAGTTGAGTTCCTTCATCTACTAAGCAGTCAGCAAATAACTTACAATAAGTTTACTCATTTTTAAAACTTTTCACAGCTGCATTATGTAGGTGGGTCACAGTCCTGTGAAATATTCAGAATTTTCTTTATATATTTGCAAATAAGTTCATTAAGAAAATATTTTTTTAAGTGCCATCATATCTGACTATACCCTTTTTGTACTATAGAAGACATTCTATTACTCCATTTACCAAGAGCGTACACTATTTTAATTGTTCATGATACCTCTAAACTTTGGTTCATGGTCAAACCTCATTAACATTGTCAATAATTAAGATATTTGAAAATACTGGCCCTCTGGTTCATGCCAAAAGAATGTCCTTCCCATTTTAGATTTTCATTTTTGCTGTTACATACTGTTTCTCACTCTATGGTAAGATCCATACTTACCTTACAATTACTTTGTAGACTTCATCCTCTCAACTTCTGTGAGCAGGAATTTGTTAAACATTTCACTGAAGTCTTTGAGCAGCCCCATTTGAACTAAATTATCTTCATTTGGATCAGATGATGCTACAGGTTTTTTCCAGCATCACTTATTCTATGCTTCTATATTTCTTCTCAAATGAAAAAAAAAAAATAGTTATTTAAGACACTAAGTTAGACTCACACGGCCTGTTTTGATAAACAAATTGCCATTTTGTTTAATTTTTTTTTACCTTCATGTCTTGACTTGAAAACCTGACACTCAGCCTGGTACATATATGGTCAGATAGCATATCTATGCTTGTTAATTTGTCTCTTTTATGCTACATTGCCCCCCACGGACTAAGTTTCAGTTAAACAGACTTCTAGGTTTGAATTGAAAACTAAAGAAGCGGACTTCGAAACAACAAAAAATACATTATCTATGATGCTTTCACTTAATGGATATTCAACTTATTAGTTTAATGTTAGTTTAATCTTTATTCACCTTGTTTGTGTAGCTTTTTTTTTTCTTTTGAACAGTTACTTTAATTTGGATTAGACATCTTTAAGATTTAAGTTCTTGTTATCTTCTCAGTTTATTAAGCTGAAGATCTCTTTACTGTCTGTCATTTTCATGATGAGAAAGTAGCAGTAGACAAGACACAAGTCATGTGTTTATCTTCTTTTTATTCATCTACACATGTTGAATTCTTTCAACTGTTTTCAGGAATTTTTCCCTTAAATTACATCTATATTCTCTGCATTTTTCAAAATAATTTCAACCGGGTGCATAAGACAAAAGCAGCATCTGATTGATCAATGACATATTCAAAGGTCTACAAAAGCTTTATTATTTGGGTGAATTTCCATGAGGCTTTCATTTGAAGGGTACCATCACCATTTCATTTCTCAGCTTTACTTTTTCAGCAGTACCACTTGCCCTTCAACAGATTTACAAATTCCTGCATGTTCCTATTTTTCATCATATAAATGAGGAGTAAGTCAAGTGAGATTCAAACGGCTCTCTCATGAAAGGATAACTACTTAATAAGACAAGCTAAAATTAATTTTAAAAGTACATTCCTCACATTGTAGGTTGACTGGCCTATTGAACAATTATCTTTTCAGTGGTTTCTCTTAGGACAGTAATTTCAGTCCTAAGTACTGAAAAGGATGGGCTATGCCAATAAGTCTTAATATGAGAGGGAATTTTCCCTGCCTCAGGTTCTGATCGGAATGCAAGATAAATTCACAGTGACAGCTGTACATTTACTGAACATGTTTCAAACAAGTTGCTGGAAGCAGAACAACCAGTTTCGTCCATTCTTTGCAAACCTTGCAGCTTAGCAATACAGTTTCTGTTTGAAAACAATCTTCTGTAACAAATGCATCTGTACACGAACTATGATCAATATTTTCCTGAAACTCAGAAAAATTAAAACTGTTCTGGCATGCAAGCTATATCTTGTATCTAAATTCAGTATTTAACTTTATTTATGTGACTTTAGCCTTGAGTTTTCATCCTATTATTAGGTATCAATATCTTTCCATTAACAGTTAAAACATTTTTACCATAACTTTTGTTTACTCTTGTCTATATGAGTTATTTTTCATCCTTTTTAGTCTTCTTTCATAGAAATTCTCTAGTTATTTAGAGGTACTTCTCTACATAGTTTAGACAGAGATTTCATGCTCTGTATTTCTAGATAAGATGAGTATTTTACTAAAAAAAAGAGTTTCAAAAGCAAGTTTGGCTTCAGGTACCTTTGTCCAGAGGACCTTTCAATCCCATCATTTTCTGTTTCACTCTTCTTACTTATTCAAATTTCACAGTCAGAAGGAAATCATACAGAGAAAGATACTGAGCTGAAGTGAATGTAGTTCACTAAATCATTAAGACAGTCTTGTAGCACAAAGACTTACAGGTCTTTGTCTTCTAATGTCCACAAATATTTTTATATGAGTATAGTTTTAGACTTACATTGCTGTAAGGAGAGGTAGAGCTTTCTTTTTCACCCAAGATACTATTTTATAATGGAGTTTCATCTTCTAGGACATCTTCTCAGAAGCAAACTCTTTTCATAGTTTCATTCAGATATTAAAGAAATACACTTCCTTTTACAAGTTATTATCGCCCAGTAATGTAAGGGCAAAAAGAAGGACCCAGAAACTACAGACAACCAATTAGTCTTACCTCACTCTGTCTCTGGGAAAGTTAAGGAGCAAATATTCCTGGAAACCACCTCCAAACATGTGGAAGACAAGGAACTGACTTGAACAGACAGAAAGGCTTTGTGAAGGTAAATCATGCCTGACTGACTTGGTTGCCTTCTACAATGACATGATGGGCACTTTGAAAAGGGGAAGAACAAAGTTAAATGTCTTGCTTTACTAAGGTCTTTGATACTGTGCCCCTCAATATGCCTATGATGAAATTAGTAATATCTGTGTTTGTTCAATAAACAAATAGAGCAGGTGGAAAATTCACTGGACTGCCAGGCTCTGGAGACTGTGATCACTGACATAGGTCTAACAAGTAAATGGTAAATAGTGACATATTTCAGAGACCTATATTAGAGCCAATTCTGTCTAATATCTTCTAATATCTAATACTATCTACTGTCTAATATATTATTATATTATTATCTAATACTATCTAATATCTAATAATATCTAATGTCTAATATCTTCATATCTGATATCTAATATTAATAATCTGGACACTGGGATGGAGTACACAGCATGTATACAAATGACTTCAAACTGGAAGAGTAGTCAAGGGCTGCAATAGTGGAACTGTTCTCCAGTTTCAACAGAGGCAAAAGCAAAGTCTTGCACCTGAGACAGAGTAACCCATACAATGACATAGACTCTGGAGAGCAGCTTTGCAGCAAAGGACTGGAGATTCTGCTGGACAGCTAGGTGAGCATGTACCAGCAGTACACTTTTGCAGCAAAGAAAGCCAAGAGCCTCCTGGACTGCATTTACAGTATACAAACAGCAGGCTGAGGGAAGTTATTCTTCCTTCCTACATTTATGAACCTCTACTGAGAGTACTCTGCCTGGTTCTAGGCTTCCGAGCAGAAGGCAGACATTGGTATATGGCAGTAAATCCAGTAGTGTACTAAGAAGTTAGCTGAGGGCTGAAGCACAGCAGACAAGGCAAGACAGAGAACAGGATTTCATCAGCCTGAGGAAGGGTATGTTAAAAAGAACATTTTTGCTCTCTACAACTGCCTAATGGAACAACAGAGAGAAGACAGAGTCAGACTCAAAGCAGCACAAAAGGTAGAAGGTAATAGAACCATGTTGAAGAACTGATGTGGGGTGGGGGTTTTGCGAAACCCAGGACAACTGGAAAGTCTAGATAGATGACAGAGAAAATGTTTTCACTGGGAAGATGGTCAAAGAGTAGACCAGATTCCTCAAAGAGGTTATGGAATTTCTATCCTTGGGGATATTCAAAACTTGACTGGACAGTCCCTGAGCTCTCTGAGCTGATTGGAGAGGCCGTGAGCAGAGAGTGGAATTCAACCTCCAGAGGTCTCTTTCTACCTAAACTATTCAATGATTCTACAATTCTGTGAGATTTTCAATTATTTCTGCTTATTCAATGTAATGAGCAACTTGCTTTTTGGGGCACCAGACTTAGTGGAACTCCCCAAATAATCTGTCTAAAGGGCCCTGACTTCTCTTTAAAATAGTGTCCAAATACAATGCATTTGAAAATCGGGTCTTAAGACATGTTTTGTGAAATTTACAAATAATGACAAAGATGTCATTCTACCTCAAAAATGCGGTGTTGTGCATATTCTTTCATAAATACTTACACATCTTTAAACTACTGGAAGCCAAATGAGCATTTCAATAGTAAACCCTGTACTTAAACTTGTTCCTTGACCATTGTTTTGAACATCATTAGAGATATCACAAATACTTCTCAATTAACTTTCTTCCACTGACAGAGATAGAACTTTTGTTGATGTGATTGACCTCTAGGCCCACTTAGTGCAGCTAGATAGTGAAAAACAATTTGATCCTTTGCCTTGTAGGGCAAAGCTTAATCTGATAAAAATCTCTATAATTACTGGATTCATCAGAAAGAAAATCCACACAAAAATTCAACAATGGATTACACTTAACAAATATACAGATTAGTAAATGGATTCACCCTGAAGTCATTTGGTCAAAACTCCTCTTTTTTAAGTAATACTTAACATTTTGATATACATTGTTTTGAAGTATATCCTGAAACACTAGAATTTCTTCTCTGCAGACAAGCAATATTTAGGTCCAATTTAACGTGGTGAAAACAAATACTTTGACTCTCATATGGATATTTACATTACTATGTCAGTCACTCGAAATTGAAGAGTTTCTGTGATATTTTTGATCTTTTTCTATTAACCACAGAATTTCCAGAAGTTTTAGAATTATTATTTTTATTATTTTCTGTATTACCATTAGTGTCCTGAATGAAAATATGATCTCTGTCACAAGATTAGTTAGCTCATAATTAGTATCCATTGTGAACTAATCTAGTAATCACATATGAGAATAATTATATAGGACCTGGTCATTTCTGCAAGGGAAAAATTGCCTAGAATACTTACTTCCCTCTTCTTTCTTACTTTGAGAATGTTTATATCACCCTCAGATAGCCTTCAAATCATTTAGCTAAGTTTCAGAACTAGTCCACATCAATCATACATTTTTCCAATGTGTAATAACCGTGGATTTGAAAAAGAGCTATCATGCTTTGCTTCACTGATTATTTCACAATAGCATCCCTCTCTAGAGTAGAATCATGATTTTACCAGCTTTTCATTTTTGAGTAGTAACCTATACGCTTTGAACTAATTATTCAATAGCATGTTTCCTCTGAGCAGTTTGATGTGACAAAGATTCCTCTGAGCATCTTCTTTTAGTTGAAAACTCAAATTCCTAATAACATCAAAGACTGGAGTTATTGCTAGTGACTTTTACAACAGCTTCAATTCTCAAAGGTACTGTAAATACTAAATGACTAACATATTTCCAAGAACAGTAAGATATGAAAGAAAAACAGGTTCACAACTGATTACCATTTGAATCTAGGCAATAATAGATTATTCTGTAATACGGCCATGTATGTCAGATATAAATTGCAATATTGGCAACACTTCTATTTGGCATCCTGAGGTTAAAAATGATTTAGTAAAATGCAATGACTAAGGTACAATACAAGAATTCAAGAGTATTTAGTACCAGTGTTCTCAAAAGGCCATGGTTTTGAAATTTTGATCATACTGCAATCTGCTCAAAGCTGTTAAAGTATGGATAATTTTGTTCAATTTTCCAGTAGGTTTCTGCCTTGAATAAGTAAATAGTGGGTAATGGTTTGTGTCAAAGTCCTTGTAACACTCCATTAAACATAAAGCATGACAATCTGATCAGATGTCTCTTTTATAGTCAGAAACTGACTTGTGACTTTGGGAGTTACTCAGCTGCATCAGGTCACATCAGAAGTCTAGTCTTTTCATCTTCTAAAAGTCCCTTATGTCTTTACATCTGACAAATTTTGAATCATAGAATCATGACCTCACTTTTAAAACTGCATTTGATATAGTCCGAGCACTGTTACTGAATGGAAAGCAGAACACTCTTCTGCTGAGGGCTGTATAAAAGGAAACCTCTTTTTTTAATGCTTTAGAGTTAAATCAGATTCTTAACCTTTAAATATTTCATTTACATAAAAAGAAATTAGACTTTAGAATTGTGAAGAGTCTAGCTTAAAATAAACACATTGAAGGAATACAGTGTTACAAGAGAATCATTTGTCCATTCAAATATTAGCATTTCATGAAGATAAAATTTAGAAACAAACAAGCCCTCACTTAAATAACTTAAAATAGAGATTCCAGATAGAAGCAGAAATTCTCTGTGCCATGCACAGATACAGTAGAATCTGTAATGATGAACACTTAATGTAAGATTTAAAATCTAAACCATAATGACTCCCCACCTGAAACAGTTGTATATATTTCAGAAACTATTTGCCCATTTCTTTCTTTCCTGCAGAGTAATCTTACTTGCCTGAAGTTCCACAAGAAAGGAAAGGTTAGGACATGGTAAGTGGGGGAAAGAGTAAAGGCTCAAAATACAGAAGACAGGAGAACATCAAGGAAAGATGGATAAAAACCCCAGCTTGTTCAGCAGAGTAGATCAATGGAAACTCTTCAATGGCCAAGGACCATTTTTTCCTGGAACAGAGAGGGACTTAAAACATGTCCCTTTCCTGGCTAATAGTATACAAAACATAGTCCATAATTCCTGGGACAATGGAACTACAAAAACAATTTGATGGTATTATAAACAGTATTTCTATTAACATTTTAGATGTCTAATTTTATGCAAGAACACATGACTGTTCTATGTCAACTCCTCTAATAAAGTATATCATCTCTCAAAGACATTCCTTTTTGCATTCTTGGAACAGTGCAGCTATATAAGCAGAAAATGAAGAATATAGAAAAGAGGTAATGTCTACCTATTGACATAAGCTTACAATGACCTTGATTCTAGTATCAATTTTATACAGGGGTTTATTTGTACCAACTTGTTAATGAAATCACACTTTGTTTGTTATAATTACCTATGTTGGAAATGGATTTGTGAGAAACATTCTCTAAAAGGTTTTTTGTTGAAACATTATTTTAGTGTCACCACAGCTACCTTTCTACAATGGTAAGCATAGATTAATACTGTGTTTAAATTAAAACTTCAACTTGCAAATGGTTTCCAAGTTTTCTGTCTTATTCTGTCAAGTCTGTATTTCTGGAACACTCATCTGCGGGAGTATGTTTTCCTTTATCTCTGCCTCTTACAGATGGAGGTATCATAAAAAACAGAGCTTTGATATAGAACAAGAATACTTTTTAATCAATTAGAAAGAATAATAATAATACTCCTGGTTAATCCAAATTGGCTTCTTAAATCCCTTCCATAGAATAAGAACCATTAGTATTATTAAACCTTACTAAGGAAAACACTACCTTTTTTCTTGATGGAATGAGAAAATCTAGTTAAAACATGGTTCACTTGCCTGACTTAAGGCTCTAATATGAACTAAAAATTAAAGGAAGTTTAGTGTAAATTAGAGCCTTTTAAAACATCCACAAAATAAAAACCTATTGTTCTCGTGGGATTTCAAACTCTTATGCTTAATATCCAAAAGATTGCAAAACCAAACTCTAGCCCAAATATTTGGTGTAACTTGAGTTTTGCCCATTATCCTTTCTTCTTGCTGTCTGAAAAAAAAATCTTGATGTAATTGTACCCTGGAGAAACACAGTTTCTTACAAAGCACAAAGCCAGGTGCAGGAGAGTTTTTATTACAAACAAACATCCTTAAACTGAGGCCTGTGACCTGTTAAGAACTGTTTAGGACTTATACAGTCATAAAATAGACACCAAGACACCAAGATATCTGGTATGTTTAATACTCAATGAATTGTTCTAATGAGCATCAAGACAGAGAGTTTATGTAATTCTCAACAGACTTCTTGTTAGTAAAACCATTAAGAAAGTGTATAAAGGCAATTGAAAAATTTTAAAAAAAGGAAAATAACATTTTACAGTACAGCAATAAAATATTTATGATCTTTTTTGATATGAAATAGCACAAGTAACTTATAGGAAATATGTTTTCTTATTACCGTCATATCACAAAGGGAGATGTCTTAGAAAGTTTATTTACATTCTGTTTAGTAAAGAAAGATATATATTTTTTCCACAGAATTCAGCACACTGATTGAACTAAACCAATATAAACGAAAACAGGATGGATTTGAAAGATGACATTCTACATACTTCAAGGATTTAATACTTATTTAATGCTAAAAAGAGTCTGTGACTCCTCTACAGAAGCAAGAATAAGAGCTGTCCCATAACATAGTAGTCCTCATTTTGTTCCATGATGGCTCACTTGACATGAAATTTCATCCTTTATGCCTTGAAATACAAAAGAAAATTTCCAACCTTACACTCGTCTTCGTGACCTTCAGCCATCATAGTAGGATGTGCTAGTCCATACATACACACACATACACACACACACACAAAAGATCTCTTTCTGTTGTCAACTTTTAGGCCTTTACCATAAACTGACCTTCTTGTACCACGGCCATGTCATATGTTCAGGATTCTTACTCTCTCTGTATGTTTAAATGCATCCACTACAGGCCATGATTGCATTTTGGCTTAATAAAACTATTGTATGAGATGTAGGTGACAAGGTTTTGATAATGGAGACTGGAGATGTGGCTTCTGTAAGAAAACATCAATCAGACAGGGACAGCTTCAGCCAGCTCCAAGATTGACCCACTATTGACTAAAGCTGAACTCTTTACAATATTTTTAGGAAAGAGTTAAAAGTACTGTTCAGCAGCTGTGAGAGGAGTGAGAAAAATGTGGGAGAAACAGCCTTGCAGACACCAAAGTTGGTGAGCTAGAAGGAGAAAGAGATATTCCAACCCCCAGAGCAGATTCCCCTACAGCTGCTGGTGGGAATCAAGGTCCATGAAGAATAGTCCATACTTAAACAGGTTTGCTGGCAGGAACTGTGAATCCATGGTGGATCCACACTGGAACATTCCATTCCTGAAGGACTGTACCCTATAGAAAGGACATATTTTGGGGTAGTTCTTGAAGAACTGCAGCCTGTAGAAAGGATCCACATTGGATCCACATAACTGGTAGGATGAGCAATTTTCTAGTTTCAATAGAAGATTTTCATGTAAGTGATAAATACACAAATGGAGTATTCCTAACTGAGATCTTATAGGGAAAAAAAAAGAGAAAACCATGCCCTTTCACTTGTTAGAGCTTGACACATTCTATAGTGAATCAGAACAATCATAAGAGGCCACTCTATATGGAAGACCTTCCTTCTCACAAATCCTGATGAAAAGTCTTCATGGAGAAGAGTTTCTGCATATGACTAAAAAGTAAATTCCAGTGTGTATGGCTTATCATCAGACTGCAATACTAGGACCTGGAGCTAAAGGGATTTAAGAGTGATCTGCCAGACCTGAGCAGACAGACCAATAAAGATGCCAGGAGAAAGGCAGATCAAGGACATGGAAACAGCACAGAGTCAGTAGTCATAGTCTGGAAACCTGTTTCTGGAAGATTTGGGGTGTTTGTGTGCTTGAAGCTGGAGAACAGCAGGGTCTGAAAACAGATGAGAAAGAGGTCAGATTCATCCTCTTTATGATTTTTTTTTTTTTCTGCTCTCCAAGGCTCTCCATCTGTGGAAAAAGAGAGAGAGGGAGGGGAGATTTGGTTCATATTGGCCACATAATTAAAGGCCTATCCCAACAGATACACACACACAGAGAAGTAGTACCTAAAACTCAATCAGACATGTGAAGGTAGAACACAAAAGCAACATGAAAAAGTTGTGACCAACACATAGTGCCCTAGCAAAACTCCCTTGGAATAAGACTGAAATGTACTATTGAGATAAAAAACAAACCTGAGCCAAAAAGAGGGGGTTTATCTTGTGATTTTAAAAGTAACTGAATCATGTTTGTTTAAGATATATTTACACATTTTCTTTATCATGTACTAATCTCTAAAACTGCAGAGCATTAATTTAAAATTCACCACTCTAGTATATCCACTTGCAGGGTTAGAGTAGATATATTCTGACTTTTAGAATCATATCTCAACTGGCAATTAACATTTCACAGGGTTCAGTATAGCTATGTGTTTCTAAGTACCTAGACTTGGAAAAGTTGCTAAATCTGATTGATTGTCAAGTTTTTTAAGTAAGGCTATCTAGGTCTTTGCTGAAGATAAAAAGTTGCAATCAACAATTCTAAAATTTCAATTTAATATCATATTTTATTACATGTAAGGCTGGCTCAATCATGCTTAGCTCGTAAACGTTTACAATTTCCTTAAAATAAAGGAATAGAAGAAGTAATATTAATGTGACCTGAAATGCCTGAACTACAGAAAGAAATACCATGCACTCCGAAGCCAGTATATGAGCATCTCAATATTTCCAAATAAAGTCAAATACATTTTGTGTGTACCTCAGTCCATCATCCAGCAGAAAAGGTGTTTATCAGTTGATTATTCAATCATTTATTATGTGTCCCATTTCTCTTCCATAATTGTTTACTAAGATTTATCTAGCATAGTAATTTAGTCTTTAGTTAGGCTTACTGTTTGATTTGATATTTATTTCATTTAGAATGATAATCAATAGAGCAATGTTTTTGTCTCAGATTATGTCCCCATGCCAATAGCATGTAAAATTGTCTAGTAAATGAAAATAACCAACAAGAACTGTCAAGCTCCATAGTGTCACTTCAAATTAATCTCTGCAAGAAAAGTCAGGCTTTGTATTAATAAAAATATCTGTAATACATATTTTTCCTTTTCTTTTTCCTTAGTAAAATGTAAAAGTGACAGCACACAATCTGAAATACCAATTAATACAGACAGTAGAAAATATCTTTTGAAAGATAATACAGATTTCTATTACTTATTTGTGGTGCACTGGAAAAGCGAAACAGTAGCTAATATACATACCCATTATATTGTCTATGACACAAATGTGTGTTCAGTAGCAGGAAATCCCTGCCCAACTGATAAGAAAGAAGGACTACTCTACAACATTAAAAAAAAAAAAGAAAAAAAAGTGAGGTTAAAATGGGATTATTATTCATTTTACTTTAGCTTTGAAAAGTCTACTCTATTCTTAACCCTTACACAAATAATTCCAGGGACATTTGACTTCTGCTATGAATAACATGTTCTGTGTTTAAGGAATAGTGACCTGTTTAAAAGTTTATTAGTAGAAACAGGAGAATTTTTTTTTTTATTTTCTTTCAAACAACTATTTCTGAACTATTAAAAAAAAAAGTTATGAATCCTCCTGAAACAAATAGAGCAAGTCAGTAAAGTTAATAAATTCAGATCAATTATAAGTTCGTATTAATGGGCTTTTAGGTTTAGGATATATTTCATTTCATGAAATTACCACTATGATTGTCAGTAGTAAATGAATTACAAATAAAAGATCTATTCCCCATGTGGCCTGGTGGTTGGAATTCAGCTCAAGGGATCGAATCAAATTAGATACTGTTATTTCAGTATAAAGTAATACTCTACAACACAAAATTACCACACACAAAGTGTGACAAACTTTTGCTATGTGTTAAAGAAAGAATGCCAGCAATCAGAAAGACAAGGGGCAGACTTATGTCTGTCTTCAGTAAAGTCAGAGGAATACCTGAAGTAATATAAATTAGACTTCAAAACTGCTTATGGGCTTGAAGGAAGTTAAAGTAGGAATATGAATGTAAATTATACGTGGAATTTTCAATGGGATTAATGAAGTAGGGCAATTGCATTTTTCAGTTATAACTTTTAGGATTCCTCATTTTGTAGTTTGTCCTGAGTAAAAATTCAGAGACAGTGTCAGAATGGAAGAAATTTACTCTACAGGATTGCTACTGAGTGCAGAAGTTTCTAAATTAAGTTGAACTTGACGTTGGATGTATTGGAAAGAATGTGTTATATAGAAGAGATTTGGATTTTTTTCATAGGCCTACAAGTAATAAAACACGTGGTTCTTATTTGCAGAATTTTATCATTACTGAAGAATTTTTATAATGGTCTGTAATCTAATCAACAGAATAATAAGGGTAAATACTAAATGATCATTTGGTTCCTTACCTATCTGGCTACTTTTAACATATTACTTTCTTCTAAAATAAGATCTACAGATACATACACAACTAGTAACTCTTGAGTAACTATGGAGCTTTACGAAGAATTTAAGTAGGACTTCCATAATACTACACTACGTTAATGGCCACAAGTTTCTTCATCTTCACTGAGTAATATAAGCCACTGTGGTCCGTGAGATTGAATCAGCAGGGATTTCTAAGATTATGACTGTCACATCATCCTTGGATACATCTATCAATCTGTCCATCCTAGTGAATAGGAGTCTTTGGGAAAGCATTGATACCTACTATCCTTGAGTTACTTCTAGACCTTTTTATCCTCTCAAATACCAATGTTAAAGTTCAAAGTGAGAGATTTTAAAGTGCCGTTCATGGTATATTAAAAGACTTTTCCTTACTAGGGTTTGGTGGGTTTTTTTTGAGCAGAAGTTCACTTAATTGAAGGTTTCCTAGATCCCCTAATGACTTCAAAAATTCAGTATATATAACCCAAAATCAATGGCAAAGAACAATAGATGTAAACACTATATTTAGTATGAAAAATTGCATTAATACTATGCTTCCTGAACATGACAGCAGCAGTGATTTTGAGGAGGAATTCTGGACAATAATTCCGTGCAATGTGCAAAGTTTGCATTAGGTATATCCAAGATCCATTAAGTAGTTCATGGGGTTTGTGTTATGTTTTTTAAAGCATCCTTCTCCATTACAGGATCTTCATGGAATCTAGGGGGTTTTAGCCTTAAGGATCACACCCAGTAGCCAGTATGTTCTGTGATCTCAGTAATGAGGTTTCAACATAGTTCTTAGACATTTTCACACAGTATTTTTGCATAGGGCAGCTAACTGTGAGCTTCTGTATTTATCTGCCAATACATTTAGAGTGTTTTAAACAATGCCTAAACCTTATGCTCTGCTCCAGCTGAGAATAAAATCACTGAACTGGAATTATGCATTTCTTAACACATTATATCAACTTGTATGCATATGAACAAGTTTCCAGAATACCAGAAAACTGTATTGAGTCCTCATCTGAACCACAAAACTTGGGGTGCAGAAAAAGGTATAAAAAAAAGAAATTATTATATGTAGGAACATATTTGTGAAGTTTGGCCAGTGATACCTACAATATGAAATGTCAAATTCCAGGCTTGCTTACGAAAAACAGGGACCTAGCAACAGCTAAATGAGAAGAGTGCTTGGCAGGGGAGCTAGAAGAAGTGAAAAGTCACTGCTTGTCAATAAACCAGCACTGACTCTTCTATCTCTGAGAGTAATCTAAGATGACTGCAAGGAAACAACAGATATGAAATAACTCAGTATCCGTGGCTGTTATCATTGATCAGAGCTTGCCTACTACAGCCTGAACTAGGCCTATGCCTGACCTATATGACTCTTAAGCATGTACCCATTTCCTGCCCAGGCCATACTCAATACAGCCCAAGCTCTTTCCAGTGAAGCCATGTGTGGTTTGACTCTTACCTCAGTTCTTCCTACAGTAAATCAGATAGTATTATTCATCTATATTTCTCTGAAGGATTTTTGGTATGTTGTTTGGAAAAAGTGACTGTTACTCTTCCTGGAATTTGTTTCCTTTCTTTTCATTTTCCCTACATAAGGCTGTTGAGTTAACTCCATATCACCTGTAGAATAGTATGAAATAAGTACATTAGTAAATATGCATTTATATAATATAGTACTGACATATCCTTAATTGTTCACATCTCTCACACCTTAGTGAAATAGTTGAGTAGATCTCTTTGGTAACTATCATAGCAAAGCTTGGTTACAAATACTGGTTTGCATATTGCATCCCATGACTTCCTTCTCCTAAACTTTCTTTCCAACAAACCTATGTTTCATTCTAAACACATTTAATTGTAACTTGGTGTCTCTAAGTAAAATTGTCCCACAGTTTGTTGACCCTCTCCTGATTTCTTCATTCTTTCCCAGGGGTTATTTCCCAGATTTGAGAGTACTTCTCCAAATGCAGAGAGGGATGGATGGATGGATGGATGGATGGATGGATGGATGGATGAATAGATGGATGAATAGATGGATGAATAGATGGATGGATGTTAAGATGAACTGCTTTTTTTCACTGTTTCCCAAAATTCAGGTATATCACATTGCACGACGCTTGTTTCTCACTACTAATATACAGTAAGTTATCTTTAGTGGTCACACAGTACTTATTCTAAGTTTGTCAATGTACCTGATGCTTTCCCTGTGGAAACGGGTGGAGGACCTGCTTTCTCTGACTCATATCAGCTTACCAACATTGGGATTGTGACCTGAGGATAATGGCTTTCCTTTTTGTCAGTAATGGAGGGAGAGGATGTTGATCTTCCCTCCCCTTGTGTTTCCCTATTACCTTATGTTTTTTCACTGATACCCTTAACTAAATTCCTGCAGCCAGCTGTCTGTGCTTTTAGTGAGGATAAAATCAGATTTCTGGCTCATGCTCATGATATAACTTCCAAGCAAAATACTGAAAGGTTTGTCCTTTGATATCTTCACTGACAGTATTCCTGACCTTTACTGGGCACGTGCAGAAATGTGCTCTTCAGACAGCAGACATAGCTTCACATTTGGAACTTTCACCTGCATTTTACACCCTCCCAGTATCTGATATTTCCCCAGATGAGATCATACCAAAGTTCTGAACAGAAGTCCTGTGTCCTGACCCTCTTTGTCTCTTCCAAGCATACCACTTCACCATACTCTTCATGTCAAAATGTTTTGAAACTCCAAACATGAAACATTAAAATAAACAGTTGTTTGTAGTTTGATGAGAAGAGTCACCTATCAAAAAATCATAGATCTCAGAGGAGTTAGCAATGAATCTTTCTGGCAGAAGATGTATCACATTGTTAAGTGCATTAATCTAAATTTAAAAGCTATTCTGTCTGGGAATAGATTTGATCACCTATCTGGTCCTCAGAACATGCTTCTGAATATCAGTTGGAAAAGTCTTCCCAAATAAAACTTCATGAGTTTCTGTGAGTGTTCTTCTCCTCATCTCCTTGTCTGTGCTCTGGAGTAGTTCACAAGTGTTTTCTGATATGACCCTAATCTGTTCTCCTTCCTTGGGAATTTATCAGCCTCCTTTTCAGACTAGATCAATGCTTCTACTTCTAAACACACTCTTTGTTAAGGCTTTCTGAGGTGAGCTTTACAGAGAAGAAGGGGCACATGTTTTATTTTAGCTCATTTCTAAGTACTTAATCATCACAGAATCACCCATAGGAGCTCAATCTATTAGTTTCAATCCTGTTTGTTATCTCACATTTTCAACTCAAATTTACTTAAGCATGTGAAATTTTGGTACTGGCCCCATAGTCTTAGCTGATTTGATATTGTTGCCAAAAAAATCTAGAATTCATGAGTGAGATTTCCTTGTATCCAAGACCATCAAATGCTGAATGCAATCAGTGCTCTGAAGCACTGCTAAACCTAGGCATCTGAGCACAAAATACTGAAGATATATTTTTTAATTTAAATGTTCTTCTTGTGTTAAAGCTCCATAGTTAAAGTACTCTTTCAGGAAACAAAACTGAGTTCACCATCCATTTCCACCTCTTACATTCAATGACTATGACCCAAGCTACAAAAAGAGGCTAGGCTGAGGCCAGGTTCAACAGTTCCTATAAAAATCATAGCATTGGTCATTCAGGCATGAAGAACGCAAGAGAATCAAGTAGACAGAGGACAAGAATCAGATTGAGCAGACTGCAAAAGTGATATTCACAGATGCTGGTGGAGATAGATAAAATGGATAGATGGACTTGGGATCTAATTCCAAAGGCAGTATACACTGAAATAAACAAACACGAAGCAAAAGACATCCAGACTTCTCCATTTCTTCAGCTCTGCCAATGAAACATCATATATCACCTATACAGGACCTACTGTAGCCCATTTGACATTATTCATTCTTGATACTTTTTGTTCCTCAAAAGTATTATTTCCTATTTGTTCTGCCACTGCTTTGTTCGGTTGACAAATCTTGGATATACTAACTCTTTTTTTAAGTCCTCTCTCTGCAATTTCTTTGAATGATGTTTCATACCAATACATTTTTAATAAGGGACATTTATAGTCTTCCTGGCTTTTTGTACTCTTCCTGGCCATATAAAATTCATATCCAAAATTTCTACATGGCCATAAGATATATACCACATTCCCAAAAGGGCTAAGGAAGCATTATGTGTGATTCACATGCAAGTCCTGACATTTCCTGAAGCCCAATCAACCTAGTGCAGAATGGATTAAGACTGGACATGGGTAGACTAAATACAATACAGTTGTCTTCTTCCACTCTCCTACTAGTCCAGTGTTGTCACCTGTCACATGCTGAATACCAGCATGGAGTTACCTCTGAACTACTCAGGAGCATCAGGACTTTCTTGTCTTGTAAAGTAACATCTTGATTCATCTCCCTTCAGTAACCGGTGCTGGAAAGCTGTTTATCCTCATGAATCTTATTTTTAAAATATGATGCAAAGTTCTACAGCTCATCAGATGAATACAACACAAAGGCATTAATCTCTTGTTCAACATCTTTAGGCTCAAACACAATCTTCTTATCTTTACCAACTGGTTAAATTTAGAGAGCTTATAATCATTTTTATTGCATGATATTTTCTCCTGTAGTCCTCTTTTCTCACAGAATATGACAACTTTTCCCCTTACTTTCTCTCTAGAAAATACTATTTTCATTATTATAACTCATTGCAAAATGTCACTGTCAGATTCCTGCTACTGCCACCAACAGTTATAGGTGTAGCCATCTGTATTTTAAAGGCCTTGATGTATGGATCTAAGCTGGTGAATCTACTTTCTTTGTCACTGTCAAAGGTGAAATCTTGTCATTTGAAGAAGTATGATATAAGAAATAGATTCATGTCAAATAACAAGCATAAAAAGCTGGGGGGAAAAAATGAAACAAACATATCAAAATGTGAACTATTTGTCAGCCATGAAGAAGACCAAATTCAGGATTTTCTATAGAAGTCATGATATCTTTCAGCTTCCAACCCATTAGATCACTGTTGTATTAATGGACAGCAAGGGTTTAAAGTCATGTTTTTCCAGGAAGAGGAAAGAAATAAAAAATAAGTAAATACCCAGAGTAGCACTGAAAGATATCTTCTTCTCCCAAACCATTAAAAATGCCTACTCCATTCCTCTCTTGTTTGTACAATTCACTTATTGTAATTACATTTCAAAATACTGCAGTGTATCATCCTCAGATCAAACAGGAGAGGGATGATATCCTTTAAACTGTGTAAATGAGAAGCAAATTAGACAGCTCTAAATCTGAAAAAGATTTAGACACTATTCAGAGCCTTTTTTACTTCTTGAAAATTGTTTATCTGTATCAAATGAAAAGTTAGGGAGCTGCCTTCTGCAGTGAAAAGAGCTGCCAACTGTGGAGAAAAAAAAAAAAAAAAAAGAAGAAAGGAAGGAAGAAAGGAGGAGAGAGAGAGAAACAGAGAAGAAAGGAGAAGAAAAAGAAAGGAAGAAGGAAAGAGAGGACTTTACAGCTCCAGCAATGTGGAGAATTGAGAAATCTGTCCTACTGTCCCTGTGTTTGATATAGATATCTTATTAAGCAAAGGAAGCAAAAGCAGGATGACTATGTGAAAGTGTAGAGCTACAGTGAGGGAGGGGTAAGAAGAATCAAAGGGCCATCATTAATCTTCTGAAAGCAAGACTTTCACATCCAGCAGCTTAAAGACTTCCTGTGAATATTGAACTTTCTTATTACATAATACACAGGAAAGGACTAAAGCAGCATAAAGTGAACACAATGATATTAAGTTGGATATTATCAGAAATTAATACAATACCATTTCAAAGAGATTTATGGCAGCCATATAGGTTTTCAGTGGTTAAAGAAAAGACCTTTTTGCACAAAAGTGGCTGTCACCTCTGGTAAGTGGAAACACATGCATTTTCATTCTACTGCATATAACAGAGGCATTTTGTCCTGAAATTTAAAAAGCACACCCAATACATTAGCAATCAACCTGCATCTAATGCTGCATGTAGATCTATGGCAGGTGTGGAAGCTTATGTGGAATCATATAGGCATGTGAATACATCCCATTTCAACTGTAACTTAAAATTTTATGGAGTCACGTAACTCAATTTATTCATGAAAAACCTTATATTTCTCTGCGTGCATGACTCACATTTCTGAATGCCACCTTCAATCTCTCTTACTTGCCTCCATACCCCCACCTCTCAGTCTCATCAGCCCTTTTCTTTATGGTGTGATACAGTGTACAAAGAAATAAAACTAGAGAGGAGATGAAATAGGATATAGGATAATATAGAAAGAAAAACAAGGAGATTGAGGGGAGATCTTATTGACATTTATAAACATCTAAAGGGTGGATGTCAGAAGGTTGGGACATCTCTTTTTTCTATAGTAGCTAGTAACAGGACAAGGGGTAATGGAATGAAGCTGGAACACAAAAAGTTCCACTTAAATATAAGAAAAAACTATTTCACTGTGAGGGTGAGGGAGCCCTGGCACAGGCTGCCCAGGGGGGGTTATGGAGTCTCCTTCCTTGGAGGTCTTCAAGACCCGCCTGGACATGTTCCTATGTGACCTGATCTAGGTGACCCTGCTTCTGCAGGGGCATTGGACTAGATGAACTCTAAAGGTCCCTTCCAACCCCTACCATTCTATGATTCTATGAACACAAAGGCTAACTTGCATTCATTTACTACCCTCTGCAATGAGAGTGACTCATCTGTTGCAAAGTTCCTCAAAATGTAGGTTTCTGATGAAAGATTCACTGGACACATTAGTTGCAAACAATCAACTGATCTTGTCTTTAGTTGAAAGAAGTTTACTGTTGGCAAAGGTCAAGTGATACACCTCCCAGTCACTCAATCTGTCAGTCTGGGTGTCTACTCTCCTCTCTGTATTCTGAACCTCTAAAGTAGAAGGAATTTCTCTAGTTGTCATTAACCTACAGTGTTTTGGGTTTTTTTCTTAAGTATTTGATTGACTTTTACATCATTAACTTTACTTCTAATTTTATATCTGTGTGGGGTTTTGGATGGTTTTCTGAGAGGGAGGTGAGGGGATGTTTAAGCCTCAAGACTAGCAGAATTCTTTTCTGGTTTTAGATTGGTTTAATTATTTGTGTCTATTTGATCACAAGCTCTCTGAATCACAGGATGTATTTTACTACCTATTTCTACAATGACTGCATCAAATATGTTCACTTCAACAAGTCTTCCTTTGATACAAAACCTTTTACATATAAGAGGAAAATCACCATTGCTAAAAGTTTCACAATCTAAAAGCAATAAATGTTCAAATAGTAATTTGTCTAGCATGCAGTAGATTAAAACCACAGTTTGATTTACTTCCTAACACATTACTGAAGTCATCTCTGTGAAAGCTTTACATGATTATTTCCCAACATCAGAGTATGCAAAGCCTAATTGAAACAATTAAGGTGACATCCAACACCTTCAGTTGTATTTTGAGGATATCAGTTTATATTAACACATTTCCTTATGAACAACATTAAAATATATGTTGGTCTGTCACCGTCTGAATAAATTATAAACTTAGAGATAAATATTGAAACTTCAAAAATTAAGTTCAAATATGGGTAGAGGAAAAGGGTTGTCTATGTCTATGTTCAATAAATAACCAGTATCACATCCTGCAAAAGAAACACAGTTGTCCAGGACATGAAATGTTGCCTCTTGGTTGTATATCATTTCTGATAGCAGCTATCTGTTATAATGGAAAAAGCATCACTGATGCATCAGGATCTATGTGGCAAGGCACTATGAGGTTCTCAATCACTCAGTCTCTGCAAAGTGACAGTTGTTGCAGTTCGTGCTTTTTTTCTACAGAAAGTTCAATGCCCTGAAAATGTCAGGTTAAAGCAGCAGTGAGATCTTCATCTATTTATTCTGAACTGAATATAAGACAAAAGTCACAGCAGAGAATCAAATGCCTCTGATACATAAGATGTGTTTCTCTCATTACAAAATGCTGTGAATGACTTTATTTCTTTTTTAAGTAATGCAGTAGCATCTCAATCAAGATCAGAATCACTGTGTAGCTCTCACAGACCTGTGTCAACCTGAAAACTTTCCATCATGAATCAGCCTGTGTTGTCTTTCCCTTTGGCCACAGACAGTGGAGAAAGCTTTTTATGGTTTGGTGTGACAGGGTTACACCCAGCTTTTAGTGTTGTCCAGTCTGCTCTGTCTTCTGTGCCTGTCCCCTTTTTTCCCTGGGCTTCAGAGATAAGTTAAGACACATGTTCAGCAAAGGACTGAGGCAAACAATGGCAAAGAATAGAAAAAAGAGGCTGATGGTAACTCAGGATAGAAAACATTTTTACTTAGGTCATTCTGGTCACTGTTATCTGATTTTAAGCCGTTTTAAATTTTAAAAATAGTAACATATGCAGAAGCCTTTTTTTGAATCATAATGGTAAATATAGAAAAGGGAATGTAGGCAGAGAGGACTGCTGTACACTACATCATGCTTAGTATATGAAGTGAATTTCCATTTTTTTTCCAGTGACACCCCCTGGATAAATATGCATTGAAAATGTGAAGCTTCTCTGTTTTCCCTTCAAGTGGTCCATTGTTACTTATGGAAAGATTTTTGCTTTGCTTTTCATTAACTGACTGGTATTGCTTTTCCTTGTTCTTCAAAAAGTCATTATAACAGTCTTCTGAAACAAGAGGTTTATCTCACACTCTCCCTCTTCAAATTAATGTGCCTTCTTTTAGAGGCCATAACTATGTTTTATATAGCCTTAAGGACAGGGAGAGAAAGTAAATCAACATTAATGATTCATTTGCAGGCAACCCTGGGTATATGAGATTATTTTCTAGGAGTGAATTTTTCTTTAACATATTTAAAGCTGTTATAACCCCTACGGTGTTCATTGTATTCACATGGTTTGTATTCATCCGGCTTCTAAATACAACCCACTAAGAAGAACTAGTCAGCATTCTGATACTTCACCTTGCTTATATTTGGTGGCTGAGAAAAGAAGTACTAATTTGAAGTAAGAGTGTTATATTTACAAACAACAGATCCTAAACATTGTAATCTTTCTTGAATTGAAGGGGTGGGCAGTGAGGAAAGATTGTCACTCTCAAAGTTACACAGTCAATCAGAAGTTGTTATATTTATCAAAAATGTAACTGAAAGAGCAGACCGTATTGCTGCCACAGTGAGTCATCACAAACAGTCCTTACACAAGTTTAAAAAGATGTAGGATATGTCAGGAGCAGGCATTATGAATTCATCCCAATACTATATTGCGTGTGTCTGTAGTATCAGGCTACAGCCATCCCCAGAAGCAGTACTAATTCAATTCCAGGTTGTGCCTTGATAAGGATGCTACCTGATATACACAACTTAAGTCAAAATAATGTACTGACAATTGTAATGTCAAATATTGTTCTTGATGATATTGACATGCACTGTTGTTCCTACCAGTCTCCCCTACTTCATCTTAACTGAATAGTTTAGGATACACTACAATATAGTGTGAAATGTCTGTGACATATAATCCTTTTTAATGATTCTTATTTGGGAATGGGATATGCCTAATTTGGAGAACTCCAAAGAGAATGGATTCAAATCTTTTGCTTTTAATAAAACAACAAAATATAAATTAATTTGTAATGAAATACTGTAGGACACTTAGAAAAACAATTATTATTAGGCAGGGAAGGAACTTACAGGAAAGCTGTCAACATTTTTTTTTCTCAAATAGTACAGTTGAAAAAGGTTGATTACTTCTGAAAACTTTGTCTTTTAAACAGTTAAACTATTTTCCAGATTTTTTTATGTATTTCACTTAATTCAAATCTTGGTTTTGGACAACAAAATGTACCTATAGTTGAAAAAAATTGTCAGCAACCTTATATTTCTTTAAGGAAAGACTAGATTAGTAGCTTTTTCACTTGAACCACTCTGGAATCTTATATCCATTTACAAAATGCCAAATGGAGATGTACAGGAAGCATTAAGGACCAGTGGCTAATTCTAACACTGTATGAATTTTCTTACAATTTGCAAAGGTGTGAGTCAATACAAAATGTTGTGAATGACTTCGATGAATCATGCAGTGTATCTCCTCTGAGAAAATGATGAGACAAAGTAGTTGGTATGAGAAACAATCAGAAATCCACGGAATTTTTACTTCTTCACAAAGTGTTATGGTCTCTGGAATCTAAATAGCCTCAGACAGTAGACTGAACATCCTTATAATGTTTGTTTAGTGAAATGTAACACTGATGTGATAAAAATAAATAAACGAGGTCATCCATTTCCAAAACCTTGAATCCACTACATTATTGATATTATCTAGAGTCATAAAAAGAAGAAAAAGCATAAACATTACTTTGTAAGGTAGAATTTAAGCATATCCCAACACGTACAAAAGGATTATGTTTTGGACATAGGACAGATGCCCAGACCTCTTTTCCATATTAAACATGAGTTGCTTAGGCACATGTACAGGTAGACCAGTTTAGGTCAGGAAGAGCATCCAGACAGCTTTGTTTTGTCTAGTTGCTTAGACTCTTTCTGCAATTTGAAAGAAAATAAGGCACAGGTATATTATACGTGTTTCATTAACACTCTCAGTCATTCATTGTAACATTGAACAGTTTCTCCCACCAAAAAACTCTCAGGGGTAGTTGCAGGTAGTAGCTACCAACAGCTCTGTAGGTCAGCTAAAATTTGTGTCCACTTTTATAAGTTCTGGTGAGTCAAGAGCAAAGCTCAGGCTTTCCAGATAAGGTGCTGGCATTACATTTCATCTTTCATGGGAATAAAAAGAAAGCCAGGATGGTGTATAACCTGAGCCAGATATTCATACACAAATCAGTCAGAGTAGCCAAGCTTCTTTCAAAAACTAATAAACCCTCGAGGTGCTCCAGCATCCCTCAAGGTGCTGACCTTTTAGTGAGCAAAACTCCTATTTGAGTTTTTCAAAATCTCAGATGTGCCTTTGAAATCTGCCTATTTTAGCAAAGGGAAGAACTGAACAGGGAGATGTAAACATAAGCTAAAACTGAAGCTGGAACCAGGGATGCAGTCCTAGTGAGCATCATGTATAGAGGAGAGGACAGGCTGAACATTGAGGGTAAAGTAAGATTTCTGCAAGCTCTTTATAGCACACCACCTACAAGACATGGATTGGTGACACAATTCACATCATCTGAGGCCAGAAGTGGAATTTGGAGGTCTAAAACCAATCACCTACCACAAAAGTAAAGGCAGAGTACTTTGCCTGCTCTCCTGCTACAGTTCTTCTCAAGTCTTTCAGACCCACGTGGATGTCTCGGGTACTCTAGAGTATTAAACATTGACTTCTAGGCCTCTGAATTCCGTACTATGTTTTGCAGTAATGTTTTAAAGTATTTTGTTCTTCTAAGAACTTCTCATTTTGACTTACTTTGTGAACATCTGAACACTTTGTTTAAAAAAAAAAAATTGTTTTCTTGCTGAGTGTTTATTGTCCAAAAAATGGTAAATTACATCTGCTTTTCAGAGACAGGTCTACTGGTGTCATATAACTTCCTCATTTGAGCAGTTGATTCAAGCAGAAAAAAAAAAAATTACTTTAACACTAGGATTCTTGATTTAACCAGCAGAGTTAGTGACACCATGAACATATGCTACATCACCTGAATACTACCCAGCCTTGCTGCTGTAACACACAGACTTTCAAAACAGCTTTCAAAAGCAGATCTTTATGAAGATGGGGACTACATTCCCTTTATTTCCAGTTTTGAAAATGAAGCACATTAGAGAACAAAGGTGCAGAGCCAAAACTGCTGTTACCAGACCATTAATGCAGAATAACTTTTTTTTTTTGTGGTTGTTGTTAAATACGACATAGCAAACCCTAAGGCTCCATGCACTCTGTCCCTGAACATGTACTCCTGTGCCATCTGTAACACCCACACACATCCTGTACTATCTCTCCAGTATCCTACATCATACGTCTCCTGCAGAAATCATACCTAGCAAGTCAGATATTCACCATTAGGGAGACTGGGCTGCTCCAGTAACAGTGCTGTGAGTCACGGCTTTCTCAGTGCCTGAATCATTTGAACAGCTGCAGCAATCAGAGACCAATACTGCTCTTTGGGAATAGGTAGATTCTTACTGTTTCACAGTGCAGCCTTGTGTTTTCCACTGTGTACATTGCTGCCTTGTGTTTTCCACGGTGCACATTGCCTTGAGGAGTATGTAGGAAAAGATAGATTGGCTCAGTGCACAGGGATGTGTCTCATATATTTGGCTTTTTCTAAAAGAAGCAATATCCAGTGAGAGTAGGAAGGTCCAACTCTAACTCGTCATCATTTACTATACCAGCTGGCTGAAGCCCTTCCCAAAATCTGCACATCTGGACTGCCAGGTTAAGAAAGGGTGGAATTAACAACCCAAGAGTTTTTTTAAAACAATGCAGCAAGCAATATCTGAAACTTGCCAAATAAACACGTCTCTAGTCCTGACAGTCCATTGTACATTTTACACTGGAAGTATTGGCCAGTCGCCATAGTAAGAATGGGAAAAGCTGGTACATTGAAAATACATACAAAATTATCTCAGGTTTGATCATCCTCCAGTCTAATGAAACAAAATGTTTTGGCAATCTATTTTCACAGATTAGCCAAGATATTCCCTGGCAGCTTAGATTTGCCTTGGCCCTTTTTGTCACCTATACAACAAATTAGCAGCTCCAGGGTATCAGCAGGCGGAATGCTTTTGACAGGTACCAGTTGAAACTTATCAGGAAGCCCCAGGACATGCTGTCTAAGTTCAAGTGGATTAAATATCAGATACTAAGGTGTCTGACAGCAAGTTTTCAAGTAAAGTAGGACATTTTCTCCTTAAGATGAGCCACTGTGTGATACAAAAATGTATTTTTTTTTATACATAGATCTAAAATAAAGAGATACACATCCTTAGATGGTAGACTGGTTTCTGTTTTACAAACTGTAAAACAACATATACATGGGCAATCCTTGATTAAGAGCCTGAAGAGCATGCTGGATTTATAAAGGGTTTTGGGCAAAAAGTATATTGAACCATTCCAAAGCAAATCCACTTCCAAGGCAAACTGGCACTGAAGTAATGTCAGCAGAGTCCTTTGTAAAAGGGAAGCATGGCTTTCTAGGTGCCTTTGCTTGAATAAAAATAACTACAGCAGAACTCCAATAACTCTGATGAGTTCCTCTGCTGCTGCAGAGGCATCAGAGAAAAGGTACATTGCATTCAAAACTTTGCCAAGATGTTTTTTGAGATATGTTGCATGCCTATATGCATGAATTTTTCTCTGCATTCTTACACTAGGTGCAACAGATTCTGATGCTCATGACTTTGGTTTTTACAGATTTTTCTACACTGTAATCACAGTTGTAACAACAGAGCTACCATAACATGTTCAGCCCTTTAATGAAAGTCATTTCAGAGTTCATTCAAGGTTTCTCAGCAATATAAATAATACCAAGTGTTGCCATCCTTTATCAACAAAATATCTTACTGGTAAAAATTTACTGTATGTTAGTCATAGAGCAGCTCCCAGAAGCATCAGCTATCACTCAACATGCTTCCCTTTCTGCTTCACTTGTATCAGGCAATTGATGCTCATTTTCCGTCAAATAATCACAGATGAGTGGAGAAGAAAGGAAGAAGTCACCGGGTCTTTTCTTCTCATTTTGTCCCTCAGAAATAGAGACATTTGCTACCTGCACAGGTGGAAGCATGCAGAACAAAGTTAAAATTTCAATTGCCAGTGCCATTGTCTCCTCTTAGCAGAGACCTTGTCCATGCTCTATAGCTGGGCTTATCCTGAAAGGTCTGTGCTGGAGGAGTTGTTCAGGTGGTACTGGGTTAGTCATAGGCTACTATCACTAACTTGAAGCTCTCCAGACTTTTTGTTTGGTAGATGATGAATATGCAACCCCTTTACCAACACATTGCTCCAGACAATCATTTATTTTGTTTGCACCTAATGTAGGTCCTTCATAATTTTATGGACCATCCCTTTACTCAAGCACTTCTTACTGTGAGGCAGTAGGTAGTCTGGGGACACATCCTCTACATGCATCCTTCTTACTTCCATAGTGATGTGTACTGCATCTAGAGTCAGCATCAAGATAAATTGGAGAGTATTTGGGCATAATATGATAAATAAATTGTGTGGTACACCCTGTTCTTTCTCTACTAGCTGCAGTCAACAGACACAATACTGGACTTCTCAGAAGGGGAAAAAAAAACATAATCATCCCTTTTTATTCAAGCGGTTTCATCCTCTATAATGTAATGAAAGATTAACTGGACCAACAAGGCAACAAATTCATTAATCTATAGCTTCGTGTGTAGAAATTAAATGACAGTCACAGAGTAACTTTATATATGATAAAGTGCTCATAGTATATTTTACCCAAAATCTATTTTGTGCAATTAGGAAGACAACATAGTCCTGTCAGCAGTAGCTGACATCCATCACCCTCTCTCCCTCTAGGTTAGCCTTTGAGAAGAACAGCATCTTTTCTGGGACACCTCATTATTCTTAAAGACTATACACTCTGGTACCCATTCTAGAAATTAAAAATATATATTTGGCATAACTGAGCTTTTCAGAATCCAAGTGCCCTTTAAGAATCTGGGCCCGTGTAATTTTTTTCTCTGGAAAACAAAGTAAAATTCAATACAAAAAGATACTTTCTTCTTCACAGTCAAAAAATTGTTAAATCATTTCAATTAACAGGAAAATAGAAAAAAAAATACCATTGGCATTGTCTAATACTTGTTACAAATCAGAGAGGGAAGATTTATTTTTTTCAAATTGTCATATAATAGTACCGTAAATATAGGAAAACCAACAATCTGAGTGGAATGTAACCCCAGGATAATTATGCACTTCTCTATATCTTTAAAACAAAGCCTTATCCTCACATCTAAAAAGTGGAAGTTACATGGTAATTATTCTTTGAATTACTTTGTAACTGGTAGTATAATTATCAAGTAATCTGCATGAAAATAATTAGGTATTTACATAGTCTTTGCAACGTAATTACAGAGTAGTTGGCTGATTATGCAGCATGTGCCTTATAAGAGAAAGTGATACCAAAAGAAGAAAAAAAAAATAAAATACTTGTGATTTCGAGTAAAATGAATCAAATTTTAAAAAGAATTTATCTGTATTTTGTGTGAATGTGTGTATGTATACACACATTCCTTTGTGTGTGCATGAGAAGGTGGAAAACAATAGTTATTCAAATGGAGATCGAAGAGTGTGCAAATCAGGGCAGCAGCCAGCCCTTTTCCTGGGTAGAAGAAAATTGTAGTCAATAATTTTCCAAGTCATAAACTTCTCTCGGAAGACAATAAGAATTTCTTCCATAATTTACAACCGCACTCGCCTCTCCAGCTCACAGCTCATCTGCATTCAGAGATGCTTAATAAGTTAGTGGAAACAATATGAGGATACAGTGATTGTTTAAAAACTATTACTTTGGTTGACTTTTACTCTGATTAAGTGTCACCTTAAAAAATGAATTCATGGTGTACTTTTTGTTTTCATTTTAAAGACATTACAAATTATCTCCTTTATTTATTTTTTCTTAAGCAAAAATATGTTAATAGCAATAATTTGCTTTTGATGTGACTGAGGCAGTCCAATAACTGATTTTGATCCCTGTTACACATTTCCACCTACTGCTCAGGTTGTACAGTCCTAGTCTTATTCAATTATCAGACGCAGATCCTGCTACAATGGAGATTTTTTTTCTTAAGTAGAAAGTCATTATTTGGTAAGCATTTACATTAGAATAGCAATACAGAGTGAATACAATTAAGTGCTCGAAATGCTACATATTTGGCCACAAAGTAAATTATAAATGGAGAAGATTCCTTGAATGTTACAGACAACAAACAAGCACTATCAACAGAAAAAATCTAAGATATTATTTCATATTTGTGTCTGTCTCAAAGGAAGCAATAATAATTTTTATACTTCTTCCTTAATATAATTGTTTTCCTCTGGGTAGCTTTAGCCTCTATTTTTCTAGGCCAACCACATCTATGTCTATCAGTATTACGAAATCAATAAGAACGTCTTTCCTGTGGATTTTTAAGGGCACAGACCGTTTCTGATAATCTAGATTGACCTTCTACGTAACAGAAACCAACTGATTCTTGTACCCAGTTCAAACTGACATGTCAGAGCTCTCCTTCAGAAAAGTAGCTGTTTTTCCTCTTTTTGTATGTTTGATTAGTCTTTACTCAGGGAATTCACCATTGTTCTTAAAATCAAATTGCCTAAATAAAGTATTAAATATAAAATAGAATAATGATTTCTATCTACTTTTTTTTTTTTAACACAGTGAATAAAGTAATCTGATGGGAACTATATAAACTATTTTTTTAAAATGAATATAGAAACCTACTCATTTCATATTTTGAATATCTGAACTATTTTCTAATGAAATATGATTAGATGATCCCTAAAGGTCTCTTCCAAATACCTACCATTCTATAATTCCAGCTAAAATACATGGTTAAAGGTTCAGCAAACAGAAAACTCATGTTTGATACACTTCAGATGTCTGGAATTAACTTTTTCTGATGAAACAAGAATATGTTTCAAGCTGACTAAGTGTGAGAGTTCGTTTCCATCAGTGTTCAGCTTAATTTCACATTAAAGGCTAAGTGCAGCCAACAGGACTGACACTTATGTCATTTATTATGCAAAATAATATGGAATTTGAGTAAGACAAAATACAAGTATCTTTTCCAAAATTTACTATGCATTAGAGCTGTGTTCCTTACATGAGTTAGAATCTCATCTACTACCCATTTTTCGAGAAAAAACAGGGAGAGAGCAAATGTCCAGATCTACTCACATATTAATATGCCTATTAAATTGATTTATTTAATGGGATAGATTTAACCAAATAGCTTGAAAGCTCTGCCTATAGCTATCAAATGCCTTATATTACCAATAGAACCTTAGTGCAGAAAGACAGAAAATGAGAAAAAAATGAGACTGAACTCAGTAGCAGGTTTCAAGCTTGACAGGAAAGAATGGGACACAACAAATCCTTTGTGCTACAAAGCTCCTATTTCCCATAACTTACTGTGATTAGAGCTTGCCTAAAATATAGCGAGGTGGTACATTTTTTTACATTGCAGTATGTCACCATGATAATCCCCAGAGAGAATACCCACTAAGGACAGCTATAAAGCTTTATAAAAGTGTTACTCAGAAGCTGTAGAAACTTGACAACAATTAAATAGATAAAATCAGACTATGTGAGTTAAGTTAGCCAGTGACACCAAAGAGTTAACAATAACAAGAAAAAAAGGATTCACAGCATGATCAGTATTTTAAGCTCCAGACAGCCCTGAAATATGTTCCTACAAGTTTAAGCCATCAAGTTCCATTTCTGCTAGACAGGAGTTTTTAAGAGTAATTTCCACTTGTTTCAATTGATTTACATGATAAACAGTGCCTGAGATAGGACCAGCCACTGTCTCTTTCTCCAGCCTACACTGGGGAACCCAAGGCCCTCAACACCTAAGTGTTTCTTATACTTAATTTAGATTTCTCTGTTAATTTCTGAGTTGCTATGGTTAGCTAGTAGAAGGCAGAGCTATTAACAGGTAGCAGGTTACATAAGGCAAGTTCATATATGCTGTATAACAGGTTAAATTGGCCTGTTACTCTCCAGGACAAGCCTGAATGGAGGCTCTGCAGGAGAACAATTGGAGTTAAGAGCTCTGAATGCTCTTCTATGGCAAATGGCAGTAGTCTGACCCTGCAGGACGCATTCTCTCTTGTAGCAAAGTGTGATAAAACAAATGCTTCTCCAATTAGAGGAATTAGTGCTGCCTTGTGCCTTACCTGTCTGTGTCTCAGTCCTACAGCCAAGTACTCTGTATCAGATGTAGACTTATTGTTGCTGGGGCCCAAGACCTTAAGGGGTCTAGCAAGCTTCCCCCCCAACCACCACCCTATATAGTTCACAAGCTCCCTAGTTGTGTGGCAATAGTTGCTTCCCAGCTGCATGTCTTCCCTCTAATTTAGAAGGGGGCTGTTCCATTCTTTGAGAAGTGACACTAACTGTGATCAGATGATTGTGGGGAAAAGGGCTGTTTCAGCTTCATTCAGGCAGCTTCAGTCTTCCATATCCTCTATTTCGAAAAGATGCTTCAAATACTGAGAAATTTTTCATCACCATAGAATCTCTAAGAAGCTGTGAAGTCACCTGGAAGACTTTTCTTCAGTTGAGTCACCTAGACTATCTTCCTCCCGCACCAATCATTATTTTCACAAAGTCTTTCAAATGCAGTTATTTCAGAGATTACAGCTTTCCACTCAGTCAGACAGCAGGCTGGAGAATTTCCATAGGATATGAGCCTAAAAAGCACTAGAGTTGAATAGGATTTTATTGAATGTGTCTGAGTAAATATGGTTCAAGTGGCTTCTGGAATATAAGATCCTTCTCAGGATGGAGGCATTGTAATTAACTGCTCATCAGCAATCATTAACACTGGATCAGGTTTCATAACTACACTACTCATCAACTTTCATACTGAGTTTATATGCATTTATGTATGCTACACCTATGCATTAATAAGCTCATCTAAAGCCAAATATTGAAGCCAGGTGAGTATTCTATTTTTTTTTAATATGATTCACTGGTACACCTTCACACTCTATATTTTCAAATGCCATTTAAGTCATGTACAGGACATTGCAAGCCATATCCACTCTTGCTGTAAAACAAGGGTTACTCCACCAAAGACCCTTCCACTTAAGACAGGAATTTCAACAGTCTTTGGAAATATTATACATATTACTAAAATCAAACCCCAGAATTAAATTAAAGAATAAGTTTTGTTTCAGTCTTTCTCTTTCCCAAAAGCCAGTTAGCACAAACAAGTGAATATAGCTGTCCTTTTTGGGCTCTCCTCCATCCACACCACCCAACCCCACACCTGCCTCATGTGACATCCAAGAGTTATATATACTCACAGTCAAATAGTAGATACGGATAGTAAGAGAAATTCAGGAAGGTTATCACACTCAGAAGCAATTATCAATGCGATATAAATGTTGTGCCTCAAAATTTTTAAATGAGAGAACTGTTAGGAAGTTCATACTCCACTAGAAATTCAAAGTTTATCTAATGTTTATTTTGCTTTTGTAAGAAAAAGTCAGCAAACACAAAACATTTTTGACAAAAAACGATGAGTTGCATCTCCTCACTAGTGTACAAAGAACTGCTGATTTTCTCCAGACTCATTTAATCTTCAGGAAATATCATCCACCTTAACTATCATAGTTTAATAAAAATCACTCTCTGAAGTGCACTAAGACAAAAAAGTTTAACAAGTGTATCTCAGGTATTGCAACTGAGGTTGAACAAAGGAAAAAAAAAAAAGTGGGAGTGAATAAAGAAAATGACAGAAATGGCTAATGTTTAGCCCAAGACAGGGTGTGATACTTAAAATAAACAAAAGTGCCACAAAAGAATTTTTACCTGCAAGCACTTCCACGAGCTGACTCTGCTGGTACTTGCTAGTTTTGTAAATGTTGGCTTTCTGAATTCACTGATAACACTGACTTAGTAATTTTGCACAGAAGGGTGAGATACAGGCATTCCCAGCCATATCTTTCAGTTGACAGATTTATGAAGATACTGCATTTTATTGCAATCTTATGTTTATGATTTAGCACTGCAATGTGCACTGCTATTATTGTCATGCAACAGGCTGGTAGCTTTTCATCAGTGAACTAACCATACTAACAGGTGTTGATCCTGGTAGGAGATGCAAAGTGATGATTCACTGCATCAAATGAGTCTCCTGAACTCTATCCTGCTTGCACCAGAGGTGGGAGAGTCTCTCTGGAAGATAGGTTTTGTACTGGGCTCTTCTTGGGGAGGCACATCCCAGCCAGGTCAGTCTGTGGAGACTGATTGACCTAGAATATCTTTTATTTTGGTGATGATTGAGAATAAAATAATTCACAAAACTTGAATACAGGTGAGCTGTCCTGAAACAGGCTTAAAAATCTGGTTGGTTATATATTATATTCCAGATCTTTTTGTACACTCTTTCCCTCCCTCAGAAGTCTTGAATGTACCTAGCAAACCGACATAAATTCATTATCTTTGGTTTTACTCGCTGTACCTGTTATTCAAAAAAATCATTGTTTGCTATTATTTAGCTTTCAACCTCCTGTCTTTACTTTGCACTACATGTGCAGGATAATTGGCTTTTGTAGTAGTTTAATTTAAGAAATGCAATAGAATTTGCTTTTTTCTCCGTAAGCCCCTATAGAACAGCGTACTTCAAACACACTGCACACATGCCCTTCGTGTTTTACCCCAATAGTTTATTTCTGTATTACAGCTACCTCCAACATTATGTCCACAGCAAAGTATTTTTTAATGATACATAGATATGAGACCAGACCTCGTGAACAAAAGATAGTTGTTCCAAACTACTAGCAATTCAGAGACAGTGACAAGTGTTAAACTGCTGCAAGACTACCTGCCTAATCTTACGATCATGAGTGGACTTTGATTACGCTTTCAAAAAATGTTTTGGTCCTTTTTTTAAAGATCAGAAGCTTTGCTGACAACATCCCTAAACTAGTCATTCCAGTATGTTCTATCTTTACCAATATTATTTTATTTTATTGCTTCCTTTCCTAGATAGATCCATGTTTTCTTCAAAATTATCCACTCCTTCTCTTTAATAAAATTATTCCATTAAACTTACAAAAACTTGAAAAAAGCTTAACAGAAACAAAACCAGACTAGAGGTAACACTAATTAAAAGGCATAAATCCCCAGACATAGAGACAAAAGAGGTTATGCTAGTCTCTTCATTTAATAGTAGTTCGAGTTTAATTATTACCTTATCTTTTTCTTCTTCTTTCATTTTTCTTCTGTGTCTTCTCATACTCTTGATTACTTGGCCATCAAAAGTAGTTTATAGGTTCTCAGCAGAGAGGATAAAGAATCAACTCTAAATTTTTCTTTGCAAGGCAAAAGCAATATTTTAGGAACTTCACAAAACATCCTAAGGTACATGGAAGAGACCAAAGAGAGTCTTTGAAGCAGTTCAGCTTCTACCTATATTCATCACTAAGCTTAGTCATACATCTTTTGTGGGCTATACAAATTCATTAAGAATCTCTTGTACAGCCTAGGCACTGTCTGCACTTTGTACTGAATTCACTTAAAGCTGTAACAAATGGACAGACCTTAAAAAAAAGTCATAATACTGTACGTTAAAACAATTGGGAGGAAAAAATATGATTGATTACTTCATCCTATGAATTCAAAATATTTCAGAAATCTTTGCATATGTAGAAATGGCTGGAAAATAGACTACTGGTTTGTATTTGTTTGTTACTGCTATTGAAATGCAAATTTAAGTGAAATTTGTACCTGAAACTGTGAAGCTACAGCCACCTTGAGATTGAAAGTCACTGTGTAGATAGGCATCTTTAAATTGCAAGCTACTGTAATAGTTCTGCTTATATGAATGTACAGCACAGATCTAATGAAAAGCAACATCACTAAGTGGTTTGTCCACACAACTGTGTGCACTTGTGACCAGTGTTCTGACAATGTGAAGATAAAGTACAGCACCAGGATCTGTGCCAACAGAATGGTTTAACTCAAATTCTGGGGAAAAAAAAAATAATAATAATATTTTTAAGGAGTAACCAAGGCTCTTCTAAGAGTTCATAGAAGAGAGCAAGGTCTAAACCAGAGTGCAAGCACTTTTCCCATGTGTAGACTGGGGACAGTCTTACTACATCTACTTACTCTTCACTGTAAGCAAAGCACAAAATGTGAAACCTATGAATTGTGATGTGGTCTAAATGCCTTTTTTTTGTAACTGAGTTGGTTTTGCTAGGGCAGTGAACTTACACAGTTAGGAGACAGTCCAGCAAGAGAGTGGTGGAGATTCCTCTGTGTGCACTCTTCATTCGGACCAACTGCTCTCACCACAGTGTTAGCCCTTATTGCACTGATATATTCCGAAGATATTTTAGCATGGTGTCAATACAGCACATTCCCTCAGGTTCAGTGCATTGCTTTGGTAAAGTACACAAAGCCTCGCCCTTTTTCCACTTATACTCATGTTGTTTTTTTATTGATTCCCCAGAATTTCCAATTTCATTGCAGTCACTCAACCTACAATACACATTTTGAAACAAAAAAATAAAATCTGAAACTAAAAAAAGCTGAGTAACTTTCTTTTCACCTACAATTAATTAAACGTTCTAATCTTTAATGGATTGCTTTATGACAAATCAGACTGTTCAGAATGCATGTGAGTTACTTTGTATCAGAGTCCTCAAACACATTTTGTTTTGCATTAAAAAAAATAAAGCAGATCGTACATAGATATTCATGCAAAATATTTCACACTTTCTTAAGAAAAACAAGGTGATTGCAAATTATGCCATTGCTAGGAAAAAAAAACCCACAAACAAATAAAACCAAACCAAGAAAATCCTTGAAAGGTCTGCATTTTTTTAGAATTCAGTGTACATTAATAATATGGCTCTACAATAATTTTTTTCAAACTCACTAACCCATCTGAATAGTTTAGAGTCTACAAAGACCAAAACCTTTCTACTTTAAGGAAGCACTGCAGAGCGAGGGCTCAAAGATTCCACAGGATAACACTTTCAAATTTGTGAGGGGTAAAGGTTAAAAAAAAAAGAGGTATGACAATAGGAATACTTAAAAGACTTAACAGAGAACCATCACACCATAAACAAGGTATTTCAGGCAATACATAACATTCCAATGCCACTCATAATGCTGGTTATATACTGACCACAAAACATCTTAAATCTAAGTCAAAAAGTCCTCCCAGTCATAGACTACATTGCCACAGCCCTTTAGTTTGATGGATAATTGCAGTTATCAGCTGGATAACCCATTTGCAACCTGATGGAGGCCTTGGCCTGAGTAAACAGAAAATCTGGCTCTATGACTGAAAGAAAGGCTTCAGAGACCAAAAAAGCAACAGGATTCTTGGGACAAGAAGTAAAGCAAATAAAACAACAGAGGCAAGAATGAGATCAAAAGGTCTAAACAGAAGTACAAGATGAGACAAGAACAGACGTCTGGATAGCAGCCACATTTCTGTAAAACATTTCTTAGCATGCAGTGGAGACTCTACCCAGATGATGAAGTCAGTGTTACAGCTGCAGTCAAACCCAGAATAAACAGGGAGTGGAGAGCTAGGGTGTGGGAGGCAGGAAGACAAAGAGGTTGTGCCATGTTGTGTGATATAGTTGTAGGCAGGCAGATGTACAATCAATTTGATTCAAGCAAGAGCTGCAGGCATCTGTCAAAGCGACACCTCCCCCATGGAGCTTCCTCCTATCTGGCTGACGGATGGCTTGAGCATTGCCAAACGTATTTGTTCATCAGTAGAAGAGCAGCACCAAAAGCCATCTCTTGTTAACTTCCTCAAACAATTTGATCAAAACACATTTCCAAAAGTATGTAAGGTAGAATAATCTGGACCAAAAAATATTTTTCTTCCCAGATATACAGTGTTCCTTTTGTCCATTAGTTTAGTATCAGATCACCAGACTTCCTAACTATATCTGAATAATGCTGAATAAAATCAAATTCTGAAGTATCTGAGTTAAATGTTTTCATTTCACAAAATCAGTAGAAATGTGTTGTGTGAAGCTTTCTTTAATGTTAGAGAAAGCAGTGGAACAAGCTCCTACTTTCCTGATCTACAAGCAAAAACTTCATCTGCTACTCTATTACAACAATTCTATGGCTGTTATCATGAAGAATTAAGAGAATAATTTCACCACAATTGACACACAGATGTCCAGAGAGTTAAAAAGATAATGGACAAAAACATTAACACCAAATGTCTGACCATTCATCCTGGTTACCAGACGTAACTTACTTAAGACCTATACATAGACTGCCTTTGTACATTTGTCCCTGTTTTTCACATGACATTAAAATGGTTAAGGTGGTCAAGATAACAAATTTAAAACATTAGTATCTTTCCAGGGAATCGAGTTAAAGAGGATAGATAATCCACCAGTCTCTTTGATTCTTTTTCATTATTGTAAGGAGCAAAAATGAAAATTCCTATTCGTTCATTCTGAAACTAAGAGGACAAAAGAAAGATTCGACTCTAAGAATATATCCCAAAAGTGGTTAGAGCAATTTTCCTTAAAAAGGACAGTCAGTCAAAGGATTATAGTTCACTGGTTCCTTAAATCCTCCCATAGATGTGATGTTCTTTCAGTAACCTCGTGTGTTTCTGATCATTCATATTTGAAGCTTTAGTGACATTGACTGCTCTCACTTTTTTGGGGATTAATCTGATTTCAATGAGTTGAGGTTGTGTACTGCAAGCTTAGAGCACCAAGCCTGTAATCTATTTCACAACCAGCATAACTTGAGTCCATAACTACAGAACCCTGAAGTGTCATAGTGTTTTGTTTCACAGTGACTTCTGCAGAGGACAAGTTTTTAAAATAGGCATCACTAGGCAATGGGTCAGAAGTATGTTTATCTCCCTGAATTGTTCAAGCTTTCCAAACAAGAGAAATTGATAAATTTGAGTTCCTGAATGAGGCTTAGATACCTTGGAAGCTGAGCTATGAAAGCCTGTTGACATGGGGTATGTTTTCAAGGAGTCACATGTGGTGTGAAAAACTCTGTGTTTTTCACGTACTACTCAAGAGAGAAGGCCTGACTCCTCATTTTCAGTTGAGAAGCATCTGGGTAAAAGAAGTACTACATACCTATACCTATGTATTTCTTTTCTTTCCATTTGAACCTTTACATATTATGTCAGAATGTCTTCAGTTTGCTTGAATCTTTCAAATTCATTGGCTGCAGAGGAAGAACTTTTGCAAGAAAGGAATCTGATCTGGGTACGTAATGACTTTGGGATGTTCCCTGCCCACTCCTAGATAATTTTGTGAGTAATTTGTAATTAAAATTACTCTTACTTAAGGTATCTATCAACACATTTCCACATATGAATGCCACATTGCCACAGATGTGTGCCAGAGGCCATATATTCCAGGATTATGGAATAGGTCTATTTCACATACAACCTGATACTTTTCAAATTTTTACTTTTTATGAATATTGGGGTTTTTAAACTTTAGTTTGCAAAGAGAAAGACTATTGTAAAACAAGAATGAAAAGCACTTCCATTACAGCAAAACCTTTATTTTAAGCTAAATCTAATTTATATTCCTTATCATCTTAGGTTACTGAAAATATTCATTTAATCCTTGATAAATGCAAAGCTCTTATTGTCTAATTTTTTTAATCTGTAACTCTAAACTGGTACATATAGCAAGATCTGGAAGACTTACTAAATGAGTTGTTTATATCAAAAAGCTTTCTATATTCTTACACATTAAAATCCTGGATGCTCTGTAACTTTATTAGAAGTGTTCATTGTTTATGTGGGAGATCAAAAGCCTTTCAAAAATGTATTCTGGTGTTTATCCACATAATTACTCATCCTGATTCCAGCAGAGAACTGGAGTTATGTTTTAGAGTTTAGAATAAATTTTAGTTATATATTAGAGCCAATTTTTAGGAATTTACCTTTGCACTAAAACTCTTGGCCAAAACATTTCATATATGTAATCACTAAATGTATTCTGTGGGATAAGAATTTCGAGATCAGTTTTCTATTCTGTCCTGCCTTTAATGATTTCAGGCTTCTGAATCATATTGCTTTAAGAATTCAATGCATGCACACAAAAACAACAAATATTCAGAAAAAAAATCGGAAAAGTCATCTTTAAAATATTTAACTGACTGCTCAGCCAGATCAATTAACTTGATAAAATATATATTTTAAAAAGGAAAATCAAAATTTAAAAAAAAACTCATAAAACTTAAAAAAACCTCTATAATTAATTAATTATTTTTTTTTAAAAAAGTAGGTAGTGCTCTTCTCAGGGTGAAGATAGGTCACTGATATACATTCTAATGGATGAAAACAGATTTGAGTGAAATCAGAATATATCCCATAATATTTTAGTGTTTACCACAGTGACACATGTTCCTACTCACGATCAGCCAGATTTTCAGCACAGGCTCTGAGTTACGTCCAAGTTTGGGCCAGGAGGAATGCAAGAGAGTGCATGCTGTTACCCCATCCTCTAGTCCACAACTTCCTCAGAAAAAAAAAAAAAAAAGAGGAAAAAAAAAAAAAGGAAAAAAGACTCCACAAACTCTTATATTATTACATTACATTATTACATTGAGAGACACATCTTATATGATTTAATACATTCTCCATTTGTTGTGTTCATCTGTATTATCATTCTATTATTCATTGAAATACTGGCAAATTCTATGTTTCTCATCTTCTAGATAAGAAGACTACTCAGAAATAAAAACCTGTGAGAACTGTTATTACCCACATTCAAATAAACATTAAGATATATCCTCAAATGGTTGACTTTATAGGTGTAGAGTGCTAAAAACAGTAAGGGTTCCAGCTTAGAAAAGTCTCTGAAGTTCAGTTCAGCTGCAATAACAATCTGTGTATTCTTTATCCAGAGAAAGTATAACGTAATTTTTAATTAACCCCGGGCTGAAGAAAGTCTAGCTAAGTTAAACCACTTTGCTTTTCTTTTAGACTTACAGTGTGCTCTTGAAAAGTCCACATCAGAAAGTCAGTCATGCTTTTTGAGCAAAGAACGTAACCAAGGACTCTGACTCTAATATTGGATCTTGCAAACAATTGCTAAGGAATAAATTGAAGAAAGAAGTAAGTCTCTCTTGGTATGCAAAATGTAATTTTTAAAATGTGTTAACAAGATATTAGTAAACAAATATGAGTGGTATATATTGAGTTAGTTATATTCAAAATGCCAAAGAGTGTCTACATGCAAGGGTGCTATACAGCCTGACAGCTAATTAAACTTATTATCTATATTTGAATAGCATCCCACCACAGTGTAGTTAGTTTATCAGCCAGTGAGTCAGAATAGAAGATCATATAATAATCCCTTACATAATTTCTATTGTAAGCAAAAGATGGAAAACATGATCTGTTTTCTCTAAAGTGTGTGAACACATCTTGTACAATAAAATGAATCTATATGCATAGTATCTACCAGCTTTGAATAGGCATCAACCTCCAATATTTTAGATGTTGCTTGCACACCAAACAGCCCATTCCTGACTCAAATAGCACAGAATCTATAGGTCTTGCAAAACTGTAAAAACATATGTATGCTTGAGCTAAGCAGAGAAGCGGTGACAGAGCATCAAAGCACTAAAACCTGCATTACAGTTCATTATCACATACACATTCGCATTCCTTCCTCTTGATTTTGTTTCCTCTCTCCCTTTCAGATGATTAATTTATTGGGACTGGATGCTTGGTGCTATTGCATTCTGAAAAAGAAATCACTCATTTTACATCCACTAAGAAACATTAAAACTTTTAGAGCAAGAGTATGAAATTAACAGTTTTTTAGTGTCAATTACAAATGGACTCTTGGGCTGAAGAAAACTATCAACTCTGCTTCTGCATCACATGGAGTAATAAAATCTATACTAAACCCAACCTTCTGAAGTTAGTTTACCTTGGATTATAATTTCAATCTTTAACAACTGAAGCAGTTAAAGAAAGTAGCTATTACCTATGTGCTGAGTGCACTTTGGAAAAATTCTTCACCATATCATTATGTATACCAAAATACAAAAATTATAGGTGTCGTTTCCATATGTTTCCATAATTATATTCAGTTCATTATCAAGTTTTCAACTAGGGGTATATACTCTCCTCAAAATGAGGTTTGTTAGAGCTTATAAAAATAACTTTCTGTGAACTTAAGTTGGAGACACACTTAGCCTTTGCTGATGCTACTCCACACCTTCATAAAAAAACCAGTTTAATGAGTAGTTAATTTATTTGATTTTAAAGATATTAAAAGGAGAAATGCTCACATGACTAAGTGCAATCACAATCCTCAGTTGCCAGCCCAATACTATTTCTCCTTCCAAGAAAACAACTTGTACTTTGGGAATGGTAGATACAGTCAGAATGTCTCTGACTTTTGGTTATTTAGAAATGATGATGAATATATGAGTTTTTTTCAGCTAACTAGCTGCTAAAGAAGGCAAAAGATATATGCCAAACCACCGCTGAATCATGTCGTGTAACAAATTCCCTACTCCAGGGCTCCCATCTTAACTGGAAATTAAAAAAATGATTGGGAATTATTGCACAAAAGTACATGTTAGGCTGCACGTATTTTGAGAGCAGGAGCAATGAGGGAAAGTTTGTGGGAAATGACAAGAGATAGGGCTGCATGTTGCAAATCATAGTTTGGGGCACAAAGCAGGTTTTTCAAAGACTATTACCACTGCAGCCTGTTTTTCTCTCCACATCATCACCCAAAATTTACAAGCTCAGAGCTCAAAGGAAAGGACTTTCCTTCAAGAGACATCAGGCAGTTCTGGAGTCAGTGCCCTGCAGTGTCCTCTCTGTGCGTTATTCAGTTTTTCTCGTTTTCCATTCTTACAAGAATAAAAGTATTTCCTCTTTTGCCCTGTGTTTGCTTTGTTTGTTTAAGAACAAGAATTATCTATTCCAGCAGGCAGCCAAGTAAAGAAAATCCTCATTAAAAGTAGTATAGAGATCAAATCAAACACAAGGCAGGGGTGGGAGAGGGATATGGATGTGTGTGAAACCTTGCTGAGGATAAGTGTGAAAGCCAGAGGTATAAATGTGTTCAAAAAGAGATTCAATAGATTCATGAATAATACAAGCCAGTTCAAGAAGTGCCTAACCAATTAATTACTGGAAAATGACCAGGTATTTCTGGGGAAAGATCATATTATATGCAGTCTTCTTTTTTTAGCCTTTCTCTGATCTTCTTCTATTATTGGATTAGATGAACTTTTCATCCTTACCAGTAGTGCACTTCTAGTATTTCTAGCCAAATTGCACTTATAGGTGTGTATACATGCCTGCATATATGTAAATTGTATATTCCCTATTAAGCCAATTTGAAGTCAATTATATTAAGTCAATGTGAAGAGAAAGTAACTGCTATATTACTAATATTGTGCTGCTTTATCTTTAGATTCTTCTTCTGTATAAGTGGGGTATTTCTTTTCTGTATGAGACTCCATTTGAGACAAAGGTTCTTCTACAGAGTTTTTCAATGATAAAGAAGAGGAACGAGAGAAGATGGAAGTCTGTGGTACTCGGAGGACGTTATCAGCCACTGGGAGAGCAGAGCTGTGTTTTCTTTTCTATGTAACATCCATTGAAGTTGGCAATTCAGGGACTTAAGAGGCCCTGTCTTCAAAGGCCCTAGGAGGCCTGCCAGAAGATGGATGCCAGCCCATTTGGAATGCTAGTGTGCAATGCAACAAAACCAGATTACTGCCTTAAAATTGGTGCTGTTCGAAGGGCATTAAAATAACATTGCATTGTTTCCTAACAAGATTACTGAGACAAACTTCTCCCACAGCCAGCCTCTCCATTCCACCATTCACCTCTGCACATATGGCTTGATGCTGTCTTCATCTTAACGTTTCTCATCAGAGAGGGTGTGTAGGCCATGTGTAACAGCTCCAGTTTGTCACTTGTGATGCTGACATCACCTGTAGACCTAAGCAGATACTGAAATGCACATCTCAAAGCAAAATGGTAAAAATATTATGTGAGAGTCCCAGATTTTTCATTTAAAAAAAAAATGTTTACCTTCCTAGGAATAAGCTGGGTATGCACGCTACCAGTATTGTCTGGATACTGAAATGTAGAGTGCTGTG
Organism: Colius striatus; assembly: GCF_028858725.1. Taxonomy (NCBI): domain Eukaryota; kingdom Metazoa; phylum Chordata; class Aves; order Coliiformes; family Coliidae; genus Colius; species Colius striatus. The sequence continues at coordinate 57,311,503 of NC_084759.1, forward strand.
GTGTTTAGAACCACAAAAGAAGGAGTAATCCTCTGAAACTACTTCACGGTTTTCATTAACTCCACTCTGCTTCTGTGCAAAGGCAGTGCTGTAATTTCTGAAAGATATAATGAGCTCTGTTTCTCCATTAATAGCTCACAATAGTAGTTACATGCACACAAGTGCACATACATGTGTGTACACATTGAAATATCACTAGTGTAAAAGCAAGAAAAGAGGAAGTTCTGAATCATCACAGTTTGGCCTCTCAGTGCCATTTACTTTCCTGTTACTTACAGGCTTTTCTATTTATTTCTTATAAATTGATCAAATAGCTATTGTTTAATAATAATTATTGGAATTTAATTTTAAAAATAGGAAATGTAGTTTAGCTCTGTATTTAAGAAAATTAATTTTAGATCAGTTCTTGGTAAAAAAGGTGTTTCCTATGTGGCCTATTTTTCTTACTCAGAGTTAAAAGTTCTTTAACACTATTTAAGCATTTTAATAGAAATGAAGTAACTCATTGCAATGAGCAAAACTTTTCAAAACTTCCTAATAAGGCGGATGGTAAACTCAAGGACTTTCAGGAGAGATAAAGAGATGGCAGAAACTTTTTCCTTCATTTCTATCCCACTCCCCCTTACCTCCCTTCCCCCTTCTGCCAACAACAATCAACAAATGAAAAGTGTTGTAGTATCTACAACAAAAGTTTTCAGATTTCTAAAATATTACTTTGCCTTGTCAGTTTGTATATTGGCTGTAATGATGTCATTTAACTTGCTAAATGAACTCTTTATCCTGAACATACCTGGATGTGCCTAAATTTTGCTCAGTGTTTTGACTGAGAATGTTCCATTTCTACATTCCTGTTGCTTGAAGTTGTCAGAGGAGAAACTTAACTCAGCCACTAAACAAAGACCTTTTGATATTTTTTTTCTAAGCTGTTGCTGAGTGATTTCTGCATGTTTACCATTAAGTAAACCTGCAGGAACTGTATCAGCATTGTAAAGCTTCATGGTATGACACAGTATAATGACAGGGGAGGAAAAATTGTCAACTACAAGAATATAGCTACTTTCTCACCATTTCAGCCACCTGCATATGCACTGTAACAACACACAAACCCCAAGATATTACAATTTGTTCTTATTCCTTCTTTTTTCTGTTCTTTCTGGCCAAGACCTTTCCACAAATTCATAACATTTTGTTAGAATGTACTGGAAAATCTGAGAAGTATTTTGTATGTCATTTGTAAGGAAAAAAAAAATCCCCATTTTATGTTGTTATAACAGGTCCAGAAAATTGCTTATTATGCAAATAATGTTCTTCTTTTATGGCTACTAGAAAATTACTGTTGGAGAGGGAAAAAAAGTAATATTAACTTAACTTTATAAGAGTTTAGTTAACGACATGATGTGTTCTTGGCATCCAAACATAAACAGTCCCCGGATATAGATGTATTAAAGCAAGTAAACTGAAAAGCAGAGATATCCTCATGATGGAAAACCTCTTCTAAACAGTTTCAGTGGGGTTTTTTTTCCCTTTTTCATCAAAGTTTTTTCCTCAAAAAACATTTTTTCCTTTTTCATCAAAACTTTTTGAGTTTCATTTTATAATTAGTTCCCATGTCTTCCTTCCAACACTTCAAATACAATAGAGAAAAAGCCTGTTTTGGTAAAATTTTGTCAGGACTCTTTTTCATTCCAGTGAACTAGTCATCGTCTGGAATTAAAAAACACACCAAAAAAAATTGACTTAAAAGCAAATTTATGTTAATAAAAAATTACTTTTTTTCTTCAACTGGCCCTGGATTACTTTATCAGTATTCCAAATCTTTATTCAATTTTCAACTTTCTGCTTCTCCACTCCCATAATTACTATCATGCTTTTGTTGCCATAGTGCATGCCAGTCACCTGCTTTAAGATGGTATAAAGACTTACCTCAGTCTTCATTGACTAATCTAGGAAGGAGTCTCCTGGACTGGAGTACTATGAATTCTATCCTAGATCATTTGAATTTCTCATTGTAAATTCAAACTTTTCACTACAGAAATTAAAATTTCCTAAGTACTTTGTATTCTTTACTTTGTTTTATGTTACATAGGTCAGTTTCCAGTTGAAATAAAGGTATTGCAATTTTTTACAATTCCCAAAGCATTGACTCAATAACCAATTTTTTTTTTCCAGAAAGCTATCCTTTTCTACCAATACACTGTAGTCTAGAAAGTTCTAATCCCATTCAACAAATTAAGAAATTCTATTTTTTTGCACTAACTTGGAACACAGTCAGGCACTGTGGTGCATAAAAAATGATTAAGAAAAAAATACATGTTGTAAATACAATTTGAAACATTCTGACAAAGAAATCCTAACATTTCAGTTCCACACTGAGAGCGATTACTGCTAACAGCTCCGTTTTTCATAAAATGGAGGTAATTATCTCCTTGCTTTACAATGTGCAAGTCAAAAGCATAGTCCACATTCTCTATTTTATTTTCAGCTGATCCAAGATTACACTTAAGCATTAATATGTAGCTTAAGCAGAAGTCAGATGCCTAAATTTTTTAGTAAGTTTTTTTAAAAAATACAAAAAAAATGTCTGATATATCAGTCAAGCTCTTCAGTTTTCTACCAAAACCTTTGGGAAGGACACTGACATTGTGCTGTAGGATCACCTCTGACTACCACCTACATGAACACCAATCTCCCAACAACAGCTGGGCAGAAGCCTCACCACACCCCTGGTGATCCTTCCTAGCCTGTATACCAGTTTATATATGAGACAGCTGGAGGTAACATTCCCTTTCTTAATCATAAAGAGAACTTAAAACATTCGTTGCAGAAACCTAAAGGGTGGAGTCCAACTGGAGCAACTAGGTCAAAACCTAGGAAGGAAATTATGATGTTTTATAGATGTATTGTGCACAAGACTGAGGTTTTCACTGAAATAGAATGTAAGAAATTTCTTAGTTGAGCAAAATGTCTAAATAACAAAACAAAACAAAACAAAAACTTCTACACCATAAGAAGTCACTTCTGGCATATTTTAGTAAACTCTCTTTATCTGTGCTTGCCTTGCCAAGGACTTATGCTTATTAACTTTATGGTTATCACTGAAGAGGAAAATAAAAGAGTAAAAAACCACAAGTCCTTATATAAAAAAAAAGTCTTCACTCTGTCTTAGTGATGAGAGACTATTTTATTTCATTTATGCCTTTTTATGTATCTGTGCAAGTCTACTCTTGCTCACAGCCATGAATTCATTATTTTTTACTTCCTTCTTTCTCTTCACTCACTTCCTAAACCTGTTGCTAAATGTCATTTTAGAACTATCCTTTTATGGCATTTGAAGATCTTATTCCTACGACTTCATCTTATGATGAAATTCTGGATTCCCAGAAGTTAAGTGGTAAATTTCACATCAACCTCAGTGGGGATTTTGACCCTGGCTGTTTCTGTCTTTTAATCTATCAACTACTGTACTGGCTTTTTTTGAAAACTCTTTTCAAAATCACAATTCTTAGGTTTGAATCTTTTCCATACACACATGCAAAAAGAAAGAAAAAAAATCCAAAGAACTCTTTCAGTTCCTCTAACAGCAAAAGCAAAGTGTGGAAGCACTGAAGGGAAAAATGTAATACAAACAGCAAAGAATCAAATCTAATTTCTGTGCTTTTCTTTGTCACCAGTTCTATTTTTTACCTTCAAGAAATCATTCAATTCTTTTGTGCCTCAGTTTCCTCCTTTATAATACGATAATTATCTTTATTATTAAGAAGTCTTGACAGTTGATCCAGTAAAAACAAACAGTCTTTGATTATTGTTTTTGTAATGGGCTGCCAGGTTCCCAGAGAATGTGATCATTCAAAGCTAGGGATGGCCCTAGATTACATCAGGACTAAGATAAACCAGAGCTTAGTCTGAAACATCGTGATCATTTTTTTCTTCCATGGTTACGCCCAAATCTGATCCTTTGTTCTTTTTCATAAGTATGCAATCTTTCAGAAAAATGATCTTTATATTTATATTCTTGTTAAAGACAATTAATGCACTAATTATAATGACACAAAAGTAGTAGGGATAAATCACAACACTAACATATATATATTTGTAGTATCAAATTAGGAACTGTAAAACTGACTTTTTTAAAAAATTCTTTTAATCTCTTTTTATCTATTGTAGTACAAATTATAACAACTGATCTCTAGAATAAAGATTTAAATGCATCTCTATAGCTCTAATGAGTTCTGACCTGGAGTGCAATTTTGTATTACTTGGTTATTAGTTACCAATGACTTTTCTTCTCCTTCAAATCAAAGATATCAAAACATGCATAGAGTTAGCAAGTTGTCAGGTCCTGACTATTGGTCTTGGTCCCATAGCTTGCTAGTTAATTTACATACACTTTGGCAAAGAAATCTGATGAGAAATTAAATAAATTATTATGCTTTCATTATATATAAATCAATTCCATTCTTTATTAGAAATCTTTTACAAAGACTATTAGATAATTAAGCTGTTATATAGTAACTCATGCATATCAAATATCTCAGCCAAGAAGGTTAATTGAAGCTCCTTCTTCATTATTGTAGATGTCTTCAAACTGCTTTGACTGGGTCAAAATGAAACAAAATAGGTAGACTCTAATAAATGTTCTGAATAAATTAATGACAGAAAAAAATCTAAAGGGAACAATATGTTTCACTGTATATTTCTGATTTTTGAAAGAGTAGTACACATTTAAATCTTATTTTTTCATTAACTTGACTTCTAATATCAAGTAGTATATCCTAATAAAAATGTAGGAAAAAAAAAATCAGTTTATCTCAATAGGTACCATTATTAAGATCTTCTTACTAGACACTAAACATTGAACTTTGTATATACATTATTTTCTTCTCTGGTAATAATTAAGGTAAGTATAGTTTCATCTATATTTATTATTGTCTCACCTTAAAGTGCAATATATTGACTAAATATGTAAGCTGGGTACAATTTAAAAATTATGTCAATGGAACCAGATCTTGATGTTCATATAAGCTACAGTCTCAGGAGTCAGTCAAATTCAAGTAACTTAGAAAACTTACAAAACAAAAGGCAAGACCTTCAATTAACATTACTGTTACTGCACAGTAAAAGCTCACAAGCATGTACATGTCTATTGGGTATAAAATATCCATTTTACTTGCATTTTCCATTTACTTATATTATGGTGGGTAGACAACAAAGAAAGATTTCAAAGTTTTTGCTTGAGGGAGATGGGGAGGTAGTGTTGCTTTTTTAGTTTTAATTTAATTTGGATTATTCTCCTGCATTCTACTAATTTAAAATGTACATATCCTATAGAACTCACTCCCCTTAACTTCAGGTCTTCTCTAATTAAGCTGTTTTATTTCACAGGTTTCCAGCCTTCTCCCTAAAACAACTTCTTTTTATTCTTTTTTTTTTTTTTTTTTTTTTTGCATAATAGTAGAAAAGAATACCTAGCTACTGAACCATGATACAGTCTTTCACAGCAACCAGTATCTGAGGGAAAAAGCTCTAAATAATTATGAAAGAATAATGACCATTGCTACCAAATGCTAACTAAATGCCTCATTGGAAAATTTGAAAGACATTAATCCAGAAAACAGTTTCTCTTTATCTCCTATATTTCCTGATTCTAATTCCTCCTTTTTTACTTATTAGTAGAGTAATTTGCATGAAAGAAGCATCTTTGTTTCTTCAATATTCATTTCCTTTTTCTCAGGGTGTCATTCTGCTTCATTGAAAACAATGATGATTTTACCAGTTGACTTCAGGAAAGTAGGTCTGATAGTGAGAAACTTCTCCAGGTCCATTGAAGTCAGACGCCAGGTAACAGCTCCCAGAATCCTTTTGGATCATAATCCCTGAAGTGCAACTTTCTTTGTGCAATTTAATGATTTGCCATTGCAGAAATGCTGATTACCTCACCAGGGATTATGACTTTATGCAAAGAGTAAACAGCAAGAGTAGATGGATGTCTAAGTCTACCTCTTCTAAAACCTTGTCTTTTCATGCAAATAACTCTAATTGCACCAAATAGCCAGAGAAAGCAGAACATATGTGTCACAGAAAAGCAGAGTACCAAGAAACACTTTCCACATTCTACTGGTAATTCAGAATTTGAACAAGCAAAAAATGTCTATCCATCATTAGCTGCTCCAGAAGAGTCAGGAAAATATGAACCATCAGATTTTTGTGGTAGTAAAACTTTTGCATTAGGGTATCAAGGTGGAAAAAAATCCTAATTGTCAATGAAAGCATTCTGACACTACATTACAATGTGTTTTGTACAAAGACATTTCCATCACATCATAGACTGGTTACATTTACAAAACAGTCTTTTCCAGGAGGGCTTTTGCCTATTTTTTTTGTGAGGATGTGATTCGTTCATCAAACTTTGTGCATATGTGCACATCTGTAAATTATTCTGTCAAGGCCAGAAAGTAGAATTTTGATTGGAAGGTCCTGTCAGAGTTTGTCTGAGTGATGGTGGCGCTTTTCATCAGGGTAATCTGTAAACCCCATTTCCATTGGTTAGATATAATTCATTGTCATGCACACAGCATCCTCTCTTTCCTGGGCACATCCAGCAAAGAATGATTCTTCACAATCTATTTACATTCTGCTACACTTGATATATAGGCTGATGCTCACAAATTATCCAGTCAGAATTTTCCTTAGAAACACCTGTATTATGTAGCGTGGCTCAAAATTTACTGCTTATCAGAGAAGCATATGGCCTACTATGCTGTGTCAACCATGGCCTAAAATCCTTTACATAGAACCTTTGAGCTGTTTTTTTTTTTCACATTGTTAGAGGAAGTTTGACATCTCTTAGAACTTAGAAACTAATTTTCACTGCAGGAGAAAAAGAGACTAATAAAAAGAGACTAAATACCACTAATTAAGCAAAAGATAATATACTGCATGTCAGGTCTAGACATGAATATTTAGAAAATGTTTTAGGGAAAGTAACATGATAGCAACAGATAAGAGTTACTTGTTCTTTATTTTTTCAAATACAAATATTCTCTCTGCTTTTCTCTCATTTAAAGCTTCAAATTTTATATCTTAAATACATAAGTTATTAGATGTAAAATCTTTTGCATCAAAATTCTTTATTTTCTAATTTACACTTAAAAACTTCTAGAAAGAGCTAAAAGAACATCAAAACATCTGACATTCCTAGATTGCAGATGGATGGCACTTTGGTATAAGAATAGTGGATCAAATCATGTTCAAATTGATGAGTCTAAGATATCAAATGACCACAAAATTTTTGAGAAAAGCCTTATTTTGGTGTTGCTTTAAAGTTACTGCTACTTTTGAAAATGAGTAACAGTTTGCAGACCCTCAACAATCTTATTTTAAAAGATTATGTCCTGGAAAGGCATTCACATTACTTTTAACACTGTAATTTCATCCTTTGTTGTGCTAGCTCTTTCCCACACTTTCCAAAAAAAATGTACTGGACTCCCACTTTCTAAAGCAGTGTTGAACATTCATTAAAATTATGACCACATCTTCCTTCTCGTCAGTAAAATCTCACCACAATTTGGGGAATGTTAAAATTATGCAACAGAGGGCAAAACAGACATGAATAATGCACAGATGTAAATTATTTTAAGGTTAAGCAATGTGATCTCTAAAGGAGGACAGCAGTGTATAGAACAAGTAAATTCATCTCAATAGCATTACCTTCTGACTGCTCCTCCATGTGGTATTTTTTAATCATAATACAAATACTGTACTATGCCTGCAGTGTTTTGTCATGTACATCCTTCAGCTAAACACTGGCCATGTGACAGAGGAGTTTTTCCTGCATAACAAGATGTATTTCTGCAATTCAGTTCTCAAATCACAACAGATTGCACATTTAAAAATAGAAGTGCAGAACTGACATTCCTGTGATTCATTAGATCAGGTCATTTGTTACTGGTACAGGGACAAATACAGAGGAAAATAGAGCCACTTCCAGCCTGTCATAAATTTCAATACAAGTGAGTGCTCCAGAGATCTGTTTTAAAATATTAACATGCATCTATCATTTTAATTCCCCTCATCAATAACAAGAGACTCATCCTATTTATATATTCAGTAACACAATAAAAATAATAAGAGCAAATTTTACATGGAAAATTAGTAACTTAGATAACAAATTAATTTTAAATAATATCTGTAATTAGCAGCTGATTTAAGTCTACTTTAGTTTGTAACAATATACTTGAAATGTTTGTTTCTGTGCTTTTCTCTTTCTCAACGATGATGCAAAACTGTGTTAGGAAGAGAAAGTGTATAATATGCTCATTGTGCTTTTCTAAGAAAAAGGAGAAATGAATGAAGAAATTAATAGCAAAAGACTTCGAGTCATTCCTCCCAACAATCCTCCCTTTTGCTGTGGAATGCCTTAGTCATTTTCAATGTTTTGTGGAAGTTAATTAATTAATTAATTAATTAGTTAATTAATTGGAGAGGACAAAATCTGTACTGGTAATCATAAGTTGACAGAAAGAAAATCACTGACAAAACTTGAGATTGATTTAATACTATCAGATTGAGGATTTTTTTTTGCTGTGTGCAATGTCCAAATGGATTTATCATAGACAAAAAGACTCCAGAGTGATGTAATAGATGTCATGGATGAACAGAATATTCCTTTGGAGATTCATCACATTTGGACATGCCATTAAGTGGCACACCGAAGTCCAGAAGTGAAAAATTAGGTGTGGTCTGTTCCCCAATCTTTGCACTCAAGGTACACGGAAAGCTTTTCCACAGCTTTATGATCAGTACTATCTCTTTCAGGACTAATACAATCTTCCCTTCCATTACTTATTTGATTTTCTTCACATAAGATACTTCTAGCACTTCTCTTTTAAATTTCTAACCATGTAAGAATAGAAGGAGACTCTATTTAAAAAATGGATGATCAAAGGATTCACTTCTTCTCTTCTATGGTTGCATGGAAGATCAAGTCTGTTCAGAACAACAGCAATAGAAAGCTAAAAGGGGAGAGCAGAATTTTACCTCAGAGTAAAGGGAATTGGCTTCTTTATAAACCTCATAATTATATCATCGCTATTACCAGGTCAGAGACAAAGTTCTCGAAAATTCATAGCAGCTTATCTTTTATAAACTCCATATTTTGATGCATAGCTCCCTTGGAAAGTGAAATTGGCAGGAATCAAGTATCAGCAGAGCCTTTGGAAGCTAAACCATTCATTGTTGATCATTTACCACATTCTCAGTCAAGCTCTAAATAGCACACTGTTTAACATGCTCAGATAATAGATAACACATTTTTGTCCCAATGTGAAAATATGCTTTCTTAATTCAGGCAGTTTTATCCAAAGAAGGACAATAATTTTAATCTTTCAATGACATAGCAAAGTTAAAGCATTCAGTCTTCCTCATTCTTACTAATTTTCTATTTAATTGCTTCTAAATCCCAAAGTTACTCTTCAAAAAAAAAAAAAAGGCAAAACAAAAAAAAAAAAAAAAAAGAAATTTGTAACAGCTTCAAGGGGGTTAAGAGCTCAAAGTGTTAATGTCATTGTGATAAAAGCCTTCCTATAACTACTTGTAGATCTAGTGGTATAAGATATTCAGCTAAGCATTAGAAATCATTACTTATTAGTTTAGAAAGTTCTTAAAATAAAAATCAAGTAAAACAGAAATGTTTTATCTTAGGATATTTTTGCTCATTTGCTTTATAAATTGATCTGAAATAACATGGTGAGAATTTGACATCTACAGCTAAATTTCACAATTTTAAAGTAATTTTTCACTGAAAAAAAATTATTCATTATTCAATTGCAATTCTCAGATCTTCTTTTACTCACAATTGCAACACTGCTCTGGATCAAAAATTGGTTGATTGCATTAAAGCTGTTTTCTTTTAGAAAAATGATCCATACACCATTTAGGCTTAACTTCCATAAAAAAACATCAGCTTTTAAGTGTATAACCTTAATTTCACCTTTCTCTGGTTAACTGTGACCTCAGAAATATTTAGTGCAGATAAAACTGTAAAGAAGAGGTAAGTGTGTCTTTACAGTTGTTATCTGAGACACAGACCTCAATCATTGCACTTCCATAGTTTTCTATTGCAAGAGTCAGAACTTGTTATTTTTAACTAAATAAGGTTCAAATGTAGAAACCAAGTGACTCCAAAATGCAAACTTTCTGCTTTTTCTTGATCTTATGAACTTAATTATCTACTCAAAGAGCTTCATCTGTTCTGCTCCAGTCTTCCCTGTCCTTATACTTTGGAAACTATATATACCGTAGGATGTTTAACGTGCACTAAATTTTCACTCAAGCTTATCTCTCCATAATTTGAAAGTTTTTCATGCACTTAGATATTTTATTCTTGACTGGAAAATATTATTTACCTAATTACTAAAAATTAAGTTTTCATAAAAATAAAAAGCAAACCTTTCATCCTGGCTTCTATATATGAAGTTATTGATATTTTGTCAAGATTGTAGGTGATAACTATCTTCTGCTTTCACTCTGCCTGTCATTTGCTTATATGGAAGCAAATCAGGGTGTTTTTTTTTTCTTTTTATTAAAAAAAAAAGGACAAAACTTCAGCAATTACAAACCCTGTTTATAAAACAAACAGAACCAGAACAACTAAAACCACATATATTTCTCATTGTTACAGGGGATTTACCTTTTGACAAGTAAATATTGAGTATCATGAACAGAGAAGTATCCAGACAATTACTCTTCCACACCACTAACATGAGAAAGGATCACAGGACAAAAAGCATGTTGTAGTCACTCATCAAAATTAAGCTTTTAGTACTGTACTACCTTACAGATATATTAGTTTTGCTTTTACTAGTAAGACAGAGTGTTCTTCAACAATTGTTCTATATACAGTGTTTTCCAGATTCCTTCTTTTGGATACTTGACAGGCAGACTTTTATAATGCCGAGCGAATTAAGACTTGGATACTGGCTTTCAGAGGATTGTATACACGTGTTCAGATTTATAGGGGCAAATCACAACAAATTTTCATTATTTAGATAGCTACAAAAACTTATTTTAAAACTGAGGAGGGCAAAACATCAATGTCATTTAACTTACATGGCAATAAATATATACATTTTAATATACATCTATAGAAAAATAAGAGATTGTCTATATGGGACAAGAAAAAGAGGAAATAATCATCTTTAGCAGAAAACACTTCAGATATGTACTGAAACGCTCTTAGACTTTGTAAGAACAGAAAGCACTTTTTAAAAGATGAGTTTATTCTTAAGAATCTGTAAACCCTCCATGGTTATGAAGAGAGGTAGGCATCCCTAGAAAGAGGTTCAGAGAAGAACACTGACTGAGGATCCCATCATATCCCTGGAGCACTCTTTACTCACTCTCCATAGAAGGATACTGAGAAGATTGGCCTCATAAGGCTAAAGCAAGTGTTTAACAGCACTCCCCACTACGCCGTTCTGACATAAGAAAACATATCTGCCCCAAGTAAAGTTTACAAGTACAGATTTCAAGTAGCTCTAACATTTTAGAATGTCAAGATTTTGGAAGTCAACTTTTGAAACTAGTGTTTTTTCACTTAAGAAAAACTAGGTTTCAATTTCAATAATTTCTCCCATTCTGAAAGTGTAATATAAGATACCCAAACTTACTGCCATAACCAGTGTACTGCAGCAAAGATTTCAGGCAAAAATTACAGCTTAGAGTGAATTAAACCTGTAGTTCAAAGGCTATGGAAACTCCTTCAAGACCCCTATCATATTCTCTAGTGACATCTTTAATATTCTTTGGATTAAAGCATTGATTATATAGAAAAAGAAGACAAAAAAGATTTCATTGTTACACATGAAAATGCACAGAAAAAAAAATCATTTTAAATATTAAAATAAACACAAAAAATAAAAGCTTCCTGTCTAAGAGATGACCCATTTGCACTCTACAAAGTTTTGTTAAGATACTATCTTTGCTAAAAAGAACTGTTATTTTATATTACTGTTTACATTACTGTCTGTGGTGAAGTGAAAATGATGATGCTTGTCTTTATGTCAGTACTAAATATTCTTTTTATTTTTTTTTTCCAGGGTTTATGCAAAATAAATATAATAATATCTTTGAGATGAAAACTACAGTGGCACTACGTAGCAATCAGCGTCTTATCTTACTAAGCACTACACCAACTTGAATTACAATTTCTACTCAGAGGGACTTGCAACCTAAAAACATTCCCCTGAAGAGTCTACTTGGTTTTGCTTTTCTCATAAACAAAGTATCAGCAGGTGACACAGTTGAGGTTTCCTTTGATTCCTGCTATAATATACAGCAACAGACATCTTCTAAGTCTGGTTCCTTCTTCAGTCACTTTATTATTTTGACTGCATAGGACTGATTACTAATTCAAACATGTTTGCAACAGCACAAGCAACAAGCTTCTTTGCTCATATTTCTCTGCAAGCATTCTGCTTCCAGTCACTAAAGAGTACTTTTCTGTTAGATATCACTATGTTAGGGACGACATATATCACTACTGGAGACGAATTAACCTGCATCGATTTCCTCTTTAGTAGTGCAAGTATTACATACAGTTGGTTCAGAGAAGCAACATTTTATTTAGGATTCTGGGTACTTTTTTGTCTAATAAACAAACTGAGATCTATATTGATCTGAGAGCACATTTTACTGGACTATCAGTTTATGTTTTTTCCCTTGCCTTGGCCTAGACTTCTGTCTTCCATAAATGATCCTTCAGAATTGACATCTATTTGACAGTCTTTAAGAACTGTGAGACATTGTAGAAAGAACAATGTATTGGGTGTAGGTAACAAGTGTTTGGTAGCAGGGAGGCTGCAGGGGTGGCTTCTGTGAGAGGGTACCAGGAACTAGCCCTGTGTTGGACAGAACCATTTCCAGTTGGCTCGAAGACTGACCAACCACTGGCCAAAGCTGAGCCCAAAGACATGGCTGGCATCTCTGTGATAACATGTTGAAGAAAGGGTAAAAAAAACATTGCATAGCAACTATGACACAGAGGAGAAAATTTGAAAGAAACAACTATGTAGGTACCAAGTTCAGAGAGGAAGAATAGAGAAAGGAAAGAGTGACTTGGTGAGCACTTTGCAACAAGCTAAGGTTAATCCACCACAAACGGAATGCAGAGAAGTCTCCTTGATACTGAATTGTGTATTTTTGAGAGCTTAATGTCTGCAGCAGGGCTAGCCACCTGACACAAGAGACAAGGGCAATATCACTTATGTCTCACTGTTCAGTCAGTCTGCTGAAGAGAAGTAATGATATTCTGTGTTTTGTACAAAAGGCATCCAGTCCCTTCTCTTGCATGTTGTTTCTAAAGTCTAAAGGAAAACAAAGGCATGGAAATTTCCCTAGGGCCATGCTGATAAAGATTGTTATGCTAGGCCAACCCCAGCCAATTTGTACCAGCCTAGACATCATACTGCAGGGATATAGAACATACTTGTTCCTCCACTTTAAAACTTCTTTACTTCAGTATTTTTGGAATTATTACCCAGTTGTCTCTCAAAATAAAATTCTTTCGTACTCAAATATTACTTTTCAATTGGTAAGAGACTCCATTAATGTGCTGCTCTCCACATCTTATGACTGAAATAGTTCCTTCTGTATGTCTCATGTCTTGCAATATTTCTACTACTAATATTCCATATATCATGGAAGACCAAACAGACGTACTGTTGTAACAGATCATCATGTATTTAATCTATCTCAGCTGTCCTTTTACACAAAATTCTCTGGAGCATACATTTTAAACGTAGTTTCTCTTCCAGAATAGTATTCCATTTGAAAATCGTACATACATAGGTAAAAAATAAATAAATTTCAACAATCTTACTCTGATACTTACCTGACAATTCCAGTAATTGAGTTGTGTTCACTTGAACTGAATTCCATTAAAAAGATATGAAATCTTTTATCCCAATAGACCAAGATCAAATCTTCATTATCTGAGCATATTAACAAATAGTTTTAGGGATAGATCACTATGTGGAAGAATTCCCTTCTTTCTTTTTGAAACAGATTTTCTTGAAGAACAGTGTCAGATCTCTTATTACATATGTGTATAGATGATTTGTTATTTAATTTACATTCCAACTATTTCAGAAATTATGCCTTTAATTCCTCATGCTCTTTATTAAGACACTTAAATCTGTTAGACACATTTCCACCAGGAGCACTCTTAATTGCCAGTAGTCAAATTAGACACACATAGAATCATAAAATCATAGAATGGTAGGGGTTGTAAGGGACCTTTAAAGATCATCTAGTCCAAGCCCCCTGCAGAAGCAGGTCCACCTAGATCAGGTCACACAGGAACACATCCAGGCACATTTTGAAGACCTCCAAAGGACACTCCACAACCTTCCTGGGCATCCTGTTCCAGTGTTCACAGTGAAATAGCTTTTTCTTATGTGTAAAAGGAAATTTTTCTGTTCCAACTTCATCTCCTTACCCCTTGTCCTGTCACTAGATACAACAGAAAATGGATGTCCCAACCTCCTGACATCCAGCACTTATGTACTTATAAATATTACTGAGATCTCCCCTGATTCCTCTTCTCTAAACTAAACAGCCCCAGTTCCCACAGCCATCCCTCATAAGGAAGATGCTCCAATCCTCTGATCATCCTGGTGACCCTGTGCTGGACTCTTTCCAGAAGTTCCCTGCTCCTCTTGACCTGAGGAGCCCAGAACTGGACACAGCACTCCAGATGAGGCCTCACCAGGGCAGAGTAGAGGGGGAGAAGAATCTCCCTTGACCTACTGGCCACATTCTTCTTGATGCATCCCAGAATGCCATTGGCCTTCTTGGCCACGAGAGCATATTGCTGACTCCTGTTTAGTTTATTATCAACCAGGACTCCCAGATCTATCTCTGCAGAGCTGCTCTTCAGCAGGTAAATCCTCAGCCTGTACTGGTGCCTGGGGTTGTTCCTTCCAAGATGCAAGACTCTGCACTTGTCCTTGTTGAATCTCATGAAGTTCCTCTCTACTCAACTCTCAAGTCAGTTGAGATCCTGCTGAAAGGCAGCACAGCCTTCTGGGGAATCAGTCAGTCCTCCCAGTTTGGTGTCATTAGCCAACTTGCTGAGGGTACACTCTGTCCCCTCATCCAGATTATTGATGAAGATATTGAATAAGATTGGCCCCAGAACCCATCCCTGTGGATCTCCACTGGCCACAGGTCTCCAACTTGATTCCACACCATTCATCACCACTCTCTGGGTCTGTCATTCAATCAGCTCTTGATCCACCTCACTGTCCACTCATCCAACCTACACTGCCTGAGCTTTCTGATGAGGATGTAATGGGAGACAGCGTCAAAAGCCTTGTTGAAGTCAAGGTAGATGACATCTGATGCTCTCTCCTCATCTAGCCAGCCAGTTATGCCATCGTAGAAGGTTGTCAGGTTGGAACAGGATTTCCCCTTGGTGAATTCATGTTCACATCCCCTGATTACCATCTTTTCCTTCATATGTTCAGTGGTAACATTCAGGATGAGTTGTTCCATCACTTTTCCAGGGATGGAGGTTGATGAAGTTGACCAGCCTGTAGGGTCGTACTGGAGTGACATTGGCCTTTCTCCAGTCCTCAGGCACCTCACCTGTCTTCCATGAATATTCAAAAATTATGGACAGCAGCTAAGCAACCACATCAGCCAGTTCCCTCAGCACTCCTGGATGCATCTTGTCAGGTCCTATTGACTTGTGAGTTTTAAGCTTGGCCAGTAAGTCTTTAAACTCTTCCTCTTCCACCAACTACTATCCTTGCTGGACTGGACTTCCTGAAGGTTAGCCTTGGCTGAAGCAAAGAAACCATCCAGTAGTTCAGCCCTCTCTGCATCCTTGGTCACCAGGACACTGTGTTCAGCAGTGGGCCTAATCTTCCTTTTGCTACTGATGTAACTGAAAACTCTTTCTTGTTTGCCTTTATTTCCTGGCCAGTTTTAATTCTAAAAGGGTTGTAGCCATCCTGGTTGTACCCCTGCATGCTCTGGCAAAGTTTCTATCATCATAGTTCATTTCTCCAAAGAAATCCTTGTTTGCCACTCTTATGTTTGAGAACAAGCATCTTCAAGAGCTCAGTCACACAGTAAGCTAGCTCTGGTCTTTCTTGTGATAACTTTTCTCTCAGGTATGATTTTGCTGTTATGTAGCTTTATTAAATATTTATTACTATAGTGTTAACTTACACTGAATATTTCCAAAGTGGCTTTTTCTTTCTTGTCATATTTTGAACTGTTTTCCCATGGTGTAAAACACCATAAAACTTAATAGTTGTTGTGACAGCAAACTCTTACAAGCATTTTGGTGACACACCTCAGGAGCAAAGCGTAACCAAAAAACTGTCTGAAAAGTAGCATCTCATTAAGCAAAGGCTGAGCAGACATAGATGCAAAGTCTTCTTCTAATAAACCATGCTAAAACCCTGCTATCAATCAAGCTTGGTGAAAGACTTTGAATTAAACATATTTTCCAGATTTTTTTTCCCACTGTAGGTAGATAGTGAAAAGTGTTCCCTTCTGATACAGTTATTTTGTTCTTCGGGGTCCTTGAATATACAAAGGTTATATGTTCAGTTCAGTGACTAGCAGGTGTGTATTCTTGGTCCTCTTTACTTTGAACCTTAGAAACTACTCTCCTTAACCTTTGTCTTTGGGTGAATGGAGTGCTTTTTGGCATTAATGATGGACTAGTTTGGCTTTTTTAGCTCTGTTCTGCAGCTTATTGAGAATATCCCTACCCATAGTAAAAGACTTCATTTCTTGTTCATGTCTCATCTTGACATATTTTTTAAGATATTGTACATAGTTTCTGAAACAACATGTGATTTTCTAATCATACTATTTCAAACTGTATATTTTCCAGACAGATGTTTGCTCATACAGCTAATCCACACACCAAGTCAGTTTAGCACAAAACCAAATCCTGGGGTTTCCAAAGTACTTTCTCCTGCCTTACAGTTAAAGATTTCAGGCTTAAGATAACTGGTGTTTTTATCACTTAAATTTTGCTTAAAACACCTACACTTTTTCTGTTGAATGAGGTATGTATACTTCCTCTGGTTTCACAGCCAGCTTTCTGTCTCAGATGACATAGAAGGATTCTGAGACAGAAGTACAGCTACCTGGAGACTCTCTGCTGCACCTATAGATTGTAGGCAGAAAATTAATGACTTTCTTCCTTCTCTAGCTGTGCCCCAGACATCCTTCAGCTTCTTAGATGCGTTCATTTCATGTTTTTCCAAATCATTTATGCTTTTTAAGAAATTGGTTTATTTATCTGTTTCCCCAAGTTGTGACTACTTTGCAGTATGCAATGACAGCCTCTGTATATACCAAACTTTAATGCCACATATCAGAAAAACTGGTGCTCCTCCTGTCACTTTTTACAAGAAACACTAAGGATCATATTAGTCTTATATTGCTTCTTAAAGACTTAATTATGGTGATAAATATAAAATTGTACATCTCTTTTTGTCTACGGAGTTGGATTTTAGAAACTGAAGAATAATTTCAGCAGATCCTAAAAAAGATTGACAGAACCAAGCTTGCTTTGTCTGTCACTGTAAGAGTTATCCAGTTATCCATATAAAAATTTCCTCTGATATTCCAACAAAAATATGGGACTTATAAGTTCTTGTGATACACAAAAAAATAATATCACTTTATTTTCAGAATTTTTAAATGAATACAGCACTGCTTCATACTGTGCTAGAGAAATCCACAGCCCAATTCTGTGCTTACGATAACTCTTTTCACATACCCTTGTCGTGGTTTTGTCCAGCTAGTAATGAAGCACCATAACAGTCTCTTGCTCACTGCCTCCCGTTCACCCCCACCCTCCTTAGGATGGCAGAGGCCCCATTGAGATGGGAAGAAAAAAAAGATAACCAAGGTTGTTGTGGATTGAGACAAGGGAAATGAGGGCATGCTGCCAATTACAGTTCCGGGCAAAACAGACTCCACTTCTTGACTTAGAGAGGAAAGTAAGGAAAGTTTATTCTATTGCCTACGAGAAACAGAACAGAACAAAAGCAAAAAGAGAACAGGATGGTGAGAAAATTACAACTAGCACTTTAAGATCTCCCTCCCTCATCCCTCCTTTCTTCCCGGGCCCAGCTCACTGCTCCTGATATCTCTACTTCCTCCCACCTCAGCAGCTCAGGGGGAGCCTCCTCAGATGAGGATGACTCCTGGCATTCTTTTCTTGCTCCAGTATGAGGTCTCTCCCATGAGACTCAGTCCCTAACGAACTTCTCTGATATGGATTCTTCCCAGCAGTTACAGCTTCTCCCAGTACAGGGTCTCTCACATAGCCTCCGCTGGGCTTAGTTTTAATGAACTTCCTTGGCATGGGTTCTTCCCCATAGTTACTGCTTCTATGATTATGAGGTCTCTCATATGGGACAAGGCCTCCTCTGGGCATAGTCACTGTCCCTGATACAGGGTCTTTAACAAAGTGGAAACAAATCTATGTTTCACCACTTCTCTCCACAGGATGCAGGGAAGTCTCTGCTCCAGCACACCTCCTCCTCTCTTCCCTCATTGACCTTGGGGTCTGCATGGTTGCTTCTCTCTCTCAACTCTCAGCCCAGCCTTCCCACATTTTTACTTCATTTGGAAACTTAAGGATGTCTTCATTCTCACCCAAATGTACTCAAGGTCCTCTATGAGTCTCTCTCCTTTTGTGACAGTTTACTCAGCTGCTTTCATTAAAAATCCCTTTCACAATCCTTCAAAAAAAATCACAGAGTTCTACATCATTCGCAGTTGATTTTCTCCTATTGAGCATGCTGTATTTCTTGAAATCTTTGTCAAAAACTAATACTGAAACATCTTCCTGCCAGGTGGAACAGCATGTGTGTATCATAATATATATTATAGCTAACTGAGCAACAGGTCAGTTTTGAACAGACTATGTTTTTTGTTACAGACAGAGAATAACCTGACATACAGGTACAGATGAGGATAGTGAAAGTATGTGTATGCATTGTTCATCTGATTTTAAAATGTCTATAATTGGATTGTCTATATTTAGAATTTTTCTGCTTTCTCCTTTTTTTTTTTTTTTGCCACAGGATGTTTTGTACTGAGGATAACTACACAATTAAAATATCCAAAGCCTTAGGATCAGCAATACAAATATTATTCATCTTTTTATAATTCTCCAGGGCAACAAAATGAATATCCAGTAAAAACTGAGAGGCATCACAGGATTTTGTGGGATTGGGCATTTATGTGAAAGAAATATTTTTTTCAATAAGTAGCATTAGCTGAGAAAGTTCCTTGACATGTGTGCAGACAGGCAGAAGAAACACAACAAATGCTGAGAGTCTCACTGACTTTGTAGTCGATGCATAGAATAACTTCTATAAATATTTTTTGTAGCATCTGGAACATATTGAAATAAATTCTCTGCTCAGATAACAGAGTAATATTCTATTGATAGTACTGGACAATTTTCTTAAAGATGGAATTTGACATAATGTGTTTTCTGACATTACCATTAGACTGACATTTTCAGTTACAAGATTTCAGTGTTAGGTCTCTCTACATCTTCACACGCCATGGGATAGCTTTGGAAAACAACCTCACTTCAAGTGTCAGAATAGTTCAATTTCCCCATATTTTAAAATATTAGTCCCCATAGGAGTTACGTTACACCTTGATATAGTTTTAAAAAATAAAGTTATTGAAAAATAATAATCACAAGTGGTATCCTGAACAACATGCCATATAATATTTGGATTTTATAGTTGCGTCTTTGCAATCTTATCACAATTAAAAGGATTTGTTACAGATTTTGAACCAGATTTTAGATATCTTAACTATCACATTCTTTCCTCATTTTAATTAAAGTGAGACAAGAAATACTTGAAAACTAGGAAGGAGTAATTTGTTATGGATAGAACCTAAAAAAAAAAACAAAAAAAACCCCTTTGCTTTTATAGGAAATGTAGTACAGTTCTTTCAGTAAGTATGCTGAAGTCAATGAGACTTGATTGTTCAAGGTTTGAGGGAGGGATGAATATCAAGCTAATTATTTGGTGGTTTTAGTTTCTCTTTCAGAAGAACAATTTCACTGTCTTCATTTGTCCAATACCAAGAAGAGCCTTCACAGTACTGTTACCCTTGCCTGTGCTGGCAAGAATGCCTCACCAAGTACTACAGTACTTTAATCACAGATTCTTTACTGTGTTTCTTAACATCACATGTTGAAGTCTACCAGAAGCACAGAGAGTAGGTGAAAATCAAACCTACAGAAAGAGCTAAATTCAAGCTTACACAACATGTAAATCTCACCTAAACAGCAGGACAGTACAAAAATTTGTGTGTGGGTAGATTAGTTTACTCCACAAACTGCTCTATTGACTTCAATTTCTCTTTTTTTCTGTATTTCTGGAAATGATTGCACCACAGCTTTTTTCCTTCCCAGATTTGTTAGAAGGTAACAAATCTCTTGAGGCTTTTACTCACAATTAGACTCACTGAGTCACTGATATTTTCTTCTAGCAACCCTAGCCTCCTTCCATCAGCACTTCCTACTAAATTTTACCTAAGACACTTCCCTTAAACCCAGTTACTCATCTTCCTCCCACAGAACAGCAAGGCCTGCTGCTTATTTTGTGTCTTTTTCCCATAAGTCATGAGAGCTCTTGATGTTGCCTGTAGGCAGCTGTGATACTTTCTGGCCACAAAAGTTAGCATTTTACTAACAGTGTAGAAATGGTGTCTTAGCAAGTTGTCACACTATCTTTATTGCCTTCATCTGGTAAAAGAAGAGTAAGGGATTTTGAAGCTTGTCCTTTGTAATTGAATATATAGATTCATTCCTATTTCATCACAGTGGCTGTTAAAGGCTGTCAGGCAATTTGCTGTGATTAATTGGGAAATTATTGTAGACTCAGAACACTGAGGTTAAAGAATTTGAAGATGATATATGAAAGTACAGCTAAATAATCATGCCCACAAATGTGGTGTTTAATATGAAAGGCACATATGACAGCTTCAAACATACAGTTACAAGGTTAAGAAAGGGCCACCTGCTCCCACCTGCCCATTTCTAGTTTGTCTCATGCCTGGGCTTCCTGCTGTTCTTTCCTTCCACAGAAACAAACTTCACCCATTTGTATTCTTTATTTCAAATTGGTTTTCCCTGGTAATTTATTCCATATGTTTATTACTAAGTAAGAGAAGCACAGAAGTCTGTATTGTGTTCCCCTCTATAGAGCATGTAACTCCAGTAAGTACTGAAAATGGTGAATTACATAACTGAATTCCCCTGTGAAAAAGTAACTTGCCAAGATGATGCATGCTAGACAATGCAGTTAACCCCTCCACCCCCCCCCCAAGTGATACAGTAAGTAATGGTTTCAAATAAAGAATGTCATTTTCTTTTCCCTTTAGGATCAGACAGTTTTTCAGATCTCATGGACTCTTCTTAATAACTATAATAAAAAGCATCCAATATGCTAGGGTTCAAATGTATTATGTATAGATCATGTCATGTTTTTATAGCTGGATTTGATTGCCTGTTCATGCTTCTCTGCAGTCTGCATTCAAAGTTCAGATACTCTGTTTCACTTTGAGTACTTCCTACAGGGAAAGACATTGCAAACAGCATAGCCTCAATCCTCAAAAATGATCCTAGTGTCTGCTTTAGGGGACAGCAGAGTTCCTCAGCCAGCCTGTTAGTACAGCTGGTCACACACCCCCTCCCCCTTCACAGCTTCTTCTTCTTTCTATTGTACATTACTGAAGATATTTAATCCCTTTTTTCCTCTAAGAATGTCCTTCAACCCATAACTAATCATATCGTCTTTTCAGACTACCATTTATTTATGCCAAAAGTAGGGGAAATTATTTATTTATGCCAAACATAAGGGAAATAAAACCAGATATAAAAAGCACGCTAAAAGCTAAAGATAAAGATTGGATTTTAAATGGAAGACCTTTTACAGGGCTTAAAAAAAGCATTAGAAGAAAAGTGCAGAGAAAAAGAGAAGAGAGAATAAGATATTGAGAAAGAACTTGTGAAAGCCATAACAGAAAGGAAGTGGAGAAAATTACAATAGCAAAGGAAAGAGGGAATGAGCAAGAGAGTGCTCAGAAGGAAACATGAACAAGAGGGAAAGAGCAAAGTAAAGATACTAGTATCAATTTAAAAACACTGTGTAACTGTTTGGCAAGAAACGGGTAAATTATATTTTCACCCTAATGGTATTTCATTTCACACCTATAGTGTTATAGAATCATAGATTCATAGGGGTTGGAAGGGACCTTTAGAGATCATCTAGTTCAAACCCCCTGCAGAAGCAGGTTCACCTAGATCAGGTCGCATAGGAACACGTCCAGGCAGGTCTTGAAGACCTCCAAGGAGGGAGACTCCACAATCCCTCTGGGCAGCCTGTTCCACTGCTCTGTCACTCTCATGGTGAAATAGTTTTTTCTTATGGACACTTTTTGTGTTCCAGCTTCATCCCATTACCCCTTGTCCAGTTACTAGCTACTATAGAAAAGAGGGATGTCCCAACCTCCTGACACCCACCCTTTAGATATTTATAAGTGTTAATAAGACCTCCCCTCAATCTCCTCTTCTCCAGACTAAACAGCCCCAGTTCCCACAACCTTTCCTCGTATGAAAGATGTTCTATAACCTTGATCATCTTGGTGGCCCTGTGCTGGACTCTCTCCAGAAGTTCTCTGTCTCTCTTGACCTGAGGAGCCCAGAACTGGACACAGTACTCCAGATGAGGCCTCACCAGGGCAGAGTAGAGGGGGAGAACCTGCTGGCCACACTCTTCTTGATGCATCCCAGGATGCCATTGGCCTTCTTGGCCACAAGGGCACATTGCTGGCTCATATTTAGTTTATTATCAGTCAGGACTCCCAGGTCTATCTCTGCAGAGCTGCTCTTCAGCAGTTCGACTCCCAACCTGTACTAGTGCATGGGGTTGTTCCTTCCCAGGTGCACGACTCCGCACTTGTCCTTGTTGAACCTCATGAGGTTCCTCTCTGCCCAACTCTCAAGCCGGTCAAGATCCCGCTGAATGGCAGCACAGCCTTCTGGGGAATCAGCCAGTCCTCCCAGTTTGGTGTCATCAGCCAACTTGCTGAGGGTACACTCTGTCCCCTCATCCAGGTCGTTGATGAAGATGTTGAACTAGACTGGCCCGAGAACCGATCCCTGTGGAACTCCACTGGCCACAGGCCTCCAACTCGACTCTGTGCCATTGATCACCACCCTCTGGGCTCTGTCTTTCAGCCAGCATAGGGGGTTTTAGGGGCAGTGATTTGCTGCTCTTGTCCCAGCCAGAAAGAGAGAGGGTCCAGGCTGGAGTCCTGCATAGGCAGCTGCACTGGTTGGCCCTGGGTTGCACAGAGGACTTGAGGGGCTGAGGAGCGACCACTCCACCACATCCTTCTGCATGCTGTCCATCAATTGTGAACTGATGAACATGGACATTTACTGCTGAAGTGAGGGCCCTTAAAAAGTGCCATGGCATTGGCTCTTCCATAGAAATCTTCAGTCAGCATGAGAAGACGATTTCAGTGTGTCTCTCCATTGCTCTGTCCTGTCTACTTGCTGTAAAGCAAGGAAAGAAGAAATGTGACTCTTGTGGCCATTATCTCTGGGGAAAGGCCAGAGTTCTGCAGTACATCTGTATTAATTTAAGATATACAGGGCTTCTAGGTCTGTTACTGACCTTCATATGTTTAGATTAATTTAATTCCTACCAAATACATAAGCATATATTTAATCTCACTTAATTCTGCACTGAGGTGACTCAATCCAAAGTCCAGACCCTGTGGTACAGTGAGCAGACGAACTAACTTGTTCTACTATGTCAATCACTCTAAAAATTTGTATTTTCGGTGGTCTATCATTTCACTAACATATTCTAATTTCTTTTAGAAACATTTGGAAGAGATGTTTTGTGTTAGACAATCTAATTTTTTTCCTCATAGATTGGAGCAGTTGTTTCATTAGTAAGAAAATAAAAACCCAATTTTTGCTTTAACCACATAAGCACCCTGTATAAACTTCAGCTTAATGCAACTCTGTTACTGAAGCTAAAACATCTTACAGTAGGAAAGCTAAAACTCACTAGGCTATTCGATTTCTCTCCAGAGAAAAGGATGCTCTGTTCTATGGGATTTGCATCTTTCCACACTTTAAACAATTTAACAATGCATGCAAGGATATCACCATTTTCACTACATACTCCAATGATACTTGGAGTTCTATCAAAAATGTACCAGGGAAATTGCCTTTACTTTTGTGTCAACGTCAACACTTTTTTTTTTTTTTTTTTTGGGGGGGGGGAAGAAACAAAACAATCTTTTCTTTCTATTTTTATTCTGAAAAAGTTCTAAAAGATCATTTCACAGCAAAGTAAATCGTCATTTGTACACATTTTAGTATTTTTACAATAACTGGGCTTCCTTACATCATGATTTTGACATTATGCAAGGAGAAGTATTCTCATGCTAATAGGCAAATGTAAGCCATTCACAAAAGAAAGCTCCTTGAATAGTGCAAAAGCTGAATTGCCAGAGGATTGAAGTAGAGGAAGGAAAAAAGCTGGTTTAAAACTAGTTTTGCCATTCTAGGGTTTTATGAGGCTTTGTCTTGATTTTACCTTTGTTTTAAGTAAAAATATTTACTTTAGACTGCAAGATATTAAATGTCAGTTTATGCAAGAGGGCACCTTGTGCTAAGTATGATTATCAAGCATAAATATTTGGAGAAATAATAATTAATTGAGTCATGGGACAGCATGAAATCAACTTTCATTTCATAGGGTCTCATTTAACATGGTGGTTGTTTTTAAACTGCATTTGTGACTCCTGTTTTGCCCTTATGGAAAAGATGGTTTTTATCAACAGGACTAGGAATATTCATAATGTTTTATAATAGTAAATCATAAATCTGCAAAAAGGGCTTTGAGGTACAAGCTGGATTTAACATGACAATGTGCCTTTACGTGCTGTTTACTATCACAATTTTTTTGTAACTAGGAAGTAACAAAAACTTATGAGAGAAAGATAGGTATTTATCTTAATGCAGTGAAGGAAAAGTATTCTATTACCAATTGGATATCTTAGCAAGAAAAATGTACAAAAATATGGGAAGAAATATGGGAAGAATCAGTAAATTAGACAAAAGTTCTTCCTCACAATTCACTCCATGCATTACTCCAACAAAAGACCTCTACATCACTTCCTTTCAATCTAGGGCTTAATCTGAGGGTTTTAATATTTATTTGTGGTGCTTAGACATTGTGTTGTCCCTCTGGATGTGGTAAATTTAAATTCTCATTATTAATAGAGAAAATAAAGATTCCCTAATACAGGGTCAGATCAACTTTATATTTATGATCCATGAAAAAATTCCGAAGCACATGAATAAATCCTGAATGAGATATATATTAAGGATCTTTTAGCATGATCAGACCCCAGCCTTACTGGCTTCACTGCAATCACACATGATTCATGAAAATAAGACAAGAATTATGAAAATAAGAGAAAAGATTTTATTGTATGGTAGAACTTTCTCTTTACCTTCTCGCTCATTTTTGATCTTAAACAATTATGATTGTTCATTTGCAACAAAGTCACTAATACATATTCAGTGGCAACTAGGTCCAGCAAAAGTAATTTCACGATCAAGTAATTAAAGTAAATTATGGGTCCAACACTGAAATGAGTGGCAAGAGTACACCTGACATCAGTGAGAGCAGGTTTCCAACCTATATCTTTCACAAAGGAAACATCTTTTAAAATAACAGAGGCACAAGTACCTAACCTTTTACAGCATGGTTTAGTGTTACATTATGTATAATTTTTGAAATTATAAAGGTGATGAAGCAACAATAGCAACTGCTATACAGATGACACATCGAATTCCTGCTCTAACTAATTTTCAGATAAAAGTAGACACATCAGAAAAAAATACAGTGACTTCTTCTGTAGTTCCACTGAAGTTAATGGCATTAAATATGTAAAGATGAGAGCAATTTCATTCTGTACATAAACAGGTATAAAAGCTTATAACTGATTTGACATTTATCCATGTCAGAGAGGACAAGAGGCCTAATCAGCACTGGAGTTGTGGTAATTCATAATCAAGTTCATGTTTCTCTGCAGTACTCTTCAATGGATGTAGGGCTAAAGTCTGAAATATTCAAGACCACAGTAGCGAGTCACGAGTGCTAAGAACACTCTATCTCAATCTGATCCAAAGCCTTTGGATTCAAAGTATTGTAAAGAGATGTCAATCCATAAATTATGGGGCCTATCTATCTGTGTAATTAAAACATAACATCAAACACCTCTCAAACACTTCAGAACAGAACTACAAAAGATAATGACTCAGGACTGGAGTTGTGTATGTCTAGTACATGTGTAAGAGAGAGAACCTAGAGTATTTTATGTGCGAAAGAGTTGAATGTGTTGTCTTTGTGTAAGGCAGATCTCCACAGACTCTATTAATGTAGCTTATGTATCAACATGCAGGAATTCTGTTTAACTATTTCATGAGAAAATTGTTAAAACGGGCAATATTAGTGGGATTTTTTTAAACAGAAGATTTATAATCTGTTTGAACACTTCATAGAGAGCTCAGAGAATAATCTTGTTGTTTATTTTTACAGGTATATATAACACACATGAACACACCTACCAAGGCTTTTAGATCAGGTTGAAGAAATGCATAAAGGAGCAATCTCTAAATGAAATGTCTAGACCATCATTTCTCAGACTGTAATATGTATCAACTTGGAGTGAACAGTTATATGCCTTCTGTTCCTTCAGACAGATAAGACGGACTGCTTCACTGACATCCTTTCTACCTCGTGAAGCCTTCAGACTCATGTCCACTCAGACATTTTATGTAACCAGTCCAGAGTTTGTGGCATCCTCATATTTATGCCAGTTCAAACATGCTCAGTAGACTTTAAAAAGCAAATAAGAAAATGACAACTTGGGGTGTTTTGCATAGTTATTTTGGCAGTGAAGGTGAAATCTTGACTGTATTCAGTCAACAACAAAAATCATAGTGGTATTAATGATGCCAGAACACAACCGTATAAGGAGTTTTCCTGTTTGTAGAGAGAGGGTTAGTATTCAAAAGAAAGCCTGAGCAACTGAATGCCAAAATAAGACTTAGAAAAGAAGCTAGTTTTAAAATATTTTTGCTTATAAGTTCATAATCCCAGTGCAGTCAACTGGAAAAAAAAGAACAAATTGGCCATCCCTGGACAAAATTATCTGAGATCTGAGCCATTTTGTTCTAGATGAGAGGTAAAATTCACTCTGCACTTTCCATTAGTAACCTCTGCCTCTTTGAGCTTACAGAAAAAGAAGAGCAGGCAGCATACACTAGTAAGACAAATATTGGTTTACTGTTATAAACAAAGCTTACTGCCAGTATAATTTTTCTATTGAAGTAAAGATTCTCTTTTTATCACTACTTTTTGCAATGTTAAGTAAATATTTGAGATCATTACCAAAGTAGATACCCACTGTTTCCTTTCTAGGCACTATGGAAGAAGAGAATACCACAAGTGGATAGAAAACTAGCACCAGCACAGTATCCCAGTCCTTAACATATGTAGAGGATATTTCCAAGTAGCCACTTGCACACTACTTCTGCCTACGGGTCTGAATCCCACAGAGAGAATGACAGCTCCAGTTTCAGAGTAACTTGGGAAACTGGACATGTATTTTTAACATAAATCCTGATTTATTACCACAATTCAACTTGAGCTTCTGACATAGCTACATGGCTTTGGGATGAGAACTCCCTCATACCTTTCTGGTTTACAATAAAACAGTAGATGAAAGTAGAACACTGCTGAATACATAAATACACCCACAGTGCATTTCCAAGATCTTTTCTAAAGCATTTTTTTCCTAGAAAATGAACATTCTTTTGAAGTAGTGCTGAACTTGCAAAAAACTAAAAGCTGCAGGCTGGAAAGCCTGGAAGCCAACAGCAGCACAAACATCTAGCTAGATACACTGTTCTTCTGCAATGAAAGTACAATATAGATTTGATAGGAAGGGGTAAATGCATGACCCGGGATAAGAAGTTTCTTGGCTATTATGGCTCTCTTCAGTTAAGAAAGTGTGCATTGACTATTCCATGCAAGAAGCTTCATGGGAGTTTTTCCTGAAAGACACCAATTACCATTTTTGCTGTTCTGATTATTATGATTTAGTAGAAACTGTCAAACTGCTCAGCAAGACAGAAAACCCAGATGGAACATACACTTTGCCCTAAAAACCTTGAAATCTAAATGAGAGAAGCAATGCAGTCCAGACATATAATGTACTAGATCACCACCAAAAGGCATTAAGGTCAAACATGACAATGCCTTTTGTTTGATTGTTTTTAGAACAGCATTTATGGGGTTGATTAGCACTGAAAGGCAATTACCTTATCACTTACATGATTTGTACTTCACAATATACGCAATATACAATGAAAGTATAAAATGTTTCATATGGAAAAGTATGTGCACTAAGCAATAAAATAGCTCATTCATTCTAACTGAATGACCATAGTAAAGATCCATTTCCCAACATTCAGCCTTCCCATCTATAGCATGTGTAAGCTATGTTTTGCAAATACAAAAAAAAAACACAAGCAATGGGGGGGGGGGGGGGGGGTTGGGATAAGAAGTGTACAGAAAAGGAATAATTTTGCGGTTATTGAGATTTTGGTTTTTTTACTCTCCCCAACCCCTCCCCCCCCCCGACTATTTCTGATATGAGATTATTCTCCTTTGTTAGTCCATTTTAGCCTAAATATCCAGACATTTTTCAAACATTTCTGTATATATTTCACAGAAAACTCTGAAAACATGTAGGTTTAAAAGACATATTGAACATCTAACTAACAGCAGAAACCAAGCCTGTGCAATCTATAAATATGCAATTTCACTTAGTGCAAACATAGCAAAAACTACAGGATGAGTATATGTAACTGTAACACAAAAGCTCAAGGATGCTATACTTGCTTATATAAGGCAAGTCTGAAGTTTGCTTTGATCCGTAAGAGATGAGTTGTAAAAAGCACTTCTGTTCACTTCTATTCCCCTGTTCAGGAATGAAGAATTCCTTTTGCTGCATTATGCATAACATCATCACAGACAAGGTACAAGTCAAGAACAAGCGGTTCAAATATTCTGCTAGCATATTAAAATAGCAGTGGGACTATAAAATGATTTAGGTACTATATTACACAGCTCTTCTTTAAATACCACTTATGCCATCACATTTGCCAGGAATCTTTCTTTTTAAGTGTTCTAAATGTAAAGTTTCTGTTATCTGTTCCCTGGAGGCAACTTCAACTAGAATAGGCAGGTTGGTACAGCAGATGACTATCTGTTCCTTACAAACTATGTCTGACGTACTGTGTAGTGATAAAAAGCCCCTTATCAGTTTGGATTCCAACCTAAAGGCAACTGCTGTCCAGACCTTACAGTGAAAGATAATGTGGTGTAATTAAAGCTCATGACCTGCAGATACAGTGTGACAAACATCACTTGCCTTAGTCAGGGCTGGAAATTTTGGCTGTAAATTTACTGTGAAGATTTTTGTAATCTGTAAGAAAAAATCCTGCTTAATCCTTTCCCTTTCCTTTAATATTTAGAGACTCTCTTGGCCCCACCCCCCTCCCTTCCCCCACTTCTTTTCCTTTCACTAGCAAGCCACATTTAAAACACTTAATGAATACAGTCCATATATAACATCTGTGCTTCTTGCAGCCACTTTCAAACTTTCCCAAATTTATTCTAGCCACTTGAAGAACGATAGTTCAAACATTCAGTAGAGATTTACTCAATTTCAGAAATAAAATTTTAAATTTCATTTCTACTTAACATGCCAGAGTCTCGTATGATTTTTAAATGCAATGGAACTGGATGAACTGGTAAATTAAACTGTGACTGGGAATGTTCTCAGACTTGGGGACATAGTTTCCTCTGGGTATATATGTGGTAACATTTTAGTTCAGATCAGGGTGCCCTATTGAAGCAAATCTCCCAGCAGTTCCCACTTCCTGCACTTTGCTTCACATCATAATTGGAATGTGAAAAATTAATTCCTTTCAGATAAAAATAAACCTGAAGGAGCAATTTAGAGGGCATCTAATGCATTTGACTGCTAATGGACATTCTGTCTAGAGGAGCAGGCTAGAACTAGGCAACAGTAAACCCCTCTGAAATACAAAGAGTTTGAATGTCATTATGTAGACGTGATCCTCAGCATCAGATGTTTTCTTCCATAGATATATTCTTATTGGGTCTTTTCTCTAATATAGACGTGCCTTAAACTGTCAAACCGTTTTCTGGCATACTTTTGGCACACATACCATCCAGCACTCTTTCAAAAATTTCCCAAACCAGCTAGGGAGTATAAATATTCCTGGGACCATTTCCAACAGGCACTTTTTCACACAGCCATCTAATTTCAGAGAATAATAGAATTTATCAGCAGGAACATGGTCTGTTTTCTGGTCCAGCAGTCAGAGCCTGGGAAAATTCTGAGGCACTTTTAGTTCATTGGTGTGGTGGTCCCACACCTAGAATGCAGTTGATAATCTCCCATGCAGAGACTGAAGAGTGGAAACTTTCCTCTGCACCTCCAGGCAAGAGTAAAAGGTGGCTGCTGCAATAAAGTAAAAAGAAGTCATGGGTATTTTGGGTGATATCCAAATATTTTTTATTCAAACAGTACGTGGTAGAGTTACAGAATGAAAAATGTAACCAAGTTACCATATTCAAGAGCTTGGGGTTTTTGAAATTGAACTTAAAGTTGTTTGTGTCCTTGGAGTCCTATATAGATTCATCACACAGCCCATGAATCAGAAACAACACAGAGTATACCATAAATAAAGTTACAAGACTAGCAAAGATCTACTTAGTCTCAATAGTCCTTTCATTGTAATCGTAAAAACAAAAGCTTTCCATTTGCATAGGCCTTCTTTGAAAGGTCAGAAATATATGGCTCTATTAGTACCCAGCAAAAACCTGCCCAGCTGCTAAAACTCATCTGTATCCACACTGTAAGATTATCTCAAGACTGTCAAGGCCTGCTCTTGTTATGACTGTCCCAATGCCAGCATGTACCTTGTCCAACTCACAGTCCTCTACAGTGTCCTATTTAACATTTCCTCAAGCTTCAGCTCAAAAGTGTGAATCCTACCCCATCTCAGTTTCATCATGCTGCCTCACATCACCCATGACAGTCTTCTGCCATCCACCCTACTATCACCACAGTAATATGCTCTCCCTGCCTTTGGGCTAAGTATCTCAGACATAGTGTCTTTGAGGTGGCACTGCAGAACTACTTGTTTTGACAGACTTTTGAGATGGACAGAAAGAATGGGGTAGAGCTGGAGCATGTGTTATGAATCTTGGGTTTAGTTTTGTAGCTCTAAAAAACTGTTGGGATTCTTGAAGCATGGGGTGGGATTTTATATACCTTTTGAGTCACAAAAATAAAGTTTGTCAGCTTGACGTAGAGGAACACTTTCAGCAATGCCTGAGGGATTTGGGAACACACGTCCCACTAACTTAATTAACAAAACACATTAAGAAAATCATGATGGTGTGCCTTCCCAAACACTTAAATCCAGGTTGGAACACAGTTGGTTTTCTTTTCATTATATAGCTGACATTTGTTCATCTTCTGAAAGATAATGTCAACATTTAACTATCAGCTAGCTATTTTTATGACTCTCTTAATAAATTGTCTAGCCTCATCTTTTCATTTGTCTCTACTACCAGTTTCCAAAAATAGTCATAGAGTCAGTTTACTTTTGCTACAAAGTACCTGATTTAGTAGTAGCAGTTACTTAATAGTTAGCAATTATTTTATCTAAGTCCTAGTTGTTTCATTTTGTTTATGTTCTGATGCTATTGCTTCTGTACTGAGACTGTGGGAGCTTGCATATGTATACAGCCAGAAGGATCTGGACAATAAGCAGGTATTTTCTATTCAGCTCCTGACCTTTCATGAAGGAATTCATTAAATTTCAAAAGAGAATAGGAAAACGAACAGGCTTCTCTAAAGAAGTAAACAGTACAATTACAAGAACTCTATTTCAAGCTAGACATAAAAAGCAATCACCTAGAACAATAAAAGTCATACTCCAGATGACAGGAAACAATAAACTCCGTATTGTATATGTATTCACATATTCCTTTTATAGACTGAGCAGACTTCAGAACATAAGGCTAAAATTTAACATGAAAGTTGTTACACCTGACTTTGAGGTCATCTGTTTAATCTACTTAAGTAGTGAAACAAAACTATATGAATCTACATAATGGACTAAGGCAATGGAGGATGATGAGAACACCTCTCTTTAGGCAGTCTGGATACTTATGTTGAAACACAGTTCTCAGGGTGATCCTCATATCATCAGGGACACTGATAGATTCCTCCAGCAGGCAACTCAGAGCAGAAACCCAACCAAAGCTATGTCAGAAACTGGGAGCACTTCTCACTTTCCAGGAGGCCTAGAAACATTTATCTTAGTGGAAAAAATAAGGGATGCTCCTCTTCTTCCCCTGCTTCTCCTATTCCTGTGGAGCAGACCCTCAGTTGCTTTGAAGTGCTCTTTGGTAGAGGCTCAGCCTCACTCTGGGCTCTGCAAGGGAGACAACTCCAGCCTCACAGAGGTCCTGGTTCAGCTCTCAGATGAGAGCAGTAGAGATTTATGGATTTATGGATTTGTGGATTTATGGATTTATGTAAGGAGTGAAAGGTTAGCAACATCAGCCCAGTGTGGCATCTCCCAGTGCACCCTCATGACCAAGTAGACCCTCTACCTGCCTCTAACATGCCTCAGCCCAGTCCAAAGCAAGCATTGAACTACATCAAAACCAAGAAGAACAAATTGTCAACAAATGCCAGTGGGTCTGGGCCTGCTGCACATTACAGTTGTAAACCTGTGTATTGTTTGCTGTGGTAGCCAAGATTAGATAGGACATAAGAGTATCCTAGACATGCTGTTTCCTTTTTCAGGCTCCAAGGATGTACCATGTCTTGAGTTTTCCTACAGAACGATGCCACAGGAAATTAGGAAGAAACTCTAGCTCAAAACATAATGTGGAGCATGTAGAGCTGTTTTGCATCTTCTTTCAACAAACTGCATTTGTTTACTTCTTCTACCCTTATCTTCTCAAAGGTCAATCATTCCACTCAACCAAAATTCCCTTAACTACACCTTAATTTTTATTCTCAGTGCAGACTGCAGGATTTCAAAGTGGTTGAAAAGGAGGTTTAGCTATATCCAGATCTGTCTGAAACTCAGCAATTTCCATATTCAGATTTTTATCGGTGTATTTGGTTTTAGTTTCTAGGGAGTTGTCTCTCATGAAACTCAGTTTGAGTTTCAGACTCAAATTAACCAAAATAACTCAAAGTGTAGTTGAAAAAGTAAGAAAAAAAAAGCTGAACTTTGGCATTTTAGATACATGTGACCATAATCAGTCACAATTCACTCAAAATTAGCCATAGGCTTACTTGAAAGGTTCACAACTTCAGTTAACCTCCTGATAAACCTGGCTGAGCTTCCAGAATGTGTGGGTGCAGATTTTATAATACAAACCTTCACAGCTCAAGTCATCACCTGCACTCTGCATTCTGTACATGCATTGCAAAACAAGCCCTGGTTTTGGGTTCTCTTATACTGAGATAAGTCAGATACAATCCTTTGGAGTTTAGTTACATCTCTGAAAAAACATCCTGCTCAGAGCATTTGTGTTCTTGTCTTAAAAGAATGTCTTGAATTTACAAAGTACTTCAAGTTTACTAGGTAGATCATAATTCTCAAAAAATTCAGCTTACTTGGTAGATCACAATTCTCAAGAAGACAGTGGATATTTGGACCAGCTTTTTTGTATAAATATGTCAACTCTTAGAAAAGGAAATAGAAAGTTTTAAAACTAAAACCTGCATCACAGATTTAATTTGACTGCAAACGTTAGATATAAAGTAAACTTTCTAAAACTATGATTTTAGTTAAGTCTTTAACTTTCATATTTATTTTTCTAGAGACATTTTTTTAATTTTCAGACTCAACTTGGTTTTGCAGCTTCTTTTATGCCTGCAGCTTTGTGTAATCTGGAGTTTGACTTATTGAAGGCGAATATTCTCCTGAGATTGGTCTCTCTCAGTTCCACACAACACCCACTTGACATTTGCTGAGGACAAGAAATAAGGCAAACGATATAATATGGTTAAAAGTCAAAAACTATAAATACTTTCAACATTTGAAATATTCAGCATCTTAATACAGTCACATACAAAGTTCAAGTAAAGAGCACTCCAGGTTCATTTTTCTTCTTGTTCATAGTTCGTGCTCTAAACTAATATAGTATTCAGAGTTTGATTTGCTGATCATTTAATGTATTTATGAATAGAGATCAACACCAAAAAGGGAAATCAGATTAATGTCTGTGCAGTAATGTTAGGATTCTCAGAGCACTGAAAGGATTTTTTCACATTTTCCAAAAAAACACTCTCATAAATCTATTTATTTTCTCACAAACTGAGATGGTTGTTAATTACTCACCAGTACTCAGATCTACAAACATAGTCAGATATCCAGTTCTTAATTAGTTTTCTGCTAAAATCAAGGGAATTTAAGTAACTGTAGACTTTTTAGGCACCTTAATATTTTTCTGAATGCAAATTCTTAGGTACTGTATAAATATAAGTAAAACAGTGTATGTGAGATTGCTAGATTAAGCGTGGAGGGAGAATGAAGTGGAGATGTAAGAAAGTCATAGGGCACTGATGCATTGAATTACATTATCATGGTTTGAATAAGACTAACATTCCCCTTGAGCACACACATGCAATATACAAAAAGCATGTGAAAAGTGATCAGCACTATCTACTTAACACAGACACCAATTCGATACAAATTTACCCAGGATCTGTAGTGAAGAGGTCTTAAAGAAAGTGTCTAGACCACAGATGTTTAAAGGCAAAGTTGGCTACATAGGGCACATAACCACGGAAATTCTCTTGTACCCTAAGGAGAGAAAAGGATAGCACTGATCTAAATTAGGTAGAGGTTCAAGTCATCCAGCAGGTGGGTGTGAGGAGGGAGGGGCTCATGCCTAACTTCTGCCTACAAACCCAGCTGTCTACCTCCAGCACACTGCAAAGGCATTTAGGTGCCTACAGTCCCTTCCAAGAAATTCAACTCACTGTCTAAATTATATCTTAGGCACCTACCTAAACTTTCAGGGTTGTGGATGTCTTTCAAATATAGATTCTATTTTCCTGGGGGAAAAAAAAAAATGTCTCCTTTGTCCCTATATGTTGTCAGAATTAATTCATCAGTTTCATATAATACTGTGAAAAATGGTGGGCATTATTTTAAGTGTAAATAGAAGCATTATATTCTTTGTGGTGTTAGGCAAGTTGTGTAACTTTGCTGGACTTGTGCCAGAGTTAAGCTCCAGAAGTTTATGAAGGAACTCTGTTATATCTTGTAATGATAAATCAGGCTAAATGAAGGAAACATTCTGTTTCTGGTAGGTACATTCCAATCCTGGCTGCAATAAACTGAAATCATCAACTTCTGTGCAGCTTCACCTTTGATGGTATCTGAAAAAATATTTTTTGTCAGCTACTGTTCATGTCTTTTCCCTCAGTAAAGGTCTCAAAGATTCCTGGAAAGTCTGGTCATGAAGTGACAGCCCAAAGCTATTTGATCTCTCCATTTTCCTGTTTAAGATTATATGTGCCATTTCTCATATTAGTGATAAAATCTTACTTTCAGTTAAGCTGTGGCCATCATACTCAAAGAGTTGAGCATTTAGCTACATAGTTTGTCTGGAGGATTTGACAGTAACAATGCTCTTGGAAAGAGATTTTTGACAGAGATATTTTAGTCATCATTTTTATTATGAAAAGAAGTCAAGCATGTGTCTTTCACTGAAAGCTGTGCTAGGTAAAAAAAACAAATTAGGATGGAGGAGGTGAAAGGAAGCACTAGTCCAGTGGATGGTTGAGCAGCATAGACTCAGAAAGTTGAATCCCTGAGCAGCTACTTTTGGAAGGAGAAAATTCCTGGCTTTGCTAATAGTAAGTCAGTTCCAGTTCCTTTAAGTGTGTAGAGCCTGACTTCAGTTGGTCTGTCAGTGTTGTAAATTCAACAGCATACACACAGCAGGTCAGATTGACATAATGTTAAAACACTGGTCAGTCAGCTGTGCTAAGATTCCCTATACTATTGACACTTACTGAGACGACCTAGTGCTTGCATACCAGCGACACATTTTTAGAACCAGGCTCCAATATAAATGGCTTTTGTAGGGTAAAAAAAAAAAAAAAAAAAGCTAATTAGTAGAGCTGTAGGAGGAATAGAACTCATTGTTTCTGTGAGACCACAAAAGTGCCTGTAAGGCTTTTTTGTTTGTTTGTTTTTAATGTATCTATATTGAAGCAATTTTTCCTCAGTCTGGGTATGTGCAGCCTAAACCATTTTCTCCATGTAATAATTCTATTCTGCTGAGAGGCAACATCACCTGGGGAGGGGTAAAGAACTGCAGAAAAGCTAAGTCATTTTCTCTGTCCAGTATTTCCACTTAAAAGCCTGAGAGTGCCCTCTTTTCATCAGACTTTGTTTATTTGTTTGCTTTTAATTTCAAAGGCTTTTTAACAGATTTGGACAGAAAAGTAAAAACAGCAAGGGTATTATAATTGTAATCTTTTGCAATCAAATTTATGACATTTATAAATATAGATGCATGGATTAAAATTCCTAGACAATGGAATATTTTTATTGGCCAACATCCTAGGCTGCATACCTAGTATACTGAGGTATAATCAAGTGTAGGGTAAGGTTTTATGTGTGAAAGAAATGCTTGACTGGATTTAAATGGTTTTGATTGGAGCCGATATGATGCATAGTTGGACATAATGTTCATAATTGCCTATTTTTCTTGGCAAACAACAAGGTGCTTGATGACTACTCTCTGAAATGTTCACATCTACTTCTTTGTGAAGTGTGCCACAATTTAACGGTAATCCTAAACAAGCTTGTGTTGTAGTCCTCTGACTTTGAGGGAATGCACTCTTTATCGACTTAATTTCTTCATTATAGCAGAACTGTTGCATCTGTTTTGTCAAGGCTGAATCTCAGTCTGGTTTTAATAATAATTCCCACAAATACTTTTGCTCTTTCTCTTGTACTCTCTTCATTTTCTTACACACATTCTAATAACCATCACCAAAATTCAGTCAAATCCACAAGCAGTCCCACGTGTTCCTCAGACAGCCTAATTTTATCTTTTTCATTAGTGCTTGACACAATCCAGAGGAGATGTTTTGAGATAGGCATCAAAGAGCTATAAAGATTCTAGCCGCCTTGACACAAATGTGCACATATACACACATTTTTCCTCCCCAAGGCACAGCTCTGCCTCCGAAAGGCATATATGTTCACCTCCTTACTTGCAAAATGTCTTTCTGAGTTTAACACCTAAACATTTTCCAGACTAGAATTAAGAGGACAGACTCACTCCTCTTCAAGCAGGGCTCCTACCACTGTCATAGCCCTATAGAAGTACTTATAGTCCCTTTCTAAACACTGAGGCATTCTGGAAGCCTTGCCTGCTCTGTGTTATTTTGTTCTTGCAGAATGATCTGAAGTCTTTGTTGTGTTTATCTGCAGTTGCCTCCTGGGATGTACCTCACCCTGCTCTAATAAGATGATTTCTCAGTCATATAAATCTGCCATCTGTATTATTGTACAGTGACTGCAATCATGATACACGTTCAGTTATTTTTTTCCCAATCCTTACTTGCTAGCATCTTTCAGTACTACTTGCTCCATCCCTCTTTTAGCTGCCTTCTGTTTCACTTACATCAAAATTCTTACTTATGTCAGCATATTTTCTTGATCCCTTGTTACAGCTTCTTCTCCCAGGACTGAAGTAGCAGCTTAACAACTGGTCCACCCAAATCAGTACAATTCACACATTTTTTCCCCAGTTTTGGACAAACCATCCAAGTTTCCAGATGAGATATAATTTCATATTCCTACGTAGGACTTTGAAGTGGCTTGTGCAAAGAAGTCGTCTCAGTTGGTCTTCAGTATAAATAACACAGACCTAATTGACACAGATGATAGAAAAGCTTCAGTGCTGGAAGGGACTGCCCATGTACAAAGTGGTTTGAAGAGATGGAAAATTTCCATTCACAATTTGATGTGACCTTTGCACTGAAAAACAGATGCTACACACCTACTATGCTTCTCTTAATATGTAGCAGAAACTGAACATCTCTCTCTATCCTCGTAACAAAGAAGTTACCACTTCCAGGGCACTGTGTCAGAGGAATAAATAATAATTCTCTCATGTTGGATACAAGAGAAAAGCTATGTGAATAGCCAACATGTAAAATTGCTCTTTTAATGGAAATAAAGAACATTGTCACCTGAAAAACCAAATATTTTTTTCTTAGGTTAGAAAATGAGCAGTCCCACAGCCCATCCCTTAATGAGATGATCATTCTGAGCTTCAGAGCCAGTCAAACGATCCTCAGGGAAAAAAAAAAAAAAAAGTCATTAAAGCCCTAGTGCTCTGATGCAAAGACTTCCTGAAAATTGTGCCATAACGTACGGAAAGAAGGTAGACTGTAATGGTATGGCATAAAAAGCCTTTTCCCATAATGATGGAGTGGACACCGTGAGGCTACGGAAAAGATGGTAACCAAGAGAAAGCATTTCTCCTGGATCATCTCCTAGTCATGAACAGCAAGGAAGCATGGCTGGCTGAGATGCATGAGACATAGACTGAGTGTCTCTCTCTATTTCCCAACAAACAAAATCACTTCCCCACAACCCAAAATGAGGAGCTGATGGAAGTAAATGCCTTTTTTTATCTCCACAATATTATTCTTTCCTTTCTTTGTAATTAGGCCATCTGTAGGGCTTCCCCTGTTATGTGGGGAAGCTTCTTCAGATAGCATTGTGCTGGTGCCAGATATGCCATCCAGAGTACTTACAGCATGTCAGGCTTGCTGCCTTTGTGATATAGCCTCCAATAAAGCTGTGAGGGAGGAAAGAGTTCCTTAAAACCATCTACTAATATCAGTTCTAATCATATAGCATGGGAGACTTCAGGAAATGTACTTAATTATGGTAA
This sequence comes from Colius striatus, assembly GCF_028858725.1. Classification (NCBI taxonomy): domain Eukaryota; kingdom Metazoa; phylum Chordata; class Aves; order Coliiformes; family Coliidae; genus Colius; species Colius striatus. Next base: position 57,350,730 of record NC_084759.1, read on the forward strand.
AGCTAAAATTCAGACTATAATCTAATATTAATCAAGTTTACCATTTAAAAAACATGGGCTTCACAATCTTTTCACCACACTTTGGGATTTGGTTGATCTGAGACAGCTCTGCCCCAGCAGACCCTATAAGCAATAACCAGACATTCCTTTAGTCATTTGTCAGATTTTTAGCACATGATAAAATAAAACAGTGAGAAAAGAAGCTGGAGTGTTCTGGTTCTCTGTGAGCATTGGAATGCTCAAGATTTGCTGATAGTTTTAAAGCTGCTTTATTAGAGAGGAATAAGAGGTTGTGCAGATACTTTTGTTTCAAATTGATAAAGTCAGTTGCAAATCAGATGGTTAAAAGCTAAATAAGAGTGTCTACATGAATTTAATACTGATTTAACTGAATTAGTTTAATGAAAAGGTATGGGTTTGCATAAAGATGAGGTTTCACCGTTCCTACTCCCTGACAGCTGTGCTTAATTCTACTTTATGTGAAAAAGGCAAAGGAAGAGAAGAGGAGAAAAGTCTTTGAGATAATCTCATTGGAAAGAAAGAAAACAAATGCATGCCCTGCCTGCTCCAGCTGCTCTCAACCCCAGGAGTAACAGTTTGAAGTAAGCTTATATATAAACAATAAACAAGTTATTCCTGGAGCATTTGCTTTGAGCTAGGACTGTGTGTAAGGTATTGGTTTTGGAAGGGCTGTTAAAGTATCTGCTTTTTAAAATTAGACTTTACATCTCAGGTTCATTAAGATAGCCTTGAGCAAAAGTCTTTTATTCAAGTTTTCTTTTAAGGTATGAAGTGTGAAATTGATGACTAAAAATAACTTGAGTAAGGAATGTCTAAAAATGGAGGAATTAACCACAGTGATATTTATGCAGCCAAGCAGTGGATTTCAAGATACCTCCTTTAACTCCTTTCTTCCTGCAGTAATCTTTCCTTCCTCTTTTTATACTCTGTTTGAAAACTTGAAATTAGTACTTCAAAATATGAAAAGGATAAAATGTGATCTCTATTGCTAGTGCACATGTCTGGAGGATCTTTTGGCAATTTGTTATGCCAATTTTTCTGCATGGAGAAAAGAAAAGAAAAGAAAAGAAAAGAAAAGAAAAGAAAAGAAAAGAAAAGAAAAGAAAAGAAAAGAAAAGAAAAGAAAAGAAAAGAAAAGAAAAGAAAAGAAAAGAAAAGAAAAGAAAAGAAAAGAAAAGAAAAGAAAAGAAAAGAAAAGATACCTCAGTGAATTTCTTGAAGCATTAGTAACTTGACAACATCTACTGATTCACAACAAAGCCAGAGCAAACCCAATGTTTTCTGCTGCTGCACCAAATAAAAAAGTTAGTACTAAGTCTCAGTACCTAAGAACAAATGACAACCCTTTAGAAAGTGCTGTAGTTCTAAAATGTCAAAAAAATTAAAGTGATTTTCAAAGTACATTGCATAATGTTTTCTTTTAAGGGAACATGATCTCTGGTGCCTTTAATAAAAAGCTAGGTAACAATTCCTCTTTAATTCCCTGTGATTTCACCCTAGAAAAGCCTGCACTACTTCATTCATCTGCCATTACTTCTAACCACAAACATATTAAGTTATAAAAAAGGGACAAATCAAGTTGACAAATCTTTTTAAAACATTTCTGTAAGGTGAGAAAAAATAAATGGAGACAGAAATGTTCAGCTTTGAAGTATCTACCTCATCTTTGTATATCTTAATTTTAAAGACTGAACACCAATACTAATTGTCACACAATATTACTCACTTCATTAATGAGCTTCCTGTAAACAACCAAGCTATCACTATAAGAACAACTGTTCAAAATGGTAGAATCAGGCTCTAATACTTCTAGAACTGTCTTTAATTTCTCTTTTAGACAATCAAGCAATTTCAGATAACTAGCACTTTGATATTTGTCTTCTGTGTTGTTTACCTTCTTAATTAAAATGCAGAGTATATTGGCATTCTAGAGTCAAAGAAACACTTCTTAGATTAATCATCCTATTTAATAAAACGTCCCCTCACAAACACTGTTCTCCTTGATAAGTGCATGCACAAATAAAAGAATGGAAAAGGGTAATTGTTTGGTTGAGATGTAAGGGCACACAAAGTGGTTAGCACTAAATAACCTGGTCAGCAGCCCAACTAATCTACTGTGGTTTGTTTTCACAGCTTTGCTCTGAACATCAATGCCGATGGCCTGACACTCCCTGCAGAGCCTGAGAGCGAATGGTAAGTCAAGATACCAGCCACATAATGCTTCACCTGTGATGCCAGAGATTCGGAGGAGGGAGAATAACAGTTTGCAAAAACACTCATAAACTCCACTGGATTTTTCTTTCATTCTTTCCATTTTTTTTCACACTGCAAACTTCCTGTCAAAGCTGCCAAATACGTTGCAAGGTCATTTAATGACATGGAATACTTTTATATTTTTTCTTTTTCTTTCTAATTTTAAATCAAGCCTGACTTTATTTATTTATTTATTTTCATTTCAAATCTGGACTGTTACTGTGACAGATGAAAGGAATCAAATTGCTCTCAAGGAGACTACACATCACAGAAGACCCCTAAAGGCTCTACATTACCTATTCCAAAACCCATTCATGCAACACTTCCACTCCAGTCAGCTTCTGCCTTCTAAAGGCAGCAAGATCCAGGACAGCCTGCATGATTGCAAATCAGCCTCAGTTTTGGTGAGACTGAGCTCATTTTCTGAGCCACACGAAGCAAAAATGAACTGCCGAACCATACCACAGAGCTGATCCTGCTTTTGTCCTCCCTTTGCTACTTGGTGAGGTAAAAGCAGCCAAATTGTCTGAATGAGATTGTGCAATCTGTTCAAAGCAAAAGATTGCCTGGTAAGAGCTTCCTGCCTAATTATGCTTTGAGGCCTGGCCCTGTTTAGTGTTGAATGTTTCCTGCTAAAGTCCATCATCTTCCAGTGAAAGTATCACTGCATATTCAAATGGAATTCTGTGCTACTGCTGAAGTCAAATGGGAGTTCTACCACTGTGGTAAACCTGTCTTTGACATATGTATGGCTGGTTTAGATTGTTTCCCACTCAGCATGGGACCTGTTATGAGTTGTAATGACAGACCTAACTGTGTCCATTCATGGAATATAATATCCTAAGAATAGTTATAAAGAAGCAGGAAAAAAATCTACTTTTTGCAGGATTATATTTGACTGTGACCAACAGCAGGTGCTGGAATATAGTTATAGTTCCCTTATTTACTTTTACATCCTCCATAAATGTGGGAGAGAATGCCTTTCTGAGTCAGAGTCAGTAACCTCGTGTTGAATAGTATGGATAATTTTCCCCCTAAGTCTAATCACTTTTCTGAACCCAGATAAACTTTCAGTATCAATAATTTAAGATGTAGAGCTTCACAGCTTACCTACCGTGGAGGCACTCTCTCTTTTTCTTCATTTTTGACCTGGCCCCTGCCAGTTTCATTTGATTTCCCCTAGATCTTGCATTAGGAGAAACAGCAAATAATTATTTTCCAACACATATCCCACATACCTTTCATATCCCACTTAAATAATTTTCGATTTTCTTTTTCAGTCTGAGGAGTCCAAGTCTAGTTAGTTACCTGATGCAATGAAGCCATTCTACACCTTTAATCATTACCCTCATCATTCTCTATCACAGTTTCAGTTTTACTTTATTGGTTTTGACTTGTCAGTCAGTTGCCCATTCACTCAGTTCAGTAAGGTCCTTCAAAAAAGACCTTTGCAGGAAACTTCTTTTTCTTACCGCATGTAATAACTTATGTTTCTTAGCAAACTACAGCTTTCTGTTAATTGCTCTCTGTCTGGATAATTTAGAGCTATGTTGAAAGGTACATGATCTAAGAGAGACCTCTAAGGGTCTTCACTTGATACATTCTCCCAAGGAGAAAACTGACTTTAATTCCCTACTCTTTACTTCTCACTTTTTAAAGCAGACTTTCACCTCATGTTTCTGAACTGTGACAAAAATGTGTTCACTACAATGTTCAGCTATGTAGTATCTAACACCAGTTTTAGATCTAATCCAAATTACAACTGGAAATTTTAGGAGACATCTGAGCAACAAGCATTGCAATGTTTGCTTATGTGCTTTTGTTGGTGTAACTTTAAATCTCTAACATGTACAGTGAAAAAAAGTCATTTTTATGGTTAAATGCAAATCAACATGTTGTAACAGTGGTGTATTCATGACTCTGCCACAAATTTGTGATGTGTAGCAAATGTTTTGGGTAACTCTCTTGGCTTCAGATCCTGATGATCTGCTCAGTATTTGTCACCCTTTTAGGTTTCAGGTCTTCAGGGCACAAGCTGTGTTTTGTTACAGCTCTCTGTGACAACCCATACAGTAATTCTTGAACTGTTTGCAATTCTTGGATGGAGCTTCAAGGTACTATTACAATAAGAAACATAAATAATAATGTGTATCAGAAATGTCTTAACATTGTTCATTGCTCTCCTTCATGCTTTCTATCACCCAGATGGAGCTTGGTTTCTCTCACAAATGTAGGCCTAGAGAGATTACACGATGGTTTTTTACTTATTCAGTTAGAAAGGATTCCTGTCATGGCAGTCAGACAAGCCTACTAATTTAAGCACAGACTCAACCTTCACTTTCTTGGGAAATACATGATAATAGGATATTTAAGTCCCCTTCTTGTTTCTCCTAACTCAGGAGGTAAGTCATAATGATTGCTCTGGAGAATACAGACACTGCTTCAGTTTGCACCTGCAAAGAAGGAGTATCTCTTTAGCTATCTCCTTCACCAACCTCATCCTACCAGGATTCTTAGTTCATGGATCTTTATGTAAAACAGAGATCTGGACAAAGCAAAGAGAAGACTCAATATTTTTTTTTTTTAATTTATTTCAGCAACAATATCTGGATCCATCTATTAATTTAGCGGCAGTAGAGTAAGACATTAACCAAAGTAGGTCTCTAACTATATGAGATTCAAGACTGATGTCATCAATTAGACTTTCCAAAAGACTCACTCAATGTTCCTGGTGTTGTCTGATGCTTAAAATTAGGTGCCTGATCAATCCACAGAAATGAGATTCTTCAACGGGATGCAGTGGCTGCAATTTGAAAAGCTATCTATAGAAAATTAAGGTAAAAACAAATCAGAGATGTTTGAATTTACTTTTTTTAAGTTATCACTTCTGTGCTTAAAAAAAAAAAAGGAAGCTTTTTGCCAAATCATCATACCTCATTCCATCAGATTTGTAAATATATTAAACATATAACATGCTCATTTTTTAACGTTCATACTTTTAATTCATAAAAAGGTTTTAATTCTACAAAGCTGAAAAAATAATGCTTGCAAGAAATTGTCATTTGTAAGTTGGTAGAAGATCGACATTCACATTTTTCTCATGCGATAATTTCTACATGATCTCCTAAATTTCCTAATATGCTGCAGTGGAATATCCGGTTCTCAGATATGTTTTGTGACAGTTTAATAAGACAGCAGAAGAAGTCATTTCTTGCTACAGTATTTCAGGAATAAGTTCACTCATGCAATGCCTAGAGCAGGGGCAAAAAAAAGATAATCTGTGTAAAAGGAGATCAGACATCCAGTGCTCATCCTGAAACTATTCCCTTTGCATTGAAGGCATGTAAGCTCTGATTTAATGAGCTCTGGGTAGAGGTGTTAGTTAAAATGAAGTGTTACTGCACAGAGGCTGCAAATAGTGTGCCATTAGCTGCACTTTCATGAGAGAAGCTCTTTGAAAAGTAAATAAAAAGGTTTATTCTAATGTGAGCGATTCAGCATATGTGATCAAATGGTGCAAGTTTGACCAGTACATACTGCAAATGAGACTTCAGTAGTAAGAATATTCAATACACCAGGACTTCTAGTGGGTTCAGGACTTCTAGTGGGTTCAGTCTCCATATTGTATGGAAACAATTATAAAATTCAAATATTTATAAATGACATACACCAAACCACAGTCCTCAGTGTAATTTTTGGAGAAAATTAAATATCTTAACACTAAAGTGCTTCTTCCCTGCTGTTCAGAGAAAATGGAATAAGAAGTTCCTACAGTGTCAGAAGATTCCTGCTTTGTTGAACAATATTGAAATCAGCTTGATTTTCCATTGATGTTTTGTTTTTCTAATTCCACTTAAAAGGGTAAGGGCTGACAATGCAAATGCTGAGCTTATGGATAGAAGGGTTGGATTTCCTGAATTGCAAAAAAAAAAAATAAAAATAAATCTGTTTTCATACAAAGGATGGTTTGTTTAGGTTTCCTTTATTATATTGAGTGTACTTTTTTTTATGAATTGTGACTAGAAAATAAAGCCATAGATTGGGGATATTATGGTCCCATAAGTGTAATTCTGGCAGCCAATAATCAAACTTAAATAACCAGGCATACAGCCTATATGGCTTAGCCATAGTACTGTCACTATTCAAACAATTCAGATGCTGTTTTCATTATGTTTTATGAAGAATTTAAGGAACACAGAGCCTCCTCATTTCAAACTCTTCTGTTTTAATGTAACTTTTCAGAAAAATAAGCTTCTGTATTCAAAGAAGTTGTAGGGAGCAAAGAAAAAGATTGGTAAAATTGAAACTTATTTGTGTTTTGTTTTCCTGAGAAAAGATGGGTGCCAGTGACATAAGACTTAGAGCTGATCGGGGATTTCACAGTAGAATATTTATTTACCATAAATCTACTATCAGTTTTAAAAGCAAAAATAGAAATTCTTAATTCATGAGCAAAATGTTTCAATACTAAGGAAATTTAATATGTCAATTGACCTAAGGGAATACACACAGTAGAGACCATTTCTGAGATGCAGGCTTTCTGTCTCAGGCATGCATGAGAAATATTATTAGCTATCTGAATCTTTAAGAGGGATAGGTAAAGTGAAAAGTTCCCCTTCCAGCCCTAAAAGTTAATGTAGTGTAAGAACAATTTCCTTTTGCCAAAGGAAAAATCATTGCTTTCATACTTAAAAGTTACAACTTTAAATTTGTTTTATTGAGTACAGTAACCTAAGATCAATCCCTAAGTATCAGCCATTGTGTAGACTGTTGCTGCAAAGTAATTTTTCAATCTTTCAATTAAGTGCACTGTATAATTTTATACCTTCTGTCTGCATGCATGTTTCGTGCATAACTATGTTAAGCAATGACAGGAGCAGCCTGAAATGAGAAGAGACTGCAGGGAGGATCCCATCTAACAATGATGCCAATATAGCAAAGGTAAAAGAGGCTTGACGGCTGACAGACACACATTATTTTTAATTATCCTTTCCCACATAGTAATTGTTGTAACCCATCTCACCCCCACACCTTTCCCTTTCTTTACCTTTATCTTCAACACATGCCCATTCACCCTTCTCTTTCCACATCCTGAAGTGCCCTCATCTGTATTTTCTTGTCTTTTCTTTGTCCTATTTCACTGATCTCCACCTACCCCAAACCAAAACAAAAATCAAACAAAAATAAAAATGTTTGGAACTCGTAGGGTGTTTCCCAACAAGCTGTTGCTCATTCCTCCCCTGTGACTCAACCCTTCTCATCCCCACTCTGCTCCTGTGTGGTGAGCCCTTATTTGCATGTATACACCCCCACCCTAGGTTTCTTTCATATTCTCAGGTGGTAAGCTCCTCAAGGCAAAGACCATCTGCTCCTTCAATGTGCAAACAGACCTTTCCATGCATTCATGTATAATCATTAGCAATATAAATTGCATGCATTTTCAAAATTAACAAGAATAGTCAGCCATAGTGGTACATAATAAACTTTGTGGTAGTTTTAGCAAACTCTCTTAGATACAGATACATACCTATACCTCACATCACTCATGTAAAGTAATAACTCTGGAAAACAACCATATCAAAGCTGTAGTGGATATTTCCTAACTTCATTCACTTCCAGGAACTCTGGTATTCAAAGCAGTCATAAATTTGGAAATATGTTCAAAGATAGAAAGAATAATAAATTAAAAACTCCTGTTCTGCTTGTGGGTGGACATTGACAGGATTTGCAAAAGTAACAATGTAATATCCAGTAATAGACCAGCTGTAAGATGCCTCAGAGTTTTTTTTATCAGTTAAGCCAGTCTCTGGTAAAGGTAGGCAGGGAGGAAAAAGAAAAGAAAAGAAAAGAAAAGAAAAGAAAAGAAAAGAAAAGAAAAGAAAAGAAAAGAAAAGAAAAGAAAAGAAAAGAAAAGAAAAGAAAAGAAAAGAAAAGAAAAGAAAAGAAAAGAAAAGAAAAGAAAAGAAAAGAAAAGAAAAGAAAAGAAAAAGAAAAGAAACTAAAAAATATCCCAGTGACAATGTGGGTTAACAGGCAGAATGGCAGGTACTTTGCAATTATTGGCGTACATTCCAGGTTTACTTAGATACAGCTCATTGAGTATTAGGTACAATGAATACACTGCCAAGTGTAATGACATTTTCTTCCTAAGTGACATAGAAAAGACTCTTTCAGAACACATTATTGCACTCTAAAGCAGTCTCCTTTATGATAGTCATTACTTAAATATTTCACCCTAGAGATTTATTCCATTAAGCTCTGAAACTTCTATAAAATTAATTATATTTTGCTTAAGTTTTTTTATTGGTTCTTATTAATTAAAAATATGCTTGGATTGCAGTAATTTTGTGTTGTCTAGTTATTGAAATACTGGCTTTTGACTCTTCCATTTCCTTGTCTGTTCCACATAAGTTGATTCCTCTGTATTACGTGTACATGCAGTACAAAAGTGAATAAAGAAAAGATACCAGCTGTGGCACATCTAATAGCTGTAGATCCTATAATGTAATCTCATATGGAAATATCTCAGATGCTGTGCACATTATATTAAGATCCTTCCAGGTGATAGTCACTGTTACATAACGTTCTAATCCTACTAGTGCTTCTCTTTCTCCTTTCAGCCTCTACAAACTTTCTCACATGCTGAAAGCTAACTTCACACATACTTGCAAACTTTCAGCATAAAGTGCTAACATTTAATTGCTCAAAGAAGTACATATGAGTTAGGAAAGTTTGGTCTATTCTATGCACCTAACTTCACAGTCATATCCAGTGCAACGTTTTAGTTTATGAGCGCAATCAGTGATTCGGATCCCCTGCAGTTCAGAAGATGGAGAACCTGCCTCCCTAAGCTGTCAATGGAAAAAAGTAGTCACAGGATTCAAATTTTGTGTGTATGGGAACCGTATTCAAAGGGGAATATAACAAATTAGCTTGATTCTCCTCTGACATATTTATTAGAAGGTGCAGCATGTTCTGTAATTAATAACAAACAGCAGTTATTAAAATCCACATGTTGAGGGGGAAAAGAATTCCAAACATCTTCCATTGTTTTAATCAAAATATTTTCATCTTGATTTTTTATACCATTCTCTTTAGCATCTGTGAATTTTTTGACAGGATCCTTCTTGAAGCGTCTACTTTGAAGCTTTTTGTTTTCATGAAACAAGAATCTACCTTGAAAAGAAGTGCTGACTGGGATACAAGAAGTACACAGATTTCTGACAGAATTTTATAAGAAAAATTAGTCTTCTATTCTGCACTGCATAGAAGTATTGTAAACTGTCACAAAATCCAAAATCAAAGTTTTCTCCCTTGCTGCTTTAGAGACAACCAAAAAAAATCTTGGATTTTAACTGGTCAGAGAGACCAGATTCCTTACTGGAGTGCAGACTGACTGTTTTAAGAAGACTGAATGCATTGGTGATTTCTATGAGAGTAATCTGTAGTGAAGGGATTTCCTCAATTGGATTGTCCCATCAGAGATTGGAACTGTAAATTTAAAGGCTAGCATAAAAACCACCAGGGAGGAGAAGCAGAAGTCTCATGGAGGAAAAACAAAACAAAAGCCTCATAAAAACCCAGGAAAAAAAAACAAAAACAAACCCATATCACTTTAGCAGTGTGCAGTTAACACTTAAAAGCACTAGGGGTTTTCTACAGTTATTTGTTTAGGGAAATAGCAGTAAGCCACTGTGTTTTTAGAGAAGAACAAACAGCCGCAACTAATGGTTCCCATGGAAGACCCCTGTAGGCTGTAAAAGCCTGAGAATAGCTGAGTTCTTGTCCATATGTGCAACTTTGTTCAATTAATCTTTATAACTACAATGAGACAATCCCATAGGAATTACCTACACATAATGTTAAAAAAAGAAAGAAGTCAACTAAAAGACTGTTTCCATAAGGTAGTCATTTGCAAGCAATTCGGAATAGATTCTCATGAAAGATCCTCACAAGAAAAAGTCACAAAAGAACCCATGTTCCTGGTGCTGGTGAATTGTGAGATATTGTGACTTAGAAGTAAAATATTTGTTGTTTAGCAATGACTGTACAAGCTGAAAGTTTGTTTTAAATGAGGTACATCTCGTATCAGTCAATTGTGCTGCTGCTGTTGCTGAATTTTGATAAAAGATTTGGAATGAGTTAAAAGAACTCTATTTCAAGGAACTGTGACAAAGAAAGCAATTAAACTTGGCATGATTTTTATTATAATCGATGCAAAGCTAAGTAAAAAATGTGGCCTCTGACACAGAAAGTCCTAAGCCGCAAAGCACTGCAAACCAAGGAACTACATAAAATATCGCTTTATGAACAGTAAGATCAGTCTACAGTTTGATCTAGCACAGTTTTTCTTCCAAAGCACATCTTTTAACAATGATGAGAGGAAAGTAGCACTAGTCAGTAAAGCCTTGTATCCAGCAAAACTGATTTTTTACTTACTGCATCCAACTGTGCATGTCAGATTCTAAATGTATTTCATTTGGCAAAGCACTGGAGCTTTTATATTCTCTGAGCCAAATTCTGCCCTTGTCTTCAGGCACACAGCCCCCATTGACTTCAGTGGAAGTTGTTTAGGAGATAGATTGTGTAAATTAGGCATGCTCTTGAGATGGTGAAGGAAAGGAGATTCACTGCTGAACCCCAGAGTAGGAGTTCACCAAGGGCCAGTGAAGTCGATTTCACTAGTCAGTCCTCAAGTCTTTGGAGCAATGGCTTGCAGGATCCATAAAATAAATAGCCCATACACACCACTTGAAAAAGAAAACCTTTGAGACAGATTTTCCTTCACTCATTGCCTCAGAACCAGTCAGTTCGCAAAGTGTTTTAGTTCTGTAACTGGTGAAGGGTGCAGCTATTTTCTCAAAACTATATTCACTCAGATCTGTTCAAGACCCTTTCTTACCTGCACTGCCATAACACTCATCATCCTGCCACCAGCTACACTCCTGGGTTTTTTCCCTACCCTAACACTGATTATTCCCTTTTACTTTGCTTGTTGTTTGACTGCTTTTGATTACTTTCACTGCTAGAATCACAGGATTTATTTCTAATTTTCTCATAGGTTTAGACTAATACATTTTGTGTCATGCAAAGTTTAACATATGAATAATTTAACTTGAACCTCGTGTTTGTATGTTACCAGGTAGAATTGTATTTTTTTCCAGTTCTTTCTATCAGTTAACATCAGATTGTTTGGGGATTCCTGACTCCAACCAGCAGGTTGTCTGCCATTTTCGTGCAGGGGAGAAGAGTGAGAGAGGAAAGATCAATTTTCAGTTGTCTCACAATGACTGTTTTGGTCATTGGAACTTGAGTTCACCTCTTGACTTCATAACATTAGTGCCTGATCCATTATAGAAAGTGTTTAAATATATAATCCTAGTAAATTTAAAACTGTATGTAAACAAAGAGGGAGGTCAACCTTCTTTTGCTTCTTCTCTTTTTGATGAATACAGCCTTCGGTGAAGTATTCCAGGATCTAGTCATTTGCTTCATCCAAGAAAAATCTTTGAAAGGACTTGAAACATCTTAATATTCTGTAACATCCCTATCTGCCTTGCTGGTTAAATATGGATACACTATCTTTTTCTCCATGTCTCCTTGGATTGCTACTAATAAGATCTTTCAAAATATTCTGTCATTAGTCGCAAAGTTCCTGTGAATAGTCAGTAGATTTCACACATACACATGCAATCTACTACTGACAGTTTCCAAAGTGACTCTTGAGATTTTTTATTTGTCACTGGATTTATGAATAGAGTTGCTGAAAGATAGATCTGTGTGACTGATATAATTCATTTGTTCAAATGAAGACATGGTCACTTTTCGTTATATCCCTCGTACTGAAAATCCCCTACCTATGAATCAATATCTGAAAAACAAATTTTCTTACATGTGATACCTTATAAAACCTCCTTATCAACACTGAAGGTTCAAAGCAGTGAAGAGATACTTGCCAGCCTTCTTTGATAAAATATTTTCTTGAATTATCAGCTATCAAGGATCTCCTTAGTACTCCAAACCCTCCTGACTTTCAATCCATCTCTCCAAAAGATAAATAAACAAAATCCTTCCTTGATCTTTGCAAATAACTAAAGAAGCTTGGTGGAAGGTTTTTACAGTTTTTTAACTCATTTACCGACTCCTAGACAGCATAAAAGATTTGTAAGAGCCTTAAAAACTCAGGCCTCAGTGGAAAGAGAGGTTCCTGTAATCCAAGATGCTATAACTCCTTACATTTCTCAATTTACATTCCATATATTTACATTCCACAACAACAACAAAAAAAGATTGGAGAAAGCATTTGCCCTTACAAATATCTTTACAGTTATCTTTTCTCTTTCTAATTATCTTCAAGTAACAATTGTTTATAAGTTAAGCAAAAGAATGACAAACACATTCAAAAGTAGCTATTTTTATTTCACTTTTTTTCAATTTCTACATAGAGTGTGAATTATAAAATAACAAGTTCCTCGCTTGTTCTACTTATTTCTACTTTTTATTACAAATGTACACAAACTCTGTAGTAAGTAAAAGTAAATGAAAGTTTATATGAAAGCATAAGACAGAATTATTATTTTATGTGTCATGAGTAAGTAACTACAGTTCTTTATCCAAGGACTGTTAACAAAAAAGCAAGAGATATTTTCTATCAGGAAACTTCCAAGATAATAGTTTATGTGCAGATTAGGTTATACCAAACCTTAAAGATTTGAATAGTTAAATGGAACAACTAATCGCAACAGCTGCCTTTCACAAATATAAAGCATCTTTTATCAATTTTCCAAACAAGAGAAAAAAAAAGCTTGTTAAGACTAATTCAGATAAATAACAGAATCAAGGTCAGACTATATAAATTAAAAAGACATCTTCTATCACAGACTTAGCTGTAGAGTAAGATGAGTTGATAAATATTTCCCCTTTTTAATATTACTATTCATGTAACGTTTTCCAAAATATTTCCTTAGTGCTCCCCTTCAAAACACACTTTTTTTCCTTGCTGATATGTCCAGTTTAAACCTCAGCTATTCTTTTGGTAACCTTTTATGTTCATAAGTGCCAGAATCTTGTTGAAGTTCACCTTATTCATTGTGGCTTAATTCGCCACTGCTGATGATTACAGTGGGAACCATTCTCTAGCAGATTAGAGTAAAAGAGACCCAAGGTGGAAATGTTAGTGGCAGCCAGGTTAATAAGGGGAGTTTATACTGAAGTTTTTGTGGGAATGTTGAGGTTTTTTCATAGTAGTAAAGGGCAGCACTCAAAAAGCTAATTTGGAGAGCACTATGAACACCAAACTGTTCATAGAAATTTACTTCTCTAAGGTCTTTTCCATCTCACTGTTACTGATTCTTTTTTCTGCTTCCACTGTGCACACCATATGATTTGTAACATTCAGTCACAGTTGAGGTCAAACCCCAAGAACTGCAATTCTGTTGAAATAACTGGATTTTGTAGTCATTCAGAAATAATGTTGGAGCTTTCTATGGCTTAGAGAAACTTGGTCTCTCTGAAAAAGACTTCTTAGGGCTCCTCTTACAGTAGAAGTATTTGATTTTTTAATATTTACTGCCAATCTTAACAGAAATATTGTGAGATACTTTCCATTAGATATGAAAGAAATTGTAAAGGCTAAGTTTGATTCTTTTTCTTTACCAGTTTATGTAACTTTCAGAAGAGATAGATACACGATTAATTTCTCAGTAAAGTAAGAATAACAATGTGATGGAAAAACATCCATCTATTTAATGAAGGATTGTCAAGTCAGTATCGTTGGAGAAGCAAGGATTATTGACTCTGTCAAGTAACATTTGAAGGATTTTTTTGTTTGTTTTGGCTTAAAATTGAAGTGTTTCCCATACAAAAAAAAAAAGGTTACCTACTAAAAGCTTGTAAAGGATTTGAATATCTGGAGACATCTATCTGTACATAGATATATTACAGTGTATTGTAGTCTAGTACAACATTAAGGCTGCAAGACCTGGGACTATTTAGCCTGAGGAAGAGAAGACTGAGGGTGGATCTTACCAATGTTTTTAAATACCTAAGGGGTAGATGTCAAGAGTCTTTTTTCTGTAGCACCCAGTGACAGGACAAGGAGTTAGGGGCACAAGCTGGAACACAGGAAGTTCCACTTAAACACAAGGAGAAACTTTTTTTCTGTGAGGATGAGGGAGCCCTGGCACAGACTGCCCAGGGAAGGTGTGGAGTCTCCTTCTCTGGAGGTTTTCAAACCTCACCTGTACACTTTCCTGTGTGACCTGATCGAGGTGAACCTGTTTTCACAGAGGGCTGGGCTAGATGATATCTAGAGGTGGCTTCCAATCCCTGCCATTCTGTGACTCTGTGATAAGATATATATCTTACTCTAATAATGAAAATTGAGCACATTGCATAAAAACTGCCAATAGTAGCATATTCAGTGCATACATATGTTCTTCCATGATTTGTAAGAGAAATAAGCACATATGCCTGACATTTTATTTACAGCATATACTGGAAATCAGCCAAAATCATGCTAAAGATGGAAATAACCTTGTAACAAGCCAGATTGCTCCTTCTAGTAGAAGTAAGCCCAGGACTAGTGAGGCCCAGACAATAGGTCCAGTTCATTTGTGACAAGTTAGAAACCACCTGGCTTGTGCTATAAAAGGCAAGATAAGACCAAAGATGCTTTTGAAAAGTTGTGGAAAACAGGAAAGAAAAAAAGTAAATTATTGAAGTCTTAGGGGATTAAGTCTGGAAGTCTGTGTTCCTGTGAAAGAACTAGAGCAGCAGAAAAGACTGCATGCAAGCAGGAGGTGTTTATTTTAGGACACATGCTTTAAATACTTCCCCAGTCAATTATATTAGCTATAGTAGCCTCCTCGGGAGCCTCCTTCCCTAAACATAGAGTTGTCCCCAGGTTGATATGTGTCAAAAAAGCTTTCATAAAGCACAGGATTTTTCCCACTTTCAGGGCAACTGCTGCTATTTGCAGGAAAAATGCAGATCCCAACAATTTTGGAGGCACAGCATACATTAGGTGTTACAGCACCTTCATCAAATTTTAAAAAGCCAAGTATTTGTACCAGCTGGTGTTCAATGCCAACAAATTCTTTTACGTGCTGACATGCCCGAAATGCTGCCTGAGCATTGACATCTTCCTCTCTTGTGAGTCACTGTTCCAGGTCAGGACTTAGCTCAGTGCTTTCTAGGATTCTGGAGTTGGTTATGCTTTTTTTACTAGAACGGCAGGACCTGGACTTCCTCCACGGAATCCTCTGTCAGGAAAGACATAGATCTGAATGTCAACTGCTCACCATAGTAACTCTGATCCAAGTAACTCAGACTGTAAATAACACACCTCTTCCTAAACCTCATTTTCTCTTTTACATGATTGTTTATTCCCTTCCCTACAATCTGTTCTTTATTTATAGCAGCCTTCTCTTCATTCTGAACTAATTATATGCTGCAGACAACAGGTAGTTTCTAGTGCAAGCTGGGGATACTAAACATATAGCCTTCATTGTCTGGGACTATCTGGTCCTAAAACAATTACCTAACCTTTTCTAATCCATCTTCCCTAGAAGACTCATATAGCTATGATGAGTGCTGAGGGAGCTGACTGACATTACTGCTGAGCCACTCTCCATCATTATTTAATGATCATGGAGGACTGGAGGAAGGTCAATGTCACTCCAGTCTTCGTAAAAAGCAAGGAGGACCCAGGAAAATACAGGAGAGTCAGTCTCACCTCCATCCCTGGAAAGGTGATGAAATAGCTCATCATGGATGCCATCTCAAAACACATGAAGATAAAGATGATTTTCAGGAGGACTCAACACAGATTCACCAAGGGGACATCCTGTTTGACCAACTTGATAGCCTTCTATGAGTGCATAACCAGTTGGCTAGATGAAGGGAGAGCAGCAGATGTTGTCTACCTTGACTTCAGCAAGGCTTTTGACACTATCTCCCGTGACATCCTCATCAGAAAGCTCAGGCAGCATGGCTTGGATGAGTGGACAGTTGGATCAAGAACTATCTGTATGACAAAGCCCAGAGAGTGGGGATCAACGGCACAGAATGGAGTTGGAGGCCTGTGGCCAGTGGAGTTCCTCAGGGATGGGTTCTGGGGCCAGTTCTGTGTCCAGTTCTGGGCTCCTCAGCTCAAGAGGAACAGGGAACTTCTGGAAAGAGTCAAGCACATGGCCACCAAGATGATCAGGGGACTTGAACATCTTCCTTATGAAGAAAGGCTGTGGGAACTTGGGCTGTTCAGCCAGGAAAAGAGGAGACTGAGGGGGGACCTCATTAATACTTACAAGTATTTAAAAGGTGAATGTCAAGAGGATGGGACAACACTTTTTCCTGTAGTATCTAGTAACAGGACAAGGGATAATGGGGTGAATCTAGAACACAAAAAGTTCCACTTTAACATAAGGGAAATCTTCTTTCTTGTATGGGTGAGGGAGCCCTGGCACAGCCTGGCCGGGGAGGTTGTGGAGTCTCCTTCTCTGGAGGTCAACAAAACCCTGTGGCCTGGAGACTCTGTATAGATGAAATGTTGCCAGTACTGTCCAAATTGGCCTTTCTGCCTATCTTCTGTGCTCATTAAAGGTATCTGAGAATATTACATGATTACACTAATTTCTGTAATATTAAAAATAAAGGAAGAATCTAGAAAGAGCCTGTTTGATACAAACTATGGTACAAGTCTGTACATATTTTACTTTGCAATGTAAGTTATTTTCCTCTTTCCCCTTCCAAGTAATATGCAATTGTGTAGCAGCAGGTAAGACATTTTCACCACCTACATTTTATGGCAAATTCTAAGTTCAGATGTAGTCTCAGAGGAGACAGGTGGATAAAGGAAGGTGAGAAAACATTCTTTAAAAATATTATAGGGGGGAATGATTAATCATCTTTTACAAGTGCTCAGAAAAAGTGAAGAAGCCTCACAGATCATTATCCTTTATAAAATCTTTGCAGCAAACTCAGTTGCAATCTCAACAAGGCAGACTGATTTTGTTTTTACCTACACGCAAAGCTACTGTCAGACTTCACACAGGAACTCGTGTATTGTGGTAGATGGAAACTCAAATATCTCCAGCAGTAGAATGAGGTATGTAATGCAAACTCAGTTGGGAAAGGAAATCGGCTTTTTGCTGTGCACTTACAGAGGCTTTGGATTAGACCACTACCTGGATTCTTCCATAATTTTTTCCACCAATGAAGTACCTGCATAAATCTCCCCTCAAGCTGATCAGACAAGAGAGAGATTGAAAAGTCAGAACTAATCTGACATCAAGCCGCATCAGTCTAGTGTTTCTGATACAGGAAAGGAAAGAGGCTACACAGACATAAGGCTACTGTTAACCAGAATTACTAGTTACAAGTAATTCCTGGAAAAATTACTTCAGTAGGGCATGACAACACTAATGGAAATAACTAAGACATTTCCTGCGCTATATTCTAGGTCAAGGTATATACTTTCTTGTTGCTTGCTTATTTTATGTAAACTAGCCTTTTCAATTGGGCTGTATATAAATCCATTTATCTTGTAGATATTTGGTCCCCAATACAATTCAGTACCAAAAAAAAAACCAAAACCAACCAGACACTTTTGAATGAATTCATAGGAAGATGAACTCTTCACTCCATCATCATCCTGCCAACAAATATGTAGTATCATATTTTCTTACATTAATCCTAGACCCACCAAAAAAAACATAGAAACATTTCCATATGGTTTCAAAACAAATCTCCCAAATCCCATATTCCATAAATTGTTCCCTCAAGAGATATAAGCTGAAGGTTATTCATTTTTTCCAGCTCTCATGAGGACACTAGTCCCAATTTTTCACATGGTTGCACAGGCTTTGTGCCCAGGCAACTCCACTGAAGTAAAATAACAGTCCTGGGGTTGGTGCAAGGACAAAGAATCAAAGTTACCATCTTTCACCCCTAGACTGAAGTTGTATCCGAATTTGTCTCCCGCTGACATGGTCAAATTACAAAGTATCAGGAGACAATGTTCTGGCAATGGACAGGTAGCTTGCAGGTGGTGCCTGATGCACCCTGGCATGCGCTCACAGGGCTGCAGCTCCAAGACAACTTTCATAGACTGTATCTTCACTGGGCTAGTGGGAAGCAAAATCCTACTTCTGGCTGTAATTTCAGGCTTCCTTTATATATTCTGTGGGACTCTTTGTAATACTTATTTATAAATTATTAATATTTCACCATTATTTGTTATTGCATTAGCATGGAAGTAGTGCGTGCAAACAAAAAATTCTTGCAAGCCTTTGGCTTGTGCAGTATAAAACATTGTCTCATACCCAGTCTCCCCATAGACATTAGTTTCTGCTTTAAATGGTCTAACTACAAATCCCCGAGTACAATACAAAAAGGCACAACCCTTATAAATACAGTGAATACTCAGCACACAGGATGGCTAGAGTTAAATGTCAGTTACAGTTTAGCAGCCACATTCTTGGTTATAACTCATAGAAATGAATCACTTTAAAGACATATTCCTATAATTCAAGGGGAAGTTTTCCAGTAGAACTGGAATTCCCTTTGTGGATCCAATGTGTATGAGGTAAGGTTCAGAAACTTTATTTGTAATCTGATTATTTGTCTCAAAAAAAAAAAATCATTAACATCTCTATAAGTCTGCATGTAGAATTAGTATGTTTTCCCAACTTTCAGCTTTCTCCTTTTATGCTGGTTTTTTTTAAAATTATTTTCTGGAAACACAAGAAATACTTCAGTAACAGGAAACTAATTTGGCTTGATTTCAAACTGGAAGGGCTTTTTCCTCCCAGAAAAACAACATTTAAAATAAGTATTGGGGAAATTGTTCTTTACAAACATGAGCATGAAAATGAACTGTACTTTTGTACTTCCTTTTGTACTTCAGGATGGACCATTTTGACTTAAACTCTAAAATTAACTCAAAGAGCACCATTGAAAAACACTTCCTCAAGTTAGCAGAAGAAGAGGGCAATGAGAGTCTTGATGAGAGCTTGGTGAATAAAGAGGAAATAAGGGAAGGATGAGGGAAATGACAGTGGAACCTCTAACCCTGTGCAAACACTTTTTTAATTCTCCTGCATATGCATATATTGTAGTTATTAGCATGACCAACTTGCAAGGGAGGATTTAACTACCCCAAATGTGGATATGTCTTTTGCATAACACTTTAGACTCTCTAGGCTCATACACTGGAGAGAGAGCCATAGACATGCTAAAGTTTTTAAGTGAAATATAAATGGGAAGACAACAACTATAACAATGTTACTTTAGCCAGCTCTAGCCAGCAACTATTACCATAGGACTCTATTGTGATACTATTCCCCTTATTTTAACACAGGCAAGAGAATGTCTATAATTGCAAATTATTTATTAATATTTTTGTTACTTAAGATACTTTGGATTACGCTTATGAATAAACTGTAAGGTCAAAAGGCAAGCTTTTAATATCAGTGACTAGACCAGATTATTACACTGAGAAATGATCATCACATCCTGTTATTGCTACTACCAGCAAAAACATTGCATGAAAAGAACTAGACAGACCAGTTGCTTGAGTTCTCAAAAGGTTTTATTTTTAGCCTAATGACAAAAATGTCTGTGTTTGCACAGGAAACCAGAATGATTGATACGAGGGAGTGGAAATAAAATTCTTCATCTAATTTTTTAGCAATACATTAAAGATCAGAGCCCCAGTGTGTTAGAGAAGCATTCAGTGAATCTTAGAAAGATGACTTTTCCAACAGTCTCCCACAGCCTCTACTTCTTTGATCATGGAAGGTCCTACATACAAATCAATTCCTTGTGCAAGTTAGAGCATTTTTCAGAACAATTCTTAGCTGTGCCAGTGAGTAATGATGCTATAGAGAACAGCTGCCATAGCCAGAATAGCCTGTCCTTCCCTCAAGGCATTTCAAGTTGGCCCCGTGGGAATGAGGCAGAAAGTGGATAGATGTCTTGCTGTTCCCCAGTGGAGTCTTTTGCTGTTGCTGTAAATTGCTTTAAGCTCTTTTTGCTACAGTTCTGCAAAAGGTAGTTATTTAGAGTTAAGAACACGGATCAAAATGTAATTACCCTGGACCAAATCATCAATACTCAGTTTCCATGGACCTCAGTAAGGCTTCCATATACATTAAGGCCACCTTCCAAGTACTAATGACAGGTCTAACTTCTAGATTATTTTTGCCCAAGCTAAGGTAATGTTTGAGAATATACTGTACTAGGAAAAATGGGTCCTGCCTATGCTGACATCAACAGTAGTTTTGCTATTAGCATAGTATCAGCAAAGTTAATATTTCATTGAGTGCAATAAAAATAAAATATTTCATTTCTTTTATTGAAATTAGCATTATGCTTCAGTTCTGAATGTTCAGAGAATGTTCATTGTTGTTAATTAAGTTACTTATTAGTGTTTTGGAAATGCCCTAAGGTTTCTGACAGGAGCAGTGCTCAGTTTTGCTGTAAGTTAAATTAAATGAAGCAGAAAGGACTGTTTCAAAAGAGATACTAAGGCTTATTCTTATACTCCCAATCTCCATAAGATCATAAATCAGTGTGTAGGATCAAGACTTTGTTTTGGGAGTGTATGTTCATTTTGAGTGTATTTCAAATGAAGGAATTGGAATGTCCAGGTTTGTAGGCACAGAACTAATTGTTGGGGATTTCTGAATTCTTTTAGCAATGTCCTCCATAGCTTGACAGTTACTTGACTTAAAAGCGACCAAGAGATTTCAATTAAGCTAGTAACTGGGGAATTTCTGCTGTTGCGATCTTGATCATTTTTTAAAAGAGGAAAATAGTGCAATTTGCTCATTAATTACAGCTATGATTCTGTTTCTTGTGTATCTTCATTTTCTTTGGAAAGCGAATGTAATTCAACCTGAGCCAAAAGCTTCCATTTGCTTTACAAGAGCCACTTTATTGTGGAAGCACTGATGCCAAAGGAGAAGATATTTCTTTCAGCCTAAAATACTGGAACTTAGGATATGCAAAAGGGATGAACACAGATCCATGATGTAGCTGGGAGAAGTGCAGAGGAGATAGAGAGGCTGGGAGTTGGGGAAAGGCAGTTCAGAATCCTCCTTAGCTGGTAAAGGAGTTTTATCATGACTAAACACAGTCTCGTCCATTCAGTAGCTGAAATAGCTCACACAGGAATTTAGATAAACAGTTACAGAAATTATGTCAACAGTCTTCAGTGAGGTAATCCTATCCTGCTTTTCTGTTCTGCAGTTCTAGGGGTTCACATGGGCAGCAAGTGACAGGACTAGGGGTAGTGGAAAGAAGTTGGAACACAAGAAGTTCCACTTAAACATAAGGAAAAACTTTTTTTACTGTAAGAACAAAGAAGCACTGGCACTGGCTGCCCAGGAAGGTTATGGAATTCCATTCTCTAGAGGTTTTCAAAACATACCTGGATGCGTTCCACTGTGACCTGATCTAGGTGGCCCTGCTTTAGCAGGAGGTTGGACTAGATGATCCCTTCCAACTCCTAGTATTCTATGATTCTAAGTGTCTTCCCCTATGCTAGAATAGACTTTCTTAACAAGACATGTCAAATTCTCCAAAACTTCCAGGAGGACCTAAGAGAGGAAGGAGGCAAAAGTATAATCAAATTACTCTTTAATGCCATGTTTGAGCTGGCTGAAGTCCTCAAGCAACCTCATTCACACCAAGGATGAGGAAAGGGAGATTTTAAGTCTTTCTTCAAAGGTCAAGAAGTCACAGAGAAAAAACTTTTTTTTTCTTCCCTGGAGATTTGGAAGGCTGGATAGAAAATAGTCAGCACTCATATCTTCCCACTTTGACTTGGAGGGATAAGGACTTCCAGCAACAGAAATCTTCTATGTGCTTTTGAGAAAGCAAATTGAACAAATGAAGCTAGAAGAGAGCAGCAGATCTATGCAATATTTTCTTTAACAACTGAATGGCTATGGTTATAAAGCTTAAATCTCCTCATTTCATGTGAAAGATTGAAAAGTACAGGGATGCTATGATAAGCTGAGTACAGCTTCTCTGTACTGGAATATCTGTACTTCATACACTGGAATATTTATCATTAATGTTTAATAATTAAAGACATTTGAAATGACATTTTGTGAAGCTAAAGACAAGACTGACCTGAAAAGTATGAAGATATACTATTTCAGCAGATAACATGAAACTAGTCAAATAGAGAAGGAATTCTGGAACACATGCAAACAACATAAGAAATCTAAAACCAGTATACTGCACTTATAAGCTCTGGCTATTTTAAGAAAGAATAAAAGGAAAAGATAAAAGAACACAAGAGGAAAAAAATCAGATTATTTGCTTGCAAATAGCCATACTTTTCTGTTTGTCCCAAAAAGAATCTTCAAGCTCAACTTCCAAGCTATATAATTTGACTGCAAACTACCAGTGACGTTTCAGGAAAACTGAGTGATCAGATCATGTGCTGTGGAAGAAAGCAAGTCAGGGGAGACTTCTGGGAACAATGTAACAGATCCCAGTAACACAATATCCTGGAGAGGACATTGGAGAGGACAATGGTGGAATCACCATTAATTTTTTCTCCTCCATTAAACAACTCCAGAGATACTTTTCCCTTGTTTCTCTGATCTGTGTGGTGTCTGTGTTGCAGCTAGTTCTCAGTTATCTGAAGTTCTTTGTAGGTAGCTTGTAAAATCAGGAAAATTTTCCACCACAGTCATTGAATTTTTTACTGTGTCAAGACAGGTCATTTTGTCGTCAAAGTACTTCTGTATGATACATGAGTTTTCTCTGATTTAACCCTAGAACAAATACTGGTCAAAGATAGATGTCAATGCCAAAAAATAAGAAGTTCAAATTCCAGAGACAATGTATAATCCTGTTGTGAATGAGGTCTGTGTGTTGTTTTTCTGTAGCTAACACGGAGGTCTTGTTTTACCAATGCTTTAATGCAGTGCCTGTATACATTCTCATGCCAACATCATCTCCTGGAATTCAACTGTTTTATATTTACTTTTCTCCTAGGCTCAGGGAACAGTATGGAAGTGACACAGGTTCAGCTGCAGCAACAAGGTGTGAAGAGGAGGCACTATAAAGAGGAACAAAGAAGTGGGGTGATGAAAGATGAGGTGCCGGGGCAAAGCTGCAAAGAGCCCTGAAAACACATCTGCAAAGTAGATGTAAGAAGCCACATGATAAGATAAAGTGAAAAGTGTGGGGTAAAGAAATAATAGTTATTAAAGAAGCTGAGATAAAAGAGGATAATTTTGAAAATTAATTAAATATCCTAGGGGTTAGGCTGGAGGAGGAGGGAAAAGAAACTCCTAGAGTAAAAGAAAAAAAAAAAAAAAAAGAAAGAGGAGGAGGAGGTAAATAGCAACTGTAGAGAGGGTTAGGAGTGCTCACAATTAGGCAAGCAATGCATTTTTTTCATTTTGTGCCAAGCTCTATAAATCTTCTCTGTAACTCTGAACCCAGAGGTGTGGAAGCTTGAGTATAAATTCAGAAGTTTGGATACTTTTCCAGATCTTACTTAAATCATATAAACCTCCTTATACATAGTGTAACTTAGCCAGAAATAACTTAAGAACTCATTTTTTCTATGCTACTTAGCACAGCTGGATGGATTCTTCATCCTCGATAATGCTCATAACAAATACAATCTTTTCTTCTGTTTCAGAATCATTTCTGAATAGGCTTTGAGGCTGACCTCCAAGATGTTAAATACTTCTTGATCCTATTGACTCCTCTGAGATTTTTGGGTGGTTTTGTTGTTGTTTTTATAAATATAGTTACTGACTGAAACTACCATTTTTTACAAGTTAGGTGAGTGGACTCACCTAACTTTTCTTAACATGATCAAGTGTGGACCACCTTTGACTACAAGAAGAACATGCAAGAAGAAATATGTAGAGAAACAGTCTCTGGCTTTCAACTACTGTCTAATCTCAGCCTTTCTTTCATAGTAAACATTGGTCGAGTGTAACTAATACCAGCCTGAGTCTGTAGAAAGCCTGAAGCAGTGGCTCTAAAGGTGAGAAGATATTGTTTTAAACATCAACACCAAGTTTCTTTCTACATTGCTCAAAGCATGTTTTGGAAGGAGAGGAAGTAGCTGAACATGCAGAACACATGTGAAGGGTGAAGAGTGAAGAGTGCAATTCTTATTTTCCTAAAGGGAGGGTTCAGCTTTCAAAGTTTTGGGAAATAACAACTTAGGGATTCAGATACCTTGCGGTTTAAATATTCAATGTCTCTTGTTCAGAACAGGTTATTGGCTAGCTAAGTCACGGGATGTTCTTCCAGCTCCCTAATTGGGTTAGTGTATCCTTTAAAACAGAGGAATAATGAATGCTCTTGTTTGTAAAGGAAGAGCCTCGTTCGCATGCAAATATGGGTATTCACACAAATCAGCCATTCCTCAAACCTCCTCAGGAACAAAAACCTTTCTGTCTAAAACTGCAGGAGCAGCAGATAACAAGGGGCCCTGATATGGATAGATCAAACAGCTATTTCAAATTCTTGCAAATGTTCATGAATACTGTTGTTCAATACCCATTCAGTTCTATCTTTTCCTACATTATAGAAAAGAAAACAAAGAGTTGAAATAGGATGTAAAGGAATGATAAATTTTAAATGATTGTGCTATCCAAACCAATTCTGTATATATGTATT
The DNA here is from genome assembly GCF_028858725.1 of Colius striatus. Classification (NCBI taxonomy): domain Eukaryota; kingdom Metazoa; phylum Chordata; class Aves; order Coliiformes; family Coliidae; genus Colius; species Colius striatus. The sequence continues at coordinate 57,375,669 of NC_084759.1, forward strand.
GTGGTGTAGTACTTTTCAGATTGTTGCCTTGTTTTTTGGAAGACAAAGAATTACAAAAACAAATTATGTAAAAACACTTTCTGGGATTCATTGTTTGTTCAAATTGGACATAGCTCAAACCCAAACAACAGATCCAATAAATGTGAGATAATCCATAATTTCAGAAGCCTGAAAATTTGAGATACGCAGTACCTAGCAGATGAGAAATAAGACTTGTCATCTGAAGGTTTACCAGAAATTCTTTGTCGGCTCTCCAAGACTCCTCAATGAATGAGTTATATCCTCATCTGGCTATAAAAATAACTGTTTAACCATAAAGTATTATACAAAAGTAAGCGAAAAGAAAAGAGCCTTGCAAAGAATGACAGCTCCAAGGGTAACTTGGCTCCCTTTCCTCACTCTGTTTTTATAGCTGTAGGAATTCCTTATTACTTTTTCTCAAACTGTCATCAGAGCAACAGAACCCACTGTTATTTGGGTTTCTCTTCTCTTCAGATGGAAAGGGATGTAATAAAGGCAGGTCATGAGCAATAGGTTGTAATCTATCCACAAAATAGCCCCACCTTGCCATTTGTTCCCTTGTATTGTGTTCAAACAGACTCCCAGTAAATATGTCTGCTTCAAATTGATCATCACTGATAGTAGCATCCCTAATAGTGGCTCCGTCTTGACAGAAAAATGGTAAGGGCCATTGTGTGCCGAGGTTTTTGTCTCTTTCTACAGCCACTGCAAAACAAAGCTGTTAATTTATCTGACGAAAGACATGATGGTGAATGTTATGCACAACCCAGATGTTTCCCCACTGATTTCTTAAAGAGGAGCATATAATTGTGATGATTGGGAGGCCGTTAATTCAAACTACTGTGCACTAAAGAAAGAGAATACCTCAGCTTACACTTTCACTGTGATGAGCTGCTTTGCTTGATACGTCTATCATTGTGCTCAATGTTTTATAAACCTAACCAGTCAAATAATTCCCCTAGTTCTTCTCCATCTGTTTTCTCACAACAGTGTTAATGCTCACTTAAATAAGCATAGCAACATTAACCTTTTGAACTCTTTGTCTCTCGACTCTGCTCAGATCAGATTTGTGGTCTAGAAAGTTGACTCTTCCTTCAACTTTGACAGATTTTCTTATTATCCCCTGCTGACCTGTAGAGAATTACACTGGCTCAGTTCCTGAGGCACCTAAAAGTTTCAGATGGACTCAGCCTCCCTATCTGATTGCCTGTCATGAGAAGCGTCAGTGGTATGCTTTTTATTTCAGTTTATTCCCTTCCCCTCAAGAGACAGAATTAACTCTTTTGCACTCTTATGTTTTTCTTTTCAGAAGGCCTTGCATATCACATTTTCAGTCACAATGAAAAGATCACTCCAGAATATCTTTCCGTTTAAAAAAAAAAAAATGACAGCACATATAACAAGTGCATTAACATGTGCTTTATATACATCTGATTTTACTGATACTATCCACAGTAAACTGTATATAAGTTGCATAAGCCATTTTGTCTGTGATCCCATCTTTCTATTTTCATATATGCTATTAGTATTGATAATTAAAGCTGATAAATTTGGCTTAGATAGAATAAAATGTTGATGAGGATGGCTATTCTTCACACATGAAAATTGTGGACAGAATTATGGCTGTCTAGAGTAAAGCTGAAACTTTGGATAGTGGCATTCAACGCAGAGGCTGGTTAGAAGCTAAAAGCATAAGCAAATTGAAAAAATAGTTTGAATTAAAAAATTACATGCATTAGTGAATCTCCAGTAAGAGTCCAGATATACATTTTTAACCCCTAATGGAAATATGACTTAGGTCAGCCACTTTTCACTGGCATAGGCTGATTCTCCTCTTTCACCAACAGCTGTGCTAATATGAATTACATCACGTTAGCTGTGCAAGTTACCACATATCAGCTGGCCTGTAGTAAATAGAGGTGAACTCTAGACCAAGAAAGGGGTTTTCAGATAGGATTGGTGGTGCTGTTTGAGTTATGCAGAGACAGACCCAGAATATACAAACACTCAGAAAGTTATGGGTAAACAGTTAAGATATGACCTTGGGAGAGTGGTTGGGGGGAGACAGAATATAGTTAGAAAGAATGCTTAGAATATGGAGCAAGGAACCTACTACCTGGTCAGTTTCAACCCTATTTGGAAAACATATCTTTGGTATACTTTTACAAATGAACCGAAATAAGAATTTGCCTTTATCATCTGAGGACAATGGTCAAAATAAAGGCTAACACTAAAAAGAGAGATTCCAAGAGTATGGTACCATTCGCATAGAAGTAGAAAAAAAAATACTAGGATCTTCAACCTTTTAGTGCAATTATACCACTGCAGCACTTTCTGGTTTCTATGATCTAGTTTTTATGCTCTAGTCTCTGTAGTTCCCAAAGAAAGTTTCCTGTTGTTTAAATCTGAACTTGTTTTGCTGAGAAAGAGCTTTGACAAAGACTATACAGAAATGAGAAAGGTCAAAATTATGGACAATATTTAAATTGCTTGGGTGAGATCATTTACAAATCAGTGGGGATAACACAAGCATAGATAGGAAAGGGCAAAGCCAGATACGTGCAGGTTAGGATGATGAGGTCCCAGACCGGAGTCTGAGGTTGAATGGTCAGTGCCATCAGTGGAATCAGTGCTGTGGAGCCTCTGAAAGAGCTGTGAGGGCCAGCCCTACCCTTTCCTGGCAAACACTGGTGCAGGCAGCAGCAATAAGCATGCAAGTGCTTAGCCTAACACTGACTCCTAGCTGTCTTTGTGTGCTGACTGGTTGAATAATTGTTTTACATGGTTTCATTGCTTGTGTTATTTTTGCAGAGTATCGTTGCATTTCTCTGGAAAGGCTGAACAAGACAGTAAAAGAGAGGCCATAAGAAAGACAAGGAGCAGAGAAGGAACGGTGCCATGACTTTGTTGTTTAACCTGCATCTGAAACATTTCAAGCAATAGGGCTGACACAGTGCAGAAGCACCTGCTCCAACCTCAGTAATTCCAAAGCCTTGGTACCTCACATCACCCAAGAGGACCTGTTGTAGACCATACTGATTTCATGCCACTTGCACAGACTAGTGACACAAATGCCACCATTCAGCCCCCAGACTGAGGAGTACAATCCTTCTCTATTATGCATATCTGCTAAGATGTGAGTAGGAAAGCAATTCCTCAAGAAACAGCAAGACAGCTTGCAGACTGCCATATGACTCTGTTGGAGCAACTGACAGGGAAAATCAGACACCAGTTAACTGAGGCGCTGATCCAAAGCCCCTTTAGACTCCTCGGTGACTCTCTTGAAAATAAGATGTAGGAGCTTTTCAAAAGATTACCCTTAATCTGTCACAGCATGCAAAACAACTTAATACATTTATCATTTTTTTTCAGCTACTGAATTCAAATCGCCCTGTAACAATTCAGATAGCAAGTCAAATTTTTACATAGCAAATGTCTGTCCTAAAATTGCAAAGTGTAGGCTGTTTTTATCTCTGTCTTGTCCTGCACAGACCAAGTCTCCTGTCAATGGGAGTTTTGCCACCAAATCAAACAGCAGTAGCGCTGGCAGACCACTGGTTTGTGTCTCTTTGAAATCTTAGTTTATACTATCATGTTTGATCTAGTCACCTTTCAAGCACCAGTTGAGCCACCCTCAAGCGGCCAGTTCAGGTCAACAGACAAAAGCTTACTTGTTAACCTGGAGCCAGTGCACCAGAGATTACTTTTAACCATTTAGTGACTTCTTATGCTGAATGCTGATCTTCTCAGCAAAGCAAATGATCTATCTCTTCACCTTGTTGTAATGACAGTCAGCTTGTGCTTCAAACAACAAATCAGCCCTCTGTCAGGCTTGTAAAAATCCTTGCGACATGGGTGCAATAGAAATCTGGTTTGTCTTTCATTTTATATCCTGCTTCACAGAAAGTACCAATATTTGCTTTTCAGCCATACTGTTTGGGTATTAAGGTATTTCCTTCACCATTCTCAAAAGCTGATTATTCTAATACAGCTCAGGAAAAGTCTAGTATATGCCTTCTTTCAAGTCAGAAATACATGAGTTTCATTTTTTAAATTTCTGAGAGATCATTCAGTATTAGGTATATTCAAACCAAAGTCACCTTAATACTAAAAATCAAGTCAGATATTAAATGCTCTGGCTAGTGACTATTAAAGAGTAGTAGTTGCTTTGGAGTAAGTGTGAATTTCTCAGTGGCTAGATATAATTTTGAAGTGCTTATTATCCATCTGAGTATGGAATTTTAAAAAACCTATTTTATCCATTCTATTACACTCACTCTTTCAACAATTCCCTTGTAAAATTAGATTTGTGCTAGGTTTCTCTCCGTTAAAGCAGTGAACCAGAGAACTGCAGTAATCTCTATTGCCTCTCATGCCATATTTAACCTTATATATGTGTCAGATATAGATTAACATCTTGTCTCGGAGAAGTTAATGTTTCGTAGAATATGGCAGAGTTTCATTTAAAAAAACAAATCAATATAGCCTTCATGCTTTAGGAAAAAATAGGAGGGTGTTTTCAGTGTTCTCCCTGACAGGCACAACTCTCTAGCTTTTCCAGAGTGACTGGGCTAATGGTGCTACCATGATCAGAGTTTTTACAGTGCAATGAAACCTCGTTCAAGAAAACAGCTTTTTTCTTCAGTCACATAAATCACTATTGGAAATCTACTAAAATGTGACAATATGAAAATTTTGCAAATCTTACACATATCTGTGAATTTAAAAAATGGATTTCAAGTTCAAGAACATAGTCTCCAGGAGAAAGGGGATTCCATTCTGGAAAAACTGCATAAACTGGGAGGTACACCATTTTTTTCCCCATCAAGGAAAGTGTGGAAAAACCATACACACTATGTGATTTGACCAGGTAGTTCACTGGGCTGCCCTGGAGTCCCAGGTGGCAGCAGTGCTGGCTAAATGCAGATGAGCTGAGTTCTCACCCAGATGGATGGACACAACAATCTACGATGAAGCCGTAGGAATTAGACCAACTTCAGGCCCACTGTTAAATGTGATGAGAATGTAAGGCCAAATGCACGAAAGAAGATGCCACACAGAGATCTGATTGATACACAGAAAAGGCAAGGCAAGGTATGGTGGAGCTGGTGGTAGATGAAGAACACAGGAATGAGGCAGCTCCCCTTGGCAGGGAACCAAGACCCTCTTCTGGGCTGCAGCCCTCTTCTCTGCCTGGCTCAGCCTCTCTCTTCTTGGCAGCAGCTGCTGCTCTATATTTAAAGTTTTTGTGCTACAGTGCAAGAGAGGAGACTACTGAGGAAAGAGGAGTGGCATGACAAGACCACCCAGGTACTTTTCCAGGTGAAGAGTGAGGGGGAGAAGAGTCTATTTGCCCCAGGACCCAAAATAGCTGTTAGTGTGGGTTCTAATAGCACTACTGTAACAAGCAGATATGCAAAGCATTCATAAACATAAGAGTTTCTTTTTCTTTTTAATTACTTGCCTTTTTTACTCACTTTCCCCTCCTTCCCTCCTTCCTTCCTTCCTCCCTCCCTCCCTCTTTTTCTCTCTTGTCTTCTTTCTTATTTTCTCTCTTTCGCACACAAACACACATGTGTGCAAACACATTCCACTTCTATAGCGAACACCACTTTATACTTAAAGGCAAAAAGCACCAAGGACTCTCACCAGCATCTAAAATGGTGCTTTTGCTCTATCAGTGTAATTCAGTGATACTCCATATAGGTAAATTGCTATTTTTACAGCATAGTTACATAAAGAGTTTCTTGCAAAACAAGATAGAGTGTGCATATATAATATCAACTTTGGGATAAGACTTGTCTGAAAGTAGCCCTTCTACACATTCATAGCCCATGATAAACACAAGAGAAGTTCTTGATGATGATGATGATTGCAGTAAAGCACTTTTGCTTAGGGGAAGTGTGCATGCAAAGGTAGGTTCTTCAAAGCAACTTAGTGCAAATTCATATCCTCAATTATCTCACAAAAATACTTACAAAATCAAGTCCTTTAACACAGTGTTCAACTACTAGAAGGTCCTAGAGATAACATGACTTTTGTTTTCTGATAAGCTTAAAAGTTTTTATTTTCATGATCTTCAGTCATTACAGTGGTGCAACCTAGGCATTGAATTTGGTGGACATGTTTATAACATATTTACAACAATATTAATTATTGCAGAAACAGAAAAAAGTACAAAGGATGAAAAATAGAACATAATTTTCATTTACATTTATTTGATTTTGCTGCCTTTTAGTAGAAATTTTTCATTTCAAATTTTTCTATGAGCAAAATATCTTCATCAATTCATAAAAGTAACATTATTTCATAAAGTTTCAAAAAAATTCATTAAAACAATATGCCTTTTATTGGAAGAATGTCAAAAAACTGTGTCAAAATTATATCCTTTGAAATATTTGTAATGAAGGTATGGAAAAAATTAGAAGCATAGGCCCAAGGTTAAGTTTCACAATGTTAATATATCTTCTCCAGAGGTAAAATTTATTCTCAAAGCTAAATAAAAATTTAATTGTTTTTAATTGAAGAATCAAACACCAGGAAAAGGAAGTTACAATAACATTCAAACTCAATACTAAGAAATAATCAATTCAGAATTCTAAGGAACAAAGTGCTCTGCACCACTCCTGAAGCAGCAGCACTATTCTAATCTTCTCCAGTTTAAAGGGCTGGAGCAAAGGGTACTTGGAGGTCTTTTCCATCACTGTTTTTCCATAGTGCTGTGGTCAGAAACATCCATAAAACCATTGCTCCAAGTGACACTGTATTGTCTTCTTGCCTGGAAGACAAATAACGCAATTCTAGTGCCAAGATACTACAAGATGTTTGTATTGTCTCATACTGTCACTTTCTTCATTTATTGAGCTCAAAAAGACTTTGTTAGTACATAGTATTGCACTGCGACAAGATCTGCATGATCTGTGTGTTGTCCCAAACCCTGTATCCTCAAGCACACGGTTTCTCTAGGATGTCTATTTCAACCTCTTTTGGCTCTTAGAGTCATTCTTTTACCTTAGAAATTGTGAAGGAATGTGTCACATCTTTCCATTAGTGGATGATTGCCTCTTTATGGAATACTTCACACATTAGAAAATAATGTAATAATGTCCCTCCTTTCCTATTTGAGACTAAGTAAAACTGAACTACGTCATCACAGGATATCTATTTAACCTGCCTTGCTTCTTGATACTATTTTATGGCCTCTCACCAGTTTTCCTTGAAGTGTGATATCTGTATGTAAAGGTGGAGCTTGTTATGATGAAACTTAACAGCTAATGGTAAGTACATAATTACCTCCCTTTTCATGCATACAATGCTCTGATCAGTATACTCTTGAACATGATTTCCTTTCTCCTTTTGCAGTAGCTGCCCAGTGAATGCTTCAAGATTTTTTTATCTCATGATTTCTTGCTGTAGAACACCACAGACTATTGCCACCATAATTCTTCAGAGCAGCATGGCACAAATACACTTTCTATGGATGGAGACAGGGCTCTTGCAATACAGATGCTTGTTTGCATGTGGATCCCACTATGATGTGGATTTGCAGGTGGCTGGAGTATATGCTAGAACCCATGAAATTTTTCATGACTGCAGTAGTATAGAAACAGATGTTATTAAGTCTCCGGTAGGTAATATAGATATGATCCAAGGTAGCCCCCTGTCTTTGTTTGTTTGCTTGTTAATCATCAACTGTTTAATCTGGTTTTTACATGGGGGGGAGGGGGGATGTTGAGGGAGAGGGTATCCTCTTTCTAGGTATAGCACTATATGCTTACTTACATTGGCTTTACTTTACAAATTTATTTTCTCAGTTTGGCATCACCATCTCGAACTCTACTTCTATTGTCCAAAGAGTTTGCACATTTGTCAGCTTATGTCACTATCAAACTTCTTAAATTCAAGTTCTTAACTAAACCATGAAGCTGGCCTAAGTCCAGGACAGACAAGTTATTATCGTTTAGCTGGGTAACAAGAATTATTTGCAGATATTAGTGCAGAAAAAAATGTTGAGTATGACAGTTTGGGGCACAAAAGACAGTTAATGGTCACTAACAGTGATTGTAAGCGTTATGATTGCACCAATTAAAGAGTCAACAACCACCAAGTAAAGAAAAGTGTGAGGAAAGATGAAAGTCATTACAAGTAAAATAATTTCAAACTCTGGCAAGAAACCTGAAGACCCGAACAGGAGGAGAACTCAGTGAAATAATAGCAAGAAATCAGCCAAGGGAATTATAGAAAGACATCCTTAACTGCTGTGCCTCATGTGTTTCAAGTTGTTTCTATGGTCACAGAATAAGAAGGTCAAATCAGATCTAATAAAGCAGGGCAGAACTGAACAGTACAATTAGGCCACAGTCAAAAAGTAATTACTTTTCCATCCAGTAGAGATTGCATGTTATTTCTTGGAACTGTACATTATTATCTAAATAATAGATACTGGCCAACAAAGCAACTAGGAATCAATTGGAGAAAAAAACAGCTAAAAAGCCATTTCGCTATATATTATAACATTGCAATTTACATTAGAACACAGATAAACTTGAAAGTTGGACACTGGTAGGTCTTACCATATTTATATAAACTCACCAAGAGACTAGAGAAATAAAGAATGTACATGACTAAAACTGAGTAGTACTGATAAAAAAGTATTTTTAAGCTACCAAGATAGCTAAAGTAGCATTCCATTTGTTCTCTACTATTTGCATTTTAATCTTTTGATATTGTGATTATGGTATATAGCCTCTCCTATTTATGATGTTAGTGCACTAGATAACTTTAACTCTCTATGGAGTCTTATTTTTACTTCTATCCCAGTCATAAATTTTTCTTCATAGGGCATGAGATGTGCTTCACAATGCACGTAGTCTTCACCTTTTTGTCAGTCGTGTATCTTTCTATAATAGTTCGCTAAATAAGTCAAATATTTTGCAGTGTTGAAGCCTGTCCTTGGCTAAACTAGATTACACAGCACTGTGGATGCAAGTGGAGCTTCTTAATCTATCCTGTGCGAAGCTATGACTCAGTGTTTTAAAAGGTATGCCCATCCTTACCAATTCTTATAGATATGTTACCTTTAGTAATGTGTCTTCATTCAGCGTGGCAAGAATCAGTATGCAGTATCTGAAAATCAGTAGGACCACTCTGCTACTGATATAAATAAAGTCCAAAAAAGCGTGAGTCAGTCTCCCCAGTCAACAACTGTCTTTCTGTAGAATTCCAAATTATTCTGTGTTATTACAGTACACCAGTGCCTACAAAATCATTCCCAAAAGTTTTGTAAATCATTCCCACATCCCATGCCGTGATCATACTAGCTGAGTTACGGTCATCCTAAACCAGCTGTATTACTACACTGCATTATCACTTAAAAGATCCACTCCTAAGCAAAAATAATTCCTTCAGCTCCATCTGTCAGCCCTAGAATCGAGAGGGTTAAAGAAGCTATAATTTATTTCTACCAAGTGAATAGAAAATTAGGATCTTTCACTTTCTCTCTTTCTCATGCATCCGTAAGAAAAAATTATTTCACTGGAAATTATGATTTCATCAGCTGAACTGAAAATCAAGAAATAGACCACTTTAAATATTCACACCATCTTGATTAAAGCAGGTGTCTCCAAGCCCTATTATTGCACAGTGATTGTCAGAATTTCCATTGTAAATCTCTTCCCTCTTTTTCAGTGGTTTTATACTTGTGCTTGGCTATGAGAGCACATTCCAGGACAGAATTTAGGCTGACTGACTATTAAAAAGAGGAGAATTTTCCTTTACAAATGATATTAAAAGAATTGTAAGACTAATAAAATGTTGGCTTTTCAGTACAGGGGAAAGGCAGGGCATGGGTTTTCGTATTACACACATCGATCCAAAACAGTAACCACAATCTGGTAGAGAAAGCAGAGCTGAAAAGCTGACACATTTCCCCTGATGGCAAAGGAATACTCTGAGCTGGCAGCCCATTATCTTAGTCTACTCTGCCTCATTCCCTACAACTTCTGGAATGGAACAAACAGTGTAGGACAGGAAGGGATACAACTGTTCCCTCTAATTACAGAAATCACAGAACCAAGTATCATATCACATCTAGTCTTTATTATGTTTATTCTCCTAATACCCTGGAGTACACAAATGTTTTTGTCCACTTCATAAATTAGAAATAAACATAAGACATTTTCACCTAATAAATTCAAGGTTGAACATCCAGACACCAGCTAATTCTTTTCTTGTGTTCAGTGGTTAGGCTATGTTCTTGCTAGTGAAATCAATTGTCCCAAGACATGTACCAGGAGACATATCTAGGCATTGAAAATCAACTGTAAATGCTGTTAAGTGAGTTCCAGTGTCACAGCAGCCTGTGACACGTTTTTGGCCTATGCCAATTAGTAACTTCCCAAGCAACTTGGGCATGACTCAGGACTTAGCACTGGCCAGGGATCATTCCTGGCAGAAGAGAAAGAGTTTAATAGCATTGGCATTAGCCCTGTCAGTTGGCCAGAGAACAGTCCCAGACCAGTTTAATTTACTACTACAGAAGAAGCCAAAATGGAGAGTACCAGCTAGCACAGTGGATGAAGGCCATATCTTTGTGCTGAATGACAACTATACTAGCAGCAGCCTTTCTCAGCTTCAGGTATAAGAACCTCCTCTGTAGCTGACATATTCTGCAATGCTTCACCGTGGTCTTTTCTTCTCTTTCCATCTATATTGTTATACATGCATCAATGTAGCAGCAATTTTTAGCGCAACTCCAATGAGTGAAAATTCATGCATATCGATACTTTCATGGGAGTAGTCATATAACCGCTCAAAGGAATTGGCAATAAGACACAGATTACTTTTTCTGTGCACTCTCTGTAAAAACATTTCATAAGTATTTTATTCTCTTTGAGTAAAGATTCAGTGTTACAGGTCCATAAAATGAAAACATGTGTTCTCTTTAATATGCATTCAGAGTGAAAATCGCTTCACTCACATAAAATCTAATAATTGGACGTTATGTAGGGAAAGTCTGAAAAAAGAAATGAAGTCTCCTGTGAAGCGGCACTAAAGATGTTTTGCAATCCTTACACCAGACACAAAAATGTCTAAGCCATCATCTCCCACTGGCTTAAGTAAACATTACATTTTCCTTACATCTGCCTGCAATATCTTCTAGAACACAAACTTACATCTGACTGAAATAAAAAAAAATAGTGTAAGAGTTTATTATTAATAAAACTTATTATTTATTCATTTGAAAAATTACTTTCAAATACTGTTTTTCATTATTAAGACTATATGTTATTGATGACATGATTGAAATATAGATTTTTGTTCAATCCTGTGCCGGTTTTGGCTGGGGTAGTGTTATTTTCTTCACAGTAGCTAGTATGGATAATATGTTTTGGATTTGTGCTGGAAGCAGTGTTGACAGTACAAAGATGGTTTAGTGACTGCTGAGTAATGTTTATACAGTCAAAGTCCTTTCTGCTTTTCACACCACTCTACCAGTCAGTAGGCTAAGGGGGCATAAGAAGTTGAGAGGGGACACAGCCAAGACAGATGACCCCAATTGACCTGAGAAATGTCCCACAACAGAAGACATCATTCTCTGCAGTGAAAGAAATGAGGAAGAAGGAAGGATGGGAACATTTGGAGTGATGGCATCTGTCTTCCTGAGTAACCATTCTACATGCTGGATCCCTGCTTTCCTGGGGATGGCTGAACAGATGTCTCCCCATGGGAAGTGGTGAATGAATGCCTGGTTTTGATTTGCTTGTGTGCAGCTTTAGCTTTACTTATTAAACTGTCTTTATCTCAACTCATGAGTCTTCTCATTTTTACTCTACCGATTCTCTCGCTCATACCACAGGCAGGGAGTGAGAGAGCTGCTCTGTGATGCTTAGTTGCAAGCTGAGGTCAAATCATGACCAATCCTTTTTAAATGTCAGGGATCACAGAGGAAGAAGTTAGATTACTAAATACTAGGCACAGCCACGTGCATCAAGAAGAGAACTTTTCTTTTAATTCCGTATACACTTTGGTTATGTACTCTTAATTTTACATCATTTAACCTTTAGCATACCAACCTACAGACCATAAATACTGATGAAAGGCTTTTATCATTCTAGGGAGGTTGAGGCAAACACTGACTCAAAGACAATTCTCAAAAAGAACAGAATAAAAGTGATGTCAAATTCAATTCCGCAATCAGCTCCAGGAGACAGTTTATTTTTTTTTTCTTCTCCCCTTTAAGGTACACTACAAGTTGTATTAAAAGTGCCTTAATGTTTAAAACACAGACTTGTTTCAAACTATACCTTTGAAAGTAAGGGGCTGCAGATACTGTAATGTCATTTAATCCTTTTTATGATACCACTGTGGAAACATTGAGGCAGCAATAACTCTCAGTAGGATTACATCCTGGCAAGAAGCAAAGAAAAATGCCTGAAGTGATCCCACTGTGTGTTAATCACATGGTTAATTTGTTAAATTTGCATTTCATTTGTTTCTGTAGCTTGACAGAAATTTTATTGTTAAGGAAGGTTTTTTATTGTTTTGGTTTGGATTTGTGGGGTTTTTTTTTTTCCTTTGTAATCCAATAGATTCTACATTGATCTGTCTGTTTTCTGTCCATGACTCCATCATAACTAGTGACCGAATATGTAGCTGAGTAGGAAGAGTTAATGATAGGGCATAGTCTTTTGTGTAGTTTCTTGTTGTATAATTGTTGTTTTTCTGGGTTCATAGGTTGCATGCAATTTGCTTTGGTTTTGATCGTATTTTCTTGTGAAATTGCTTTAAGATAAGCCTCTCTCTGTGTTTTTTTTTTAAAGTCTTTCTTCTTTGTTTGATTAATTTTCATCCTCTTGATTTCCCTATTTTCTTCTATAGCAGATGATTGGGGTGAGAATTCTAATATGGGGCCAGGTTGAAAATCCGGCTCTCTTGCTCCCCCCAGCTGCTGAAGAAAAATAGCAACAGCAATAGCAATGTCATAAATCTTGAAATGTACCCATCACTTCTCTGGCCAGACACCTCAACAGACTAAAACCAATCACTTTTGAAAGACAAAAATATTTGCATGGACACTTAGACACTCAGTAACCAAAAAAAAATCCTGCGTAGCAACAACATCAGCCCCATTGCTAAGCCGAAATAATATGGATTGATATCTATAGGAAAATTTAATGCTAAACTAAATATTTCTTACACAGATTCTTAAAACTCATTGGAGTCAAGCATAGCTATATCTTTGGCTAGATCACAGTCCACCTAAAACATAGGATGTTGCAAGCCTCTTAGAGTAAGAGAAGAACTGATACCTGAAATAGCTAGGACATAAACCGATTAGACTTCACAGACTATCATTAAATGTCCTTCGAAACAGGTAGGCAAATAGTTCCTGGTTATACATATGGTATTCCTCTAGAAGTATATATTTCCTACTACCCTTTACCCTACTGAAAGGATTGGTACAGCATTTTACATTGCCTGAAAACTGTAACTGCTTTTCAAAGACGGCTCCAAAAGACAGCACTATAAAATTAATTATCCCTCACCTATGGATTGAAGCCACAATGGCAAGATCTTGGGCCAAATATTTAGCAGAGCAGGAAAAGGAAAAATAAGTTACAATGGCAGACCTGGTGTCTCCAGGTCTCATAAAGACTTCTGATTTCTCTTTTTTTAACTCTGCAGGAGCAACCACATATTGCTGATCTTTTTTTCAGACAGACTAAGAGGTGACATTTGCATACCTGATTCATTGTGACTACAGGAATCTTCTTCAGATAAATACAGGGTTTCATCTTTCAAATGCTGCAGCTTTCTCTTGCAATTAGTTTCACTGCTCCATGCACTAACATTCCTTCTGACACTCACATTTCACTAATGGATCAGCAAGCTCAGTTTCCACAGGCAGAATTGTATTCCTAACCAAAAATTTTTTACATTGAAGAAACCTTCAGAAGACCTCACCTCTCACGACTGCATCTGGAAAAGTGGAAGCTGCCAAACTCAAGTCCCAACTCAATGCCATGACATCTCTCAGTCAGAGGTATGGAAAATGAGGAAAACAATTTCCTTTAGAGGAAGAATCAGGATAAAAGGTCCATCTATGTGTGTATAGCATTCCTTTATTCTCAGCTATGACATGTACCTGCAGAAGGTACTCTCCACTAGGATAAATCCTTCAAGGGGATTGTAGGGCACAGCAAAGGTCTAACAAAGGACTTTAGGAGGGAACAGTGAACTGAGAAAAGTGTGGCATGGTGTCCTTTGATCCCATCTTTTCATATCTTCCTAGGCAGAAGGTAAATTACTTGGTCTTTGCACTGTCTTTCAGAGAATACCATCTGCCGTGAACCATCTGGCTTTTGTTTCGAAGGCCTGTGGTGGAGGTTAAGGCTACAGTACCTTTTATGACAGATATATTTTCCAAAATAAGCATGGTTAGAAAATGAATGTGTTCAGCAGGCAAAGGAGAGTTTGCAAGGTTGTTTTCACTTTCTCACAGTGAATCAAGAAATGTCTGTTAGAAACCAATGAGACAACAATTGCAAGCCATTATCTCAGGGTCTGGATTGTAAGCTGGTAAAGAATACAAACCATATTTGACAATACACGGAGTAAGAAAGGCACCTTCTAAGTTCAACACTAACTAGGGCTCAGGCTAGCTTTTAGCATCAAACCTGATCAATGTCAACACAAATTTCAAAGTCTGATGTCATAATCCTTACACAATGGTTGTAGTACCCCTAGTGTTCCATCCCCTTTACCACATCCAGCTTGGAATCAGGAATAAAATCCTCTCTAATTTTGATTCTGACATAGGCTCCTGTGCAAAGTCACAGAAATAAATTCTGAATCTAAGATGTCAAATTCAGAACTAAGCTTTGATCTCACAGTTTGTCTGGAACTCAAGTTGATGAAGAAAAAAAATCCTACCTATCACTCCCACTCCAGAGGGACTGATAAAGAGTCCAAAAAGATTTCCCTCAATATTCTTAATTTGTGAACACAAAAGATTTAAAAAAAAAAAACAGAATATCACATTTAGTTGTATTGCCCCGAAAGAAATAAAGTCTAACTTCTTTAATCTCCTCTTATTAAGAAAATTACTCAAGAGAATTAAAAAAAAAAAAAAAGAGAAGAAATTCTTTGCACATGTTCATAGAAAATTCAATTAAGAAAAACATTTTAAAAAAATGTGAGAAATATGTCACATTTTAGTCTATATTGGCAAATGTCATAGAATATCAATGTTCTAATCACTCTGTAATGAAGGACTTCCTAAACACATATATTAGCAGAAAAAAAAATGAGTCCAGTAGAGTTTGCTCCTTGTGAACTCATATCTGTAGAACATAGAAGAGAATGCCCTAAAGAAAACTCTGAAAAAGTGGTTAATTAACATATAAACCACAAATGTCGGAGTATCATAAATATTCAAGTAGTGATGGATAGTGAGATAAACCCTGAGTGCATGCCGTAAGTTTTTTATCTCCATAGCTATCTTCAGTTGGATATTTACAGTAAATTACAGCTGCACATGCTTTACTCCAGAGCCATATGTTTTATTATTCAAACAGATGTAAGCCATAAAACTGTTTTATCTATTTTGTGGTTCAGCCTAGTACTAATAAAATAAACTACAAATACCTGACTTATAGCTTTGCTGGCATTTTTGCACTCCACTGAAGTGCAGTGCCAATGTCTCATGCGGTGAAAGTGATCTAAGAAAATCATATGTTCTTCCCATTTCTTGTACTTTCAAAAGGACCTTAAATATTTGAATGAACGGTGTGGAGCTATAACTTGTTCTTTTATTGTTTTTCATCACATGGACTATCACCATCACTGATAATTCATTTTTGTTTCCTGCAGATTGGAAAGGACATTGTAAGAGGCCTGCACTCTGTCTTGGCATCTACATCACTAGTTTTCCTTAAGCATTATGTGGTAGCATCAAATTACTAAAATAATCATATATTGAAGGAAGGATGTATTTAGTTACATAAAAGAGATAATGTTGAAATTAACAAGACTTTCCTCCCTCCTGTTTTCCTTTTATGTCAAGTGTGTTGGAAGAAAAATTCAGTTTTCATATCTCTAGTTTTGCCAAAAAAAAAAGAAAAATGTTCTCAGAAGTTTTAGAATTCTATTTTTGGTATGGAATGTCACCATAAGCAATGTAATATATAATGGGAGTAGAGAAGACACAAAGAATATTGCGAAAAGATCACAAAATACAGCCAATTTTCTGAATACTTTTAGATATACCGCTGGCTTTGGACTAGTATGCTTAGTCTCGAGGTTGTCATGGACATCTGTTAATAAGTCTCCCTAGCCCAACAACATTCATTTGACTCTCAAAATGCATAACCCTAGCAGACTAATGAGGAACTGAATGCTGAATGTTTATCAAAGGAGACTCTCTTCCATTCCATCCACCTCTTGCATACTTTCAAAGAATTAATCTATTTTAACAAGGGACCCTCTCCCTATTCTATGGCCCCAATTCAATCTGTAAAACAGGGGATTAAATTCAACATTCTGCAAGTCGAAATTAAAGTGGGCTTGGTTGTTGTTTTTCAAGCTACTCTGAGTGTTAATTGGGGTAAAATCTGCAGCTTCTGGATTACCATTCACATTTCGATTAACAGGGGAGGAAAACTTTGCCAGAAGTACCACAAGGCCTAAGGAAAATTAAGTCTTTTAACCCTTTCTCAGCATAGTAAGCAGGTATCACAGAGGATCACAGGCAATTTAAAATGTTTTGGTTGCTCTGCACACAATAATCAAGTTTAAGAAAAAAACAAAGTACTGTGTAATTTTTTACTCCTCAAAATCCTTCAGTTTTCATTATGATTGATTAAAAATAATTGATCAGATATTACAGGCAGTAGGGCTTTTAAACTCTTTGTGCTTAGATTTAAATATGAAATAATGCAGATAAAAAAGTGTGAAAGATTTCATACCAAGGTCCCACAAGTATTTGTAAAATGTAAGTGCTGTTTAGATACTTTCTTATGCCCAATACTTTATCATTTTTATGTTGCTGCTGAAAGGATAAGGTCTCAAGTGTGAGTTCCTGTGATAAACACATTTTCTTTTGGCTCATGAGTCATAGACAATGTAAAAAGGCATTTTCCTCCCAAAAAGCCAATATTGTGAACATCTGGTTCATACCCTTCTTAACAAAATTTGTTCCACTGCTCTATTACATATAAACATCTGTCATTTATATCAAGCAGTTGACAAATGCTCTATCATGAATTCTAAGAACTAGCATGCTAGATTGTTAAATATCTTTTTTTAATGCAAAAAGGAAACTGTTTGTGTTGAAGACTGAATCCAATTCTACAGAGGTAACTTATTTATCAAATGCAAAAATGGGTTAAATGTATACCAACAGTTTTAGATTTTCTTTCTCCTCACAACTGTATGCAATTACTGTAAATCATCCTTCACATAAAAGACAATGACATGCTACTGGGTGACAATATGTGGATAGTTTAGAGAACAGCTTTGTCTACTGAAAAGATTGAAAGTTTTGAGAAGTTCCAGGTACTCAGAATTTTCCAGGTATTCGTGGTTAGAGAATTAAAAAAAAAAAAAAAAAAAGAAAGAAAAAAGGCAGTTCCTTTCTGATGTTCAGGAGGGATGGCTGCAGTCATGTGTTCCAGGAAATCTTCTTCCTCCAGAGGTGTGGAATCATTTCTGCCTCTCCTTTCTGGAACTTTGAAGCCTTTGAAATCAAAATATGGAGTGGCTATCACTCGTTTTTGTAGTGCTCCAACAACTGTTCAAGTACAAGATCACTTGACTTCTCTTGGGGCCAAACTGCTGTTGTGTGATCCCCTCTGCACTCAGGAAAGAGCAACCTCTTCCACAGCAGGATAGGATGAACTGTCAGGAGGCTTCAGCCAGAGTCATGTTAGCATCCTGTTTCCTTTGTATTTAAAGTTATAACTGTGACTAGGAGGAGCTTTCTGTAATTTTGTGATTCATGGCTTCGTGAATCCAAAATCTATGTACGACCTCCAAAAGCAGCTGGTTTGGGTAGAGTCGACTATTAAGAGCAAGTCAAGACATGTCAATGAGGTGTCTCCTTCTCTCCATTGACTGTACAGACTAAACAGAGAGTCACCTGGCAACAATTAACAGGAAAATGGATTGCATTTCCTAAATGAGGTGCATAAAGTGGGCAGTCTGCACCTGGTTGTATAAGCTTTAAATTTGCCATTCTTATTCACAATGTATGAACTATTTTTCATAGCTTTTCAGGATAGGCATTGAACAAGACATTTGTAACTAGCTGAAAACAAAGAAACTCTGTGATTCATTGAAAAAAAAGGATATTTAGTTAGATGTATGACAGAGTCAGAGGCAACTTCATAGCTGCAAATGCAATTACTGCTGACCAGAGGTATTTGCTTTTCACTTTACTCTGCTCTGATTTCTGCCATTTTGCCTGATTTCTGCCCAGAGAATAACAGCATAAAATATGTTCAGTCTTAGGAGATCTGGAAGATCCTCCCTAAGAAGAGAACAGATTTGCAAAATGTCCCTTTTTCCTACATGTCACATGAAAGAGGATAATTTTGTCATCCTCTGCCTTCCTCCTGCTCTTATTATAATAGGCTGAACATTGCTTTTTCATTGCAGGATGGGCAAAAAATAGGGAGCAATTTGACATGCAGCCTGTACTAGCATTGAGAAAGCCAAATCTAGTGTCCTAATGAAATCTATTGCAACATAAAAATGGTGTGTTTATTAATAAGGCAGAACATTATTAGATTTTCTTATTGAGCTAGAGCATTTCAAGGCCATTTGGGGAAGGGAGAGAGAGCACTGCCTTTACAGTACATTCTTTGTTTCCTTAACACTGATCACCTGTCATACTTGATTCCCACAGTGGGCCTTTTATAGCAATTTGCTATTCTGACCTTTGCATACATTTTTTGCAAGCTTTACTCTGGGACCGTTTAAGCTGGGATGGGTGGGCATATGCTGAGTAGGGTAGCAAAGAGAAGGAAAGGATTACATTTCAGCTGTGAACTGGTTGCATCTCTTGAACCATTCATTACCAGATTCCCTAACATTTAGGTTTTCAAAAGGTGACAAGGTTTTGCATGGATAAGCATATTTTGTTGGCTGGACTCCACTGAAGCATACTTTTGACATTAACTCCCTATTGGCACCAGTTTCTGCTTATGATTTGCTTTAAGGAACACCAGTTTAAACTGGGGTAATCATAATGTCTCCTGGAGCAAGGTTAAACTCTAGCATATTTTATACAAGCTTGAGCAAACCACAGCTTATGTGCTGTGGACAGTAGCAATGCAAAAAGACTTTTTTTGAGTGTGGAAGTCTATACAGGATATGGTTAGAATACAAGAGGGAAATTAACATTTTTTCCATTTCGCCTTCCTTCCTGTTACCTCAGTTCTCCATCTCCCTAGCCTCTACATACACCCACCACCTTCTTGATGTCTCCCCTTTGCCTGCAACCACTTCTACTCCTACGTCCCTGACTGATCTCAGTTCCTTCATGCTGAGGTTACATTCTCCCAATATCCTGATCCCATTGTTCTTCAATGTCTCCCAGTCATACGTATTCTCAGCCTCCTCACACATTTCCATGGTTTCCTAAAGCCTCCCTCTCACATCTTAGGCCAAATAGCTGGAACCAGAAAAGGAACAGTTTCTAATTTAAAACCTCCAATTGTAAATATCATATATTTAACAGCTCTCAGAAATGTCCCTAATTAAATCCTCTTGAAAATACTGAAAGGTCTTCCTTACCAAAGTCCACAGAACAAAGCCAAAGAAAAGTTGTTTTGTTCATTACTGGTGTCAAAACTGAAAAGTCATTTTTAATTAAAACTAAACCACAGCCAAATATCATAGCAATGATAATTTTAATCTGAGTTTTATCTAGGTATTCAAAATTACACTTAGAATAAAGAATTTCTGTTTAAAAGTATGTAGTTCTGATGAGATTTGTGAATCAGCAGGCAATCAGCTTTACAACAGGACGTCAGCTAAAGCCCCATTCATAGAGTGTCTATATCATTCTGCATCTGGTTTGCATCAGTGTTGCATGTCTAATTAGACCTTGTCAATCTGTTTCTCAGTTCTAGTCTACAAGTGATAGGGTCAAAATATCTTTTCTAATACAGATATCTGCCAATGTTTCATGTATTTTAGTTTAAAAGAGGTTAAAGAAAGCATGGACAACAGCAGTATGGTGAAATTCTCTTTGGGAATAGTAGCCATTACAAATTGAGGACAAAATTGAATAGATTAAGCATTAAATATGAAGCATCAGATCCTCAGGTAATATAAATTGTTAGTGCTATTACACTGTTGTCATTAAGGCTGTATTGATCCAACACTGATGAGAATACACTCAAAAGTAGTACCACATCCTGAAGGAAAAACGAATACTGAAAAAGCTATACCTGCCCTTTATCAGAATCCCCTTTGCTTACAAAAGAAAGTTATTTCTTTGTAGCTTTATATTAAATTCTATTCTTGTGAATACTTTCCTCTAAGTTACCTTCAACTCCCTAAGAGCCTTTTCCCTTTGTAATGCAAGGGCTCAGTGTTTCATTACTGGAAGGAACAATAACTTTGTGCAATTTACATGTACAACTAAGCACTTGGATTTCTAACCTCGAGAGTATGGTATTGGAACAGTAAAAGTACTTTCTTGAACACATAACCCACTTCAATTATACCTATAGTGACACTATTTAGTTAAGAGAATAAAGCAATACTTATTTTATTTGTGAGTGTGCTATTTATTCTTCCTTTTCCTCTTTTCTACTGCAAACATCTCTCTATGTACCACTCTGTTTAGTAACATTAACAGATAAGTCTGTGGAGGCTGGAAATCCTGCCTCCAGAATAGCCAAAAAATGGCTATAAAGGACGCAAAAGCAGTTGCAAATATGGAGACCAGAGGTGAGATTTCTAATGCATCAGGCATGTAATTGCATTAATTCAACACAATGATTAAAGAGCTTTGAAGCAATGCTACTGCCTCATCCAGACAGATTCTGATTAAGCATTAGAGGTGTGAGAATCTTTTATGGATGAAAGATTGATAAGATACAGGTCAGGGAAAAAAATAGGTTGGGAAGATTTAGAAAATATATTTAGTGACTCTGAGGAAAAAGAAAATGTGTCAGATATAAATTCTACAAGATTGTTATGTAGCATTACAAATTTGTCGTTAAACACATACTTCAAGAAACACAAAGTGATAATGGATAATTTAAAGATTTTATTTTTAAATTATTTTAAGGAAAAGAAAATAGATGGTTCAGTTGCAGTTCAAACATTGGTCTCTTACACCTCCAACTTATACATCTAAACTTAAACACTCGTGAAATGGTTCATCTTCTGAAAAGTCTCAAATCACTGGACTCAAATCACAGGAACATTGTTTCTTATTTCCTTTCTTTACTGCTTGTGTTTAGATTAGTGCCTTGTTTTGAGAAGAGATAGTCTAGAAATAGAGTGAGTATAGGTGGGTACCTCAAACAAGATATAGCTGATGTTCATAGTTTCTGGAATGCATGTAATGGCATGAGTTTCTGCAGAAGGCAACATGAAACTGGTATGCTAGTAAATAAGCTTTTAATTTCCTAGTTTTCTGAGGATGTAAGTTCACTGGACTGTATATTAATGTGGAGGCTTCCTAATACTCCTCAGCAGATTGTTTATCTTTGTATTTCAAAAAGATATTTTACAGATTGTCTTGCTCTGCTTGTGGTGTTCTAATAAATTGTCCTTATCTCAACTCACAAAGTTTTACCTTTTCCTCCTGATTCTTTTCCAAATCCTGCCAAGGTCAGGAGGACTAAGCAAGAGGTTGTGTGGTTTGATTGTTGTCAGTTGGTTTTAAACCATGCACAGATTCATCAGGAAAGAACTAATGCATAAAGGAGAGAGAACTAAGCTAAATCATGATGAGGGTTTATGGGTAACCACTGACATAAAAAAGATTATGTACTAGCAGGTGTTACAAGTGAGCATTTATATTCCAGGAACAGTAGCTTCACATCATAAGCTTGTTCAAGAGTTTTCCAATGGACAATTGCTCAGTTACACAATTTTCCTTGTGATATATAGCTAAAAAAATTACCCAGAATCATCTTTCTTCTATTATTTTTTCTTCTATTATTTATTTAGTTACTTCAGAACTTTTCAAGTAACGCTCCTCTAACAAATGATGTGAACTTAAAATGGATTTATTTGAGTTATCCATCTTCTACTACTG
The DNA here is from genome assembly GCF_028858725.1 of Colius striatus. NCBI lineage: Eukaryota > Metazoa > Chordata > Aves > Coliiformes > Coliidae > Colius > Colius striatus. The sequence goes on from NC_084759.1 coordinate 57,397,972, forward strand.
TAAAATCTTAGATGATGCTAAATTCTACACCCTTCCTACATCAAGACGGAGAAAGTGAACAATATCATGATGTAAAATGAGAATAATATTACATAGAAAGCACAAAAGTGGGCCATGTTTGAAACTTCATGGACGCCATTTTCTATGCCTGTTTAAAAAACCTGTTTTAAGTCAAATACAGCTGTGATGACTTTCTTAACACACTTCAGCAATTTGATGTTCTAACTTTGGCCAATCTATACTAGACATCAGAAATGGGAAACAAGTGACAAAGATTCTTCTGTGTCCATTCTGTGGTCATCTAAAGAATGAAAGACTGGTTTTGACATCTGAATAATTTTAGTGTTCTCAGGACTTCTCCGCATTGTATCCACCCACGATAGCTTAAGAAGCATCTCCAGTAGCAGGTGTTTGCAGTGAGAGAGAAAGTTTTTCCTTTCAGAATCTCCATCCTGTTTGGGGAATTCTCCTAGAAAACAACACCTTCACTCACTCTTTTGTAATTTTTCGTTAGTGCTATGTTGCCCCTCAACAAAAACATATTGCTCATAAAACTCGCTAGAGTTCCCATAAACCGACACTGATTTAAAGGACAGGCTATAGCTCACTGAATGAGCACTGTTATTTCCTACACTATGACTAGTCCCTGGCCTATTTTAATGTCTCTTCCAAGAAGCAGTCGTGCTCCTTTAGACCTAGGACCTAAACCATGCTTCTTTTCTGACAACTGAAAGGAGTACAGCCCAAAAGAGCATGGCTGCAGAGCCTCAGTCATTGCATTGGTAGGGTCTGGAGTTCTTAACATTATGTTTATCCCCTGGAATTGCTTATATTTGGAGCTTTTTTGTGCTTAGAAGTGATAATCCCACTGCTTAAAAGGCTGCATAAAGGAGTACATATTCTGCATACAATTATTCTCTTCAGTAAGTTGCCTTGTGAAAGTTAAGATGTTGAGTTCTCAGTGCTCTGCATAGTAATTTTTTTTAATATCTGATGAGTACCTCCAGAAACAGGGTAAAATGTCTCTTCCTAGTGTTCTGTTGTCTCTGTCTGGTGAGTGCAGGGCTAATCGCAATCATTCATAGTTTTATATTTTTCCCATTTCATGTGTGCTAAATACCACTTATTACTCTTTTTTTTTTTTTTTTTTTTTTTACTTTTGGACTGGGAAGAGGTGTTGGTATTGAGTACATCAGCAGTAGGTGACAAAATTCCTGATGTAGGGAGGAAGAAAAAGAGAATTATGTAGCTAGCTGTATTGGTCTGTAGGTTTCCATTAAACGAATGTCTCTGGCTTGCTATCATTCACTGTAATTGCAGTGTCTGGAAAGTTGACTTTCCCTTGAGATTAATCTATTTTAAGTTCAATAGATCAAGGGAAGCTTTTGAAAGACTTGTAAAATTCTTTACATTTGACTTCTTAAGTCTGAGGAAAGACACTGTGTACAATACGTACTTCTTAGTCAATACTTTATTAGAATATTATTTCAAGACAGTTGTGTGTTGAATAGGCAAGAACACTCATAGTGGAGCACCACACACATCCAATTATACAAATACTCTTTTCAGATAAAATTAGATAATTTAATTGTTACAGTTGGAATTCTATTTGTCTATATTTCTCGTGTTTTACCATCAGATGCAGTAAATTATCAAGGTAGTCAAAAGTTACTGCAGAGAGTTTTTGACAAGCTCTGAAGGAAAGCATGTTACGCTTCAAAACATTCTCGTCACTTTGTCCAAATAGATATGGTATAAAAAAGACTACTAGTCCTTTAGCTTTTCTTCAGGTTAATTTCTTCACTGAAATAACTTAAAGAAAATATTAAAAGCTCCAAAATAATTCAAAATATCTCAGAAGAGGAAATTCATTATGCCTTAAAATATCTATTGGGCAAAATGCCATCTTTCTTGATCTAGATGAACCTCCTTTAGCAGAGGGTTAGACTGGATGATCTTTAGAGGTCCCTTCCAACCCCTGCCATTCTGTGATTCTTGTCTTGACATTCAAACTATGGCAACTTCATCAAACACACTAGCCAAACAATGAGAGACATAACCTTCTAAAATCTCATTTCTGTGGCTACTGTAATGTCTGCAACTATTGTAATTTCTATTCAAGTCTCACAATCAGCTCAAGAGTCATACAATACATCAGTGGCATCCTTGTACCTTATTTAAGCCTTTCAACATCATGTAGCTTAAGATAAGAGCCCTACATTATCTTCATGGTCAACAGTAATAGAAAGTAAGTAGTGACAAAAAAAAAAGAGTGATTTAACTTCTTTTATCAAAAGTCAAGAGTGACAAGTTCAGTGGCTTTCACTGAAAGAAAAATATTCCACAGAGTATGTACTGTTCTTGATCTGCAGCATTGCCTATACAAATTCCCTTGAGAGAGAGAACAACCACAAGTAACAGTTGTTAACACATGTTTCTTAACATATGTCTCCTAGTACATGGCCGTAAGGTGCCAGTTTGTCACAGAATCACAGAATCTTAAGGATTGGAAGGGACCTTGAAAGATTCTGTAAAAATAAATGTGTAAATATTGAAGGATATTTGCTTTCAATCTCCATAATGGAGCATGCTCAGACCTTTCAGACTCCACCCATGTAACAAGCCTAAGGGGTATTAAGAAATCCTGACTTTAAACAGATACATAAATAGGCAGTGAAGTACTGTGTTCCAGGTTTTGAAATGCAACCCAGTCTTCTTCTAAACAATGGTGTTCAGAAATTGGAAGTACTGGAGATACCCTATGTCCAGGCTTTTTTCCCTAGCACCTCAGGTTGAACTCAGCACACATATCTCTTCTTGAAAGAACATTATTACACTCAAAGACTGATATTAAATGTGAATATCTGAACTATAATTTAACAAAAACCCAATGTCCCACCTTGCTTACTCATAGAAAGCACCAATCTACACCTCTCCTTTGACGGGCCTGCATGACGAAAGGGCACTAATATCTTCCTGATAGGATGCAAAGGTACACATCTACCTTGCACCAGTGGTGTCACAAAATACTCTGTACTCCACCATAGGTTTGCTTTACACTCAGGCTGGAAAGGTCTGGATGAACATAACCAGCAATGCCCAAACATGTCCAGCTTCCCATTTGCTCTGCAGTGCCTTTGGCTACTCCAGAAGTGGAAATTGCAAAAGGCATGGTAGCTGAGTCTAATAGTGAAGTCATTATATAATTAATTTTTTTATGGCCAGAGTAATTTGTGTAGACTTTGGCAGTATTTCACATGGCTTATGACAGGAAAGTGTGGCCACTACATCAGCCTTGGGCAGTGGCAGCAGACTCCCTATTGTATGACTGGCTATACAACAGGATAGCCACAGTTGAACATGACATCCACCACATGATATAATATCAGGGATTGCTCCCATCAAAAGCGTAACAAGACCATACTTACATTTATGGTTTACAAGAGCGAAGGCGGCTTCCTCACACTCCTATTTACATAAACACAGATTTGGTCAGTCTGCCCCTATGTTTCAATCACTGCCTAACACAGCTATTGTGCTGATACTGCTTTTAAAGGCAATTTTCTATTATGTTAGTATTAACCATGTTCGGAGATCATTCTTCGCTCCTTTTCTCTTAGGACTGGCTATGTTGTGAACTCTACAGGTTTCCCCCTATCTGGCTGCATGAATGAGAGACTTTGAAGACCTTGCTGATTCAAGAAACTGGAGTGATTGACTGGAACAGGAGTACAGTAATAGAGGGAATCACTAGGGGGATGTTGGAGCAGACAGCTGTTATATTATTTTGGACAGGCAGTTTTCCTTATAAATATTTACTGTATCAAAAAACAGACAGCTATTGTAGTAGTGATCTGGAAAAAATTTTGAAAAATTATTGGGATTTTCCCTGTGAGACCAACATCAAAAGCTGTAACTGAATATACTTACAGTCCAATATTGCACAAAATTTGAGCTCAATCTGTATTTAGGCAAAATTTCCAGTAAAGCACTGTATTTTTAATACAAGGGGTCAATGTCACTTTTGTTTGAACAGACATTTCAAGGCTCCCACTTATTGTTTGCAAATTTTACCCAACCTGGGACATATGACTGACAAAAATAGCCAAACATCCCTTTGATATAAAGGGGCCTTCACAGCCCTCACAACAGTTGGCTTGATTTACACTGGTGGAAAATGTGATCTCCATCAACAGAGATCAACGACTTTATTAAGAAATCATTTAAACACAGCCAAAATGTTTTTCTGAGAAGTTGCTGAAGCTTTCTTTCATAAACTTCTAAACATTCTAAATATAATAAACCATTTCTAATAACTATATCAAACAAAAATTACTTGAAAAATCACACTATGAAATTTCAAGAACTTAAATATTTGAGAGAGCCATAATTTAGTCACTGTTGTTGTTGTTGTTTTTAAATTGGCTCCTTCGTTATGTAAAATGCTGTACCTATGAGATAATTGACTTTTCCCTGTAATTAAACCTGCAATTAAAAAATTGTTATCATCCCTTAAATAACTGCTTGGGAAACAATTCAGTCAAAAGACTAGCTGAAATCGAACGAATGGCCTTTTCTCAGAGTGTGAATAACAACAAGGTTTCACAGTCTGTCAGTCACAGTACCAGCAAGCTTGTCTTTGAAAACGCTTCCATTTTTCAAGCTGTTAGAGGGATTGCTATAGATCCTAGGGGCATAAGCCTGAAAGAAAGATCATAATTCAGCAATAGGAGGTCTGCTTATCTCACTCAACAGTGAGCTGGCAGAGGACAGGGACTCACGCTTTGTTTACAGGAGGCATAAACAGCATACCTGCTTCATGCCCACACGGGCTTGAAACTCCCATGGTACAGGAGAGCTGGAAGGATGGAAGAGTGAAGCAGAGACAGTGAGGAAAAAGCTTCGTGTATGAGTGCGTAGGTGTGTAATTAGTGAGGCCATTCACACCTTCAAAAAAGAAAAAGGCATCTGCCTGATCCTTACAGTATCCCTTGATCTCTTTGTTAAACTGTATTTGTAGGTTTCTATTGAAATGTCATTGAGGAAATACCACTCAGCTTCCCCTGACACAGAAAGAGGGAGGATGGTATTATGTGACCTGTGTGGTGAAAGAAAAGCTGTGACTCAATTTTGTATTATTTGTTATATTTCTAATTAAACAGAGATAATTACAATGGGAAGAAGGGGGCGAGGGGACAAGAAAGCGAAGAAATTAGGCTCTATTTATAACACACACTTCACAGAGCTAAATTCTGCTATGCCTACTTATTTCACCTAGGGTAGCCCCACTAATTTCAGTAGATTGGTCTACTTGCAAAGCATTACTCTAAATAACCACAAAGGTGCAGAAGAAGATAAACTGATTATAACAGCACTGAGATGATTTATCTAGGAAGAACTGGTCATTTCACCCTTTTATAAGAAATGTATTTAACATCTAATTACAATGGCATATTTTAATTTGAAGTTTTAGGTGACATTTACCAAATAGAAATATCAGTAATATTTAGCTGCGACAAAGCTAAGAAAAGCAAACCAAACAAAAAGAACTCTTGGCTGAAAAATAAATAATAGTAGAAGAATTTAGATGTGATACTATTGTACCAACTGGTGATGTGCTTTGACTACGGCTTCTGATTTTCTCTATACATTTCTAAATAATTTCCTGTTTGTTATGAGTTTAACAAAGTAAATATTTCTATTTTCCTACACATTTTTTTACCCCATCAAAGCCAAATGAATGTAAAGAACTTTTAACGGTTTTAAGTAATTATCTTGACTGTCTCAGTTCCTCATGAAAGATAACAAGGTGTATTTGATCAGAAGGTTCATTAAAAATGATTACACAAGAAAAGAAGAGTAATTCTAGTGTTGTTAATTGGAAAAGATGAGTTGACATATGACTGAAGTTTGGATCCACATTCAGAGTCAAAGAAAATGTGCAACAATTTGTTTTCCCACGTGCATTAATTTGTGTGATGTTATGACATTAACAAGTCCCTCAGCTATATCAACTTTCAATTCACTGTGTGATGTTGAAATAATTTACATTTCCTGAAATTTCTTTTGAGTTTTTGAGTATGAATTAGCCAACAAAGTAATTGGCTGTTTAGAAATCAGTGTTTCTAATAACCAAACAAATGTTAAATCATTACGTTTTCCAGCATCAGTAATTTTCTTCTTTTTTCACAGAAAGAATGGTATATCTTTCTCCATTGCTGTAGAGTGTCCAGTGACAGGACAAGGGGTAATGGACAAAAGCTGGAATACAAAAAGTTCCATTTAAACTTAAGGAAAAACTTTCCTGTAAGGGTGAGGGAGCCCTGGCACAGGCTGCCCGGGGAGGATGTGGAGTCTTTTTTTCTGGAGGTTTTCAAAATCCACCAAGATGCATTACTGCGTGACCTGATCTAGGCGGATGATCTTTAGAGGTCTCTTCCAACCCCTACCATTCTATGGTTCTGTGATTCTATGGCGGGGGGGGGGGGGGGTCGGGGGGGTCAATAAGGTGTTGTATCTTATATAGTTACAATAGATAACATGAAATAAACAGGAAATTAGGCCATCATAACTATTTTTCAAGTTAAATTTTACAGGAAATAAATTCAAGTCTAGTGCTTTTATGCACCTGGGACTTGATTGTTCACTGCCTTGCCCTTGACTAGGGGTATTTTTTTCTAATGCAGTTTTTACAATGTAATGACAATGCAAGATATGAGTGTGTTAAAAGTTCAGACATTACATTCTAAAGCTTTGAATCTGAAACAGTCTCTCTATAAGCAAATTTCTTTCCCAGAAAATTCAGAAGGGGCATAAATACTCTTAAACAGGGATTAGACAGAATAATGACTTACAGATAGAAATGGTACTGCTGATTCTCGTTCAAGGAAATTTTTGAAAATGTTGATGGAATGTATATGTTGCTGTTAGCTGCATCATGAAATTTACAACCAAAACTGTTAAAAAGTTTGTTGGGATTCAGGGAATCATTAAACATCCTGGGACTCTTGTTCTGTAAATAACTGCTTCATATTACACTTGCCCAAAAATAGTTTCTGCAGGGAAACATCTAGACAGTGCACCATTGCAGGCTACAGATCCTCTGAAAAGACATGATGCACTGAATATTAACACCATTTCACACATTCCCAAGATGTATGCAATTACCTCAGGGAGAGGAGTTGGGAATGTGAGGTCTCAAGGGCTTAGATAATGACATAAAATAAATTGCAACGATTACCCATGTATTTTTCCAAGAGACATATTATTTAAAACCTGTCTAGGTTTTTGAGAATGAAAGACAGAGGAATGTCCACTTTATGAAATTGCTATTAATGTCTGACCTAGAGTGGAAGACAAGGTTAATTACAGGTTTTTAACAGAAGTATCATTCTGGTTTAATATCAGTACCCAGGCCTTAAATATTGAAGTAAGTCACATTTTACAGGGACAATTGCCTTTGAATGAAGAATGGCAGGGCTCTGATCTTTGCTGACCCTACTGACTCCCACTGTGTAATCCATAGCAACAGCGTTGCTACAGCAACCCAGCAACACGTAGTAAATTACAATAAGACCATGAAATCTGATGTCATACTTCCATAAGATGTAAAATTGCAAATAGCTTCCTAAAGCAGATTTATTAAATGATTGAAATATTGTACACGAATTATATGGAATCAATCTGAAATAAACAGCATCATAATGCCGTGACACCATCAAAATAACCAGAAGGTAAGTCAATCTTACTGGACACACTAGTGTTCTGGTCAAATGTTTGGCACTTAAGACAATTATCCTCAGATGGTGTGCATATTGCCTCATTGTTTTCTCTCTCTCAAGCTTTTTTTTCTCATCTAGATGTAGTAGGTAATCGGGTACACTTGATCTAATCCCATACAGTTATTCCTAAATTACATGAAGAAGATACAACTGTAATCAGTGCTGTGTGAACGAGAGTTATTATTCAGAGTATTGTACAGAGTTTCATTCTGCCATGTCTACAAGCTGATTTTTCCTTGGGTTAATGTACATCCAGCCAACCAGCATGCAATTTACATGGATGTTGACAAATACAACAGATAAGCTGGTAACACTAAATTATACTTTCCAACAAAGAAAAATTACATTTGACCACAACACACTTCACAAGAAATGCATAAATGGCATGTTACAGCTTTTAATCACAGATATTAAAAAAAAGCCCAAGTAATAGAATACATCACAGTGGCTGAACTCTCAGAAATGTTTGAAAGGTTATGTTTTATAAAAAGCACAAGAAAACAATCTGAGAACAAATGTCCTATTCATTAGAAAAAAAAGTTCTTGCTGCTCAACACTCACAACATTTCTTAATTAATATAACTTTGCAGTAAGCTTGAGTTTGTCTCACTGAATGGATGGATTGTTCTATACATACTATAATAGGCTTAGTAGCTACATAGCACAATGAAGATTTTTTTGATGGATCAGAAGGACTTATACTAATCAATTTCACACACGTTTTTTTCCTGTGTTTAACAATAGTCAAAGCTGGATATTTCAGAAGAAGTTGTAAAACCCCTACACTGTACGCAACTGTAGATTTTTACACCATAAAGCTAAATTTCTTCCAAAGCACAGATGATGATCTACCTATTTCCCCAAGCACAATGTTTGATGGCTCCTGTAATTTGATCCCCTTTTGTTAGTATAGCTAGTCAATGAGGAGTGTCTTTCTCTGAAAGTTTTGTCTGTATATTAATAGCTTATGATGCTATGCTCTACTGCACATATTATGCTGTAGACATTCAGTCTCCATAGAAGATTTTAGAAGTATGTTGGTCAGAAGTATTAACATCTACATCTTTAAAGATAACTTTTTGATACATAAAGTTCAGAGATACTCATACAAATCACGAATTCAAGCAACAGTCATCCTGTTCTTTAATAAAAAGGTATTAATTTATATAGATTCTTTGCACACACACATAGATGATCACTGCAAACCAAGAACATTTTTCAAATCCTTTTTTGGATATTTTAAGGCTGTACTGTGACAGAATTTTTTTTTTGTAAAATTACTCACTTTTCCACTAAAGATATGAAAACTGATCATGGACTTCTAGAAATACTTTTGCTTTTAATCAACTAACATATTTATGGCTCCTGAAAATAAAACAATATAGTATTTTCTTTTTTTAAAAAAAAAGCTTTAAAAAGATAAAAAAGTCCTATACTTTCTTTTAAAAAACAATTTAAACTGATTGTGAAATCTATCTGCAAACTCAGGGACGTAGAATTGAATGTCTCTTCTTTTTTTGGAAAAAAAGTGTAAGATATACATAGCCTTGGTCTCTCTTCTGAATTTTGTCCACTAGCAGATAATATAGGAAAATCTTGGAGATCTGTTTACAGCAAGAAGTTTTACATGCCATTAGCTGTAATTACAGCAATACTTCTTTCAGTGGGGTCAGTTCTGAGTACAAAAAAAACCTCCCTCAACAACCTCTTTCCTTCATTTTGACTCTATATTTCTATTGGATCAAGAGCTGGTTTAGCCAAGTTAAAAGGAAAAAAAAAAAGTATTAAACTGAAATTATTATATTGTTGAAAAAGCAAGAAAATTCTTTTAGCTTTAGATTGGAGGGGGCAGTGTAATAGTGATTCATTTTTGAGCATGCCCTTCCACTGTCCTGCATCTCCTTTGTGAAGGACGTCACTGAAGAAAGCGTTGATATGTCTAGCAGTCAATAACAGCTGTGCTGGCCTGTGGAGCAGATGTGATCCAAAGCATGACTCCTAATCTTAGGTGACTACCAACCCCTGACTACAGGACTGTAATTCTCCATAGTGCACTCTATAGAGAGGGTCACCTGATCAGACAAACAGGGAATTTACTGGCATGTGTGTCAGCACCTCCCCTGGTTACATGCCCAGGTTTTCTTCAAAGGTAAGAACACTTCTAACTAAAATATATATGCAATCAGGGTGATTTAAACATTTGCCTAGATCCTTTCTTGTATCAGCTTCCAGTTTAAAAAAGCATTTTGCTTTCTCGTTTCCTCAACTGAGATGACCTGAGTCCTGAACAACCTTCATTTCCCTATGTAAGATTGGGATTTCAATCTTCCAAACTCAACAGTCAGGCATTTATTTCAATTATATCCTCTTACTTCAAATTTTCCTGCCAGTCTGATGGGAGTTACTAACCATTTTGCTTTCCCATAGCCCTGGATACACACATGCACGCACATGTGCACTCATACAGGAGGTCAAGTACAGACTTTCTTACTAGGAATTCACAGGCAGTGGGAATACTTAAACTAAGAAATACATCTCATCTCTGCATTTTCCAAATGCAGGTCATAGAAGGAAGATCTACTGCTTCTTGCTACTAATTTGTGCAGACTTCAACCAGTGACTCATAAACTTTCTTTTCTTTACCTGAAATAAAATTATTAACAAAACGCCCCACGAGAGTTGAAGTATTTTCAGTATGTATAGTTTATTTTATGGGTGATTTTTTTTGTCTATACAAGTTACTCTTTTTTCACAGAGATCTCTTTCCCTATTATGAGTAGTATTCTGTGTGAAAAGCAAGCAAAACTAATTGTTATGTCTATTCCCCTTATGTTTCCTGCTCCACTGTCATCAGGAGGAACTTTGCCATTAAGCTCAGAGGATGTTGGATCCAGCCCTAAACAGACTCATGTACTGCAGTAGCATTGTTTCCTCTTGTTTTCAACAGCGTACCCTATTCTTTCTATTAATGTCTGTCCAACACATCAAAGACTGATTGAGTCAAGGCAGGTTATAGCTTAAAAGAACACAATCCCCCCCAGCAAAGTTTAAGGCTGTAACTATGACCTACTTTAGCTAATAAACAAAATGAGCTTCACAGGTGTCAGAATTCCACTGTAATCAACCACTAATCTCTGTTTTGCGAGGGTGAAATAACAACAAAAGCATTTTATCTTTAAAAAGATGAGTTGACTCTTGCCAGTTGTGTTAAAACAAGAGATTTCTGTAGGTATTTTTGACTGTATTTTTAATCACAGACATTTCATTCTCCATATATGTGAAGTAGGGAGGGATTATTTATATTATTTCATTGTTTTATCTACTTCCCAGGCTCAATTATTTTATCAGCTGAAAAGCTGGAAAATATTCTTATGACTAAATAACTTCATGTTTATCATTCCTTTTGGTTTTTTAGCCAGTCCTCATGATACCATTCTAATTCTGATAATGTTGATAAAATAATTCTATTTGTTCAAAGACATATTGTCAAATATATAAACACTTGCCACTAAACTGGCATAACAAATATATTTCACACTACATTGTTTTCTTGCACAGATAGATCCTAATTTTTTTTTATATGTTCTATGTTTTCATAAATTTATATATAGCTTAGTTTCATATGTAAGCGTTGGTTCTGGGAAGAACATCATAAATAAATCAGGTTCCTATTAAACTGTGAGATCTTTAGAATTGGCATTCTTGTTTTAATCTGTGAAGGAGGTTTCACAAGAACACTGGTGCTGATGCACTAATAATAAATGTCATCTTCCGTTTCCTTGCATTTTCCCGATTTTGTAACCTGTTGTTATCAAAAAGACTTGCAGAATCTGAGTCTTTATCTTCCAGGCTATGTAGGTAACTTTGATTTTTTGCAAGCAATTTTGTGGCAATTAAATTTTGATGGTCTGTCAGACGTGCAGCCAGTAAAGTAATTGGCTCTGATTTAAAAAAATAATAATTTTTGCTGTACAAGTAGCCAAAGAAAACAAAGAAAGGGGACAAAGGGTTAAAATCTGAGCCAACTGCCTTTCCTCAGGAAAAGCCTGTAGTTGAGACAAGGGAAAATCATATATGAGAATCCTTTTCTCGCTCTCTATATAAATAAAGAGAAACTTTACTGTGAAAATATGATGTTGTTTCTGATAGATGTCCTTACATCTTGACTCCATCACAGTCCAATGCAATGTTTTTGCACTCTATCTCATTTCAATATATATTTACTCAGAGACAGGGGAGAATGACAGAAAAAAGTAATATTCAGAGATTTTATTATAAATTTTGGAGTACAGCATATGCAGATAACTATCATCCAAATCATTACACAATAGTGCTGGGCAAGCGGCAATCACAAGATTTAATATGTGCACAAATATTTCACATTAAAATCTGATAGACTGTATAGTACCTCCCACTAACCAGAAATGGAAGGGAAAAGAAGAATAAAGAGATGTGGAGGGAGCTATAAATTGCTATGCCTTTGTTTGCTCTTGATTGCCCCTTTATATCCATAAGAACTCTGCCCCTCTTCAAGAGGCTGCTATTTTTTTTGACGATGCATGGCAGAAGAGGCGATGTCACTGCTGCCACTGGAGGCGGCTGGATTTTTGTTCTTCCAGGTTTCTTTGTTCAGCATTTATGTGGTTTCCCTTTAGGTACAGCATCCTAGAACAGGAATAAGGAAGCATTTCTCTTCACAGTATATACATACACTGTGTATACAAGCTCCTTTACTCCTTTACTTTAGTGCAGCCCTTCTATGCTGGTTTCCGGTGGAAAAATCCTGATAGCTTTTAGTTATTTCTGGGAAGTTGCTCTGAAAAAGTTGTGCTTGTATTAACACAGATCTGGACAACTTCTGCAACATTTTGCCACGTGTCACTTAAAAAAAAAAAAAAAGAGTTCTCCATGTTTTCCCATTACATGCAGGTCTCAAGGCAAGAGTTGGTTCATGTCTCACACAACCGAAGCACGTCACCATTCAGGCAAGTTATCCACTTGGCCTTAGGGAGAATTTCAACAGGAGCCAATGCTGTTAACCTTTCTCATCATCTTCATTTCTGTAACATCTCAGAGTGAAGATCTGGCTATCAACAGAGACCACAAGAAGAGAGTTTCTGGTATTTCCTGCTGAAGTCTTACATTCACTAAAAAGAAATCTCTCCCCCATGGTTCAAAGGGCCCTGAATTTACCTTTGCCTCCATGTGATCCACAAGGTCATTGATTGCATTCCCCGTCTTTTCTTCTCTGCTGTTCTTTTAATAGCAAAATACAGATGGAACCCCTCAAATACATGCTTTCAAAATAGTCTGGATAGATCTTCCCCACAGTTGTTTTTTTTTTTCCTTTTATTTATTTTTAATGAAGTTTATAATACAACCATAAGTGTGATGTTTACCAAGAAAAAATCCTGCTGTGAGAAAAAGGAGAAAGAAAAAATAGTCAGAGGAGTATCCTCTTGTTTGTTCCAGAAAGATCTCATTGAGATAACCAACTTCCTCTAACACTGACAGAGTCAGGTTAATTTTTTTTTAGAAATTCAATTTGGTTTACAGTCAGCTCCATATGCTGTTTATGAAAATCCTGTCTCACTCATCAGAAGCTCATGGTTTAATAGCTGTTAAACAGAGCTTAAAGAAACATTATTGATTAATACAGCACAGATTGATACAACAATTTCCATTTATTTTAAATGTTCACTGATCATAATTTCACATATTCAGTCTGGATGAGTGAAAATGAAGAGGAGTTGAAGATCCAGATTTATATCTCTAGAGAATCCTTGGACACCCCATTAGAACAGAAAAATAACATTTTCTCACCCTTCCAAACACAATAAATCAAACATGATCTCACAACCAAAATTAAGTTACTATTGAGGGCTGGCTATCCAAATAAATTTGCAAAACATCCAAGAAGATGGAGATGTTTTTATTATTCTCACGATGAAGGCAGTCAGAAAAGCCACAGTTAATCAAGAGGTAATGTAATTCCAAACATGCCCTTTAGAATACTTGTACTACCACTATGTTTAATGGTGAGGCATGATTTTGATCTCCTTGACTTCATGTAACCACCCTGAGTTTAAAAGGCTCAATTTTTAAAGGATGGGGCTGAGCCATTTGAAACCACTTATTCAAAAAAATCTCAATTTTCTAGCATATACAGCAATACATTACAAAAGTGCAGTTCTGCTATCAGTTACCTGAGACTGCTTCCTAATTACCTCACTATTCCTAGAGTATGGATACTCAGAAATGAGTTCCCTGAAGTATAGAGCTATCCAGACTAACTTAACCTAGTTAGCTCAGACATCGTTATCACTCCAGTGGCAGCAGTCTGAGCTAATTTCTCCTCCCCAACAGGGCAAATTGTTCTAACTACAGTGAATATAGTGTTAGAATAAGAAATTGCTAGTTTCTCTAGACACAGTGTACAGCCTATTCTCAGTTATCTTTTAATGTGGGCACAGTACTCATCATTAACATTCGTGTAATACACTGGGAATTTTTCAAATGGTGATAGTTTTTCAGGTATGCAATAAAACTTTTTTTTGCCCATTAAGGGATGAAATGGTGAAGCAAAATTAGACATTTACAAATGTTATCATTTATGGTACTGAAAGATCAAGTAGCAGAACTAAAGAGACAAGCAGATGCACTTAGAAAAAAATCAATGCATTATGAGATGTTTCTTTGATGACACATGCCTAGTTTTAGACTCTAAAGAGGTGACAGGAGAGGGAGGCCAGCTGCAGGAATGGAAAAGATGAGTGAAACAGAGATAAGACACAAGAGAAACAGGATAATATGAAAGATAATGATTAAATAATTGTGAAGACAGATATTAAGAGAGGAAGGAAGCATAGCAAAAGCAGTGAATACAGTAACACTGTTTAACATATCAAGTACTGGATATCGTAGATGATGAATCAGAAGTTTTCATACAACATTTGAAAAAAAATAAGAAAAGAAGTAACAAAACTATGTGATCCAGGCTAGAACATTTTTCACCAGTGGTAAAAGAAAAGCATAGAAGGGAACACTGAGAGAGGAAGAAATGAAGAAAGAAAGAAAGAAAGAAAGAAAGAAAGAAAGAAAGAAAGAAAGAAAGAAAGAAAGAAAGAAAGAAAGAAAGAAAGAGAAAACAATTATGGAAGGAAAAACATTGTGAATTTTTTACATTAATTAAAATTCATCTTTGTTCTTTTGTCTCAGCAATAGTTGATGTTTATTACTAGCTTTTATTTCCTGTAGTATATTGGGAGGTATTATTATTGTTATTATTATTACAACAAAGCTGTGTTTAGTTAACAGCAGCTTTTGTTTCACAGGTGCGTTGCTGCTAGGAAGTATTACATACAGGCTAACTGTGTCAGCAGGTGCCATCAGTCCCAACTATATCCCCAGGTATCAGCCTCCTATAGGTGGGTAGGACCGGACAACCTCAGCAAAAGACAAGTCCAACCAGGTAAAATTTCCACTATATAGTGCAATACCCGTCAAGACACCAGGACATACCTAACACCTTCATGGCAGACTTGTGTCACTAAAAGTGAAAGGAGAGGTATTCATGAAGAATAAGTAGAAGACACATCATGAAGGAGGGCCTGTTTCACAAAGACATAGGTAGAGAATACGTCTTCCAGAGGTAGTCCTTTTCACATGGAGTCTGATGAGAAGAAACATATCATATGCATTTGCACTCAACATCACTAATCTTCAGCATCTCCAGGATGACAGCACAAGTGCTATGGCATCATTGCACCAGCTACAAAATTGCAGGATGAGACTGAACAATTTACTCAAAACATGAACTGTGAAAAGTTCATCAAGACTTTTACATATTATCTCTTTTAGTGAAATTTAAAAAATAAAAAATCAATATGATCTTTATGGATGTATTGGGCTTCACATTGCAGGGGAAGGAGGGTGGCCCACAAAAAGTTCTACTTCCAGCTTAAAGCCTAATACAAGACATTTTCTCCAGCACAGATCATGAGTTTATCATTATGCAAGGAGCTATAACTAAATGCATGATTACGTAGAATTAAATTTAAAAAATCACATAACATCCATGAATCAATCTTATTGGATTTTTGACTGAGATATAGAACAGAAAATGTTGACATGGGCTATGAGAATGTTTGGTTTTCCAACAAAGAAGCTGATTGTTGGAAGTTAAAAAAAAAAGTTAGACTTAAGTAAGCTTTATTGTCTTATTGTTTTTCCTTCCTCTTTAAATTTAAAAAAATAAACAATTTTTTAAAAAGAAAAGTATTTTTTGGATCTAATTTTAACCAGATCTAGTATGAAGTTATTCATCTATGAAAATAATAAGGAAGGCAGGGAAAATAACTCATTCTTTTTCATATAATTATTATAATTACTTTCTTGGTAGTTGCTTTTCATAGTTAATTCAGTTGTAGATAAAATTAAGAATGCAGATATCAGCTGATCTTTCTGAAATTTATAAATGTTCTCATTTAATCACTCATTCTGAAACTACTGGATAATTTAGTCACTCACACCATTCTGAAACTCTGTAACAGCTATTGTTTGTCTTCCAATACAAATGAAACTGAAGCATCACATTACCATGAGCTTCACGAACTGCAAGTTGTATTTATAGTAAAGGACATTAAAAGTTTCAATTGTTTAGCCAAAACTGTAAGTTTTCCAGCTGAAGAGAACTTTATCTTAATAGTTAAAACTCACACCTGTTCAGAGGACCATGCCAAGTCCTTAAAATGAATTTAAGCCCTCATAATATTGCTATAAATTTAAGTAATAACTTAGCACATGAGTCTTGATCTGGCTCTAGACCCAGGAATGATTTTCACCTGTGGTGAGTGTTGTGTGAAGTGAAAAAAATGTATGAGAAAGATTCCATGGGACTAAGCATGCTGATAAGTTAAACAAGAGGATTGGCAGAGAGCCTGCTATGATTGGTCATATTGGATAAACAATGTGAGAAAAGTAATCTGAGATATTTTAAAAGCTATTCTAAATCCTTACCTAGAAACAAAAGGGAGATATACTACACTTTCTTTGTGTTAGCCAAGAAGGAGTGAGGATATTATTCTTCCATTCATGCCTTTGTTGAGGCTCTGAATTTTCAAAAGTACTGAATTAAAGCCAGAGGAAAATCTGAGCTCTAGAGATACAAAACAAACCAGTGATAAAGGAAAAGACTGTGTAATAGGATAACTATTAAATGCTATTTTCCACCAATTAATATCATAACAGATACAACACTAATAGGATTAGAAAAGTATAGTTTGACATGGTATCTCTGTGACGTAGAGCACAAAAAACCAAGGGCTATAGCTGAAGAAAACACTTGATGGGAAAAAAATACATTAATAACAATGAAAATAATAAATACGTAATGCAGTCAGTAAGTATCTGCTAGTAGATACCTAACCCCAACTTTAAAAGGCTCCATTGATATAGTCTTGAAGCTGCAAGGCTGCTATTTCACGCCTTGTCTATGCTTCAAACTTCTACAGAGATTTATCTGCTTACACAAGTTGAGTACTTGATGTCTTTTCACAGCTGACCACACAAACTAGACATCCAAATACAGGTTGTACATTCATCTTCAATCTTTTACATGTGGTTGGTGCCTGTAAAAAATAAGTGGGTTTGAGGTAAATGTTAAATGGATTACCATATTTATCTAGGCCTCTGAGCTGTTACCGGGCCTTTGCCAGGCTAACATTGCACTTCAGAAATGCGTATTGCAAAGTAAAATGTTAAGGGTTTTAGAGAAATAATTAAGTAATCAACCCATTCATTTGCTAAGTCAGGTGACAAAGACACTTACAGAGCAAGGATAGAGGTAATGTAGCTTGTAAAATCCTTTATGAATCTCGAGAATGTTGAAGACTTTATTTAAAACTTCATCTTTCATTGGGAAATCCAATTTAACTTAACAAGGTAATGTATATGCTTCTGAATTACCTTTTGTTTTACAGTGACATCAGATATTCTGACATAAGACTAGAGACAAGTAGAATAGAAAGCAGACTGGAGCTCTTGGTGGAAAATCAGCAGATTTTGGAACTTAGGTTCATATTTGCAGTTACTCAAATATGAATTTCACTTCAGGAAATACAGCATACAATTACAACATAACTGTTCAAACATTACTCCTATATAGTAACTGCATTTCATCCCTCTATTATGCATGATTTCTGAAACTAGTTTCAAAGCTGTACTTTAGAAATAGCTTCATTCCAATTCATTGTGTGTTGGATATTGCCAAATATAATAAGGCCCAGTTACTGCTGAATATGAAATGGTTGATATTTATGCATTTTCTGTGCCAGTGACAAGCTTACTCTAAATTTGCAAAGTTCAGCGTGTGATGCAAGAAAAACCTGAGCTAATTCATTATCTAAAGCTTGTATGCTATCAGCATTGACAAGAAAAAGGCCATAATTATTCACACTTATAAAGGCTCCATCTTATTGCTTAAATTTAAAGCAATATTTTAAGGGAATAATTATACTAGTGTTCATTATGTAAAACTATAGTCATCCTTCATTCTGCTGTACCTGAGCAAAACTTGTAAAAATGAACTCTAACTAGAAAAAAAAAATGTTGCAACCTTTCATAGACTAAGTGTACAGATTTTCTTCAGAGTGTGAATGCATAGCATGAAAGAATTACAATAGGCTACTTGTTTTTATTCGGGTTTAAATATTCTGCATGATTTTTTATAAAATGTTGTTATTCTGAAAGGGAGCAGTTCTAACATATTGTCCTCTTCTTTTTCCCCAAGGGTTAATTGAATAAGTTTTAAATCAATGCAAACATATGAAAATTACAGGAGCGTGGACATGAAAGCACATACATGTGTAGACATTATTTTTAGGAGAGGCTCAGTACACCTGCAAATGAATGATAAGGTCTAATTTGAGGGTTCCAATTTCCATCTAATTTGAGGATAAATGAGTATAAAAATTAAATATAAGTTGAGGTAAAATTAAGTTCACTTCCTGAACCAAGATTCATTTTCCTCTCCAGCAAATCATAATGCTCCACTGTGATAACGAGCAGCACTTAATTACTTCAGGCATGCGCAATGGATAAAAATGGCTGAATTGATATTTCTGAATGTTAGCATTTAACTTGGTTTCACCATATGCCACAGGAACTTATTTTGACTTAATTGTGATTTTGGATCAGAAAAACTAAAGATTTTAAATCTTCCAAGCAAAACTTTCCAGCATTCTCCTAAGGGAATCCCATTGTCATTATTATTGTTTTTTTGGCAGGCCCACTGGGTGAAACAGACATTTCATTACTCCAGGACATTAAATTGCTCAGTGGAGTGAGCGCATTCCCGTCTCGGTGTGTTGAGTCATGCAGAGCCTGTGCAGGGTTTACAAGATTTCTTTATCTCTGGTAACCTCTGTGACCCACCCCAGTGACTGACTGGCACCTTCACTGTGTGGGGTTAGTATACCTCCAGGCTTTCACTTTGAGGAGCTTTTGTAAATTGTTCTTTTAAAAGCTGAACAAGGCCTTCACAATTATGAAGTAATCCAGGAACCTTTTCTGACTTTCTAAGTTCTTGCACAACAGCCTAGTGTCAATGAACTCATGCGCCTAAATGAGCTCTATTACAAAAAAGAGATAAAGATTACAATTGTAGTGTTTAAGCTGCCCTGTGATTATCTGAATTGAATCTGACACAGATATGATCCATGATAAAAGTTGCAGTGACCACTAGAATATTACAAAACCCTGGTAACTTAACATATTCATATTAATTGTATCAAAATGATAACCCCGTTTAAATCTTCCCATTTTCATCATCTGGGTTGGAAACACCAGCTGGTAATGTCAGTAAAATCAGCTGTCCTAGCCACAAAACTGATAGCCCTGAGCAATAGTGGCTTCTTTCAATTAGCACTTTGCCCTGCAAAGTTGGCCCATGTGTAAACTGGCATGGAACTCTTATTGAGCTGAATCAGATGACACTGAAAAGCCAAACACAGGAGACAGGATGGTATTTATCTTGGCCATCCTGTGAAAATAAACTGAAAAAGTGTCACTTGGGCTTTTTTAATAGAACAGTAGTATGACGATCTGCCTAATAATTCTGCCTCAGGGGACGGGTATATGCACAAAGGTGTGGACTTGATTAATTTGGACTTGATTTTTTTAAAATAAATGTTCAAATACAAACCTAAAGAGGAAAAAAAATATATACTGTCATCTAATTTTTGACTATACATGAAAGATACAATTTTAAAGTATGATACACATAAAGCTATTTATTCTTCTGTCTGTTCTTTCATTTATATCCTTCTAAAACTATGCCATATTTTACAGTGCAAGCACAATTAAAAAAAATGAAGATACAAAGGGAAGACAGTGGTTCTTTGCCTATCCACAATAGTTGCATATTGCCTTAAGAAAAATAAGAGATATTGCACAAAACCAGCAGCCACAATCCTCCTGTAAGAGCAAAGTAATGTAAACCTACAGCCACAAAGCACTGAAGGGCTTTTGAATCACATGATTAGTCTTGTAGTAATGTCTATGTGGTTCCTTGAAACAAGGTAGCACTAATATATACTTCTGTGACATTTTTTGGTACCAAAATAGCAATTTTTCTTGGCAGATGTAATAACAAAAATGTAAGGGAATAAAAAAAAAAAAAAATCTGTTCTATATCAGGTGTATATGCTGCTACACAATGAATAATGAATCAAACATAGGCAACAGAATAGGAATAATTTCCACCTTCCCAGTGCCCAGGAACTTAGTCATCAAAAGCTTCACAATATTTCCGATTACTCAAGAACAGATTTTAATGTCTCTGTGCCACACCCTGTGAAGAGCCATGCTGATTTCAAGCTGCCTGTACAGGGAATAAGGAACATGAGGTAGACTTCTAAAGAGCTTTCTGTCTGCATTTCCACCTGCATTTGTCCTGTTGGATCTGTATAGTATTCCCCTCACATAGCAAATCCATTCAATCCTGCATCCCAGCCTCTCTGTCCATCTTTCTCCAGAACTACCTCCCCTTTCTACTCCCAGCTCTTCAAACTCCTCGTCTCCTGATGAAACTGCTTTTTGCTGCACCATTGCACTATGATAACTGATGATGAAGTTATTGTTAAGCATGGCTGTTTTTTTCTGAATTCTGTTTCCTTTCCTGAGGCCAGTATTGATGGAAAAATCAAAGTGATTGCCATGATGTTTCTTGTTACCTATACATACAAATTTTTGCATCTAAGTTATACTTTTGGGGAAAAAGAAAGGATTTTTAGGTTTGGTGATATTTTCAATTGTATTGTTTTTTTTTTTCAAATGGCCAGTAAAAGGGCACACAGAACATGGACATCTTCCTTAGCTACTCAGTACCATTTTGCATTGATATTTCCAATAACGTTTATACTTAAAACATTGTTGTGTTTCCCCTCATTTTATTAGTCATAGAATCATAGAATCGTAGAATCACAGAATTGCTTTGTTTTGTCTGGAAGAGACCTTTAAGATCATCGAGTCCAGCCTTTGACCTAGCCCTATGTACCACTAGACCATTTCCCTAAGTACAACATCCACCCATCTCTTAAACACCTCCAGAGACAGTGACTCCACCATGTCCTTGGGCAGGCCACTCCAATATCTGACAGCCCTTTCAGTAAAGAAGTTCCTCCTTATATCCAGCCAGAACCTCCCCTGGCACAACTTGAGGCCGTTTCCTCTTGTTCTATTGCTTGTTACTAGGGAGAACAGACTGAACCCTGCCTTGCTACAACCTTCTTTCAGGTAGTTTTAGAGAGCAATAAGTTCTCCCCTGAGCCTTCTTTTCTCCAGGATAAACAGCTCCAGATCCCTCAGCCATTCCTCATATGAGACATGCTCCACATCCTTTACTAGCTTGGTAGCTTGCTTCGGGATCCAGCACCTCAATGTCCTTCTTGTAGAGAGGGGCCCGAAACTAGACACAGCATTTGAGGTGTGGCCTCATCAAAGCCAAGTACAGAGGAATGATCACCTCCCTCCTCCTGCTGACAACACTGCTCCTGGTACAGGCCAGGATGCTATTGGCCTTCTTGGCCATCTGGGCACACTGCTGGCTCATGTTCAGCTGCTGTCAGCCAACACTGTCAGGTCCCTCTCTGCCTGGCAGCTTTCTAGCCAGTCCTCCCCAAGCCTGTTGCACTGCTGGAGGTTGTTGTGGCCCAAGTGCAGGACCCGGCACCTGGCCTTATTGAAACTCATGACATTGGCCTTGGCCCAGCCATCCAGCCTATCTAGATCTCTCTGTAAAGCTTCCCTACCGTCAAGCAGATCAACATTTCCACCCAGCTTGGTGTCATCTGCAAACTTACTAAGGGTGCACTCTATCCCGTCATCCAGATTAGTAATAAAGACGTTAAACAGCAGTGGTCCCAGTACTGAGGCCTGGGGGACACCACTCATGACCAGCTGCCAACTGTATTTAACTCCATTGACAACAATTCTTTGGACTCAACCATCTAACCAGTTTTTCTCCCAGGAAAGTATATGTCCATCGTTGGTCATTATACTCCTGGTGTTTTCTTTTTGAACTTTCTTTTCTGCATGTTTCCTCAAAGGCATCTATGTATGCAAGCCCTCTTTTATTTCTTAATTCCAAGAGGGAATATGGTAAGTGCCTGTTCTGCTTTTTATTAATGCGAAGTTTACAGTGGAGATAATCCACATGATCCAAGGAATAAAAAGACTCAC
The DNA here is from genome assembly GCF_028858725.1 of Colius striatus. Taxonomy (NCBI): domain Eukaryota; kingdom Metazoa; phylum Chordata; class Aves; order Coliiformes; family Coliidae; genus Colius; species Colius striatus. The sequence goes on from NC_084759.1 coordinate 57,420,492, forward strand.
TTCATGCAGGTGTGTGGGCATGGCTGAGTTTCCTCATGCTGCCAGAAATTTAAGACAGGCCTTGAGATTTATATTCACTGGATAAATATGCAATTCTTAAAATTATTTTGCATCCAATATATCATTGATTCATAAAAGTAAATAAATAAACAAAAAGCTGACACTTGCCATTTACTACAGGCTTTGAAAAGCCTTGATACAATAATAATTTCTCTTGCTTAACAAAGGGAAAATAACGCCTAGTATGCAGTTGTTAACACTTCTTACAAACCTCTAAACCAATCTTTTTTTACTCAGTGACAGAAGGAATTTGCACAGGTTTTCACACAAAAACTCTCAGTAGCTATCCAAGATTTGCTGGGTTTTTTTGCTCCAGCATTCTTCCTTCTTCTGTTTGCCATTCTACTTAACTCTGTTTTTATGTGTTAATGTGAGGTGCCATTCTAAAACAAAAAGTTTAATCAAAAGCATATAAATTTGCTTGATGTGGTGGTATATCAAACACAATGGTTGCTAGAGCAGGCTTTAAAGAAAAGCCACAACATTCCTTAATACCTGAAGCATATTCTGCACAGGAAGATACTTGTGCTTCATTACTGCATCTCAGAAACAAACTCTGTATCCTGACGTAATGAGAAAAGAAAAATGAGGAAAAAAATCCCCCAAACCACAAATAACCACAAAGGTGAGTAATAACATCTTGTTTCCTGATCTGACCTGGTTCCTGCATAGTGGTATCTCCTCATCTGCTCCTGGGCACCTGCTCCTCTGGGAGAGGTTATTTGTTCAGGTGCAATGGTGTGTGAACACAGGGAGCCAGCTCAGGCCACAAGGTACTGTGGCTTTTGTTTCACCTGGATCTGTACTCTACCTAGTAAGACTTCTCATAACCAGAAATATTAGAATACTAGAATATTAACCTTGGGTAAATGCTGTTCAAATGCAGCTGGTTTGTTTCTGGACAATGGTCTCAAGTATTCATAACAAGGCTGTTCAAATGCAGCTTGATTGTTTTGGACAATGGTTTCAAGTATTCATGATACTTATTCATGATACAAGACACATGATACCTGATCTAATAAGTATGGTCAGATCTATGTTGCTTCTGTAGAGTCACACTTGGCTACTCATGTTTGCCCGTACCTACTGAAGTCTCAAACCAACATTTCCTTTCACCTCATAGAATCATAGAATGGGTTGACCTTGTGCATGCATGGCACATGGGAAGAAGGAAAGACTGGTGATTGCCAGCAACCAGTATTATTGATAGAAACCTATCTCCTGATTCACAAAGCAGCATAGTAGTCTTTTGACACTGCTCTCTGTGGCCTGCAGGTCAAGGGAGGTTCTTCTCCCCCTCTACTCTGCCCTGGTGAGGCCTCATCTGGAGTACTGTGTCCAGTTCCAGGTACTTCAGCTCAAGAGGAACAGAGAACTTCCAGAGAGAGTCCAGCACAGGGCCACCAAGATGATCAGGGGAATGGAATATCTTTCATATGAGGAAAGGCTGCGGGAACTGGGGCTGTTTAGTCTGGAGAAGAGGAGATTGAGGGAGATCTTATTAACATTTACAAATATCTAAAGGGTGGGTGTCAGGAGGTTGGGACATCCCTTTTTTCTATAGTAGCTAGCAACAGGACAAGGGGTAATGGGATGAAGCTGGAACACAAAAAGTTCCACTTAAACATAAGAAAAAACTATTTCACTGTTCAGGTGAGGGAGCCCTGGCACAGGCTGCCCAGAGGGGTTGTGGAGTCTCCTTCCTTGGAGGTCTTCAAGACCCGTCTGGACATGTTCCTATGTGACTTGATCTAGGTGAATTTGCTTCTGCAGGGGGGCTGGACTAGATGATCTCTAAAGGTCCCTTCCAACCCCTACTATTCTATGATCCTATGATAGAAGACTTCTACCCATTCATTTTAATACACTTCAATCCTGTGCCTTACTATGCCACACTTACTTAAACTTACTCCCAAGTCCTCACACTGATGTTATTATAATGTCATGTTCTAGTGATCAGGCTACTTTGAAGATCCTTCCTGAAAAAAGATAGAGCAATTTTATCTCTATAAATTTTATCATCTCATACTGAGAAAAGGCCTCTCCAAACACAGATAGCATAAGACATTAAATAGGTAGATAATTGTCAATTTGTTATTATTATTATTGCCTTTTCCTATTCCTAAACTATTGCTTATTAAGACAGAGAAGTAATTTCCCCCTTAACAAACATCAATTAATCTTCATGTTAATAAATTTCTTAAATAGATGTTCTCACAATACAAGAAGCATTGCAAACAATGCACGTTCATGTGTTTTGGCACCCAGCAGAAGGGATTGTCCGGATGTCACGAGGAGTGCCTGCAGAACAGCAGTGAGGTGTGGGAGCACACCAAAGAACTGGAGAAAGATTTTTTTACATAAGCTATGTGTGTAGCAGTATATAACTGCATGATGCTTTGGTAGCTCTCCTCCATCTTCTAATGTTTACAATTCTCCATTGCTATATCACATTTCTCATCAGACTGCAATACTTCCAAGATAGGGCTTGTGTTTAGCTGATCCGTCTCTAAGGCATCTGAGATACTACAGGTATGTCATAAGTACATATCTTTAATCCTTTCTTCTCCCTAGTCATATTCTCCTCTGTTTGCTAATTGCCAATTTTTAGAATCTCTGCTCTTGAAGCTTTGCTACTTCCCTGTTTCTCTGTGGTGTTATATGCTGCCTTTAATTCAAGCAACTAAATTAAGTCAATGGCACCCAGCTTCTCTCTCTAGGCTTTCACCTGCTGCCTCAAGGCAGAAAAAAAAAAAAAAAGAGCAGTTCTCCCCCTCTGCAGCTGTAGGCTAATTATCTCTGGTCTGTCAGCAGAAAATTTAAAGAAATACACACTTTTACTCTTTTTTTCTTTTCTTTCAAGTAAACCACAGGCCAAGTGTTCTCCATTTAATTTTCAATTTAACCCCACTAACTTCAGAGCCTGTACATAATAGCTGAATTTAGTTGAGTAGATTATGATTCACCTAGTTCTTCTCCTCAGGCACTAGATGGGGAATTCATGCACTGCATTTGAGTCTCTGGATTCCACTACAGAATTCAGACACCTGAAATTTGAGCATTACCATGCCTACAAGTCTTTCTGCATCTGAGGCATGAAGACCTACATCAGCTCTGCCTAAAAGCTGCTTTTCCCTCCCACACCTCTTCAGACTGGAGTTTCTTGCTCCACCCTGGCAAATAAATGGATGAAGGGCATTAAAGACACAGGGTCTCTTCCTCTTTCAGATTATAAATATGTGTCTGATTTTAGGGAAAAATCAGCCTTATTTCTAGATCTACCGAGTTTTTCTAAAAGCAGGAGTTTGATAAGAACTCTAGATGTATTATCAAGACAAGTTTACTATTCCTCTTCACAGTAGCAGGAAGGAATCAAAAAACAATTAGTTCAAGAGATGATGACTTCCTTTAATGATCCACTTAAATATGAAACGATAAAGTGACCCAAAGTTTATACCTGTACTATTTGAACACTAGTAAAATAAGCACATGGAACAACGCTGAGTTCTGTGTTGACATAGCAGTAATTTTATTCATGTTGCCATGGGGAATACATTGTTCATTAATTAGTTTACTCATCCTTAATTTTTTTTTTCATTAGCTTGTAAATAGACATTTCTGGGTTAAATCAATCATTTGTCAAGGATCTGATAGGTTGGCCGTGTCCTTGTCGGAGAAAACGGTTAACACTGCATTAAGCAGCTAAAAATTGTCATCTCCCCTAATGGAAGAGAGATAGGAATCTGTCCAAATCTTGTGGAACTAATTCTAAAATAACAAGACAAACCAGGGAGGCTTTTATACACTTCTTTTCCACCTTATAGCGAAGAACTGAAAGCAGTTGCAGACACCTAAGCCCATGGAAAAGACATATGGCATAGGATGTATCATGTGATTCCCTGGATGCAAAATACTGAAGACATCTGAAAATGTCATCTGTGAATCCTGACTGTTGGTGGGAACATCTCTCACCCAGAGCTAAGCTTTTTGAAGTGCAAGGCCTCAGCTGTTTCCTTGGCACTTCCTGCTGACATCCTTGTCTTTGATGCCAGCACCAGCTCTGTCCCTTTTAGGATAAAGTACATGTCTTTAACATAAGGATAGACTTATCGAACCTTAAACATTTTTTTTTCCCCTTACTCTATTTTTGCAGCTGTTTGTACTGTTATTTGGTTTAATAAATTGGAGGTCATGAAATAAAGTCCTCCAAATGCTCCAGTGGGATGGAGTTTTCTTCAGTTATTGAACACTAAAATTGTCCCTACTGCCTGACCATTTGCTATAAGCCAGCTCATTCAGGCAATTAGTGGTGGAAAATGCACAAGTAAGTTGAATTCATAAGATGTGTTTACATCAGTCTCCCCTTTTGCCTTTACTCTTGTGGAGAAAAAAAGCCATTGATTTCCTATTATTTATTTTCCACTGGTCTAATTTTAAGCTCTTTGTAGCTACATGAACTTCAGGGGATCTAAAGTCATGGTGCTGAAGGGGTTAAGCAGGTTTTAAAGCAAAGAAAATATGTGTCCAGGCTTGTCAAAGCTTTTAAAATGCCATCTAAAAATCAGTGTATAGGAGTCAGCACCGGCTCAGCCACTGAAAATAGAAAGCAGCACTTTGAAAAGAGCACTTTATTGTTCAAGTGCTCTAAAAGTGTATTTTTAAACATCTGGAGCTGTAAAAGCTGTACGGCTGAGACTGTTCATTATGGGAGGAGGTAGGGGATGGCAAGCAGCCGCGGGATCAACAACGTAACACCTGGTTTCTGACCTACAGTGACAGAAACTGAAGATCTCATCATTGGCAGCCGCAGCTCTCCTGCAACATGATCTCTTCTCTGATATATTTGCCTAATGCTCTTTTTAGGCTTCCTGTAGGCTCTTGCTCCAGAAAACAATCCCCAAGTTCTTTCTTTCCTTATAGAAACTGGCAGATAGATGAGAAACAAAGTATGAAAGACAGCAAATGGATCTCGGAGGGGGGAGCCCCTTTCCCCTTATAATGGACAGCTGGCGTCTCTGCTGCTCCAATGCAGAAACTCACATTTCGTCTTCAAAATCACCAGGCATCTCCTAGGCCTCATGGATTCCTTAGTTTTTCCTCCATTTCCACATTATAGCTCCCACACTTCCTGTTACAGGGGTCTAACCACATCAAATGTGTTTCAGTCTGCCAGCAGGATTGCTTACAGGCAAAACTGTATATTTGTTCCAGTCCTACGCACTTCCGTACATTTTTTGGTGTAGACGTGTGCAGAGTCAGTGGGAATTATGCCCACGTACGCGAGAGCTGAATATGGCCCTGAATTTACTGTGTCATCCAGCATTTGTAACACAATAGCGTTTGTCAAAGTGCCAGTGTGAAGTGCAAGTGGATTTCAAACAGCTGTAGTGCTGCCATATGTTGCCCTTTGGTTAAGCCATGACTTAAAGTTCAGCTTCCCATTTAGAGCAAAAATTGACAGATACATCTTTTTTGGATCTTCAGATGCAGTCAGGCTCTTCACTGTGCCTCTCCTCATCTAAATCCTTCAGATAGGTACTGCTGACACCTGTCTCTGACATTGGATCCAGTCAGTGCCTTGATTTATGAGAGAAAAAGCCCTCCTGGTCAAGTCAACTGTGCACCATTAACGAAGTTTGTGGGATCTCAGGTCTCAGGAGAGTTTATAAACAGGCACAGTGCCAGTAAGACCCAATCTCCCACATAGGACACGTGTTGACCCAGGACAATGTAAGGGTCAGAGCCGTCAGAGAAGGTTTAGTCTGTGTAGACAGGCTTGCAGTGTGTCATGAGCCTTGCCCCACATATCAAAGGGGAATTCCCTAAAAGTTAGGTTTTGGGATATCCTCAATCTACCTCTGTTACTAAACAGTGACAGGATAATGCCACTACACAAAACTGCTGAAGCTGGATGATTGGCGTTAGAGTCTGACTTCCTAGACTACTGGTTTGCGAGTTTTAATACGAGATGCTTCTGAGAGGTAGCTGTTCAGCTACCAAAAGTGATAAAACGCCAACAGAAAAGAACAACAGGCTCAAAATATCTCTCAGGGTACTAACCTGCGGTCATATATCTGTATCTCTGCTCTGAGTCATGCTGGCCATGTGTTTAAACCCAGGGCTCCTACACCCCTGGTGAATGACCTAAACTGGAAGATAAATGCATGTTTTTTGAGGCAAAGGAGATGGTGACAGACTGGCTTCTAGCAGGGACCCTTAGTACATGAGAAAGGACTCAGCCTTTGCTCAAAGTATGATCTGTCTACAAAAGATGGATTGAGAAAAAAAGGCAAATTGTTAATATGGGGTGATTCACATGGTTTATGAGGAACAAAATGGATTAAGAGGCCTATTTAAAAAATGGAGTTTTATGCACCAGCTTGCAAGATTCAAAGACAGAGTATTCATAGGTATATTTCCCTTTAATGTGTTACAGAGGCATCATCCTCGTTTTGCTGTAGAGAAACACAGGTAGAATCTTCTCAAGTTTTGTGACTGCAGCCAAAAATATAATCCTTTCTTTCTAGATAGGATGCTTAAGAGGTGCTGAGCAGTTCCAAATCCTACTCCTATTAATGCAAGCTTAAAGTGCTTATCATCATCCAAGATGTTTTACAAAAGCAGTTTCCCACAATTCTGTAGACACAGTAATTGGCCATGATGGCATCCAAACTGTTTCATGTGCAGTTCCTCCTCAACTCTTCTAAGATTACGGTATAGGAAAAAGCCAAGCAATCTTGACTAGCAAACTACATATATTCCCTCTCTCTTTGTTTTTAAAGGATAAAGGAGTACTAAGGGAGAGTTCAAAGTACAGCGAAAAAAAATTGTTTGGGGCATGGAAAATTCACAAAATTTAAATAGACTGAGGAGGATGAGTACCATAAGAATGAGAATAAGATATGCTAAGAGGTGATAGAATTTATGAGTTTATTTCTCTGTCTCAGAAGAAATGAATAGAGAGAGTTTCAAAGGTAGAAAGCTAAAAATTGATCAAAGAAAACATTCTTTTATATGATGTGTGACTGAACTGTAAAACTCATCTTCACAGAAAGCCACTCAGGCTTAGAGTTTAGGGAGAGTTAAAAACTCAGAATTTGAACACTGATTAAGAGTGCTTGGAGTTCTGATTTTCACTATTTTTGAAGAAGAACCTGGTACACTCAATGATTATGTTTATCTTAAAATAGAAGGATTTTTGCCAAAGCCATTATTTGTAAGACTTGGAGATGTTATTAAATGGGTTTTATATTTTACAATGATTTAATTGTCACCTGATTCATGTCCATCAATTGGTTAGCAATCAGAGGCCAAATTCTTCAAGGCACTGAAATCAGTCCACTGCATCAAGGAGAAACTCTATTGCAGGTTTAAGAAATCACATTACAGTCAAATGTTGCTCTAGGAGCCAGCAGTGATGTTAAGTGGAGCTGCCAAATAATAAACGGGGAGTGTAAGCCTTCCCAGACCTCCTTCTACAACCCAGAAACAGCCTCTCCTGATACCCAGCTGATACCCATCTCTGGGTCTGCAGAAGATGCTGCTGCAATAGTTGCAGCTGTTTCTCCCTGTCTCCATGATTCTCACCACCCATGCAGCTTCCAAGGGTTTAATTAAGCTGGATGCTCCTCATTGTTTGTTTCTTGCAGAGCACGGCTGGCGGAGCGCTCGGTAGTGATACAGCAGATGAACATGCCAAAAGGCCTGGATCAGCCCCCACGTGCCTTCCCTGCACGACCAGGCCACGTCCAAGAAATCTTTTTATTTTCAAACGGTGGCTGTCACAGCCATGTGCAGAAAGCTGATTGACTGAGCACCATCGCTCAGAGCTTCGGCCCTGCATTTGTTGCATGCTCAAGGGCTGTGCGAAGCTCCTGCCTTGTGCAACATGGAGCAGCTTTTCCCTTTGAGAAAGAAGGATCAAAGCGCTGGGGACTGAGGGCTCGCCACCTTCTCTCCACCTCCCTGTAAAAGCCTGAACAGCCCAGGGTAATCCCTCACTGCTGGTGATGGAAAGAGAGAAAATAGAATCAGTCCTTGTAACTTTTGTGAGCAGGGTTGAAGCCTTTGTGGAACAAGGAGGACTGGTGCTTTGACCTGTCAGTAACATGACACAATTGAAATGTGATGGTAAGATATCTCTCAAAAAAAATGATGCAAAAATAAGACTCTAAGTCTCATCTGGGTGTTCACAGGCACTGTTCTATTTGTGGTGTCTTGAGTGAGGGGACACTGTGAAAATGTTGCAAGCAGCCAGCTACGCAGAAAAACAAAAGTGTTGTATAACTTGATAAATATAGTTCTGATGCTGTCTTCAAAATATTGAGGCTGGGTGAGAAATCCAAAGAAAAAATGTCTGCTGTTTTAAAACACAGCACTGGAAGGGGGTGGAGGAGAGCTGGCAAAAGGGATTTATGTTTCTCCTGCAGGAACAATGTCTTACTATAAATCCCTTGTATTGTGTGTAATCACATAGGTTACACCTACTAGTGGCCAAAGCATCCAGACTTCAGTTTTATCACTGCTCCTCGTAAGACATTGAAAGGACAAAGCTACGTAAAAAAGCCCCAGGCTGGCTGCCACCAGGCTGGTGCACTGACAGTAAAACCAATAGCATTTTCTGCTTCTCAGTATTGAGCTGACTTAAGGAAACAAAACAAAACCAAATATTGGTTATTGCCAAGTCATTCTGTCTTTTAAATATGCTCATTTAACTCTAAGCAGCAGGCCAATCACTGTTTCTTAGTTCTGCTCAATTGATGCGTTCCAAAGTGATCTGCTTACACTTTTCTGAAAAGTGATTTTAATAGATTGCCTACAAGAAACAAGACAAAATAATCTGAGATATCTTTATCATAATGTAGTGATGAATGAATGAAAATATAAACCCAAATGGATTGAAATGACCTATATTTAAATTGTATTTAGGAATTTTACTACATGTAAATTTTCCTTCAGACGCAATTGAAAAAATACAAAGGGAAGAGATAAAGACACATAAAAATTCAAACTAGAGCTGATAGGAAAATAAGGGGCTTGTAAGAAAACATACTCATAGTACAAAGTCTGCTCCTGTGTTCCATCAGAACATTGTTTTTTTTCATGAAAGTATAGTCACCATCTGAAATCCAGAGCCAGTCATTCAAAAGGAGAAAAGCCTAGGGCAACATTTGAATAGAAACTTCCACGGTGTGCAGTAAAAGCTTTGTCCAGAAGTGAAACCTTATCTGAGAAGATATAAAGTCTCTACAAGGGCTTTGGGAGTGACAGGGCTAGCATAATGATCAGGGCATGGCATGAGGGCATGTGATAAACAGGCTGAAGGAAAGCAGCCACCAGTTTCTCAACAGTGGAAATTCAAGAGAAGGCCTCCAGACCCAGCAGTATGGATCTCCACAGCTTGAAGTCTGTTTTGAGGCCTGGAAAATTCACATGTGCTTTGTTGTTTATGTACAAAGAGAAAACATAGCACATAATTAAGGAAGAAGTGTGAAGCAAAGGCAACATATGCAACTATTTCCAATTTTTGTGTCGTCATTTGGATTTTTCCAAATCTTGAGGTTTTTCAGAGTGATACACAAAGAATTCTTTTGCATCTTCTGCTTTCTGTTATCACACACTCTAGTGTTCCTTGTGGTGATGAAGGCTAAAATGGTCTTGCTTCTGAATAATTGCTAAATTGTTTGTGTGGTCATATACCTCCAATAGCTGAGTTTAAAGAAAGCCAAAATTCAGTATTTTGATCAAATTGCAAGTTTTGGAAACACTGGGAATGTGGTGTGTCAGGATGAACAGATAATATAATAACGGTGGAGAGCTGACCTGCTGGTTATGCATATTGAGTAGAACTGAACACAGGAGCAGGAAGGAATGAGTTTAAATATCAGGAGAGGGGACAAAAAGAAACATTAAAATGTGAACAATTTTTATTACACATTTGCTAGTAATCCAACCTACTTTTAATGAACAGATACAGAAAATTGCTGGAGATGTTCAATAAAATACAAATTATAATTTTTATGGCATTTAATAGCAGTCTTATAAAAGCATGTCATTGTTGGCATGTTTTTGAGTACAGTCTTCATAATATTCAGGACAACACTCTTATAAAGCACTTTCTCATAGCTAAGAGGTATAATAAAATCTGTATGAGTATTGCTTATGCATATGCAATTCTGAACTGTGATAAGTAGGATCAGATATCAAACTGAACTATGCTAATTTATATCCACTGAAGGTCTGATCTAGAAGCAATCATTCTCCCACCTTCAATGGATTCCCCATATTATTACATTAATTGCACTTCTTCAGCAGCCTAAGCACATAAGGCTCTGCCAATGCACTTACGAAAATGCAACTCCTATTCCAGAGGTTATGGCAACTACGCACAGAGTTCTTTGCTGTTTAGACTTTTCATAGTCCTACATTTATTCGATTCTTGCATATGTTTGATCTCTTTTTCTCTAAGATTCCAGCTTGTAGAAAATGCTGAGTTCTGGTCTTGACTCTCCATCCCATGTAGGCTCTTTCTCCTCTCAGTGTCTAGCAGAATAACCTGGCCTGATCATCTCACCTTCTCAAAAAAACAGCCAACACTTAGCAAATACTATGCTGCTTTGCCTTTCGTCTGTCAATGTTTTGCTTGCTGTTACCTGTTTTCCACCAAAGCCTTTAACAAAGTTGTAAAGACTTTGTCTCTCTATCTACCTCCATAGCTGGACCTGTCCTGTCATTTTGGGTCTGATTTCTTCTTGGGATTTCATCATTACAGCTGTCCCCAAGCCTCCTCCTCAGGAAGTCACTGCTCTCTGACATATCTCTCTCCTTGCCTCCTTCCTTTGCTCCATGTGCCTTTCTCCATGAACAGCCACCTGCAACTCCCTCTCCTCATCCTCATCCTCATCAGCGTGTGGGCAGGCTCTTGCCCCTGTTTCACAAGAGTCTCAAGATCCTGTTTGCCAGCACCTCATCCATCATTGGCAGATCCAGGCACAGGTAAGGATATCATCTGTACTCTGCTTCCAACAGGAACTCCAGTTCTTACATCAACCCCATGATTTCATCTGTAGGGTGATTCTTATGGGTTGTATTATGCCTTAATTAAGCATCAAAGTATTTCCGTGAGTCATGTGAGAGACAGATACTATTTTATTTCACAGATGATGGCTCAGTCAGCTGAATCCAGCACCATTTGGATTATGAATGGCACAATCATGAATACACTGTGGTGTATCCTCTAACACTCATCTTTTTCCAAAACAAACATTACTTGATTTCTGATCCGATGCTTCATGTAATGACATGCCAACTGTATAATGAGCATGTTTGGTGTTTTTAAATCCTGGGTTTTTTCCCGACCAAAATTTCTACTGTGACTATGAAGATGCAGAGTGTCTCTTAGAAAGACTGAATTTTTGTTTTCCTTTATTTTGCCAACCACTAAGCAATTTTAAGCTTTTCTGCAAAAAGAAAATTTACAGTGCCCATAGAACCCAAACGAGCGTGCTGCTGACTGAGTGAGCACTTGATCAATGCACCACAGCAAAGCTAAAGAGAAAGGCTAAAGAAAGAAGTATAACGTATTAAACGTAGGCAGTAACATTGCCATGCTTACTTTGTGAGGCACTATTTTATGTAACAGATCCTTATTCCACTCTAGATGGATAACAACTGTGAATTATAATTTTATTTTCCACTTAGTGGAGCCTATTGACTTGGGCTAGTTCTTGCCAGGGAACTGGTCTCATAATAAAAGCAGTAAATTCTGATTTTGTGCTTGTTTGATAATTAATAGTGCAGTGTCAGCAGCAGTGCAAAATGCAGGTATGATTTTTTTTTTCCTCTACAAGTTATAAAAGATGGGTTACAAATCAATGACTTTATGCTGAGTGTCTACGGCACATCTAATTTATTAAAATGAGTTTAGCAGACTTGGTGGAGATTCCGTTATATTTTGAAGGTATGTGTAGAAGGCCCTCCCATTAACCCAGCATCCTCGTCCAAAGCATAACTATACAGAGACAGTTACACCAGTGGCAACATTTTTCTCCCCCAGTGGAGACACCATTTATAGCAACACTGCTTTTCCCTTATTGCTAAAACAGACAAAAAATAGAAGCATGTGGGTGTCAGTATACAGGCTAGTTATAAATATTATATATAGATAATTATATATCTTTATCATAGATGGAAGAAAGCAGCACAGAAATGAAAGTGCCATGTAAATTTGCCACTATCCAATTATTTTTCTTATCACCATCTCCTAGTATTTGCAAGGTCTAAAATAAAAACAATAGCCTTAGCTAAGCTAGAGACATAGCTCTAACAGATGGCTGTATGAGACAAGCTTTTAGCATAGACCAGACCTGATCACCTCATATCCCTTAACAACGTGGGAGACCCTCATGACAACCCACTGAGATGAGCACGTGAAATCCCTCACGTGCAAGCACAAAGCAGTGAGTGAAATCTCAACCCAGTCAAGTATGCATGTGCCTCTGAGTACGCCAGACTACCTCCTTTTGAAGTGACTTACAGCTATAAATGCTCAGGATTAGGCCCAAGTAATTTACTGAGAAGTCAGAAGGTGCTCACATGCTCTACCATGGGCACTTAAGCTTTCTTCTGGACCAAATAACTCTCTCAAGGACATCTATAGCACAGTCTGGACATGAATCCAAATGCAAATGTGTGACTTTCCCTCTAAGGTCAACTTCCAGCACAGATCCTGTAAACACGACCTATAAAAATGAGCTCTGTCAGCAAGAAGTCATGCTGGCTCAACTGTTCCACAGTCTCTCTGGCTTTCTGTACACCCAGTTACAGAATATTTGTGCCACTGCAACACATATATAGTGCCTTTGCCATGGAGTAATTTTTCCCCGATTATTCAGAAAACAGTAATTGACAAATGAGAATCACGTGACCATCACTACGAGTAACTACCTTCAATGAAAATTCTGTGACAAATGGGCATCTGTTAAAGTGGTAAATGCATCTTTCCCCTGTGTAGACCTTCCCACCCGTTACTCCAGGGATGATCATGCCACTTACGTGCTGCTAACAAACTGAAAAAAAGGTGCTTCACTTCCAAGGTGACTGATCTTTGTCAAAAAATGAAGGTATTATTTATCAAATGAGAGAATCAGTTATCCTAGTGAAAATGAGAGCAATGCAATCACTAAGGCTTGTCACCCACACATGCTGGCTCCAATATCCCTTAAGCTAAGACACAGTAATGCAAGGACAGGATGATGCATACTCCCACTGAAAGAAGCACACAGAGGTGTTTAGACTGCAGCATTTCTAATCCGTTGCCCTTCTCCCATGACTTTCATCTCCTGTCCCTTCTTGCTCAGCCCCAACACTCCAGGCTTGCTGCTCCTTCTCCTCAGAAGTAGCAGCGGTATCAAGAGCAACCAGAAGGCTTTAGGTGTATTCTTCTCTTGACTCTGCCCACAGTATAAATCCACGTCTGAAAATTATTGTGCTTATAATCTCACCTCCCAGACTAACCAGGCAACCTGGCTACTGCACCTCACTGAAGCTTACCAATTTTCAAGGGCATAAAACCCCCTCGTGTGGTTCTTTAAAATCTGCTGGTATATATAAGAAAAAGTCTGGGAAAGAAGTAGGTTAACACAAGTCACAGTATTACAAGGAGTTTTCTTTCCTATATACCACTAGCAATCAGGGTAGAGAGGAGGAGGAGACAGAAGAGGCGGAGGGAGGGAGGTTAGATTGGTGGCTTTCTTATTAATTTTCACCTTTTAAAAAAGAGAAAGATCACAAAACAAAAGAAGAAAATACTTAGAAAGCAAGGTTTCCATAGGAAAAAAATATTTTATTTTTTTAAGAACAAATTCAGTTTGAAACAGACGTGGAATGTGATTTTCACCATTTTCATCTTCTGGGAACTAATTGCAATGTGGAACTAAAGCGGATTTCAAACTTATGACCAGCTAGTCTTAAAAGAGAACAAAACAAACAAACAAACAAAATAAAAAAAGAAAGAAGAAATTATTTATAACTCAAGCATAATACTGTGTTACTTACAAACTGGACAAAGAAATTCTTAAATAAATATTCATGGTACACAATTTCAGCACAAATATGCGGCAATTTGGCAACCTTTTATACCATTTTTTTCCTCAATACAGTGCAAAGGGGAATGACACTGCCTTTAAACAAGCTGTAGCTAAATACATTGCAAAATTCAAATTTTATACAAAACATCTTGCTCAGACTTTATAAAAAACCAACATTGCTCTATATACACAATCTGGTTAAGAAAAGCCATTTTTGTCTTGTTTTCATGTGTTTTTTATTAGTTAAAAAGGTGAATAAGGCTACTGTAACACCCCAAATCCATATACAGTAAATCTGAATCTATTTACAGCATCTTCACTTAGACATGATGGTGCAAATTCCAAGTCGGGTGACTAGGGACGATCATACAAGCAAGGCATTTACAGTAACTTTTCAAAGCTGGACCAACGTCAAATAAAGGAACAGTTGGTAGATTGTCATAATTCTGCACCAGACACAAAACAGACGCACAGTACATTATTTTTCTTTTTTTCAATTGGTTGCAGGTTGCTCTTGAGCAATTAATCTGATTTTTTTTTTCACAGTTTGGTACATAACCAGGATGTAGCCAACTGATGAAACATAGATTTGATTTAATAAAAATCAGTATTGGTAAACCCATCTTTTCCCTTCCTCCCCCTCCCCCAAAACAAAATCTTAATGACTTACAAGAGAACCTTGTATGGATGGATTCACAGAAAGGAAGGGTTGTTGAAAAGAATTACATATCTACTGTAGTTAGTCACCATGGTAACCTTCCACAGAACCATGGGTTGGGATTTTTGTTTTGTTTTGTTTTGTTTCTCTCTTTTGGACCAGCATCCCAACATTATTTTCAGGTTCAGGAACCAGAGAGAGTGATGATTTCTACATGAGATTCTTTTTGGTTTTGTTTTTGACTTTTATTTTTTTTTTCCTTGCAGGTGCTCACCAGAGGCCTGAGAACCCCAAAACACTGTTGCTATATTTTCTTTCCAAATCAGAAAGCAAAGTGTTACCATAGTAACGTGACTATGTTAGAAACGTCTATTTGCATAGCACATATAAAAGTAGAGGTGTTTTTTTTTTTTCTTTCCTCCCCAGGGTGGGAGGTTTAGGGGAATAGCCATGCTAAAGAGAAAACTTTAACCTGAACATCCCCCTCCCCGCCAAATCTCAATTGAAATCTACAGAACACATCAGCCTGTAAGGCAAGGGAAAACACAACACAGAAAAGAAATGCCAGCACACCTTGTCATTGTTAAATACGTGATGTAGTAACGTGGACTTCCTGATATTTTTTGGGCCTTGTGTTTCCTAGTTTTCTCTCATGAGATGCTTTGGATTTTTTATTTAAGATGTTCCCATTGTTATTTTTAGATGGCTGATGCTTCTCCCAGAAGCAGTTTCTTTTTTTGTAAAAAAAGTGTGTGTCTATATGTACATGCATATAGATGCGTATATAAACATATATATGTGTGCATATACATACACACACACACACATATATATATGTAAAATGATGACAACTTAAGACTATTTAATTGCCGCAAATGAATTTCACATCTTCTGGTGTAGATTCTGTGCAATCTCAAAATATATATTAGTAAAAAAAGCAAAACAAAACAAAACAAAACAGTAAGAAAGAACAAACAAAAGAAAAACTCTCACTTGATATCCCTTGTGTTCTATACACCTATTATAAATAAGACATATCTTCCTTCTCCATCTCAGTGTCATAATTTACTTTATTCTTACGGACTGCAAGAGGTTTGCCATATGTGCTTTAAACTTTGCAACGGAGCACCAATGAACGGCTGTGTCAGTCACAGTACCCACACGCACTGTGCAGGGACAGCACTATAATAAACCAAAGTGTCAAAAAAGCTCAGTCGGAAAGAAATTCTGTCTTACTTTTAGAGATGAAAAACATTGTTTGGGTTTTTTTCCACAGCTTTAACAGTGATAGAATTACAGCTCATTTGACCCATTGGCTTATTATCATCTTGCTCAGATTCGGCACTCTGCTATTTTTTTAAATGCTTTCCCTGCGTTCAGTATAGTGTGATAGTATAGCAGCTGAGTCTACTTAAAAGTCATCCAAAGCAGACTACTTTTTCTCTACAGCTTCAAAGCTGTATATTTTATTGCCAGTACCAAAACAGCCCTGCCCTAATATATCCTCAGCGGCCTGCTATTGTCTTGTCCTCTCCAAGCTTGTTCACTTACTAACAATACCCCTTTGTTCTACTGTATTGAAGGTACTATTTTTTTTCTGCACACTGGTACTTGATAATCATTAACTCCTTCAAATGCAGCCCTAAATCCACTGCGTGTGTTATTGTGTCTCCTACTTGCCTCTTAAAACTTAGCATACCAAAGTGCTGTGCTACCTAAATTATTATTTTTTTTCTTTTTTTAATTCCCAGCTTCTATTGTTGAGGCAGCAGTACAACTGCAACTGCAGTCAGCCCTTCCCTCCACCACCCAGTCCTGCTCTTGACTTTGTTGACAGCCTAACTTTTTGGCTGGAAGGCTCCTTACTATCAAACACAATTTCTATAAATGCATTACCCATTCGAGTGAGACTGCTGTAGCAGATGGATGGATCACGGATCTCCAAACATTAATGTTCCATTAGTGATTCAGGAGGTGGAGTGAAAGGAAAATCTTATGTGAAGGATGGCAGAGCCCCGAATAACAGAAACAAATGGAACAGTGACGGACTGAAAGCAAGAGAACTTTAAGAAGTCTTACTCAGACACAAAGGTCTGTGTGACAAATCCAGTACACACTGAGAGAGACACACAAAAGTCAGAAGACTGCATTTCAAGCTCGATATATCCTAGAGCACCTTCCCAGGATGCCTAGAGCTATTAATATCCACAGATCACTCCATCTTCCCTTGGCTTTTGTACATGTCTGAACGCCTGCAGCACATGGCTTTGAGGATGATGAATGTAACAAGAGTACAGCAATAAGAATGGGCATCTTCTACACAAAAGTCCTCCAGCTTTTAGTGAATACTTATTCACTGAGATAGGAATTCTACAGACTAGGTAAGCCGTCCAGCTCACGTTGGCTCCTGGAGAAAGAGCTGTCGCCTTCTCCCCGCTGTGCTTGAGTCAATGCTAGCGCACAAGGCGTCATCACAAACCCCAACAGAAAGCATTTGACCAGTGAGTTTCCTCTATGACTCAACTGTACCACAGAGTTGGCTGTGTGTTCCTCAGACCTTGTAATAAATGTTTGCTGGACTCTGAGGAGGCATCTCTTGAACTATGTACACCGGATGTCCATAGTCGCCGCTGACCTTTTCATAGTGGGGGCAAAATACACTGTCTGCAGTCCTTAGAGGAATGATAATGTCACTGGGCTCAGAACCATTGTTGTTGCCACTGCGTTTTGGGGTGGCTAATGTACTAAGTGAGAGAGTTGTCGTGTGTTGCGGGGAATGCTTCCTGTGTCTTCTCCGGTACTTCAACAAAAGAACCACCAAAGTGATGATGATGACGATGAAAATGATGCACCCTGATGCAATCCCTGCAAATAAGGCCACCTCTGAACCCAGTATGCTGGAATGCCCAGCCTTACTGCCATCTGCGCTAGATCCTGGAAAGAACGGAAATACAACAGACAAAAGTTATTGCCATCCTGCAACCCATTTACGCTGCTTAAAAATGTGTAGAGTAAGCAAGATGGGAAGAATTAACTGACAGTTAAACTTTGACAAACCAATTACCCTGTTAGCTAGTTAAATGCAAACAGCCGAAGTCAGCAATCAATATTAAACAAGACTTTGTGTCTGTTGGTCTCACTTTTGTGCTGCTCCCAAGCCACCCTGTTTCATACATCATCATCCATCAGCAGCGAGGAGTGGCACTGACAAGGCAGCCTTTGATGCACAACACATCTTTTAACAGATGCTGGCCAGCCCCGGGGAGCAGAGAGGAGTGGGATTAGGACCACAAGGAGAAAATGACACAGGAAAACAATAACTCTAAGGACAACCGGTACTGTTCAGTGTCACACTGTTTTTCTGTTGGTTTATCTTTTGCATACTGATTTAAGTCAAACTGTCCCTAGTGCCTCTTTAGGTGGACTCGCTTGCATGTGAAACAAAGGAACCTGAGGCAGTGCAGGAGAGGCAGGCAAAAATGGCTTCGGCATACAATTGTTTGCATTAACTTGCACTTACTTAAAAGAAAACAACGCCATGCATGTGGTAGTCAAGAAAAGCTCACGTGCTGAACAGTCTGTTGAATACTCGGTGCCGTCACACTGTCATTTATTTACCGCAAAAAATTAAATGAACGCTCACTTGACACTTTCTCACTTGAAAATTTGAACCAACTTCCCTCTCCTGATGCTTGCTCACAGGTGGAAGAATGTTCCAGGTGCTACATCCACCTAACTGGGATTTTTTCCTACTGGAATCTCCTTAGGAAATGGCTGAAGCCTGCCCAGTCATTGCCATAACAAAGATTCATTAGCCCGGTAACTAATGACTGACCTAGCAAGGAAAACTTGCTGCCATTTTCAGGAACCCCAGAATCAACTGTCAGCAAGTTTTGATTTGCAGCATTCCCAATTCACCAATCTTTCTTCTGGAGACCTTGGGTCCTTAAGAGTTAGGTATTCTCTTGTTCACCCAGTATTTTAAATGCATCCTGAAGATATCTGTCTGGGAACCATATACTCATCTTGTTTAGGTAACTATTTTTTTATAAAAATCAATCTTTTAAATGTAGGGAAAGAACAGCTACTCATACATAGACTTTACATGGTCAGTTAAAAGATCAGGACATTAATTATAGATGTCATGAAATAAACTTTATAAATGGTTCTCGAGAACCACTTGATAATGTATTCTACGGGAAGACAAAGACAGAAAGACTGGTTCATCTGCCAGAGTACTAAATATAAGGGAGCATTTACCATCGTAAAGCTGCTTAGTGAATTGTCCTATCCAAAAACTTTCCTGTAAATGAGTGATATTCTCTCAAGACATAATTAACTTCTACTGCAGAGTGGAAGAAGGGTGACAGCAACTGTTGCCAAAACTTGTAGCTCCCAGACACTATCCACTGGAACATCAGAACTAGATTTTGATTCATATCAGTACAAAAGATTTGTTTTCCCATCACTTTAATGATAAGATAAAATGCGTTTGGCAACAAAGGAGAAGAATCCATCAGAGTCTGATCCCAGGCAGGAGCCCCACCACACCTACCTGAGTGGTCCTTCACAAAGGGGCTGGTGGTGGAACTCTTTCCATTGGTGCCAGCCTCCTGCTCAGGGCGCTTGGTGGGATCCGTGTGCCGGGGCAGCCCCGCTGAATTGGGATCTAGGGGAGAGAAAAGACGACTCATGTAGCTTCAGTGCTTTGTGGTACAGAGCCTTATAAGCCAGCTCTAGATATCTCATGAGACACAAAGGGTTTTGAACAGAAGAACCTTTATGCAAAGGACCGGGAGATACAAGAACATAATTTTCCTTTTAAAGCAAAATGGTTATATTAGTTATTTCAGAGGTTTAAATTGTGAGGCCATCTGCAGAAACTATAGGGACTCCTGTAATTGGCAAGAAAAGCTTTGCAGATGACATTTCAGTTTAACTGAGGAAGTTGATTGACTACTGAACCAACTTCTATTTAGAAGAATAATTCTTTCTTCCCGCACAATAGGTTATCTATATGTGAAAACAGACAATGAACAAAAACCTCTCTGTAATCAGAATTCATAACAAGCAAACTATAGAAATATTAGTTTCCCTCCTTTCATGTATTTTAAATAATTTTGAGCAGCAGAGCTGTGGCTTTTGTTTATAAAATAAAAATAAAAATGACTGAAACACACTACTCCCAGGTGACCTTTTCCTTCAAGGGATATCTCCAATGAACAGATCTTATTACACTAACCCTCCTTCTGTAGAAATCTGTCAGTGGCCGAGGAAGAGAAAATAGGCTTTGCTTTCAGACTATGAGGGAGGAATGACCACACTGGGCTCGGCTGGCTCTCTGCTCTACACTGCAAAAAGAAGCCTCGAAACTAAAAGGACATTGAAACTGATCAAAGTGATTTCATGAAACAGCAGATGGTCTTTACCTTGTCCAACTTTCATGAGGATCTTCATGGTTTTTGTCTGGCACACCCCTCCCTCCTGGTTATCCAGGCCCTCCAAAGACCCATTTGATGTTGCTGATTAAAAATAAAAGAAAAAAAATAAAAGAAATAAAAATAAATAAATAAAAATCAGGAAATCAACAGGCAAAGTGATGTGAACATGAGTGTCTGAAAGCAGAAATCTTTCAATCTATCAGGACCTGTTCTTGTTGCTCTGGCTGACCTATGGAAAGCTGTGAAATGTTGAAAGCCAAAGGAATGAATACACTGGTAAGCCATACAATATATACAAATGGAGGAATGTGTTATCGAGGTTTCAGATTTACCCAGCAACCTTTTTTTTTCTATGCACAATTGACTGACTGGGATGAGAACACAGCACCTTGCCAAAAGGTGATGGGAGTCAGCTGAAAAGGAAGCCCTGGTAGGCTCAGAGGAGTAAAGCACTGAAAATTCACCCTCTTTCCCCTCCCCCTCCCCACAACAATATCTTTATAATCACTATGTTACACCTGCTTCCTCTATTACAAATCTCCTGCTGGAAGAAGTGATCCCATACAAAAGACCCAGGTGAAAGCTGAGATTCTGCACTGATTGGAAAACCATTTAATATTTTTAAGTACAATCTCACTTTTCTCAGCATTGAGGTGCCTCTGTGGGGGCGGGTGGTGCAGGAGAAGGGGAGAGAACATGCTCTGTTCTCACAGAAACCTTTTAGCTCATACAAACAAACGAGTGCTTTCCCCTGCATTTATGTTGTTCTCGCTGTTATCTGAGCACTGGCTGGCTGGAACCGTGCAACCCTGCTGGAAGCTGACACTGCAACACGATTTATCCATGAAGCACAACTCCCCCAGACGATCCAAAATGTTGAGTCACAGTTTAGGGGTGCGCCACTGCTGCCGCCAGAGCCAGCTGCTGCTTGCAAACCCTCAACAGCTGCTGGAAAACTATTTGACAGCTCCTCAGGCCTGGGCTTCCTCCGGCCTGGGCATGGCTGCTGCCACTTCATGCCGCACCAGGCACAGTCTGCGTCACCGTGTGTGCTGGTGCCCTGGCTCCGGTGGCAAAGCAAGAACGTGTGCCGATGGGGTACTTGGGCTTCCCTATTTAGGGAACGCACCAGGAGTTTTTTTTCCCACCCCATTTGTCCTGGAGGTGTAAATTTCACCGTCACTGCTTGCAGCTGTTTATCCAAGGCCCAAAACACAGATGCGGGCGGGTGCATGCACCCACACTTGCATCAGGCCACCAGCTGCAGAAAACAAACAGAAAATGGGAGATAACAGTGCTCGCTGTTGCTTATCGTGGCTATGGTGAACAGCTTAAGCAGCACTTTCCTGACTGCCCCTCTCCTTTCAGCTCAGGATCTAATTCAACCAGGGCTTCACACTGTTCGGACCTTTGTTTTTAATTCCTGCTCCTTCTCTTTTGCCTTCCTTGGGGATTTTCTTTCAAATGCAGCCTATGTATATTTCCTTTTTCCTTCACAATGTCTTCCTAGCCCCACGGCAGTATTTTTCTTGCTCTAATCTTCTCTCTAGCCGTAAAGATATAAACCCCATACTGCTGAACCCTGCTTCCTAGCCTTTGATCTGCTTCTTGTTTTTGTTCCACTTCTGCCTCTTTTGTGACTAACTTGAATTACTGCCACCATACAAACTTCCCAAATTGTGCTTTCTTTTCCTAAAATTCCTCTTTTCTCATACATGGTCCCTCCCAGTTCCTCCTCTTGTTCCCTCCCCGCTGTAAAAACATGACAATGGTTATATGTACAACTACTTTTTTTTCCTACTTGCAAAAAAGACCTTTTTTGAAAATATAGAGGAGAGAATGAGCAGTGTAAGATAAAAGCTGATCTGAAATGTGCCACTGCATTGCGAGGCTCAGAAAATAATGGAGACATATAGTTTTGTTTTCTTTTGTTTTTTTCCAGGGGGGAAAAAAAAATCAATACTAAGAACCACTTCTAGACATAAATCTAATGTGTCTTTGCTGAACGTGTTTTTTATGACCTATTTGCCAAGGTACCAGCACAAGGACAAGGGGAAAAATAAGCAGTAAATAGAAATACCAAAGCTGAGCATGAACGGAAAGTACAACTAATAAACACTGACTTTGTATTGAGGTTTTCATTAAGATTGTTTTTTAATCGAGGCGATGTGGGCTTATAGCTCCTTAAAAGTGTTCTACTTGATTTTAATTGAATAGAGTGCTGCTGCTTCTGAAACATCAGTGCCTTTTTATTCTTTCAAGGCCTATCAATTTAACCCACAGAGCAGATTTCAGTAAGATGCAGGGGATGCAGTCTGACCTCCGTACAGAGTAAGAGAGTAAGATGGCAAAAAGAATGCAAAATTACAGTCTCCAAACGGGAAGGCTCAGACATACAATGAGTCTGGTTGTGTGCCTACGCAAGCGCAATCTGCCTTGCTTGCTTGCTAAAAGAATGCTTTCATAGCTTTGATGTCAGATGAATGAATTTGCAGGAGTATTCACTTTTTCCACAGTTCTTCAAGGGGTTTTCAGAAAGCCTATGTTATAGCTCAGGGTACAGACTGCTACATCCAGAGGAACAGTGAATTTTCAAAGAGGAGCATTTCAGTGACAAAGAAAAGTTTCCATCTCAGCTTCTCCCTGTAATTAAACTGACAATTACCCAAGGCCACTGGAGGAAATTATTTTTCAAAATTCATTAAGACTATCGAAATATAACCTCACATATCCCTCGTGTACCAAGAGGAAAGTGGATAGTTTTAAACACATCATTTCAAGCCTTTAAAAGCTGCATGGAGAAAAAGAAGTAACCTGGGACATCACAGAAAACAGTTTCATACTGCTAATGGCCCTTGACAGCTCAGTGTGCAGAAGTCAAACATGGGAGTGAGTACAAAATATTCCTCAAACACTTGCTGCTATCTTTCTATATTGATCTCCAAATGAAAATTATACCTGCTATCATATAAGCTCCTCCACTGCACTCACACTTCTGGAAAGTGACCCTGAACCTGGAGCTCTTCTCACACTGAAAGGATATTTCACAAAAAGATGACTGTGAGTTTTGTGTATAAACGTAGAAGCACAACGTAAGTTTCTTGTGTCTAAAATGGAAACGCAACTCTCTGGTGCTTTTGTATGACCAAATTTTGGACCTTCCATCCATTTATTTTTATATACATGCATAAAAAGCATAATAGGTTTGGGGGTTTTTTTTGTATTTAGGTCTCCATATGGATACATTTCAGATGCAATTGCTCACACATGAACTACCATACATGGCCCTATGCTAAGAGGACTAGATACTACTTAAATATTACCATTAATAAGCATAATTAATGATTAATATAAAGTTTCTCATTAGTATTACATTTTCTCAGGATTCTACACTTTGTATTAATACAGCAACACACAGGAAACTAAAAGGAAGTACAATGTTGCTAAACAGATAGCAAAATATTTTTAAATCTTTTGATGGATCTGTACCTCTGATTTTCTGAGACGTGTCCTGTTCCACTGGTATCAATTCCAAAACTAATAATTACAGTCAAAAGCACACTAAATTACTCAGTCAACAGTTTATCCACACCTACAAATAAACACATATGATTGCCCTAAAATCTCTATTAAGACTTTCTGACAGAATCATAATAGTTTATAGGCAATGCTTTGTCAGTCAAAAATTATGTTCAATCTTCGTATACAGACAGCATGTGTCTGCATTCCTTGAATACAACAGCAGTTGCCACTTTATAAAGAACATAAGTTTGGGTTTTCAACTTACAGGAAAAAAATAACTTGTTATGAAATCATGGTTAAGTGTCTGCTGATACATACTTACTTTGGAGAAGCCAGCACACATTTTCAGTTTCATAAAACACTGCCTAACATATCCTCTCCTTTACACAAGAGGAAATGAAATTATTCAGACCAAAGGATTTTATAAGAATTTCATTCCAACTCCATCTTGCTTTCCTAGAAACAGATAAACTATTTAAAAAAAACCCAACACACCTCATTGTAAATCAATGTATGATCTTTTAAATTTCTTTGCTTTTAAAACATCGCAAGTTTCGCTCATTATATGAAATGCTTTAGTCAGAAATGCAGAAGCAGGGAATCAGTGAGCTGAACAGAGTCAGCTGACAAGAATAGTTCCTGGCTATGATTCTTATACAGTCCCTGTGGAGAGGAAGTAATATTACATTTTAATATGTCTTCATTTGATTGTTATTACTCTGTCTCCCAGGAGGCTAAGCCACTGCATGGATCTTGGCTGTTTTCAACCTATCAGGTTGGTAACAGTGCTCTAATCAGATGGAGAATTAATCTGCTGGATTTGTGCCTGTATATAGCTTTTCATTCACAAAGAGATTAGAAATGAAGGTACAGTCACAAAACAATTCAACTTCTTTCACTCCTAAAAACATACATTACAAAATGAAAAAATGCCATCACAATTAGATGGCACAATTTAGAAGAAACCACCAGCAGACAAAAATCTCAGCCTCTTAATTCTGCCACAACTATTACCCACACTTTTATGTTTTAGGATTATGAAAAAAAATACCTACTTGCAAATTAAATGCTATATCCTTTTAACCAACACAGTTTTATAACACATTTATTTCTAGAACTTGAATATGAAATGGACTATATTGCTGAAGGGAGAAATTATGACCATTGTACTTAAATTTTCCTATGAAAACTAAATGGACCAGAAACCACAGACTATAGGAATGAGTGACTGATGTCAACTGATGAGTGAGGGCAAAATTGATTTCATCCACCCTAGTGTGCTGGACTAAACAAGCCATTTGGCAATGTATCAAAGACACAACATTGACAAGGCCACCAAGAATTAATTGCTGCTGGTGTGGATCTGTTAACAGAAAAATGAAAATTAATCGTTCCTTTGGGGTAGATCGGGACTATCCAATAGGAATGATTTTCACCATTTTTTCCCCTTAAAGATTGCTTGAATTCAGCATTGGAAAATAGGATTCTGAAAATGAAATAAAAATGAATTCTGAAAATTAAATCAGAGCAAAATTAAATCAAATAACCCTACCTGTCTCCATTTTCCCCTAGCTGTGCTTAGAAATAGAATGGAAAAGTCTAAACAGCAACAAAAATCCATGAAATATTTAGATCCAACAGTAGTAAGAAGTTATTCTTAAAGCAAAGCTGCACTTGATCTCATATTCACTCATAGGATTACTAAGCATATGTAAAGCTTTTGAGGGTTTTTTATTTTATTAACTAATAGAACACTATTTTGGCCAGGCATCATATGTTTGTGCTCTGACTGCTTTCATCTGCTTTTGGTCCTTTTAATGTCTTTCTTAGAAAAGCATCAAATAAATAATTCTTCTTTCCCATAAATTATCTAAATGTATGGGATGGGTTTAAGAACACCAGAAATCACACATTGTGAAACCACAAATCACAGATCACAACGTGGTGGTTGTTTCTAGACCAGCCAGGGATGAAGAACAAGGCAGCTGAGGTAATAGAAAGTGTTTTAATTAAATGATTCCCCACCTCCTCTCCCCAAAACACTTAATAGCAATGCCAGATCTGCATGGGGATCTGAAATAACCAAAAGCCACTCACCAAAGAACAAGAAGCCTGGCAAACACTACCACTGAATGCGCTGAAGAAAGTTTTGAGACAAGATATATATACTAATTTCAATTACAAGTGACTAACAACCCTTGCTTGAAGTGACAAAAAATGAGACTGCCACAGAAACCTTCACTTTCAGAAGAAATTAAGTTCTATTGCAAAATTTAACTATCAGTGGCCCCAAACCTGGACTGGGAGTGCTTAAACTTAAATACATCTTGAATAGTTGAATGAAGTGCTGTTAATATGCTGTCTGTGTTTCTATCTACAGACAAAATCATATCTTAACTTTTCTACTTATCTTGTAGATACAAAGAAAGGATCTTTAATAAAAAAAGATAAAAATCTGCAGAATTTGCTGAGTTAATACAATTTAGGGCACTGAGACAGTTATGAAAAAATGTATAAAAATGGTTTTCCAGTATTTATGTGTCTTTCTAATATGTCTGAGTTTTCATTTGTTCTACTTGCAAAGACAAGATGGCAGCAGAATTTTGAGGAGTTTATCAACCTAAAGGCCATTAAGAAACTCTCATTCTCTCAGTCTTGTTCCACATATTTCTTCAAATTAAGATTTTTTTTTCCTCTTAAACTAAAGCTTGAGTGTTTATAAATAGTCTTGAAGCCAGTCTGTTTTCCTTCAATCCACATGAGGCAAAACTTGTATGTGAAGGACAAGAATTTTCACTTCTTCTTTTCCACTTCACATCCTTATTATTTTTTTAAATTAAGTCTTATGTTGTATGTCTCAAAATTTCTATCTAAACAGAATCCACAAATTTTATTCTGCACAGCAAGTAAGCAGCAATGCCCTCCTCAGTCAAGCTAAAAGTAGAACTAAATGAAATAAAATAAAAAACAGGCCTCTTCTTGTCTGTTTTGCAGTGATACTTTGTGATTCACTTTTCTAAAGGTTGCTCTAAAATGTATCTTGTCCAAATGTGAATGGCATTATTTGTGGTACTCAGATAGGACTCATGATATAGGGCTCTTCACGTAATTCCCCATAAAAATCTCATGTTGTCCAACCGAGAAGGACCATTCAAGTATTAAGAACAAAACAGAGAGTCTTTGTAAAGTTTCCTACATTCAGAATTATTCTATTAATTCCAGGGAGGCATGGCATCCTACAAGAATACAGGTAGTAAAAAAAAGCCATTTACGTCAACAATGTCTTTCCGTAAAGGTAAAAAGAGACAGTGAGCAAGACAGAGTTGGAAAATAATAAAAAAAGTTGTAAGCTCCAAGTGGTTTCTGCTGCCTATTATTTCAAAAACAGCACCACTTCATCTCTGGATTTAGGAATCTCTCAGATGAAATGTACTAAACAGGAAACTATCTGCTGAATTATTATCCATTAGAGAAGGTCACAACACCAACCCACACACAACAAAATCCTACTTGCTTCACTACTGTCAAGTATCCGTTTTCAAAGTTTTCTTGGAATGATTTAGAGATTATGAAAAAAAAAATAAAAGCATCTCAACACTGTATCACTATGAATGACAATTTAAGTCTTTCATTACAGTTAAACATTTCTAAAAGTATTTCAGTTCTATATTTCACATACTCTGAGAAATGTTGTCAGATAATGATCTACTGCACACATGGTTGCTTCTAGTTTACATAAACAAATTATATATTTGTGAGCACTGAAGTAACTGTGGCAGATGTGAGACCACTAATTATGATGTATTCAACATAGATCAGAAAGTATGCATCTAAAACAGATTACTAGCTAGTTAACTCACCAAACACAAACAGGTATTTTATGTAAGTTCATTTCTTCTCCCAGCACACTACTGGCAAGCGTCTCTCATGGATGGGGGGGAAGTACCTCCCCACTACCACAGCAAAATCTGCCTAACAGTTCAGCTGAACAGAACTAATAGAATTAGTTAGCATTCAAATTACAGCAATTGTTGCCAATAACAAGCAGGCTTGCTGGAAACAACATAGAAGCTTTAACATTAAATGAGGACTCATTTTCTGTATTGTACAAACTCAACACTAGTCTTCAAAGATGTTCATCTGCCTTGAAAACTTCTGGTTTCTATCTGTAGCACTTGGATAAGAAAGGGTTATAGTGAAAGTTTGTATTAAATAAATAACAAATCTCTTGCTCATTCCACTGTCACTAATTGCATGCAATGATATTAATGACCCAGTAATTGCTATAAGAGTAGCACTGAAGTGGAAAACATCATTTTGAGGCAGAGTTCATCTCTAGGTGGTAGGACTTCACCAGCGACTGAGTTAATGCCTAGTGACAGTTTAGAATATAATGCTATAGATGAGAAAATATGCCAGTCTCATGGTTATAACAGTTTAGATGGACATGATGTTATTTGCTTTGACCACACAGAGTCCAGGAGTAACCCCAATAAAGTGGCACAGTCAGAGTTTGCCCTAGAGATGAACTTAATTCTTTTCAGGGGAGATGCTCTGTACTATAACAATCTAGAGCAATTTTCCACATGTTTGCTTCAATAAAAGAATACCTTCATCTCCTGCTTTTACATCAAGCACAACAGAAGTGTGCTTTATTGCAAAACACAAAAAGCTATTTACATCATCTAACTATCCTTCAGCAACACAGAGTTTGGCACCTTAGCAATGAGATCAATTACGATACTATTGGATGACTGTGCACTTGGCAGAGACAATCAGAAGTTAAGCACTGTTTTGATTGCAGCATGCAGCATGTTTGTGTTTAGAACTTTAAAGTACACACAGAGTAAAACTTAATGAGTGAACATTGCTGAAATAAAGTAATCAGAATTTCCAAGGTGCTACAGGACTTCTAGTTCAAATACTTGCCAGAAGCTTCTTTAGAAATTACCACATATGTACATCTCGGTTCATTTTAAGAAACTCTGATGGGATAGGCATGCTAATCCTCCGGTGCTTGGAAAAGTCATAACTACACAGGAGAAATTATAGTTTTAATAATTACATTCACACAGTTTTTAATTGCAGAATCACAGAATGGTAGGGGTTGGTTGGAAGGGACCTCTAGAGATCACCTAGTGCAACTGCCCTGCTAAAGCAGGTTCACTTTGATTGAGTCACACAGCAAGGCATCCAGGAGGATTTTGAAAACCTCCAGAAAAGGAGATTCCACAACTGTGCCAGGGCTCCCTCAATCTCAGCCTAACAGCAAAGAAGTTTCTCCTCACGTTCAAGTGGAACTTCCCATGTTCCACCTTAGGCCCGTTACCCCTTGTCCTGACCACAGAAAAAAGACTCATCCTCTCCTCTCAACACCTGCCCTTGAAGTATTTATTTAAGTATTTAAAGTGTTGATAAGATTCCCCCTCTGTTAATATTTCACTAGTGTTTTAGCATTATTAAGTATAACATTATTAAGCTTGGGGAATTTTTTCTTTTGCAACACAAATTATTCAATGTCTTGATTCTGCCACCAAATCTGCTGTGGCAGTCTCTGGATACCAGGTGGAGTTGACTTTCAAGTACAGGCTGTAAAACACCTAGAAAGCAGCTTTGTAGAAGACGATGGAGGTGTTGGTGGACATCAATATGACCCCGAGATAGCAATATGCCCTTGTGGCAAAGGTAGCCAATAGCCTCCTGGGCTGCATGTGGCATAGATCACTGCCAGCAGGTGGAGGAAGGTGATCCTTACCCTCTATACTCAGCGTTAGTGAGGTCACAACTGGCGTGCTTGCTAGGTGCAGTCAAAGGCTCCCCAATACAACACAGGCATGGACTTACAAGAGACAGTCCAGTAAATGCTCATAGACATGATGACAGAATTGGAGGATTCACATAGGAGGAGAGGCTGAGGACTTGGTACTGTTCAGTCTGGAGAAAAGAAGGGTCAGAAGGATCTTATCCTATGTATAAATACTTTGCAAGGGGAGTAAAAAAGGAAGAGTCAGACTCTTCTCAGGGGCGCCCAGTGACAAGACAAATGCACAAACTGAAATACAGGGAATGTCATTTAAATCAGAGAAAAATCTTTTTAAATGTGAAAGTTAGCACTGGACCAGGATGTCCAGACAGGCTGTAGAGTTTCTATCCTTGGAGATACTCAAAACCCAGCTGAACACAATCCTGGGCTGTGGCTGAGCCTGCTTGAGCAAGAGCTTGAGCAGGAGACTAGATGATCTCCAGAGGTGCGTCCAAATTCAAGGATTCTGTGTTTCTGTGATCAGCCACCCTGTTGTGGTCTAATTCATTTATGTGCTAATGTGAAATACTTGAAAACCAAATCCTTCTTGGTTTCCCTAGCAGGGCTTAGATTCAGTTTCCCATTTCTCTCACAGTAAGCACATAAGGACTACTCTGCTGCTTTGGTTTAGTTATTTTTGCTGTCTTCATCTACTGAAAAGAAAACAGCTAAGTCATGCTAACAAACATCTCAACACGCTTCTTAAAACCAGCCTTATCAGCTTAAAATGGACTGTTCTCCAAGAACTGCTGAAACTACCCTAAGCCTAATCCTGTTTTTACTCACAGAAATATTTGCATGATTTCCTTGGAACTGGAAAAAAAAAAAAAAAAAAAAAAAAAAGCAGCTGGAAGACTGCCTATTTTGGCTTAGTTTTACAGTCTGATTTATCAGAAATAAATCCCAAAATACTCTCTTCTTCCAAGGTTTCCAGCATTATTAAGAAAGTTCAAACTGACATTTTCAACTGTTTTTCAATCATTTCAACTCAGTGTTTTAGTTTAAGACAATTCTCAGTCAGAAGTACACCTCCCTCCAATCCAGCTATGTAAAGATTTCAATGAGGCAAACAATTTCAAGTATTTAATATTGATTTCATTAAAACCTTTATAAATGCTTATGCATTTCCCAGTGTTTTATTTTAGGACAAAATATTGTAATATGTAATAGATATAATACAAACAATTGTACAAAATATAGTTGAATCTCATCCCACTTGATGAGATAAACGCTCATCACCCAACTTTGGTACAAAATGGAAGTTAAATGTGTTTCAGTATGCTAATGTGCTTTGAAGTTTCAGTTTAGACAAATACTTTCCTCACAGTATGGCGTGTCTCCCCAGCACACACCCACTTACTCATACCCTGCATATAATGCATAAAATACACACACTCAAACCAAACTTTTTTTGCATGTAGTCCTGTTAGGGCTGTATATGTAAATCTAAGAATATACACAACTTGTAGAAGATCAAGGTTTAAGCTGTCTTTTGAAAGCACTTACAGTGTCTCTTACTATTGGTAAGTATACTCAACATATGAAGACTTCTAAGTGAGAATATTGTACCTTTCTTTGTGAATGTACTGTACTTGTAGTACTTATAAATTGTTTATGAGGAACTAAAAAAAATTAGAAAAATAAATAGTGATGAAAAACACTGAACAGCTTCCTATGAAATTTTAAAACCTGTTAAATTCATAATTATTTCCTGAATAACTCTTTCTTCCAGTCTGAATAATTATTCTTAATTTTCATATGATTCCACACTTATCTGTAATAGGTGGGGGGTGTAGGGAAGGATAAACGTATTTTTTCACAAGATGCCATCAATTAACAAACTGAGCATTCCTATCTTTCATTTCCTTCCCTTAGGAACAGAGAAATAATAACAGATTTCCTTCTGAACTATCTCTGTCTAAATGAAAGGAGATAAACGGTCAGTATTGCCTAGGTAATGGCACCAAATATGAATAAACTCCATCAATCTAAAATAGCCTTATTCTCTTACAAGACTTCTGTGGTCTGGGACAAAATCCCAAAGGACTATGACTCCATTAATCCTGTAGGTCTCAGACTCTGTTAGAAATCTGAAGCTGCACAGACAGTGATTTTTTTCCCTGCAATAATATTATTTGTATGAGCTGTATTTATATTTAATTCAACAAAAGCTAAGTGGTATTGCTGATATATCCCTTAAAACACTCTCAGCAAAGTCAAAGACTGACCTCTGGATATCATTTTACACAAAGAAGAAATCACTTAACTAATTTTACACAAAGAAGCAGGAGGAGAAAAGAAAGAAAAGAAAAGGAAAAAAAAGTGGCATTTGTACAACTGGAATCAGAGTGTCTGTTACCACACTGGCTTTCATTAACACTACCACCACTAAAAAGTAAATAACAGATTCCTGGACCAGAGAGTCTTCAACAAAAGGCACGAGAATGTCTTTGTTGGAAAAGAAATAATTAAAATTCTGATACACTTTTTGTCCCTGTTTGGCTAGTTCAGAATTAACCTTCAAACAATGGAAAACCTACTGTTTCCTTTTGGGTACCTCTCACTAGGTGTCTGGGAGGTTGCAAGAGCCTGCAAACTAAAATCTGCCTCAGAGAGATGTCAGAATGCCCAGTCAGGCAAATTAGTCAACACTTAAATTGTTCGGTCAGAATACTAAAATAACATTTCAATGTAAACCTATTTGGCCATGCAAAGAGATTTATTTTCCCCAGTGGGCTATATTTCAGGGCACAATCTATATTGTCCTTTAATGTGTTCTTCCTCAGACAGTTATTGCCCTTTAATTGTAACAGAATGATAAAGTGAAAACATAAAATGCCTTGTGATTTTTTCAAATCCAGCTAATGTTAAAGTTTCAGAACGACTGTTCAGATTTTAAAAGCCACAGTACTATTAAAGCAGTTATCCAAAATACGGTGCTACTGGCCAGTATAAACCTTTAAGTCAGTCAGGGATCAAATAGATAGATATAAGTGTTGTTTAATTTCTGCCAGAGACCCATTATGTAAGTGGATTACTTGAAAAAAAGTTGACAAAAAAACATTTAAGGAAAGTTGCATATTCCATTTCGCCAAGGTCAAAGTCAATAAGCATCATTAGCTTGACAAGTTTGGCTAATGAGGTTGCAGGCAGAGCAACCATTTTAAGAGGAACCTTTTCGAGGACCATACTGTAGCCTCTTTGAAAGTACCAAGCCATTCTTTTACAAATTTTGAACAATTGAAGACTTATTGCAGGTGACTTATTTTTTAATGCCAGTCCAATAATCTTCATTTTACTTATGCAAAAGAAGGGATGAAGTAAGCAGAGTATGTGCTTGCTTGGCCAAACCATCTGAGGAGTCTGATGTGATGGTAGGTGGAAGCAGTGTTGCTCCCTTCCCTCTGGCACAGCTTCGGGCAGGCTTCCCCAGGGAGCTCCCTCAGTGCAAACCCATGGTACCACAGTGCTCCCTACCTCTTTGACTAAAAGACAAGTTTATTGGGAAGGGTTTTGAATGACTCCTGTTCATTGAAAGTAAACATCTTTGGAATATTACATATGCTAACATGCCTTCTTTCCATAGAAGAAACAATGCGTCTGAGAAAGGTACTGACTGAAGCCAGCTTCACCACAACCCATTCATTCACTTGCAGATCAGTCCCTCAGTATCGAGAGGATAGTCATTGCTCATTCTGAGCAATCCACAACAGCAGAAAATTATGCTTCATTCCCTAACCACACAAAGACATAAAAAGACTTTTAAATGCAAACATCAGAGCTGCAAATCTGCAGGCTCTCCAACTGCTCAACTTTGCCCATCGCATACGTATTTATGTTGTTGGGCAGGATGCATCTTCCTTCATGCATCTTATTAAGGATTTCCTTAGAGACCTGTGATATGTTCACTAAATTATTGCATATTTTAGGATCATCTAACAGTAATACTTCTGATATCTCAAGTACATTTGACCTTCTTCAGTTCTGCTGCAAAGAAATCAGGTAACTGAAGGAAAGTGAATCTATTAATTTCCCAGGAACCAAAAAGTGATGATAGCAAAAAGAGAATAGCAAGGACACTCTGTTACATCATTTATTCACTTTCACAATCACATTCAGTATCATCTTTCCAAGTACTGCTGTTCACAGCATTAACTCTTTGGATCCTGATACTTTTATTGCCAGGAACTTTCTTTTTTTTTTTTTAATTGAAGTACAATTAAATCTGAAAACAGGTATCAGAAACTCATTTACATTTTTACCTTTTAAAAAAATTATGAATTGGGAAATGAGAAAAGTTGTATCTTATATATGCTTAGATGTACAGAAGTATTGAGTCTAAAATATCTCTTTCTGCTATACTTATCATGAATACATCTGGATTATATAAAAGTTATAGCTTGATTAATTCCTGGACAACAATCACATTTCCCTAAAGATACATATGGTTCAGGAAGCTGCTTCATCCTGTGTTATAACTCCTCATCCCAAAGTGACTAATTCCCTAATCTGAATAGAGATTTTACTGTTTAATACAGCTCCACAAACCACATACTATTACCTTAAAAAAACAAACTACATTTTCAAATACTGTCAAGATGATAAAGCTACATGACAATGCACAAAACATTTAAAGGGCTGACAAAAGCCTGCTAGCATAAGCAGCGTGAGATTAGCCTGCAGATGCAGTCATATCAAGCACTGCAAAGATGCTGGGCTCAGATAACTCTTGTGTCAGGTTTGTTTGTTTGCCCCTTAGTCAAGGGAATACAAGATCCTAAAATATTTCAAAATCAAAAGCTGGCACATAAAATGCATCATTGACTTCACTTTGTAGCATTCCCCAACAAATTAAGACAAAACTGAAAACTCCCAGACAAGACAGACAGATGGAAAAAGAGAGAGGGAGGGAGAGGCAGACAAGCAGTTATCAAGAGTTGGTGGGAGACCCAGTTCATTCTCCTTTTGAGCCCAAGCACACCTGTTAAATTACAAGTCTGGGAATACAGATGTACGTGAACAATTTACAGCCTGAATTGTGTTTTAAGATATAATTAAGATAAATTATTAAGAAATATTGTATTACTTATAAAAAATGACAGCAGATGTCCTGACTACAAGGACTTGCATCTGACAAGGCTGTGTCAGGTTATATGAGCTTTTGAACACAAACTGTTAAAGTCCTACCTAGCTTCAGTATCTCTGGAAAATGGTGTCCTACCTGAGCCCTGGTCTAGTTTTCTACCCTTCTTAGTGTTTCTGAGACCATCATCACTGAGTTCATTGTTTTCACCCTGAATGACACACAAGTGAGTTAGCTGTAGCTTCAGGATGGATGGGTTTTCAGGGATGGTTTTTGGGTTTTTCCAACCTATTAAAATGTATGGGTACCCTTGCTTGTAAGTATATTAGTAATACAGTGATAAATTAGCCATTTTTTAAATGCCAGATCGAGTAAGGAAAGTAATATTCTAAGGCACTTCAGTATTACTGCAGGCCAGTGTGATTTTTTGAGGCATTAGGCTGAAGGCAGAGCAAGTTCTTTCAACCAAACTATACTGTAATCTTCCAGGAAATGCAACACCTATTATGTCTATTACTATAATGAAATAATTATACAAAACTAATGAAAATGAGACATATTTAATAATTCTCTGGGTAAATCCATGACATAGGTATGACAGAACTGACAAGATATCAGAAAACTCCATTTGTTCCCATAATTTTCAGGTAATAATTGTAACAGTCCCATTTGTTCCACTACAGCTGGTCTGCTGAGAATGTTTCTAAAAGCAGCACTAAATACTGTACATATTTCACCATAAAGGCAACTATTTGAATGTGGTTATTTTTACACTACAACATTTTCACTGGAGTTACAGACAACTGTTTCTTACATCTATCCTTGCAGCTTTTACCCTGGTAAATTTCACTGGATTTCAGTGGTAAGCTTGCCCAAGTTAAATAATGTGTAAGTGGGATTTGGTTTTTTAATACCTCCCCTGACTAAACAGAGAAAGTGTCTATATCAAGTGACCTTTTTGTCAAACCTTAAAAAAAAAACCAAAAAAACAACAGTGGTTTGTATCTCGCACAACTTTTATTTAGTAATTTCTTCATTTAATATTTAGTGAATTCTTTCTTAGATTTCGTGACATACAACCTGTTTTATACACAGGGTGTACCAGTATGGATATAACTTGGAAGTGAGCATTAATTTATATTAAATGCATTTCCACTTCCATTTGAGAAGTACTGCTCACAGTACATGTAAAATTACCAATATTTTAAACTAAGAACTTAAGAAATATTCAGAGTGGCAGACATTATATGAAATAGTTATCAGCCCTCAAATTTTCAAGGAGGTGACAAAAACAAGACACACCAGTATCTAACTCCCTTGTAACTACAGTAAAGCCAATGCACCGAATTTGTGCATTTCCTACTAACTGATGATCCTTACTCAAGACTTCAAAAGTCCTCATGGGGCTAAACAAGATCCCCAGGCTGTAGTATTACAATGACAAATCCTAAACTAATGTAAATTGCTGTTGTACTGCTGAGGTCTCAGCTTATGCTAACTCCCGATTCACATCATTAACTTTACACATCATCTGTAATTTGAGTTACTAAACACAGTGGTTACCTCCAGACTTGCTTTCAGCCATAAATCCCCAATCAGACTAAAACTCACACAAAGTTTATATTGCTGGACTCAAGTATGTCACACATTCTTTTTTCAAGTCCAGGACCACAAAAAAGGGAGGAAATTCAAGGTCATGCTACTCTAGGTTTTGCCCAAAAACCCTTGTAGCTACTGACTGGACACAGTAGGTATGTACTGCCAGTAGGCATGCTCAGTTAAGAACCCACCAGTTAACCTTGTGAGGAAATTGCCCCCGTCAAAGTTGTCACCAAAGTGGCCAAAAGGTGTTTCCTGCAAGAATCCCTGGACTACTTGGTGCAATGGCCAGCCATCTCACATAGGATACCTCAGCTCAGAATGGCCAGGCCATTCAACTCCTGTTCTCAGAACTCCTGAGGGCAAGGCCAATAGCATGGCACATCGCCAGCACAGCGAGCAGGAAACACACCGTGGTTTAGCTGCACTCAACTTTCAATGTGAGCACGGGACATAATGTTGTACACAAAAGGAGAGAAGCCCTTTACAGGTACAGAAGTACAATCTAATTTGGTTTACATAAACTGAGGTAGGAACAGGTAGAGGTCCCATGGAAGTCAGACATAATATCAAACATATGCTGGCAAGA
Organism: Colius striatus; assembly: GCF_028858725.1. Taxonomy (NCBI): domain Eukaryota; kingdom Metazoa; phylum Chordata; class Aves; order Coliiformes; family Coliidae; genus Colius; species Colius striatus. The sequence continues at coordinate 57,457,334 of NC_084759.1, forward strand.
AAATAGTTTTAGAGAAAAAATATAAAGCCATTCACATTCTTGGTTTGCTTATACAAGACAACATACAAAATAAAAAAAGTTTTAAAAATATAATTTAAAAAAATGAACAACTGAAATTTTTAACTTACATATGACGTAATAATCTTTGTTCTTCTGAAATTCCAGGCCCCAGAGATTAGGACTGAATTCTTGAAACTTGATCGTAAACTTAACATCTTGATCTGGTTTGGCACAGTTGAGTAGAGGTGTATTGTCCTTTTTAATAGCACAGCTATCTGCTTGATCTTTATCAACCATGTAGACCTTATAATATTCATACTGGCCAACAGTTTTAGAGTCCACCTTTGGGCATATAATATCCAGTTTGTCTCCTATCTGTGGATATAGTACCAATCCTTGTCCAGGAAGGAATCTACAATAGAAAAATAAGTAGGAAAACAAAAAAGAGAAGAAAAAAAGAGAAAACATGAGACACTTCACAAAACCTCATCCAGAAAAGTAGCAATTGCAGTGGACAGAAAGGAACAAATACACAGTTTCCAAAACCAAAATGATAGACTGAATAAACTAGATCTTATTAGCATTTTAGGCCTTACACAATTTAATATCAACAAGACGCTTATCTAGATCTGGGAAATTACATATGGATTCAATTTTACAGTCCTTATCCCAGCTTTGAGAACTCTTATATCTCTGACAAGCACTGCTGTTTCTTCCACATTTTGACATTTACAGCAGCTGGTACCATATCTGGTAGGCTACAACCCTGTTTTTCCACTTGGTAACATTTCTTCTATTCTTACATGTATTTTGTTCATTTTGGACCTGAGAGAATAACAAGAGTAATCTTTTAAGCTCCCTGAGCATCGATGTGAGAAAGGAAACAACTTGGAATTCAAGAGTTAACAGCATAATAAGATGCTGATTGATACTACTAGTATAACACAAAGAAACATCAGCCACTCACCAGGATCATGCTTACAGACCTGGAGTAGAGAGATCTACTTGACCCAAGGATCACACATGCTTCTGATAAAACACTTTTCCAAGACCATGTGACCACTACTCTACAATGATTTCTTCTGTATTACACCATTACTATCATTGGTTTAGCTCTTTTTTTTTTTCTTGTTCTACAAGTAAAACACGGGTATCCTTTTGCCTTAGTATAGATGAAGACTTGTTACACAAACTGTTAGTGAACTTTAATGTTTGGGGGTGGACTCAATATTGTATCTTTCCTACTAATAGAAACAGGCAAACTTCAGCACTTCTTCAGGAAAGAGAAATATAATTACTTATTGTATTGATTCATACACAAAATGAGGAGTCTTGTTCTCACAAGGACGAAAACAACAGCAGGTTTATTTCTTTCTCTGTAAAATATATTTGTTCCAATTAAGGCCAAGAAGTGCATGTTTTAGAACTACAGCCAACGACACAACATCCTCGAATGCACAGACCTAAAAGACTGACTTTCTTTCCTCTTTCTCTTGCCTGCCAGCCTTTTCCAAAGAACTTCCTTAATGAAGAATCGGTCTGAAAAACCGACTGAAACAATTGCTGCCTAATGAACACCCTTCTCCAAGTGCTAGTGTATAAACAGCACACACGGTAAATCTAGTTTATTCACAGGCAGCCTTCCTGGAAACTTTACATTAAAGTCCCAGCAGAACAAAGCTCTGGCGTCAGTGACCTCCAGCCTCTGGCTTGGCTAAAGGAGACCACCAGCCTGTAGTAGTGCTGGGGAAGAACTTACTAATAAATTAAAGAGAAATGGGTGATGCAACACCCCAAATTTTGAATACATAATTTACAGCTTGCTCCCACACAATGTAAGTTTTATGATCTGTGCTAATTGACTGGGATTATTTTCACTCACAAAGCCTGTGTAAGAATTACATTTGTTGTGAAGCAGCATATAGCACGACAAAGACATGTAATTACAGATTTAGGGAAAAAGAACAATGAAGTGTTATGGCAAGAAAAGCCACTGTTGATGTATAAATCGCTGTGCTCTTTTCTGTTGAGCAGTATAATTTCCAGACTACAGAAAGTAGGCTTGGCCACAGCTCTTCAAGCCAAGATGCACTGGAGAGAGGCTGAAGCTCTGTCTCCTCCTCCAGATTTCAGACATGCCAAAGGAACGCATTCACTAACACCTCCCAAACACCAAAATGGCTAAACAAATGGGAAAGTGGAAATGCACCCTCCTCAGAGTCACCAGCCTGGTGGAGAATGGCTGAGGGAGGCCAGCTCTGCAAGGGCACTGAGAAAATGGGAGGGGGAAGATCTCAGCCAGCATCTGTTCCCAAGGGACAAGCACAGATCCCGACTGATGCTCTCTTTGGATATCAACTCTGACCAGGCAAAGGCAAAGGGACAGTTTCTTGGCCAACTTCCATCACCTCCAACTGACTTTATCACCTTATCTGACCATAGACGTATTTTACTCTGCTCCTGTGCAGCAGTGTTGTACCAGAAAGAGGAAAATTTACTCGTAGTCCCCCATTTGCATGCCAGGACAAAGGCTAGTCATTGTGATCCCAGTGCTGCAAATATTTCTTCTTGCCAGTAATTCTTCTTCATGTAACGGGAATGTGTAATATGAAACATATGAGATTTCAGAGGAACTAAACTTTTGTTTTTAAATTAAACAATTTAGATTTCCATTTGTAATAAAAATGAAATTCATATGGTTAGAAATGTGCACCTGTCGGTCATTACCAATAGTATGACCTAAAAACAGTCCTGAAAAACAAAAACACTGATTCTGCTTTTAGATTTTGAGAATATGTGTATATTTGTGTACAAAGCAGCAGCAGCATACGTTCTCCATGCAAACTCTGAGCGGAAGCAAGATGAGTTCAGAGACAGTGTGCCAGGCAATCCTCAGAAACTGGTACCGGAGAGAAAATACACTTGTGTGCCTTGGTTAAATAGCCAGGAATTGCCCCATAAAAGGCAGAGGACAGAACCACTCCCAACAAACAACTAAAGTACATTTTACAAGAGCTTTAAACTGAGACATTTGCTAGACTTTATGATAGGGGAATATTCTCGTTATGGCTCTGAAGTCTGTACAGTTTGAGAACTAAACTCGGCCAATCTCCTTCCATTTGAGTTTCTGAACTTGAAGGATCTGACGGGTTTAGGAAAGAAAGCTGAAAAAGAAAACATTAATCTGAGGACTTGATTGTATTGAAATTTTTTCCACAGCTTGCAGTTTTGATCGTGACCTTTGTGAGAAAGATATTTTTTCCAATTTATTTTCCTAATTTTCTTACAACAATAAAGCACAAATATGGATGGAGAGAATAAAAAGGTTTCACCTCATGCATTTCAGTTCGGCCACGAGACTTACAGTAGCCAGTTGGTAGGAGGCCTGATTATTATTGCTGCATTTGTGTAATACTTTTGCTACTGTATTTTCATAAAGACTTTAAATAAATCGTTTGCTCAGTACTAAGCATTTTTCTGAAGCTATTTATTGTAAGCCAGGAAGATTAAGGTTACTGTTTTATGATCCTATTTCTGAAAAACTTCTACTTAAAAAAAAAAAAAAAGCACAATGTACATTCAGCCTTGGTAGAGCTTAACAAAAGCTTCGGGATTTATCCCGAATCTTGATTTCTGCCTGTGCTGATGTAGCATTCTGGTGTAGCCATCAACACAGGACAGCATCTATAAACTGCATCTAGAATGAACTGTCTTTAAAAGTCTGAATATAATGTGCCTTCAAGTGGTTAAAAAAACCTTATTTTTTCCCCCAAATGAAAATATAATAAAGATGGAGCAAAAGGTTTTCAGAGTCTTGTGATTGACACAGAGGAGGCTGTGTTACTTTAATGGTTGTTTGGGACAGCGGCAAGCTCTTTGAACAGTTGGGATAGTGACAGTGAACCACTGCTTTCTATAAACAGCTAACTTCCTAGCTCTCTGCTCTTTGGCTCTAAATGTTCTTTACCAGGAAACCTATGTAACAATATAGGTCCCTGTACCCTTACAGAAACTCAGGAGAAAAGTTTAGTGAATGTCTTATTTCTATTAGCAGTCAGATATGGTGAGACTAAAACAATCAAAGTATCTTGCTCACAATTAATAATCCTACTGAGAAAGGATTATTATTATTGTTGTTATTCTGGGAAAAAGCACAGAAAAGTATATTAAGTACAGTAAAAGCTGTACCACAAAATTAATGTGCTTTCTGTCTTGGATGCAGAGGGCATTTTTTTCTGTCAGACAAAAATTAGTGTACTGTGGATGAGATTTGACATCTGTGCAAAGTCCATGGACATTAATCCTTCCCACATGTCCAGCTAATCATGAAGTTTGTCAATTAACAGAAACATGCAGAGTCCCCAAACGTTTTAAAAATTAAGTATTATAATTAGATCCAAAAGTCACATGATACATGAACAGCAAACAGGAAGAGAGTGGTCTGTTCCCCGCTCCCACAAACGTTAAAATAGTTTTCTGTACCACACTTAGTTTAACTGAGGCCCAGCAGTCTCTGGATGATCAAAATCCTAGAGAAGTTAAATTTGATTTTTAAGTTTTTTTTAAAAATAAAGCTTCTTTTATGCACAGATTCAAACTGATTTAAGAATTTCCTTCTTGTTTAGAGAAACTTAGTGCATTCAACCACATTAAATTAAAGGAGTTTTCCTTAATGATAACCACTCAAACCTGCCTAATCTCATAATAGCAAATTCTCAAAAAAAAATATCAGTATTCTTCACTAAAAATATTTCACTACTCCCTACTAAACCAACATTTCTGAAGCTGTAAAATTATCAACAGATAAAATTCTTTAGAGACATAAATTCCTAAAGATATTTTGTTAATCAATATTGACTGATCTAACAAATTGTTCTTGTGCTTTTCCCAACTTGCAAAACCATATATGCACACACAATATAAACATATATATATATACACACTTAGCTTTAACTATACCTTAGTATTTATAAAATAAATGCAATTTTTAAAGGCGTGTTAGTACTTGTTGCAAGTCTTGTCTAGTTAACTGGGGAAACAGTGCCAAATTTCTGTGTTTTAATACCTTACCTGAACTAATTGGTGTAGGCAGTTAGCCTTAAATTAATGTAACAAAAATAACCCAAAAAATGTGAACAATCAAGACACTTCTTCAAATGCGGCCTGAAACCTTCTGTTGGGGAATCCTACCTATTTAACTTTATGAAGTTTAACTACTACCCTGACTATAAAGTTATTCACTGAAAAGTTTTATTAAGGAAATGTCATGAATACTAATAACACAGTATGTTAGTCCGTTACTTTTGCGATTGCAAACCGAAACAGAATACAGAACAGCATACCACATACAAGTCTCTACTGTTTAAAAAGAATGGTTATTAAATAGTGTATGTATTCATCATCTGACTTTTAAGTAGATGAACATTCATTTTTTGAATATCATTTTGTTCACGGGAGAAACACTTAAGGTTGATGCAAAGCAAATGAAAGTTCCAGTAAAAGGTTCCAGTGATTTCAGTGAAGTAGCAGTTAGTTAATCACAGGCTTCTGAATGAGATGAAAACTAGCTTACCAATTCCCAAAGACTTTGAACTGAATAAGATCCAAAAACATAGACCAGAGTTCTCTGTAAGAGTCTCTTGCTCCATATAGAACCTTCATATTCATTTCTGTCATATTCAACATCATATACAAAGATATGTTATGTGGATATAAGGGATATACTCAGCTCTAAACCTCAAATGTTATTTTGCAGAAGCAGTGATTTTACAAGACTGATCTCACACCAGTTTAAATGGATTAAGTGAACATGAATTCAAGGAGAAGTGGATCAGTAACTGCTGTGGAACAGACAGAAAAACAAGCTTCATAAAAAAAATATTAATGTGCAGTCTCTGTCTCAAAATGGGTACAGAATTTGCTTAAAAAGAAAGGCACTACTCTTACGTGAAGACTCTGCAAGAATTACTACAGTGTGACACAGTAAGATGACAGACTGGCTTTATATACAGACTAGCAAATGAAACTTTGAAAACAAAGAAGTATAGCATTTCATATTATTAAAATTCTTTTGAGTGAGTTTTGGAAGTTATTTGTCTTTGCCAGTGCAGTATTATTAAATTAATACTATAACAAGTTTTACAGAACATGCTAAATAGAGATGTTTTTGAATTTAAATAAAATTTAAGGAGTTTAATCTGCTGACTTTTATTTACATGTAACATTTTTCCACAGTTAATGAAACCATCCATATAAACAATGGTTTCTTGCATCAGTAGAACTTGCAAGCTGGAAACTAAAAGGAATTCAAGCAAATAAATAAGCAAAAATATTCATACTCATCCCTTAAGATCTTTAATGGTAAGTACCACATTATACAAAGGCAAATTATAAATACCATAACACAAGTTTCTAAAGCTGTAGCTCTTGTATTTCTCACTTCATTGGAAGGGAACTCTTCTCAGGGTTTGGGCTCTCCTTCAATAAAACCTGCAGTAAGCCCATTAAATGCTTTGAAACAATCCCCTGAAACTGTAGCCAACCTCCTTTGCCATCCACCTCCCGTACCTCCTGTCCTGGTTTCAGCCGGGATAGAGTCAATTTTCTCCCTGGTCGCTGGTACAGGGCTGTGTCTTGGGTTTAGTGTGAGAACAATGTAGATAACACACTGATGTTTTAGTTGTTGCTACGTAGCACTTATCTTAAATCAAGGATTTTTTCCAGTTTCCCAAGCCCTGACAGCAAACAGGTGCACAAGAAGCTGGAAAGGAGCATGGTCAGGACAGATGACCAGAACTAGTTGAAGGGATATTTCATACCATAAAACATCACGGCCAGTATATAAACTGGGAGAAGCTGGCTGGGAGGGGCGGATGGCTGCTTAGGAACAGTCCGTACATCAGTTACCAGGTGGTGAGCAACTGCATTGTGCATCACTTGATTAGCTTGAGTTTTAGTTCTCTCTCTTTTTGTTATATTAATTATTATTGTTATAACACTTTAAAAAAATGTTGTTATTATATTTTATTTCTGATTAGTTATTAAACTGTTCTTATCTCATCTTATGGGTTTTCCTCTCATTTCCCTGATTCTCCTCCCCATCCCAGTGAGATGGGGAAAGCAGCTGTGTGATGCTTAGTTACCAGCTGGAGTTACCATGACACCTCCAAAGGAGCTCATCTTGTTTCAGACTATCTGGGGAAATGCTTGCAGTGCCCTGAAAAAGAGAATGTTCAAGGGTTTACTTTGTTTTAATCACCACCCCTGGACACAAAATAGTAGTGGTGCCACCATTTCCTGTGTCTCAAGCAGCCATGAAAATGGGCATGGCTTTCAGACAATGCCTTTTCCTGCACCTATTTGTATTGAAATCGGTTGCAAAATTTCCACTGACTTCAGCGGGGCAAGACAATGCAATACATTTACAACTGAAATCTTAATTACCCACACAAGAATGATTCTACAGCATTCTTATGTTTTCTCAAAATTTTAAGTAGACAGGGAAGGAGGAGCACTCTAAAATTTTATCTGTTTCATTTACCAATTCATTGTCCTACCTTTTGCAAAATACTAGAGGAGAGCATTTAAAATACAAAAGAGGATTTTTAATAGACATAAAATAAGGATGGGCCAGGAATGCATACACTTATCCCCAAATAAAACATTGGTTTTGCATGGACCCGGAGGATTTGACTGTCAAATTGTATCCCTACATTGCAGTCCCACAGGCACAGAGCTTCCTTCCACTGTAGAGAGATGCACACAGGCACCATCCCTCTTCAGACGTGCCAGTCAGGGCATTTTCTGACATGTATCATGAGTTTCCTTCACTAAATAACTCGTGTGACTTTTGCTGTTGCAGAGATACAGTCACTTCTTCATTCCATTCCATTTGTGACAGTCACAACTCTAAAGGTGCCTTGTATTTGAGAGAGTGCAGAACATGCAGCTAAGACAAGGTATTTGACAAGAACCAAACCCCTTTCACCCTTCACGTACACCTGCAACCCAGCACCAAACACATCTTCTTGGAGAAACTCTAAGAGAAAATCTGGTTCCTTAAAAGCTGTGATTATGAAGTTATGGATGTGATCTCATGCCGTGGAAAAAGTAAGCCAAAGGAAGTGCTGCAGACTCTCCTTCTGGGGTACCCCAATTCTGGGCTCCAGCAGAGAGGTAGCTGACTCTGCAATTCCTGTCCAGGGGACTGCAGAAGCTTGGGGTGACCATAGACTCTGGAAACCCCTTCTCCCTGACCACCCTGCAAAGCAGAGGCAGTGCTCTGCCTTACTCAGTCCCCAGCACACGGCTACCAGAAGGGGTTTGCTCTAAGACAGTGTATCTGTTTCAGCTGAACACTATCTCTGCCTGCATGAGATGGTTTACTTTTGCTGGAAAGCTGACCTTCTCTCACTTCTGTATCTCACTTACAGAACAAAGCAAAAAACCCACATGCATAAATAAAACGTTCAGACCAACCTGTGCTTTACTCCATCTCCAACCTAAATCCAGAGTGTGAAAATGGATATATGGTTTTCCTCCCCTAAAAGGGAAGCACATTTTCCTCTGCCTTAAAAAAACCCTTGGAGGCCAAACACCTATCTGTTTGGTTTTTTCCTCTACAATGTAAAATAAGATCTGGGCTTTTTGCACAAGAATGTGCAGCCCAGCTTAGATCATTTACCACACAGGCCTGAAATGCTGAAAAGATACACGATTTGATATTTTACTGAAATTGATAAAGGATTTTTTTTTTAATTATAGATTTTGTATTTGGTTTTCATCCATGACCTCTACATAAAGCACTATTAATAGCAATTAACTTTTTGTATTATTGTGCAGAAAGCAATTACTGCTCTGCTAAAAGTACTTAAAGCACTAGAGAATTCTGATCCATTTACTAATCAATTCCGGTTACCACAAAAGAACTGCTAATGTGCCTCAGGACAGTCTTCTAACTAAGAAAGGAAAAAAGAAAAAAAAAAGAAAGGAAAAAAAAAAAGGATGGATATGACCAATGTTCTATTTTAAAGTGTATTATATTAACATTTCATCAGCATTTACAGAAATATGAACCCTCACAACAGTGCTGGAGTTACTCAGCTTCAGCAAACAGAGAATCACTCCACAAATCATTGCTCGTTCTCTCAGGCACAAGCATGAAAATACACACAGGCACATTCTCCTTTTTATTGCATTTCAGCAGAAACATGCTTTCTACACGGAGTTTAAAAACTGCAAGTGGCTGCCGTGAGGAGTAGCAGCCAATCTGTATAAATGACATATTCTGAGGAATTTCTGAAAGAGAAAACACTCAGTAGGTGCATTGTAATTAGTTGCTCTTTCTAGTTACCTCTTGACAAATGATGCATGTGGGTCTGGATGAGAGCCCAACTCTTGACCCATGCCACCACTACACACTTTAGTACTTCAAGCAGAAACCCCTAGCTTCAGCATTCTTTTCATTTCGTTGTTCCAGAAACACGGTGCTGGTAAAGCACAACATGAGAACCAGACATGATTAGCAAAGTTGGAATTCTTTCAGAAGTGCTTCATATAGCTATGTCCTAAATATATCTGAAGAAAGCTTCCTGCTTTCAATTCCTTCCAAATATATTACATGTTTTTGGACTGGGTTAAAGGACAGAACATGGAAATACACACAACAAACAGTGTTCCCACAATACTTAATGATATGCTTTGGCGACATTCATAAGCCTTTCAAACAGAAGATATTCTTGTGATCATTATTTTAAATTCAGGAGGTTATAAGCCCATTCAGAAATGCAACTTCTGCCACAAAAAATACCTTTAAAAAAATAAACACTTTTTGGATAGCACTTTACTGCCCCCTTTTGCACTTTAACATTAGAACAAGTTCCAATATGAACACACATCTGAAAAACACTGTGAAGATATGGGGCAAAATGACAAGAAAATGAATGAAACATCTAGCTTTCATTGTCCCTAATCTTCCATGGAAGAGATCTGTAATGGATGGTTTAAATTACCATATTCCATTTTAATCTGCAAGTATATGGTTAACTAGGAAAGAAGGGGATATTGCTCATTAGCCAGAGTTGCCTCTACAGCACAATCTTCTAAAGCAAAGATCATATGCAACTTGAATTTGGTTTTATTCATCGGGGGAAAAAAAAGAGTGACAAAAGGCTTTCCAGTCTGAGGCCATTCATGTGTTAGCAATCCCTTAACTGAAAGGATGGGTGTATCCTTTAGAAGAAATCTTCACAAACTGGCAGGCAAGAATATTTTCATGAAAGGTGAAGACAAGAAGCCTAGACATTCAAATACCCTGCAAGCCTACAGGCATAAACCCGTTCTGCAACTCTGCACTGCAATTAGAGTCCATACAGAATCCACGTATGTCTCTGTCTGTCCACACATATCTACAAAAGGTAATAAATCTATAGTCTAGTGGCCAGTTATTTACAAAATACTAATTCATTGTGACAGAGCCAGAGGGGCACACATCCTGCCCCAACCCTAAGCGTCCATTTGACAAAATCCATGTGCTGCTATGTACACTTATATTTAAACTTAATCCATTTTCCTCTGTCATCCTACAATTACAATACAAGTCACAATAATATTAAATTTCACTGCCTACAGCATTACACAACTGAACCATTACTGTAATGAAAACTGACTCCCTTTGATATTAACACTGGTGTTTTCTCTCATTTGCTAGCTATGAAATACAGGAAGAGACCAATGTTGTTTTAATTAAAGAATTGTTGTTCAAAATATGCTACTGGGACTATTAAAGTAGTTCTTTGCTCTCACAGCAAAGATAATCAGATATTTATATGGTTTGTATTTTTGAAAAAAAAAAAAATCTGTGCCATGAATACAGTGTAACAAAACCACACAGCTCTACTTGACTTGTGCTCACAGAGGCAGGGTGTGCCAAACCCAAGAAAGATCGGGCTTTACTGAAAAGATGCAGAACAGTAGATCGCATGGAACGTTAAGTCAAATCGAACCATATGTGTTCTGTACACAAGTCACTGAAGTCTTTGCTTTCAGATAGCTAACAGAGAGCAGCTGGCAATTGCCAAAGAGCTGCTTTTCAAAAAATGGCACTGTACATCACAGGAAAGAAACAATAAAACCAGACTGCTCTATTGCCGTGCTATTCTGTGCTCTTCTCCACCATTCCTATTACAAAAAACAAATGTCTTATGTCTGCCACAATATGAGGATACCCACCAAAGCTTGCAGTCTTCCTTAACTACAATTTGTTCACACCTGTACAGTCTTGTTTCAAGATGTGCTCCAAGCAAAGTCTATAAAAGAGGGCAGGGACTGTCTTGTTACTTGATGAGACATTAATAATCAGTTATTGTACCTCAAATGCAAAGAAAAAAATTCAGTTGCTCTGCAGTTGGTAGAAAATGTATTATTGCATATCATTTGCCTGCATCAGTAAACACTGGAAGCAGAACAAGTTGTTAACTCACAACTTTCAGGAAAAGTTACACCAAATCACTAACAGCACTGTACGACAAACCAAACCTATTATGGCAAATCACTGTTATGCAAATATTTCCAGCAACTCTCCATCACTCCTATACCACATGCTTTTTCTCTTTATATGATAAAGACAGTTTTTAGGTGAGAAAAACATGACCCTGAGTGAAAACCCAAATGGGAGATCTACAGTCAGTTTGCACTTGTACCTCATTAAATCCAAGATTCAGTCACTCCCAAGTGTGGAGATCCTATGTTCTTACATTAAATACCAGCATTTCCAAAGTTTGATTGGCTGACAGAAGCAAAATAAAACCATGTGGTTGCTACCACTTCCAGGACAGTAATAGCAAGAACCAGCTTTTGGTCTGCTGCAGGTCTGAGCTTCTCAAATTAAGCTACACTGATACTGGAGTTTAGAAAATCTTGCAAGGTCCAGAGGTGCATTCAACAGTAATTAGAGATCCCTGTCCAGGATTTAAGAGTCCATCAGAGAGATTCGGCAGACACACAGGGACAGCAGGAGCTCCAGGCAGTCACTTTTAACCCACTGCCTCTACTAGATGGAGGCTCAGCCCTATGCATCCTTTGCAATCTGAGTTCTCTTTCAGGGAGATAACCTGGGCTCCTGGAAATAGCTGAGTGGCTCTTGGTGGTTAGTCGACAGTGGAAATGTGTTGCTGGCATTACACTGAACTGCAAGCAAAAGCACAGAAAACTCAGTTCAAGCAGAGCTACCAGTGCTGCCAGACCTCCGGGACCAAAGCTGACGGACAGGCTTGAGCTGTACCAGACAGTACAAGGGACTGGCCACTGGTATAGCTACACTGACTACTGGTACGTTATATGAAAATTAAGATTCTTTCCAAATGCAGATGAGCCTAGAGCTTGTGATATAATTCCTTGATATTTAAAAAAAAAAAAAAAAAGTTATGATGCTTCAGAGATCTGTATTTGTTCAACCTCCAAAAAATCTTTTCACCCTGGCTTTAGTTCAACACAGCTCATGCTTAAATTCGTCCTGCTTGAGCAAAAATATTCAGTATTCAGCACATGCTCAACATGAGCTTTTCTGAATGACGACAGCTTCCCGAGTCAGGCCCTAGGAGCATAGTGCCTTCAAGCTTGCCTTGTTGTCACACACCAATCCGCAAAATGGAAAAGCCTATAATAAGCAATAATTTTTTTAAGATTCGGCTTTAGTTTTGCTTCAAAAAGTGTCTGAAAACTGACAGAATTAATAACTATTACCACCATAAAAGTATTACCTTTTTCAAATATTTATCACACAGACTAGTAGCAATCTTGCTTGGCAACGTGACCTTCCCTGTTTAGCTAATCTATATAGCTTGGAAATACTTTGGAAAAATAAAACCTCCATAACCCCTAAAGGTCAAGTGTTATGCAGTGATTAAGCTAGACTGTTTCTAAACTAAACTGAAATTAATTAAACATGAAGAAAGCAACTGAAGTGAGGACAGCTGATGCTATGGGACTGCAAATCCTCAAAAGGAGTCAAGGTGTTCCCAACTCCAAATTTACACTTTTACCTAGTCAGGTATAGAAACCAACTGCTGCTCAGGCAGTAGGTAAGCAGATGGCAAGCACCAGCAAAAACGAAAATGCGAAACGATGTGCCACTCAGCAAGTCAGAAGCACAGTTATGTGTGCTTTCACCAGTGCCCACTGCATAGGTTCCTTAAACAAACTGCTTCAAACTTGCAGAACATCAAAAGCCAGATGGGTCTTCCTGAATGAATCCACAAGGCAAGCAGCCAGGATTCCTGTTTGCTGCAGAAATAGGCCTGGACTTGATTTGAGTCTTCTTAGCTCTGACAGGCTGGAGTCTGGCAGAACTCCCAATCCAAAATAAAATAGCATTCAATTGAGACTCTGCTTTAACTAATAATATGAATAATAATAAATTTTAAATCCCTCTTATTAGGTTTAACATACTCTTGTTTTTATAGTGCATTGTTCACCTTTCCCACCGTTGTTCTTTGGCTTGGATACTTAAGTACATGCACTGTTCAAACAGAAGCTAACAAAACAGTGAGAAGCAATTCACAGCATCACAGATTTTTAAGCCTAATGTTATCATTCTACCATCTAGCCTATCCTCCTGTGTATGACAAGCCATATAATTTCTCATTTTCTGTTGAGACTTGTAAAACTTGATTATGCTTTAAAGTGTATACAGCTCTGAAGCCTCCTAAATAAAGATTTGTAAATCCTATTTTAGCCATTAACCACAAAACATTTCAAAAGAACACTATAGGTAGAAAAACCATCTTCTGCATATGCCATACATCAAGAAACATTCACCTAGCAACATAATCCTCTACTAGGCTTTATCTTTTCTGGCTTGGAACCTATGTTTAAAACCAGAAGAAAGCACAGACTATTAGATCAAAGTTTAAATCAGCTGCATTATAATTATCATGCTGATACTGCAATAAACACTGGGTGTTGGCTAGCCAGGATTGCCAAAAAAGATAGAGGTCCTGCCCTTATTTGCTGTCTTTGACAATGTATATAATCACATCAAAGAAAAGTTCTCTGCATCACTGCTAACAGAATAGAGGAAAAAAAATATTCTCGATGTTCTACTTCCTTGAGTAATATGATAAGATTTTGTTCATTGTGAGAAAATGAAAATGTTGTCTATAATGAAAAAATCTCAATTATAATGTAAAGTCCCTGCAGGCTAATGTAATACTGAAAAATACTGGAGGTATTTTCATGGAGTTGAACAGGAGTTATAAGTCTTGAACATGTTTATCTACTTGCAACTAGAAATATAAAATGTTAAATGACATTTTCAAATATGAATTTTAAATTTATCTATCATAATTCTGCATTTAAGTCTACTTGTAGACTTCTGAAAATCAGTCAAAGATCAAATGTGATTTTACAAGCCCCCAAAGATAACACGTAATTCAAAATTACACCGAAGACACTTCAAGTTTAGGGAATTTCTGCATGCATGCTTTTATAGTTCCAGTTTTGAAAACCTATCTGTCCATGTGGGTGGAACAGTGACAGCAAAACTGTTTTTTGTTCTGCCATTTTGTTTTCATACTTGGCTTTCAGAAACATGCTGACTGCTGCATGCTTGTTTTCTCACAAGTCTCTCCACTGTTTAGTGTTTGGGATTTGGGATTTTCTTCCCTCCCATCTCCAATTAGGGATCAGAAGTGCAAACTGCAAAACCTCTGCGTTTGGAGTGCATTTTCGAGTTAATGCATATCAGTGAAAACTACAGGAGAACCTTCACAGGGTTCTGTATGGCAAGAGGGAGACAGACCTGCTGTGCACTGCCCAGGATGGGCTCCATGAAGAATCACCGGTTCCCTTCGATGCCCTGCCAAACTTACCTAGTCTTATCTGGAACATTTCTGATATGTGACATGACAGCCAGGTTCGAAAGCTAAATGTTGGATAATGGTGTGCAAACAAAGGACATAGTTTTTTGCATTATTTCTTTAATTACTTTAACCCTTGTTCGAACAGAAAGCATAAGGCCAGAGTAATTCAGCTTCTGTCTTTGTCATTTGCCTGCCATAAATATGCACCAGTCTGCATTTGAAAAGCTGAAGGAGGCTGCAAGCTTGCTGGACATTTATCATGCTCTGTTCCCTGTTAACAAGCAAATACTTTAGTTGAATGGCCCATTAGCAATCATTGTCAAATGCAGAATGCAAGGTACTTGGATGTGACTGGCCTGTAAATTAGATGAGGGTGCCCCTATGCTTTAGAGAATTTCAGCAAATGAATCAGATCTTTTGATATACATTTGTGAAGGTTAAGCTACAAGAGAGGAAACGTATCTGAGCACTTCAGATCCCCTATATACTGCCAATCTGTTCAGCTCCCTGTATGCACTTGTTTATTTTTCATTTGTTAAATCACATTAGCATCAGCAGTTTGACAGTTTGGGTTCTGGAGTTGTCTTTTCAGTCAGAATTGTGAAGCTTTCCAGCTTACTATGGGGTAGGATAAGAATGATAAATTCAAGCATGTCAATTAACATCTTTATAATAAAAAACCCACAAAAACAAACAAAAACCAAAAACGGGGGTGGGGGTGGGAGGGAAATCCCCAAACTTAAGAAGTGTCCCAGCCACTGCCAAACAGCCAGCATGAATTCCATTTTGCAGAGCTCATCCCAAGCTCATTCCCACTAAAGACAGACACAACTGTTATTGTAGGCTTCAGTGTTTTTTCCCCTTATGTCTAGACTCTGCCTAACAAATGCAGAGTGCTTTCTTTCTCCCTTAGCAGACAAATGAGCAGGCAATAAAGTAAATATTTCTCGTTTGAATCGTACCCCTGATTTGCAATGTAATGCTGTCTTTAAATTGTGGGTGTTTACGGTTGCCAGTTGGGTTTAAAAGCAAGTCTTAACTATTTATAAGGCTCTTTAAGAGAAAGGCAACAACAAAAAAAGCAAGTAGCTGCACTAGGAGAGGTATTTTAGTACCTTTACAGCTGCAGATCACTTAAAATAAATGACAAAACAATGGCTAACTTGTTTGCCGGCTGAACTCAAGGGGCTGACAGCAAACTGATCCCAATTATTTTAAGTTGGGGGGGGGGGGTAGGCTGGCAGATGCTTATCTCATCCATCTCATTGATTTCTGCCTGCCTTTTGGAAATAAATAACACCTATACAACTCAACCAGATCCGTTTGGTTATCTGCAGCTTTACTGGTAAATACGAAGGGATTCTGGTTTGTACATGGTTTGTTTTGGGGTTTTTTTCCCTTTTATATTTTTGCAGGATGGGAAACACATGAGATGCTTAAGTATCACCTGGCCAAGGCACAGACAATGCAGCGTGTTTATCTTTGCCGCTCCCATGGCGTTTGAGATGGAGACCACAGCCTGAAACATAGCTGAAATCAAAAGGTCTCTGTTTTCTTTCCAGATAACCCGAAGTCCTACCTATCCCCTCTGCCCTCTGTTCTTTGCCAGCATGCTCACGCCTGAAGCCCAAATACATTAAGGCAACAAACCCCAAGTGCAGCTAATTCTTCAGAAAGACTGCTGCTAAGGTAGGAGTTAAAAAGGAAAATCTTCCACACCTCACAACTGCAACCATGTCAAGTTTTAATCGGTCCCCATCTCAGCAGAAAGCAGTAAATGAAATCTATCTTTACCTTGTTAGACACCACCAATGAGCAAGAACTGAGCAGCTTTTCTTTACTCCTTGAACCATCCCAAGCCACAAGTAGGCCTTTCATACTTTCTAATCCTGGCCCCCAAGTTTTGTGCGGTTCTCACATAATACCTTACAGCCCGGAGCAAGGCCCTTAGTTTCTAACACCCCTTTCAGAGACGTGTCATTTCTAACATCAAGCTAATCTATATGTTGCCATGGCATCACCCTTTATCTGCCTTTACATCTTATGAACTGCATGGATTTACCACATTATTTTTATCTGAAAGACAGAAAATGGTGGTTTTATTGCCATACAATCAGATTACTGCTGCTAGTTTCTCTATGCCTTTTTACCATACTTCAATCAAAAGGGATCAGTTTCTTTATACTCTGCCCTTGATTTACATTACATCTGTAAAGACCTAGTCTGGGTTGTAATCCCCTTATTAACTATGACCAGGGTTGATTTGCCTAAAAATAAAAGCAAATTGTGTCAGACCTTTTCACTTTGTTTTTGATTCGGAACTACAAAATGGATTACTAAAGAAATCTTCAGAGTTCACACGGCTGGTATAGTACTGAATTTAAAATGAGAATTAAACAAGTTAAACATGGGAGCTGTGTCAACGGTTTACATTTTCCATCATGGGAGAAAGGCTGAACTGCATTTGTCTTTGTGTTCTCTGGCTTTAAAGAGACAATGAAGCCACAGGAGTTTTTCCAAGCTCTTCTAACACTGTCCATTTGCCATCCTCCCTTTCCTCTGATTTTCATGCAACTCCCCCCACATCCAAACTCTTCCCCCTTGATGCTCTCTCCCTAACCCCAAAAAAACTCCCCTTGCTCAAGACCACTCTGTTCTGGTTAAAAGTCTATATGCTGTGGCACTGCATATTTTAATCAAAATATTCCAAGCAGTTTAACATTCCTGTTTAAGTTTCCACAACGCCTCACAAAGAATGAGCTCATAAGCAAATCCATGTAGATGTATGATAAATGACCAGAAAAACAGGTTTCTTTATGTCGGCAGCCAAGGCAGGCAGACATTAGGCACACATGAATAACATTTTAATCACTGTTTTTTCCTCATAAGAACACTTTCTTCTCATTTGCAATAAGCAATTTCAAGTACTGCAGGTTGCACAAAGCATGAAGACCAGGTCCCCAAAAATAAAAGAAACCTCCTCCAAAGGCCTGTCTTTGCCAGCATGTCAATGCAGTTACCTGGGGTCTTCTGCTGACTTCTCATCACAGGAATCTTGGTCAAATTTGAGATGATCCTGAGTATCACACCTAAAGCAACGTGATCTTACAATAAAACAAGGAAGAAGGAAAAAAAAGTGGGGGGTAGAGGGAGGCACTCTGGTGTGTTGGAAAAGGGAGAACTTAGGTGATTTTAACTTGACTTTTTAGTCACCCTCTTTCTAAAGGCAATTACTTCGTTAAACCAAGTGAAATAACGTAGCACAGCTTATAGATAACATGCTTCAAGATAATTAGTACAAATAATATAGCAATTATATGCCATGTATAAAAGGCTGGGGAAAGTAACCAGCTTGAGAATTGGGCCTTCAGTTTGTTCTGAATTCATTTTGCTAATGCACTTGTGCTTCAGGAGAGTTGGCTATGAATGCCAGAGATAGCAAATGGAATGGAAGCTACTACTCACTCCCTGTATTAGCATGCCAAGTGTCAACAGCTATGTTTTGGGTACAATTTAGGAGCATGTGTTTAAATAATCTTAACCTTCCACTCCTGTTTCTTCGGCTTGAAGCTGTAATTTCTGAGGTTAGAAAGTGCAGTCCCAAGACACAGGCCTCCCAAATAAATTCTTGTCTAGCTGAGAGGCTCCCAAACATTTTGTGAGATATCGTTTTTGCAAGCTCTTTGTGCTCTGGCTGGCTTGCCTGTCCTGCGAAACAACGGCTGTCCATTACCTACAGTTTATCATCCTGACAAAATGTAAGGAATGTGGATGTGAAAGCACTAACAATTCCACCCCTGGTGCTTTCTCCTTTTTTTTCCTCTCTATATTAAAACCGACAAGATTAACCCAAATGCAAACTGCAGAGCATAGTTCAAGGGGCTATTCAATTGGTAGGGAATGTGCATTTGTTTACCTACAAAAATAAGAATTTCAGATACAATGAGCAGCAGACTAGCCTATATGCCACTGAATAGACCGTTTAACGGGGTCATCAATTGTACTTTATTTTATCCTGTTTCTGACACATTACCATTCATTCAGAGGCAGGCTGTGAAATATCCCATATACAACCGGTTACCAGAGGGAGGGAAAAACAGCTGTATAATCTAACTTAATCGGCGTCCAAGGCACTGCTTGTAAGGACAGCCTTCCTTCCACATATCACCAAGGAGAACTGCTTTCCTCACCGGCCTATGGCATGCAGGGAATAGCGACACTTACAGACATAACCAATGTAGGGTTTTTTTTTTCAATGAGATTTCTCTACCTACCGTTTCACTAAAAGGTACCCCATAACACTACCTGCTCTCCTGTATGTCAAAGGAGGTGCCAAGACCTTGTGAGGTGAAACTGAGGTAATCAGTGCTATCTATATACATTGTTTGTCTTGGCAGGAACAACACAGGCAGACAATCCCCCCTATTTAAGTGTCACTAGGAGTTAAGTCTGCAAAGTAATTTTTCTTTGTGTTTCCAAGACCGTGAGATCTGAGGTTCTTCAGAAGAGAAGTCTGTAAAATCTACCAAAACCATCTGCAACAACGATGTTAAACCTCCCAAGTAATAAAATCGCAGGTATAATCATTTTATGTGCATCACTTAAATCTTATGATTTGGTCAATAAAAGCAGACTTCTAAAAAGGGAGAGAGGGGCCAACAGAGGAGGGAGCTCTGTGTTCAAATAGCTATCCCCCTGCTCTTCATCCCAGCCACCTGCTAGAAATTATTACCTCTACACTTCAGTGCAAAACCAATTCAGTTTATACGTTCACCTTAACCTAAAATTTATTATTTCATACTTTATATTAACCTAACAACTTCTCCCAGCATTTAATTGCCTACCTGTTCCACAGATTTATGCGTTGAGGCTTTCAATAGAGTTAAATGCACAGCTTCCCTGAATAAATTAACCAGCGCCAAAGATAGTTGTTAGTTCAAACCTAGAAAGAAGCTTTATTATTATGCTACACCAAGACCCATTCAATAGCTTACTTCTCCAGCTAACATTCAGCTTGAATCTAGAGTCGAGGATAAATTTGTCTAAGGAGAAATTATTCGGTATCCTTCAGGCGAACAATTGTGACAAGAATCAGTAAGAAATCCTGCTCTGAGAAGTGGAGCTGTCTCACCGGCAGCAATATCGGTAATGCATTTGTAAGCTCCCTCAAACTACGGGCCTCCGAGTGTCCTATAAATCACTAGCCCCAGCAACTGAATAGACTAATTTTAATAGTGTACTTCTTCACTGCGGTGATTAAGCCTCAATGAATCACTCCAGAAAACTCAATTACATCAACAACACAACCTATTTTTAAGCGTGCATTTAAGTTGAAAAAGCAATTAGATATTATCATTAGATCTACCATTAACAACGTTCAACCTCTTTTTTTTTTTTAATCAAATAGTTTAGAATTAACCAAATAGAAACACGACTTGTATTTGATAGAGGAAGCATATCCCCAGGCTGTGTAAGATGGGCTGAGTTCAGCTAGCTCGGGTTCTCACCGCACCGGTAGCAAGCACAGCAAAGCTGCCTTAGCAAGTGGCTCCAGCCCCGGCAGAGCCGGAGCCCGAGAAGCCGCTTCTGCATTGGAACAGTGACCTCTGTAGGCATGAGCCCTCCCAGGGCTGGCTGGGGAAAGAATAAGCCTTCCCCTTCCTCCACGACGGAGCCCAACCCCTTCTCCACCGGCTCAGCAGGCCCACTGATGCCATGCAACCCCGACTCTCAGCCTTTTGACTTGGGAGAGTTCAAAGAGCCTTGTAACGCCCGCTTTATTTAAAACCTGCCAGGTGGCTTTATTCTCAGATGGTATATCGTACCTTTCTTAATCCAAAGGAAGGGTTTTAGCTACCCAGCATCATAAAAGTGCAGAGCCAGAGGCTGGAACTAAACTTTATTTTCACTGGTTTCCCACCTGGTGGATTTATAAAACGATAATTTGCCACGCAATACTCGGAATAAAGACACTGAACTAAGCAGCCCACAGCATTCTCAACACTTTTGTTAAAGATCACAAAACTTTTCTGCAAAGAAATCCTACAAAGATACTGCAAATATGAAATTAATGAAAAACACCGGCAGAAGTCTGCAGCCACTTTTTCTTCCCATGGGAACAATGGTAGGTAATAACGACTGTAAAGCCAGCTACTTGATAAACTTCGAGATTCTACTCTTAATTTAAACTTTAGAATCTTCACCCAACTCCTGGAGATCCCGCCACCTACACAAAATTAATCCCCGATCCAGGAAACACTCCATGCTTCTTGTCCCATCACCACCTAACATTTCCTCTAAAAAGTCCCCCGGGAAAACAAGATGTGCACTTACTGGATTTAATGGGAAATGTTAAATTCAATTAGCACTACTCATATGGTTTGCTTTTAAACATACATAATTGAAGATAATAGCATGAGTTAAAAGAAATTATTTTAATTCTGGTGTAAACTCCCCTAAATTTATTTCTTCCTATTGCAATTTTTGTCTTTTAAAATAGCGGGTTTAATCACAAAAGTTCAAAGGATTTCACAAGTGAACAAAGCCAACTGTAATTCTGCACGTCGAAAATGGAGACAAAACCAAAAGTAGAAATTGTACATCACCGACTCATATTTCTCTTTAGAAAGACAGCCCACTTGCCAAAAAGTTCCTCCTCCCAATAGCAAGAAATGTTTTACGTTTAAATAAAGAAGTTTTGTTTTTTAAAAAGGATATGCGTCTATTTTAAGAGTGTGCTTTGATAGTGAAGTCCTGGGAACACATGTACTTTTTTTGCCTGGGTTTGTTAATGAAGAATGACACTAAATGGCTGTGTGATGGGTAATGCTTAGTTCATTACTCACTGACATGTGCCTTGACACCATCAACTCCACAACCAAATTTAGCCCTGTTATAAGCAGATGTAACTTCGCTGGAGTCAATGGGATGAGTTTGCATCTGCAGACGGAGAAGTTGAAGAGTATCACCCTTTCCTGGCAGGCCAGTAAGGCCCGGCTCCGCCGCTGCTCCGACCCCGGGGAGGCGGCGGCTCCGCGGGCGCGGAGCCCAGGCCCCGCCTGCAGGTTGCAGTCCAGTGCCGCCGCCCCGCTCCCGATCCGCCACACCGTCCCGTCGCGGCTCCCACCTCCCTCCCTTCCTCCCTCGACCCTCCCGCCGGGCGACAAGCAGCAGCGGGGCAGCGCCGCCGTCACACGGGCCACCCGCCAGCCCACGCCGGAGTCTCCCGCCCCGTCCCGTCCCCGTGGCCCCCGACGGCCGCGGCCAGGCTGCGGCACTGCCGTCCCCCCCCCCCTCTGCCCACCACGCACCGCCAGCCCCCGGGGAGGCGGCGGGCGGGAGCGGAATGGAAACTTACTTGGGGTTGGAGGAATTCCAATAAATGGGGTCTAATACGATGGACCTCGCCAGTGCAGTTCTGCATAAAACCATCGCGACTCCCCAGCAGTACTTCCAGGCGGAGGCGTCTCGCCTCCGCGCTGCCATGGTCGCAGGCGGAACCGAGTCCCTCCCCGGAGCCTCGCCAACTCCGCCGTGCGGCTTCCTCGCACCTGGGCAGCAACAGCAGGGTGGGTGCCCGGTATCCCAACAGCCCGGGCGATTGATAGGGGAAAATTAATTAAAATAATTAAAAAAAAAAATCACACGCTAAGGGTGGTCGAATGCACTTGGTGAGATCTGCAGGCGGATCTACTGAGTCATGTATGCCACTCGCATGTAGGAAATTCTCCTGCGAGGTTAAGATCCAAGCTACCTCCGAAGTAACAAGAACAACAACAACAACAAAAAAAAGCAAACACTTCAGTCTTTCCTCTTACTGGGGGTCTCCCGGCTGTCTTGGAGGATGCCACTCAAAACTGCCAACTCCCATTTGGATCCAGTGCGCCATACACGTTCACAGTGTCTAAGGCTCGTGTAAAAAGGAGTACAAAAAGGTAAAGAAAAAGAAATGGTGGTAGGAGAAATAAAGGGGTTGGGGGTAAGGGGCACAGCCTCAACAAGAGACTCCTTCTGTGTGTCTTTCACTGCTCCCTGCAGTTTGCAATCCGCACAGGCACCAGCTCGGGCTGTTTTGGGCAGCTCGGAAGCAACCGCGAGTCAATAAATCCACTCCGAGAGTCAGCTCCCCCGGTCCTGGGGAGGCGCATCCGCAGGGCTCCGGTTTCCCCGGGGGTCACCGATGTCCTTGTCGCCGGCCAAGCCCCCAGAGAGATGCAGAGAAAGAAGGTGGCGATGAAAAAGAGTAATTAACAAAATAAAACAAAATAAACGGCGGGGAGGGGGGTGGTTGTCGCCGCGTTAAAACGTCCCTCTCTCTCCCGTTGCAAAATCCGCAGTGCGCGCCGCGGCGATGGGAGGACGAAGAAAGCCGGGCGTGGGACCTGCGCGGCCGCGCAGCGCGGAGAAGGAAGGAAAAGAAGCGACAGACGCCGCCGCTCCCAGCGCGGCGCCTCCGACCCGTGGTACTGCTGCTGTTAGCGCTGCTACTGCCGCCGCGAGTCCCCAGCACAGGAGCGCGGCCGGCGGCAGCGCGCCGCCGTAGCCATATAAGCGCGGCCCCGCCGCCCCGCCGCCGTCGCTCATAGGGCCGCCGCCGGGCCGCCACGCTGGTTGGGCGCCGCGTGTGTCACTTACCGCCGCGGCGGCGGGCGGGGCCGCGCCGAGCCCAGCCGAATCCAGCCGAGCCTAGCCGAGCCGGGACGGCAGGTAACACCCCCCGGCCCCGGCGCGCCGCGGGCGGCCGCCGGGCTGAGGGAAAGAGCCCACTCGCTGTTAGTCACGCTGGGGTTGTGCGGGAGGCGCGACTGGCTCACGCGGGGCGGAATCACGGTGGGGGAAATAAAATGAAGCAAACACCTAACCACGTCTTTGCTAAAATTGAGCATGTTTCCACTTACAGTGCTGTTTAAAGAGTGGGGAGCAGCAGCAGGGCCGGGGGGCGCAGGGCTCCCCCGCACCCTCTTCTTTACTCAGGCAAAGCGCTGCTGATAGCGCTCCGCGGCTGCGACCACCTCCGCGCCGCTGCTCGGGGGAGGGCCCGGGGCTCCGCTGACGCGGCGTTCTCCAGCAACTTTATGCAGGTGCCCGGGCGAAGGAGGGGAGACAGGGGTCTCTCCTATGCTCAGTCCCCACTGGGCCTCTCCGCGAAATGTCCCCGAATTTACGAAGTTTGTCTGGTTGCGTGGAAATTAGCCAAGGGCTATCCCGAAATAACAGGACTTGGATGCGCGGAGCCCCTTCAAAAGGTTGCGGAGCGCAATTAGGGGTGCTGAGGTCGGGTGTGGACTCCATCGCCTTTCCCCCGCGATCGCTGTCTTTCCCTTCCACTTTCAGGTGGGGGCAGGCAATTTTCGGATCCAGTTCTCTTTCAAGACCCCGCGTACCCCGCCGGCACCTGGCCCTTTTATTTGATTTTATTGAAATAAGAAGGTAGCCAGAGGAGCTAGCTGCGGATAGCACTGGAGATGCCTCCCCGGGGGGTTCGGAGGCCGCCGGAGGTGATGATCGCGGCCCCCGCGGACGCGCCTGCCGCCGTGCTCTGGGTCCGCGGCTCCCGCGGCACTTCCACGGGCCCACAGCTCCCACTAGCGGCCAGCGCCCTCGCTCCGCGGGGCAGCGGAGGGGAGCGGAGCCGTGCCCCTCGCTGTGCCACTCCGCGGCTGCCTCGCGTCCCTCCCTGGCCGCCGGCAGCGCCGTTCCCCCGCGGAAAGAGCCGGCGGTACCGCTGCCCCCAAGGGTAGCACTGGGTCGAGGAGGCGGCATGGGTGAACGGGCCGCGTCGAGAGCTGTGCTGCGGCTGAGCACCGGTTGTACTATGGTGTCATAGTCGCTCCTGTAGAACGAAGGAGCTTACCGAATTTCTTCCAGTAGGGATTTCTTGCCAAAATACTATCTGCAGAAAGGATTAAAAGTTAAATCCCAGGACATTACGGCGCGCGCTCTGTCATTTCCCTACCGTTTAGTTATGGCATGCAAAGAACACGCTATGAAAGGCCGTAATAATTTCGCATCATTTTATTGCCGAAGAAGTATGGGCGTTTACTTGAAAATGGGTCAGTGGTGGTGCTCACTCGGCTTTTAGAGAAACGTGAAGAAGCCCTTATAAGGAAAACGACTAGCACCGTAATTTATTTCCCTGATCGATGTAAAAGACAATGATCATTTTGACCCCCTTTTAAACTAAACCAGTGTTTCAGCCCCCGCCGCCCCGCCTGGCAGGGACCGCTCCTCCCGCTCATAGCAAAAGGGAGAGAAGATTTGAGACGCATTCGATGCCCCCATAGATTCTGTGTTAATTGTGTTTGGTAGTTCCCTAATGCAATCTACCACTCAAGGAAGCAAGGAAAACAGTTTGCTTTTCGCACAAAACACTGAATACGTTTTAAGTAAACTACTTAATTAAATTTAATTTGCAGTGAGGAAGGAATTGCAGATCCGGCGACGCAATTTGGTGGAAAAGGATCCCATTCCCAGGACGGAAGCTTAGCACTCAAGTGGGAGACAGAGGGTGGAATATCTCCGCACATCGAGGGGCAGGCATCAAAGGAGAGCTTCGCCGGCGAGGGGAGGAAAGTACTTTATTATTATTTTAAACAAATGTGTGGTGTATACCCAGTCACCAGCCAATGTAAACAGCGAACCTGATAAACGCTTCTAGCAACAGAGACGTGTAAAAGAGGTTTACCTCAATTTTGCCAGGCTGCTTCTTCTGTTTGTTTTGAAGCAAAAGGTTACGAGCGGTGTTTTGTAAAAGCTGTGAGTAAACTGTGACCTCTAACTCTCCGTATCCTCGCTTTAAGTAAACCAGAGGAAATGAAGAGCCCTGGTATTGTCTGAAAATATCCTCCTGTAGCTAAATATATCACTCGACTTCTATTGTCCATCAGCTAATCATTTTACGTAAATACAGCTGTTTTACTCTTCTCTCTTCTCAGCATCCTAATTGATGTCACTGTAGCTGCATAAAAATCCGCATTAACAAACTCACTTTTAAGTAAGAACCGAGAGAAAAACAGGCACTTGTTTCCGAGATAACCCACGCACCAAAGGTTAAGACGTAAGAAGAAATGCGGGCTCCGTGCCTGCTCCACCTCAGGTCACTCTTTTTGCCCGTGGGCTCGATCCCCACGGCTGGAATCAGGTCGGGGAAAGCTTTTTGTAGCGCGGGCGGTTATTTGCGGGTCCGAGCGGTGCCGCGATCAGGGCCAGGGCCGGACGCGAGCGGGCGGCACTCGGCGAGGCCGCTCCCCGTCCCGGGTCCCGTCCCCTCACCGCCCGCTGCATCGGCCTCCGATTTTCCCGACTACCTTCAGAGGAACAGGAGGAATCGTCTCGGAAATAGAGGAAACATGAGAATACGGGTTGGGGACGGGGGCGGAGGAGGGAGTTAAAAAGCAAAAAAAAACCCCAAAACCCCTCGCAATCAGTTTCGGATGCAGGAGCCGCTATTTCAGAGGAGGTCCCGGCAGGTATTTCGTGTTTGTTGGGGAACGTGGTTTCCTGGCAGACACTCACAGGGTACAGGCTTCTAGAGGAAGGAAATCCTAGCTCCATCCCTCTCCGCCTGGATGGGCAAGGATGGACGGACAGAAGAGCTGAGCCCGGGAGCAGGTGAGATCTGACTTTCCCTTTACTTTCAGACAAAACCCACAACTCCTGTAGCTTTATTTCCTCTATCCAGACGGGCTGACAACAAAAAACAGGTTTTTTCAGCTTCTTTCTCATAGTGTTGTGCACAATAATTGCATAGATACTATCTCTGATCCTAGGAAACGTTTAACAAGAAGGCAGCTAATCTGAATGGGCACAGGATCGGGCCCAAAATCCCCGATTCTCTTTTTAACATCAAGTCTAAACATTTTTATTAAGTGGAAAAGCTCTCCATCATTCATCATTACTTGAAAGTTTACCAATTTTGAAAGCCAAAAAAAGATAGCTCAATAGATTACAATTACTGCTAAATGTAATAAAAACAAATGAGCACGATTGACACTGATTTAAATGGATTGTTTACTGATTGTACAAAAGGCCAAGTGTGGCGCATACTTGAAACAGCTCCTAAAATATCATTCACACCATAACAATGCATTTTCTGCATTTACGGTAGTGTGAGTTTATATCTAGATGTTATTTTGTCTTCTCTGTGTCTGTTTTATAACTGCAATTTTGGTTAACCATGGCTTCTTAAAAAATGAGCTTGGTTCCTAGGTACAGCCCGAGAACTCAAGCAGCCTTGTAATAAAAATCAGAAAGAAGCTAGTACGTCCTACATGCATTTTAATTCTCAGCTTGACTTATTTTTATACTGATTCTCAATATCACTCAGTGACTACAAGGCCTTTGTAAGGGTTTACATCCTCTTCTGCAGAGCTGACCACTGAGCCAGTGTAACCCTTAGCTTCATGTGTTGGTCCAGGAAAGACAATTACCAGCATTAGGGTTTTCAGTATGGAAAGTCAACATGACTCTTCCATTGGCTAAATGCAAACGAGGGAGAGGAAGAGGGGCATAAGCCTGAAATGCAGTCAATTTGTGGTACTAGCATGAAACAGAGGTGTGTGAAAGTCACGGTTCAGCTGCAGCTGGACTGGCTTGTCGCTCTGTAACTCTTAACAGCCTAGGCATTTCAACCATATCCTCCTGTCTTGGAATGAACCTTCTACCCTTCTGAAATAAATCACCTCTGCAATGCCAACTGAGAAGCACTCATCAACTTGAATTTCTCCTGAGCTTGCACCGCATTGAGACCCTGCAATAACAGAGCTAATAATTTTCCTAATACTCTGAAAATGTTTAATGAGAACCTTCACGCAGTTAAGAGTCAATCACAGCTAATGCCTTCATATTTGCTGTCCATACAATAAACCATCAAAGAAACTGAAAATGATCCTAAGAGGGCATGTTAACAGCATCAGGAAGCAGAGTTTACAACCTTCAAATCAGCAAGGACAACAGAAAGGGTGAGGTGTGTGAGGCAGCACAAAGTTTAAAAGGAGAGACAATGAAGGTAGATCCTTCTTTTACAAGATGGGAGCGGATGAAGTATTGATACTTTAGTAAGATAACAGTGACATATCTGTCTATATGTAGGCATGCAGTTGCTTGGCAGCTTAAGACACCTTGCCAACCTAATTGTCTCTGCTTTGCTAAGCTTCAAGGACACCAGCTCTTCAATACATTTCACCAGAGTCAGCTTTTCACTTCTGCTTGGAAAAATGATGATAATGAACATGAGAAGTTCAAAGGGCAGTTGAACAAATCTCTAAAGAAACAGCATACTGCTAGGATACTGCTGAAAGGCCTTCCACTCTCTCCTGCCTCTGACGGATAGACATATTTTTCAGTATTAAAATGATTCTCCAGGACGTTTATGAACCGGGGTTGGAAAATGAGATCCCTTCTGTCATGATATAAGGGAAAGGAATACCACTCAAGATAGGTAGTACTAAAAAAAATGCCTATCTGCCTCCCAAGGGGCAGGGGAAGGAAAAAAAATCACCCCACAAAAAAAAAGGGAAGAAACCAAAATCTTAAGCTGAAACTTCCAACTGTAATGAAATAAAAATTTAAACCCAACACAAGTTCTAACAGCAATTTCTCTAGGACGGTTAATAGTTTCACATAGATCCACACACAGAATTCTTACTCAATTTAGTTACTACCTGAACATCAGTCTACAGTCTAACCTACATTGCATTAGATGGGTACCAAGTTTTAAGAATATAGAAGAACATCTGAAGTTCTTATCATCCAAGGTCAATTTACCCTCCTGCCAAACTGTGTGTGCCTGTTTCCTAGAAACTGACTGTATCCCCAAAGTACTGCAGTAATTTTAAAAAGACAGAAAACCTCAGAATAATGCAGATGTGACATCTACCCCCACCAGGACTACAAAACCCTATCTCAAATACAAAATGCTTTAGGACAGAAAAGAGACCGTCCTTTCTACCAACTGAACCTCTGCCCCAGCAAGAAAAAAAAAAAAAAAATATACGCTTTCCCTCTTTTTGAGGGCGGGGGTGGGGGGGAACACAAGTAGGAAGGTGTGGAATAGCAGAAAGAGTGTTGTGATGGGACATTTTGACCACACAGTAGTCTTACAGTGTGACTGAAATTAACCCCTCAATGTCTAAGTCTATGCAATGTTAAGGGTAAATAACAAATACTGTTGTTTAGCAGCAAAGTGATGTAGAACAAAGTGCTTGATAATAGGGCTGCATGTATGAGAACTCAGCTTCTTGCTTTTAGGAGAGGACAGGAAACAAACATGCATAGGTCTGTTTTTAGTATTGACTTTTAATAGCTTGTTTCTTATAAGGGAACAGGGGATATTTTCTGTTTAAGAAATACAGGTATCAGTTGACCTTTAAATACAGCCTGCTCCTGCCAACAGGTCATGTACATGATTTATTTGGCTTCAGCTTTTGTTTTTATCCATTAAGCAACCTTCAACCTTCTTTCTAAACACAAATATAGACAAATTTAAGTACAGTGATAGTGTAGGTATTTTACTGTCTTCACATTTCTCTTTTGACACGCTGGACAAAGTGGTACACATCAGTTTGCCCCCAAGCCCAGGCTGCACACGAAGCAGGTCAAATTCTGCTTTCAGTGGCACACTCAACTTGCCCCCACACTTAACTTGACAAATCTACAGAAACAGACCTTTTGGGAATATCAGGAATTATTTCCAACTTTGTCTAGTGACATTCAAATACTCAGGCAACTACTGGTAACTTTTGTTTTATGTTTACTACGGATGTTGCACATTGACAGAAAAACCAAAAGTTTTAGAACTGGACAAGCTATAATAATCCAGTTTTTGGTAGAATGATATACAAAAAAGGGATTTTTTTTTTTAATAGCTTTCCATCTGCAGTTTCACTTTTGAAAACAAAACCTGTATATATAAATGGTAACATTCAAGGTCTGTATATCAATAACAGTTGCTTTCTGGCTAAAATAATATATTTAGACAGAATCTCTCTTTCTGTTTTTCACTTCAAATATGCTAGCCAGTCCAATCCTTTGGGAAAAAAAACCTTCCATCTTAAAATCCTTTAGGATCCATCAGATTCATTATATGGTAATGACCTTAACTTATACAGTATACTATATTATGAGGTGAACTGAAGGGGATTAGATATCGAAGTATTGGTTTGGGTGCAGTAAGCCAAACAGCTGTTTAAACATGATACTACAGCTGAAATAAATATCTGTCAGAATAAAAACCTGACATTCATGAAAACAGCAGCAGCCATCAAAAACATTCACAACTGCAGGGATTTTTTTTACTGTATGTAATTTTGCATTGTAAGTAGGAGAAGCCACAATAGTTTAAAGCAAAATTTTAAAAGATATCACTATAGTCTTGAATTTAATAAAGTGAATTGTCACTCTTATAGCTGTTTATAGAAGTGTACTAAAAAAATTTACTTAAACATATGAATTTAAGACTTTCACTTTATTCAGCAAATTGGTTTATTTACACAATGGGGAACGCTGGTTGAATGCTGTCAATGTAATAAAAACAAATCTAACAGAGACAATACTGAACTCTCTCTATGTATTCATAGCAGAAATGACAAACTATTTCCTTACCTGTATCAGGAACATCAAGCGCAACAATGGGACAGTATCATAGGACACTGATTTAACAATAAACCACAGAGGTCCAGTAATACTATGGCAATTTACTCATGTATTTACTGACTTAAAAAAAAAAAATAATTAAAAGTCAGCAATACCCAGTATAAAGTTCTGTCAATTATCAGAGTCAAACTCTGATGAGTAGATCAGTAAAACCTTATCAGATCATCCCCAATTCATAAAGTGACCTGATCTGCTTCAGATCACTAATACAGAAACAAAATTGACAAGAACAAGTTACCCTCTAAAAGGCAACAATGATCTGATAAGGGTTTAACTTAATGGAAGTTTAAAAAAAAAAATTAAGATTTGCAGAGCACAGCCCCTATTAGAACAAGCTAACTTTCCAGACTTTCAAAAAAAGACAAAAAAAAAAAAAAATTGAGAGAAAAAACCAAAAAACACTTCAACATGAAGCTACCATACAAAGGTGGGGTTTTTTTTCCTTTTTTGTTGGTTTTTTTTTTGTTGTTGTTGTCGTCGTTTCTTTTAAGAGTTCAGAATTGCAATTTAATCCTGGCTTTTTAGTGAGAAGGACAGTTTTGGCCTAGATTTTCCTTTGCCCAGGATAATTTTTTGCTCTTCCTTTTGCTGACGTTGTCTCTCTTGTTCTAGTTTCATCCTCTCCTCATGAATCTTTCTTTGTTCTTCAACAATTTTCAATTGTTCTTCAGCCTATATATGAAAATGGTAGAATTCAGGCCAGCATACTTTGTAGTCATAAAAGCAATTTACAAGTACGTATTTGAGTTCCAAACAGGTCTAAATCTGCATAGGTATGTAAGCAGTTCTACCTGCACTAGATGCCACGGTGGTTTCAGCGAAACTATTTGTAATTATTTGAATTCAGTTTAGAAGAAACACTGAAAACTTCCTAAAGCCAACACATCAAAATCTTGAGCGCTTACATGCAATGTTTTTCAGCATTGCTTTGCAAACAACACATGACATTTTAATTAAGGAAGTCAGTATAGAGAAATTCCTCTGACACCTGTCACGTGTCAAATTAAGACACAATATAATGAATTAACAGACCATGAAACAGAGGTCTCCCCACTACAAAACCCATTTAAAAACTCCTCCTAATTAAAAAACATCTTTACCTGTTTTGTAACAAAACAACTCTTACACTGACTGACTTACAATTCTTACGGCTCTTCCAAATGTGCTTATTTTGTTCATTACATCAGTTAATATCTTACATTTTCCATTTGTCCTGTTTCTACTGTATGAGGTTGGGAAATAAGTAGAAAAAAAAAAAAAGAGATCTAAAGCAGATGTAGTTCAACTAAACAGTTTTAGGAAGCATTATCTTTACTTGGAAAAGGTGAAATTACTTGGGTAATTAAAACTGATAGAGTTCAGTTAGGATTTAGAAGCAGCTTAGTTTGGCCTATCATTAATTGATTGGAATCAGCTAAGTCATATTGAATGTTCTCATAAGGCAGGCGTCTGCTTAAAAAGGCTTGGAGAACAACATGAGATAGACTTTCATAACTTAAGACATGTTAAGCTGATGCTGAAAGTCCCTTTCAGCACTTGTACATCAACATTAGACTAATTTCAGATCCAGTTTGTACTTGTCCTGTTCATCAAAACAGAACTAGTCACTTCTGTCTTAAAAGCTGAACATGTTTGCAAACTGACTTCAAGTTTTCCTGTGAGATAATATAGTTGAAAATATACTTTTAAAATTCTGAAGGCAGCTTTCTTTCTCTTAGCTGGATCTGAACTACTTTTTCAGACAAGCATTAACTGCTAAGGATCTGGCTTCTTACACTTAGCTTAAAGAAAGAAGAGCAACACTATTGACACAGCCACCCAGAGAAACTACACTCTTTAGAAAGGGTCCATTTGCTTAATTGTGTTGCAAATCAGGCAGAGGGACCGGTATTCCTCCACAGAACAGTTAACTACATCTTTGCGTACCAGTTTAGCTTGTGCTTCTGCAATTTTTCGATTATTCTCTTCTAGTATTCGTTCTAGTTCCTCACGCTTTGCACGCTCTTCTTCCTAAAGGGGAGGACAGGGCAAGATGTTAGTAAAGTAAAATATTAATTTCTGCATGTTCACTAATCTTTCTCAGAATTCTTCTGTGAACTGACTTAAAGTGGCAGCTTTACAGCCACCTATTTTGTCTCACAACAGTAAACTGTGCAGCCACTAAAACTGGTTCCTAGTACTCAGTTTACATCATCCCGCCCAGTCCAAACAGCAACCAACTAAACCCTCCCTAATCAAAGAATCCTGACAATTTATTACTAAGAATTTTAATATCACACAAATCAACAAGGACAACTACAAAAACTGGATAGTATTTACCAAATTAAAAAGTAATATAGAAAATATAAATAAAGTGAATAGTTTGTCTCACCAATTAAGTATACCTACGTATTCTTTACCTATACTCCTTTAATCAGCATTAAAAGTTGAATATTTACTGTCTTGTCCAGTGTCCTGCAGAGTGTGCTCCTCGGCTGCCATACGCGCCAGCTTCCTCTTTAAAATGATTTGTACTGTTAGCTTGGCAATACCTGCATCAGCAGCTCAACCATTTATAAAGAAACAACATACAAGGAAGGCTGAGCTGAGGAATGCAGATGTTTATGATAGGAAGGAACAAAAATATGTAAATCATTCCTAAGGCAAACAATTAATAAGAAAAATACATTTACTGTTAGTGAAAAATACAAATGGTAATCCATACTTCATGGAGCTATGGGCTTCTTTCATGGGGAGAATGGACTTAACATTCAGTATTTTGACAATTTTAAGACAGCTGAAACTGTCATTTGCAGTCTGAACTTGGAATTCAGGAGTCCAGGGAAGGCAAGATCAGGAAATAAAGCCTTGTAATTGTTCTTTTCTTGGTGAATTTTATGGAACTCTGTTATGCAACTCATAAATATAAAGATTGCGTGAAAATTTTTGAAGTGTAGTTCACATAATATAGATCCGAATTATTTTAATATTTGGAAGATTTAAAGTTAGCCAGAGGTTTGTGTCTGTGTAAGAAAAAAAAGTTAATAAGAACAAAGCAAGCATATGAAGAGAAAACTTCTTACTATGACTAGTAACCAGCTACCAGCTAGCACGCTTCACTCCAGGCATGGAAGTTTATTCTGTGTCATAAAGAACTGATGGGACTTCACCACATCACATTGACAATATCAAAAATACTTAAAAAACAAAAAAACAAACCACAACCCCAAAAAAGCCATCTGACTGAACAAATGAAAACCTCTATATATGAAGCATTTGCTGCCTATAGACATCTAAATTTAACTTAAATTCTTTCATAGTAAGGTTTGAATTTGCAAAACAAGTGTATCTTAATAGTCTTAGTATTTGTTCTGTTCAGTTTTTTTTTCCCTTCACTTTTAATTTAAAGATATTATGTGATAGACAAGTCAGGTTTAGCACAAAGGGGAAAACTTCACTGCTACTGTGTTTCCTTTTGTAAGCCAATCAAAACATTAACAAACTCTGTAGGAGATACAGAGTAAAACAGGCATTTGAGACTTAGGACTATCTAGCACAAATTTCCTTTACAGTTTAAAGTTTGTGTTGAAATTTCTGGATCCTGGAATGATTGGTGCAGGCAGGCATCAAAGCCTTTAGTAGCAAATTACTGTCTCACAGAAAGACATTTTCAGCTTCTGCTCCAGCTGCCAATTGAAAAAAAAACAAAATAAAAACCAAACAAAAACCCCAGTCACATGTTCAGCTTGACTTCAGACAAGGGCAACCTGCTCTTTTATAACTTCTATGGAAAAAAAAGGAGTTGTTAGTAGTTATTAAAACTGAATATAATGATTTGGACATAGATCCTTCGTGAAGACGTGGATGGGCTTATGCTCGAAGTCCCGGAATTAGTCCAATGTACGCTCAAGGAAAATGTTCATTTTAAATGAAGAGTAAGAAACCTATTTGTTAAAGACAGGTACTGCAGCTCACTGCTGGACCCTGCTTTTTGCCTGACTGAAGGCAAAAGCCTCTTACAGTCTAGGTAAACAAAATGACACAAATGAAGGATACATAATTACCGATTCAATACCCTTCCCCAAAAATGAAAGGACCGCCGATAAATCCTGCAGCCATGGCAAAAGTTTCAAACCATTCTGAAATATGTAGGTCAGTTCCATTAAAAATCAAGTATCCTTGTTCAGGTTTTAGGAGAATAACTGTTTAAGTATCAGTGAGCTCCTCTGAATAGGCTAGAAATTAAGTTTCGCAGCAATGCAAGTTTATACGAGAAGGGAATTAAGATTTGCTGTATTCCATCTCTTTCTGAACCGAACAGGAAGCACAAACCGACACTGAAAGTTTTGCCATGGACTGTCTCTACTTTCCAAACGACCGAGCGTTACCTCTCTGGCTTTTTGTGCTGCAAGTTCAGCTTGTCGCTGTCGCTCGAGTTCTTCGAGCAACTGTTTTTCCATGATGCGCTTAGCCTCCTCCACCCTGCGGAGAACCTCTCGTTCAATCTCATCCTTCCTTTTCTCCAACTCTTCTTCTACACGTTTAGCCACAAGCTCTTCCACTCTTCGAGCAGTTTCTTCCTCTATGAGTTTCTCTTCAATTTCTTGTTGACGACTACAAAATGCAAATGTGAGGGTTACTTTTTTTAATCAATAAAGAATGACTGCACTGAAACAAACCTCCTCAAATACACAGCAGCGGCCATGCTACTGAATCACTTTTTAAATAGATTTACACCTTATACACAAAGATCATACATTTAAACAAAGTTCTGCACAACATTTAAGGAAAGTGAATATTGAAGCAGTTAGCGTTCCTACCACAAGGAACCCAGTCAGACCATATCACTGTTAGCATCTCTACATATCTCAAGACACTAAGCTCTAAGATGACAGCTTATCACACTACTTCCTGATCATTTCTAGGGGGAAAAAAAAAAAAAACAACAGAAAAATACCAACTTGAGCCATCCTTCCGGAATTTAAATTATCTCAATTTTAAGCCCTATATCACAATAGTATCTTGTAAAATCTTGTCTTTAAGTCACCATCTCAGAGGCACCAAACTAATCTTTGTTAACTACAAGTCAGACACAAAAAAAATTGTAATTTGAATACTTTAACAAGAATTACAGGTGTTGTATCTGTAATGTAGTTATTCAGTCATTTAACTTCTTAAATTTCAAATACCGGAGTTCTCCTAAACTTCTTTATTGCTGCACTCTCTTCTGCTAGAATTATCCAAAATAAAATATACCAATACTCAGCATTAAATCAATCCTTGCAAACTGTGGAATTTTCCATGTTCTGAATTTTTGAAGTATTTTCAAACATATTCTTGTCTTGATTTTTGTTCTTGTTTTTATTTTTGTTTAGCAGTAGCATTATCACTTAGCCTGACCACTATTTTAAGTTATCATTCAAAAGGACACAAAATATTATGTAATTTCACAGATCTATTACCAAATGCAGAAAAAAAATATCTCCAGATAGTCATCCCTAGTGCAATATGACAATTAGATATCCAAAGATTAACAAAAGTGAATACTGTATAGCTATGTTTCCTGCAGTACTGTTTATTTACAATTATTATGTGTTTTGGAGAGAAGGTTATTCTTTTTAACCTTGACATTGAACTTTTATGTATTTTAAGTATTCTGTGAAGTACAGAACAATCTTTTAAAATTATCTTCTGTCCTCTCAGCACCAGAAATCTATGATTTAGAAAAACAACTACTGTTGTAATATCCTGATATTTTCATGTTTGCATTTTCCTATCGTATTTATATTGAAACGTAAACCCAACTCATTAAAAAAAAGTTACAAGATATACTAACTTTTAGATTTCCCAGTGTATAATTTGCAAACAAGCAATAAGAGATAACAAAGTAGACATTACTGATCTAGATAAACACTTGCTGATCTAGATAAACATGTGAAACACCAAACTCTAAATTTACCCCATTTGTACACCTTCTTTTCATAAGTGCACTGAAGCAAATCCTCTAGTAAAAAGTTCTGCAACTCTTAACTTAGGAAGACTTGGCATTCAGTCCCAAAAGACAAATTTTATATTTATGTTCCTTATGAGACAGCAGACTCACTGGGTGGCACATTAGGCCAGCATTTACTTTTTCTAAAGTAACAAAAAATATCTCAAAGTTACTTTTTCAGCAACAAAAATCTAGACCCCCATCATCATCCAGAGAACACATCAACTCCATTCTGTTGGTGTGCTTCTACCAAGCCACTACCTACAATCCTTTTTGGAAAATTTTTTGAACATCCTTTATATACTAAATATCCTTTTAAAATAAAAGATTTTTCTTCCCTCTTATGAGCATTTATTCAACAGTGAGTGTAGTCACCATTCTGTACTGATACAGCTTACCATATAAGAGATGGTTCTACAGAAATCATCTTTCAGAAAGCTCATATTCACATATTTTATTCAACTATTTTAGCTTTACATTTAAGACCAGGGAAGTCTAGAATAAAAGTTAGCTAACTGAATAAAGCTATAAAGATACTCTGGACACTTCTGTCTGAAATATGTGTTCAATTATCATCAATAACTAATATTTTCCTCAAATTGTAAATATATCTTTTCACATTCACTGGCAATATTGCAAATATATAATAATATATATAATGCCTTTGAGATTACAGAGAACATAGAATTATAAAGACAGATATAAATATCAATGATTTATTCTATAGCTCATGCCAACTATTATTTAATATCGCATGACCTTACAGTTTTTTATATA
This sequence comes from Colius striatus, assembly GCF_028858725.1. Lineage (NCBI taxonomy): Eukaryota > Metazoa > Chordata > Aves > Coliiformes > Coliidae > Colius > Colius striatus. The sequence continues at coordinate 57,494,591 of NC_084759.1, forward strand.
CAGGTGTAGTAAGTTTATCATCCTGACTTTCTGAGCCATGACTCCAGAGCAACAGGTAAGTCATTAATGTGAAAGTATTTTTAGTGTGCTCTGTTTACTTCTTAAAGGCAAATCACATAAAGTCTGCAGAAAAGAAACTGCTCGTATTTCATCAGATTTAGGAATAACAAAGCTTGCATTTGCAAAGCCTTCATAGAAAACTAGCATTATAGGAAAAAGCACAAGTTAGGCTATGTATTAAGTCTTGGACACATGAAGAAAGGCACTTTCAATATTTTAACTGTCCCTTATAGTTAACTGTCAGTAAAAAATACTTCTTTCCTTCACTAACACAAGTATATACTAACATATATAACACAATTTAGAAATGATGTGCTCAAATACCATAGTTTTCTACTCTATTCAGTTGTATGGCTTCTTCTTTTTGAAATTTGAAGTGTAGTTAGAAGCATCAAAATTATATATACACCATCTTTTCCAATATTGCTTCTCACTCAAAAGTCGTATCTGCAATATCACTCAAATGTATTCTTCCTATTCAGACTTTATGAGTTTTAAAAATGCAAAACTAAGTTATATAGAAAACTTGCTTGCATAAGAATTAAAACCATTCCAGACCACTAAGACACATTCACTGTATGCTCAAAGTGTTAAGCACATTCCAATTCTTCATCACAGATATACACAAATAATTTACGTACTGATTAAAATTACTAAACCCCAAAATTAAGATCAGTAACTCAAGAAGTCTTCAAATTTTTCATGTGATTTTGTGCTACTCCGCAATTTTTTTATGACATTGCTGTCAAATTCTAAGTTAGCAAAGTTGTTTATTGACAAACAAAACTGAAAGTAACAACTCAGGGTGAACAAGCCTTCTGAACTACAATATCTCATTATATCAGTATTGCCAAAATTCAAAACTCAAAGCTCCACCTGAGAATTGACAGAACTACTTGGCTTTGCACATACAAACAAGTGCTATTTCTGGATTCAGTGCTGCAATGAGCAAGGGCAACATTCAAAGAATCACTTTTCACAATTGTTAAAACCGCTGTTATCTCTAATGTATAAAGGTCTCTTTCATAACTTGGCAATATTGTTAAACATCTTAATTTATATCTAGCATCCATTAAAATACAGTTTATCTATCTCTGTAGGCCTTATAATAAAGAACCACTTTCCCCCGTAGGAAAAACTGAAAAAGGAAATGGTTTCCAATGAAACAAGTCACCAGATCTCACAGTCCCATTTGGCAAGAAAATAAACCCCACCACCACCCTCAGCGTTAATGTCGTCGTTGCACAGATTTCCTAAAACCCCAAGTCGAGCAATTCCAGACGCCTCGCACCGCGAGCCCCACGCCGGTAGGGGAGGGGCGGGCGGTGCAGCAGCACTGCACAAAGCCCACGGGGCGCGGAGGCCGCCGCCGGAAGCTGGAAGAGGCGCGGAGAAGAGCAGCGGCAGATCGAAAGCGAGCAGAAGAGGCGGAGCAGGGGGACGGTGTGCGGGCGGCTGGCACCCCGCACTCAAGAGTAGGCGGCTGCTAACACTCCCCAGGGAGCCAGGAAAGGGAAGGAAGAAAGAAAGGATGGCGGGAAAACGGCCATAAGTTAGGCCTCGGCCAGGGCCTAAACGCCTTTACCCTCATCGTGGCGGCCCTGATCCGGAGGGAGGCTGGGAGAGAAAGAAACCGCGGAGCAGAGCCTCTCTTGTCCCACCTCCCCGTACCATCACACCCCCCCCACACCCCCAGCCCAGGCCCGGGGCTCACATTTTCCGCTGCCGCTCGAACTCCGCTTTTTTCTCCTCCTCCTCCCGCTTTTGCTTCTCGTCCAGGCTGCTGCGCTTGCTCACCGTGCGCCCGAAGATGTCGATGCGGTCGGGCGGGGAGGAGGCGCGGTCGCGCTCCCGCTCTCGGTCGCGGCGGGAAGAGGGGGCCGTGTTGGAGCGTGAACGTGAGCGGGACTCCCGGCGCCGGTTCCGCTTGCTCTCCCGGGACTTGGAGCGCTTCCGCGCCCGATCCTTCTCCCGGGAGCGGGAACGCGATCGACTCCGGTTCTTCTTATTGTGCTTGGAGCTCTTGGTGTGCTTGGAGCGGGACGAGCTCCGGCTGCGGGACCGACCCATCCCGGCGGAGAAGCCGCGCCGGCGACCGCCCGGCTACCCCCGCCCCCTTTGCTAGTGGAGCCCGAGATAGGTGCGAGGAGGCTCTGCGCGCATCAGCACCGCCCAGGCGGGCCCCTAAGTCCTCTCTCTTTTGACCTCTTCACGCTGCGAGGAGAAGCAGCAGGCCCCGAAAGCGGGAGCAAGTCCGGACGCAGGCAAGATGGCGGCCCTGGCAGAGCTGTGACTCTCCTCTTCCGCCCCACAATGCACTGCGCCGTGTTCGAGCCGTTTGCTCCCCCTCCTTGTTACCGCCGCCTTCGGCGTCGCTCCGGAAGAGCACGAAAGCACTCGGTAATCTTCGGCAACCAATAGCAAGCGCCACTCGAGGAAGAAACCCCGTCAGGCAGGGGTTCTATTCTGCGCATATGCGTGACGGACGACTGGCGCGTAGGAGGCGCTGGCGGCAGGGGTGTCTTGCTCGGGAGGTTGTTCGTGCCAGGGTTAGGCTCTTGTGGGCGATCTGGGAGTTACCCCAGGATCCACTACTTGGTGTAGTACCGTAGACCCATTTGCAGTTAGTGCACCAGGGCCAGTTGTGCTTCGTCCCGGCTGTGGTGAGGGCCTGTTCAAGAGCGCGGGGAGGGGGAGGCGGCTTAAGAGGGTAAGGTGAGGAGCACTTGGAGCATTTAGAGAGAGGCCCATCCGCTCCGAGACATCACCTCAAAAATCGTCCAAGAACGGGACGATTTTTTTTCCAAGATGAGACCGGGCTAGAGGGTATGGGAGCGCCTGTGGCTGTTTCTCTGGTCTGCCTGCGGGAGCGCTTAGGCCCGGGGGGACTCATTGCCTGGTGTCTTTCCATCCCCTACCCCGGGAGCTGCAGCCTGAATGGGCATCCCAGTGCCACAGTGGTTAGGACAGGGGTTTGTATTTTGCTTTATTTGTCGAGCTTTGAATATTTTGGGGTTTTTTTGTTTATTTGGTTTTGGGTTTAGATGCAATTTTGGCATAGGGGTCAGCGGGAGTCTATGTTAAGGAAGTTATGAAAAGCAAAGCCCCCAATAAATTGTGAAAACTGGGGTTTTCTTTATGTATCTTCTGTTGAATCAGGTCGTTGCTGGGATATGTCTCATTTTACCTGATCTCTGATGTAGCCCAGTGAATGAGTGTGAAGGTATTTAGTGTGAGTCTACCTGTACACATACCATTGCTAGTAGGTATTTTGGCAAAGGAAGTGGATTCAGGTCGTGTGGAGAGTATCAACTAGTAGTTCAGTAGACATTTTCATACAGTGTTTTTGTCCTAGTTTTTGCCATGTAGTTGTTAGATTTTTCTGCTATAAAAAAATTTGCAAGTCATGTTATTCTTGATTTCAGATGAACTGGTGCAAGCTATAGATAGTTAAGCCAGCTTTTCACTTTCAGTGGTTATATCTTTTTGGGTTTTTAAGTATACATTTTTAGGAAGCACATTTTGTAAAACATTTGTTTTGTCACGAGGCAAAATCCAGTCACATCTAAAGGTCTTTTCATCTCCTTTTGTGTGACTGCCTTGTCTTATTCTTCTTTAAGGAAGACTTTCTTATTTTGAAATTAATTTACTTTAATTAGTACCAAAAATAAAGTTGAAGAATCTCTGCTCTGGACCACTTTGCAAGTAACAGCAGAGGAGTGGACATGGTGCAACCTCTATGGCAGGAATTCCAGGCCCTGAGGAAGCTCATACAACTGGCAACTTCCTAGTTACCTGTCAGATTTTTAGCTCCAAACTGAGTAGATGAGTTTCCAACTGACAGTCAATACAACAGGTTCTGGTTAAAAGTTCTATCATTATTTTATTAGTACTACATTCCATATTGTATGTACCGAACCTTGACCTGGAATTCATAAAAAAAGGAAAAGGAACATCACTAGTTGTTTCATAGTCACTTGCAAGTATAAAGAAGTTTTTAAAATATTCACTATAGGCTGAATTTTCACCCTGATATATCAAGATAACCTATATTTAGCACCGTGGTTATCTGAAACTATCAATTTGAACTGCAGAATTCTATTTAGTAATGTTGAATCATCAAAGCTATAAAATGCGTTATGCAAGATTTTATGACAGCAATTAATGAAGATAGATTGTGTGGAATTAAGAAATTATGTGATATAATGAAATTATTTTCCCCAATCCAATACTGTGTTACTTGATCTTATTTTTTTTTTTTTAAATCCTGAATTAATCAGAACACAAGATCTTTAATACCTATAGTAGGTTAAGGTCATTAGTCAATTCCCCGTGTTATATGTTTATGAGCACTAAATTCTAACAGTTCTGGAAAAAGCTAATTTTCTTTTTAAAAATACATTCCTGAGAGCTAACAAAGTGGTAGAAGAACATTTCTGTCTGATTTATTTCTTATTTTGAAATTTGGTAGAGTTTTTCATCCTATCGCTTTGTATTTTCCTGCTTAATAAAATATTAATCTTTAGAGTTTCCCCCTCCCCCAGGTAAAATTGCAATTGATATGGAATTACAGTACCAAAAGGAATTTTTAATTAATCCTAAATTGCGGAATCTTGTTCTATTTAATTATTTCTCCAGTTCATTAAAAAAGAAGAGAGTTATTTCCCATGTCAGTTTCCTTTCAAAATTTGATTAATGTATTTTTTTTCTGGATTAGTATAATTTTTGAGGTTTTATTCCTATATAAGTGCATGTATTATTCATGGTTTGCTAGCCGTTCATCATTTCTGTGCATTCTTGTGTGTTTGCTTTATTTTTTTTCCATTTTAATACCTCTTGAGTTATTAAAATGCATAATTTGATACTTAAAATGGTTGTCTTAGTTGGAAAACACTTTATTTGATAGCCAAAATTGTGGTATAATTAAAACACCTAACCCTTCTTTATCTTGGCTACTGTCATCACATGAAATCTGTCAACCCGTAGGCATTTGAGGCTAGCCCTGTGAAGATACTGTGTTCTGATAATCTCCAGATCATACCTGCTCTCACACCATCACTTTTGTTGTTAGCTAGGTCAAGAGGAATCTTGGGAGATTACAGATAGATTACTTTGGTTTGTGTTAGTGTGTCACAGCTGGATGTAAGATCATTGTAATTGTTCTAAAATCAAAGAGCTGTGGAGGGTAAGCAGAGAAAGAAAGTATAATAGGATAAGGTGTTTGGTATATAATTTGCTGTCATTTGGCATAGTGTGGCTCACAGCAGTAAGAGGGCAAGAGCAGCACAGAAGAGCGAAATTCTTGGAAGAGAAAAAGTGTTTTAAATGTGTGTTTATTCTTTCAAAGTGACTGTTTCAGCTTGAGTTGATTGCAAGCTCAAAAACTCTGTATACAGGGTTTTTGGTTTTTAAAGTATGAGTCAGTACTGTGATTCATGTCACATAGATCACAGCAGCTGTGCAGGTGTAGAAGTTGTATTACTTAATCACTTTTTTTTAACACCTAATTCCAAAGTTGCTTGTTTTCCTTATGCATTTTCTGTCAGCTGCTTTGTTTCTTTTTTAGCAGCTCTATGGAGTTCTTAGCAGCTAAGCTGCAGAGGTGGGGAGATGAAGCATCTGGGAGACCAGCAGAACAGCTGTGAGGAAGCCATGGCAGGAGCATGGAACAGTTGGCAGAAAGGGAAGTATCTTTTCTATAACTTGAGAGAATAAGTCATTAAAGCTACTGCAAAGGACTCCTTTGAAAAGGGGAAAAAAAACCATTTAATTGAAAGAATGGAGAGGAAACTCTGTACAATGAGAAATTAAATAAATGGAAAGGGTTTTCTCATTGTACCAATACAGAGAGGCTGGGTAGATTGTATACATAAGTTTAGTTATTAGCTGAAATACTCCTCTTTTCCATATGTTCAGATGATAATCGTATCCTTGGAAAGCAAACAATACAGTACAGAGTGCTGTTGAAAGTGTTTTGTAATTTGGATATGAAAAAAGGCACAGCTTGAGTAATCAGGGCTAGTGTGTGGATATATGATAAATTCATTTAAAACAATATCTGTTTTCATCCTCATGTGGATCTAGTTTTAGGAAATAAATTGCCAAATCATGATCAGTGTGGGAATAATTTAAAAATAACATTAATTATGGATGTCAGAGGACATATTACAATTTTTATTTCCTGCAAATGCACTTATTTTTTTAATGTTTAAACTACTTTATACGTGGAAGAAAGGAAAAGGAAACGTTAATTTGCTTGTTTTGTTCACATTGCCTGGCTCGTTTAGGTCCTAAAAAAAAAGCTCTTGAATCCTATTAGAAGTGGTGAATATAAGTTTTGTTCACAAATTGAGACACTCATCTGCAAGCTGTGTATCCATGGTGATATGACTTTTTCTCATAGTGAATGTTTTTTTAAAAATTGTTCTTACATGGAGTATGCAGATTTACTATCACATAGAAATATTTATAACTGGACATAAGACGTGGTTCACTGAAGGCTGACAGTAAAAATCCAACCAGCCTTCCTCAGCAGCTACATAATTATGGAACTGCTTTCACTCAGTAGGCATGTTCTGCTTTATCCGTAAGACTTTATAACAGTTGTAGATTGTAGTGGTTATTATGTGTAACTAAGGACCAAAGCCAGTCAGAAATGAGTTAAAGTGTCATCTGAGCCTCACGACGGACTGATCTAGTGTGGGTACTTGTAAAATTCCTTAAAAACACCCCAACAACAAAACAAACTAAAGTAGCAACAGACACTGTTACACAAAATTGGATTGCTCATGATCCGGTGGTTAGCATAGTGGTTAAACTAGTTGGACAACCAAGAAAATTGGATTCAGGTCTGTGCTCATTCATGTCAATGCTTCTTCCTTCCCATGACAGTATGTTAATCACAAGGCCTCTGTCTAGGCTGTAGGAAGGCGAGAAGGGTGTTAGGGCAGAGTCCTGTTCTGCTTCCTCAGTTGAAACCAAGTGGATATCACAAAATACATAATAGACATGTTCAGATACAGGAGGCAATGTGGCTGTAACCTAATGATTGTAGTACTCTGGAAGGTGAATAGCAGATTGCCCTGGATTTAAGTCTATTCAAAAGACTGGGTTTGAATTTTGTTAAATAATCATGAGACAGGAAATAGGGCTAATCTTGAAAGCTGGAGCACAAAACTTGGCAGATGCTGTAGCTGCTTGGGTGTTGCATAACATGCTCCCTCCCACAGCAGCTGTGTTTCAAAAGGGGTGTGTCATGCTCAGTTCTTCAAAGTCTACTGTAGGCACTGCCCTTGGGAGAGGACTCCAATTTTTGGCTCAGAAATAGATGAAGATGCCACCCTTGTGGTGTTGACTCAGACACCTTGGCTTTAACGGGATGACAGACACTCCTCTACAGCATTTCCTTTTGGCTTAGTGACTTCTACTTAGCATGTGTGTTTTATGAGTTCCTAATTCTTGTTTAATTTTGAAAAACAATTTGGATGAAGTGCTGGCTGTGGAAGTTTCATATCCAGAGTATTTTGCATCTTTTATTTGTAAACAGATTTTTTCCTGGTTTTTTTAAACATACTCAAATGTCTAGTAGTACCCCTTTTTCTATGTGAGCATGAAAATAACTGAGAGTGCTTACTCTTCTTCTGAAAAAAAAGTAGTCAAGAAGCAACTTGTTTATGAAAAAGTTGCAGGTATGGGAAAAACCTCCTACCTGTGCTTAAAAACTAAAACAATGATACCACAGTTAAGGGGAATTGACCCTCAAGCATTTTTGAATGTTGACAGCTCTTCCGTTAATCTTTTTTTTTTTTTTTTAAGATCATATTAAACTTTTTCATTCTTTCTTACCAACATGCAGATTTATGGAATTTAAAATTAATTTTTGCACATATTAATAGGCAGAAAACAAGTATCACTTTCCTAAAATGTTTTGTTAAAAAGTGTAACACAAATATGTTGGCTATATGAGCAAGCCAGTTTAGCAGGAAGTCTTGCAAGTCCCAGATTCTGCCTCCCATATTCACCAAAGTAGAGCTTCATTTTACAAACTGGTTCATTAATTCATTTCCCTGACTAAGTAGGTTAAAGGTTGAAGGAATAAAACATGTAGGCCTGATGTAATTTTACTATACAGTTTAACAGAAGCTTTAAATTTTAAATTCTTGTGAAAATCTCATTAAAGTGGCAAAAGCTGCAAGACTGTACTTGTAGATATCTTTTTTAATCATCTGAAGAGAAACAAAATACGAGAGAGAAAACAGACAATTTGAAGTCCGTCATTCTGGGAGCTTTCATTGGAATATCTCTTCACTCATTTTGGAAGCCATTGAAAATCTTGTGGCATGTGTCATTTCACTCTAATTTTTCCTCTTGTCTTTTATTATTGAGTTTGCAGATGGTTTGATAATTTTTAAACTGCAGCGATAGTGGTTGTGCAGATCAAACTGAATTGTATTTTCCTAAGTGATCTGTCTGACCTTGTTGTCCTAGCTAATGATCTGCCACAGAGCTATAAGCATAACTGTTACTTCAGCAATACTAGAATAAGGCCAGCTTGATCCATCCCAAAGCTCTGAACACCGGGCACCCTCCACACGCACAGCATCTAACCCACTGCTTCCATAATACAGTGTTGGTCTGTAGAGTCTGTGCACAGTGCATTTAATCAGCTGTCAGCCTTGGTGTTCATTGATTTCAAAATGGGCTGAGTGCCAGATTAACGTGGGTTGTCATCCAAAATGGCAGTCTGTTAGAGCAGGATAGGCTTCTAAATGGCTGGACTGTCTAATTCCTATATACATTTCGGTAGAGATACAACTGACATCAATATGTATGTGATTACTGGTCTTTCATAGTGTTTTGTGTTGGCATACAAGTTTGATAAAGTTGTTTTCAGGTTAGTATAACACATACTAATTGTAGCTTTATTGAACTTATATCCCAAGAATTCATAATGTGGTAAATAAAGTAAATGTAGAAGGAAATGCACCAGTCTTTCTCCTTTATCTCTCTGTGTTATTATTACCAAGTTTTGAATGAGTGAAGCATATAATTCTATGCTTTTAACAATTGCAATGCAGAGTGTGTGGTATATTTGTGTTTAGACAGTTCTTTGTATTTTACTTTACATCCTGTTTTTTGAGACAGGAAAGCAGCTAAAGAGGAAGAAACATGTCTATATGATATTTAAACATTTAAATAAATACTATTTTAAACACCACTTTTTAAAGTCAGGCACTGCTGGTTGTGAATAAAGGTGTCAGAACATGGTATAGGAAAACAAATTAATGAATCTACAGTAGAATTAATTTCAACTTGGTTGTGTTTTTGTTGTTGAAACAAATCTCTTGGACAAAAATTTGATTGCTTTAGAGTGGTCTCAGATGGGGTAAATGGAATTCTTTTTGAGTAAGAATAAGTCTGAAATAAAACTGAAATATGGTAGGTTCTGTTTGAACATAAGGAAACTTTTTTTTACTGTGATAGTGACCCAGCAATAGTACTGGTTACCTGGAGAGTTTGTGCAGTCTCCATCCTGGGCAACATGGTCCTGGGCAACCAACGCTAGGTGACCCTACTTGGGTAGATTAGGTTTTAAAAGGAGACTTCCAGAGATCGCTTACAACATCAACCATTTTGCGAAAACAAATGGTGTATTCTAGGACTCCATCTGCTCTTGGGGTTTTAGTCTGCAGGACTGGTCTAGAGCTAGTGGAAAGTAAAGCACTTAACAAAATCGTGTAGAGTGGGCATCTGGTTCTCAGCAGCCACTTAGTTCACAGACTTTCTATTGCAAAGTGCTACTTCCTAACATGGAGATAGTCACTAACGTCATGTAGAGCTGAGTTGGCAAGTTCTTTGGTGTTGGCTCTTTTGCTGAGGAGGACACAGATATTGCAAAAAGTGCAGGCCAAAAGTTGACACAGTGAGTTTGTACATTGGATCTATGCAGACATAGCTCCTTAAGCCTTTTATTTTTTTTTTTTCCCAGGCTAGAAGGCTGTGGTATTTGGCTGCCAGCATCTGATAGTAGGCACCAGTCCAATTTGAATGTGCATAGCATTGGAATATCTAGCCAATCTGAATTTGTTGAGTTTCCTGCTAGTTGGTTAATGAGTTAGCATACCCTAGACTCTCTTCATTTAGCTCCTCCTTGGACAACTATGTATTCTTTCTGACTTGCCGAAGAAAAGTTGAAGAAATGCATAGGGGAAGGTAATAATGAGGTTGAATGGCACAGGAGTTGTGGGAAAAGATGGAAGTATTGCACTAGATGATGGAAAAAGATGTATGTAGCTTAGGGTTGGTATAATGCAGGTTCGTGTGCACACTCAAGTCTAAAGTTCCTGCTGTGTATATTAGGCAATGAAATAATGCACTGACATGCTCTGACTGCTCAAAACAGGACTCCCAGGGCAAAATGCCATCCGTGCTTACTCACCCTCCTGGGTAGCACTGTTTGCAATTTTTCTCAGGGTTTTTCTACAGGTATTTGATATTGATGGTGCAGAGGGACTTGAAATTCTCTAAGAAGCCGTACATGAGGAAAAGGTGACTTTGCTGCATGTGTATAAAAATGTTGCTGCAAAAAGCAAATGTGAAGAAAGTCTAGAGCTTCCCTCAGGCTTGGAGCCAAGAGCAGGCTTGCAGCTGATTGTTGAGACATCTGTCATCAGCAGGAGTTGCCAGTAGTGGAGCTGGGGGCTACAAATGAGACTGACAGAAGTACATGATGACCTAGTGAAAGAAAAGGACTTTTTAGGACAATGACTAGGACATGATAAGAATGCAAAATAAACAATGTACTTGAAAGAGGATGATCAGGTAGTGGGGGATGGATTAGTAACTAAAGATTAAAAACCACACCAAGAAATAAGCTGTTAGTAAAATTGTGGACAGATAGCAAAATACATGCATTCGTGAGAAAGAAATGAGTGTGGTGAGAGAACAAGTAGGAAGTGAAGAGCAAAAAGTTTAAGAAATGAAGAATGTGAAACCCCAGAAAACTCTCACTGTATTAAGGAAGGAAAAAAAAAAAAACCCACAAAAATGTATTTTCGATACTACTTTTCTGTATGGCCTGTAGCTAATATTGACAGAATGCATGTTAAACAGTTTTAAATGGAATGGTGTCTGAGATGAATTCTCTTCAGCTGTACATCTCCTAGGCAAATGTGTGAGAACTGCTGATCTGTTCATCTTGTTCAAATCACATGAATGTAAACACAGCAGAGATTTTACTTAGTGTTCCTGTCTACAAATACAGAGAGGGAAAAAAATGGAAAGAGAAAGCCTCCCCTGGGAAGAAAGGGAGTGATCCCATTATAAATGAGAGTCATAGAACATCCCTTCTGTAGGCGTGTTGAAATTTCCCATGGGAGGAAGAAGAATAAACAAAGGTCGGTATTACTAATAAAAGAAAAATAGTTGGCAACCAAGGAAACAATAGTAATTTGATTGCAGTGTCCTTAAAAGCTAGCAACAGAAACAGTACCAGTTAAAGGCAACAGACCAAATGTGTCTCACTTGCGACCCTACCTGTCATTACACCAAAGATGTGTTTGCCTTACTGCTCTGAGCGTAGTGCTTTGCTAGCAAAATAAATATGCCCTCACTTTTGCCTTTGCTGCTTTACTCTTATGACCACAGTGTTCCAGAGAGTTTGTTGTGTTTAACTTCATTATTGTGAAGCAAGCAAGGAGATGCCGCTGTCTGCTTCACAATGAGGCATGGAGCCCACAGGAGAGCTATGCTTACAGCCACATAGCTTCTGGTAGGCAAGGGAGTTCCTGAATCACAGGCTAGTAACTTTCTTTGCTTGCTTTCTGTGGTGGCAGAAACAGTAATGGAATATCAGTACTAGGAGAGTATGTAAAATGTATTTTCCTACTAGAAAATAAATAGTAAAAGCTCGCTATTGAAAAAAGATATCCCCAAATTGTGACTTCAGCAATTTCAAGGAGAGATCCATATAGTCTTGAAAAATACATTAAGAATGAAATAGTTATGTTTGTACAGCAGCAACAACTTATTTAAAACCCAATATAGTTTGATTTTAAATTCAAACCGACAAAGCCTGTTAAGGCCAAATTTTAACAGGCATTAGTATTTCATCATGAAGAGGTGTGTGGTGAGCTAGACAGAGGGAAGCTGTGTGGTGCTCGGGTCATGTTTCCAGTCTGCCTGGGGATGCAGTCACAGCCCTAACTGTGCTGCCTCAGAGGTTCCCTCACTGAATGGCACCACCTAGGTTAGCTTTGTCACAGTGCAAACAGTTTCTTCCCATTTACAGTGATCTTATCTCTACTAGTAGAATATAGCAGAGTTATGGAATGGTTTGTTCCTGGTTCACTGGGGGTTACATAGAAAACACTGGGCTATGGCAAGTATCACTTTCTCAAGCCTGAGTGTGTACTGAAAGTGATTGAGAAGTACTCTGATAAGAGTCCAAGTTAATGCTATTGGGAAGGGTCAGATCCTGTAACATGAGCTCAGTAACATAAGCTCAGTCCTATTTTGGCTAGAGAATGCAAGGGGGTTAGATGTTCCCCACACACCAATTACCACTCTTCTATAAAGGCTGTATCACACTCTCTTCATCTGCAGGAAGGCAAAGCCATTTACCTAGATAGTCTTTCCTGGTTTTTTTTTCTTTTTTTTTTTTGCAGCAATGTCCATCCATATCTTATGTTAGCTGTTAACATTAGGGTCGGCCTTCAGAGCTTCAGGGTCTCTGTCAGGTTTTTTTTATTGTATCTTCAAGTTTTTCTTCTACTTCTTTTGCATCTGTGTTGGGCATCACAACCCTCCTAAATGAGATCAATCTTTTAGGATTGTTGTTTCCTGTTAGTTACCTTGGAAAACAGAAGAGAAAGAAAAACATTACTTTGAATTCTCAGTCTTCTTTTTGTCACAAAAACAGAATATAAAACTGAATGTTCCTTATGAGACGAATCACCTTTTAGTGCTTAGTTGCAGCATAGGATCAAAAAGCACAGGCTGTGCAAAACGATGTTCCTAATAATACTGTTTTTTATTATCCTTGTAACTTTTAAACTATTTTAATATTACATATATTTTCCTTATTGAAAGAAGGCCAAACCTGAAAAAAGTGAATAGCTGAAGACTGATAGTGGTCATTTTGGTTTCACACGGCAGTGTATGAAACCCGTGCTTCATTTTGTAGTGTTAATTTATGGCAGGAATTTATACTAGAGAAGAAGGTAACTCTTCTTATTTCTGACATAACTCCGCCAAGTTAGATATCATCAGTATATTCCAAAGAGGTCATAAATTTATCTTTTATTAGGCATTTGTATACAGCTATTTAAAAATGTCAACCTCCTGGATTAATATGAAAGCAGTCAGTTCAAATGTGCTCTTTTAAAATTATCTGAAAAACAACCTGTTGAAGTGAGAATTCCTGAAATATTTTTCTTTCCCTTTTCAGTGACAGACTTGCTTATAAGAAAAAAAGCACCATGTTTTAGTTTCCTCTTTTGGTTTCCATCTGTGGAAAATGGTGATAACAATGTTACTCAGTCTCTTTACAATTCTTTGAGGTATGTGAAAGGAAAATGCAAGCAAATAATTCAAATTTTTTGTAGTAGTGTTATGCTGCACTTTATTTTCCTTTGTCCATAAAGTATGCTTAAAAGTCTATTTTCTTCTTGCCTATTTTAAGATGGGATAAAGATATTTCCCTATAACTAGGTACTTTAGTTAACACTTTTGAATTGAAAAGACAGTTTTGAGAGCTCCCAATAGACTCACGAAGGTAGGCAAAGGCTTTGCATTCACGCTTGGGGATGTTGGTGGGTCTGACTGTGTGCGTTAAAGATGAATACCAACATGATTGTATAAATATTACATTAGCGTGCCCTTCTAAAAATAATCTTCAAGACACCCTTGGATTGCCCTACTCTAGAATTTATAAGTGAGTTTGACTAAAACAGAAATAGCCTAAATAAGCATGGATTCACGTGTGCACTCAAGAGCTCTGACGTGGTACTTTGTAGAGGAGATGCTTGAGGAGTAGGTTAATGGTTCAGGTGACAGTAGATGGCACTCAAGAGCACATTCCCCAGTTCTAGAGGCCAAGTTTTGTAGCATCAGTAACCACAATATGATTGTTGAGACTGATTTCTGACTGAAGTTCTGTGCATGGTGTGTGTTCTTAATGAAACATAAACCCATTGTAAGCCCGCTGCTGAAACAAGGCCTAGGGAACTTGCATTTGAAAACTCTTACCCTGTGAATATGAGTTATGCTGTTTTTTATTTTCTACTAAAGGTGACCAGCTTCATTTTCAGTTCTCAGCACTTCCTTGGTTTTGCATTTTTTTCAAAGCACAGACGATTTTAAATGAATGTGTCCATTTGAATATATAAAAGGCTGCAGTGAGAAGAATTGCAATGGTACAATTAGAGGAACCCCACTTCCCATTCTGAACAAAAGCAGTATGACAAAAATCTACAGGAGCAGGTCAACCTGTGTTCAAAAAACGTTCCATTTCCTGTTTTATGGGCACTACACTAAATGCAATCCCTTGCCTTTGATGGAAATAAACACAGTTTGTCAGTCCCAATGGAAGCAAAATTCTTCAATGAGCCTAAAGTTCCCTTTTATAAGAAAGCGAGTGAATGCTTGGTGATTAGTCTGAGTCCTGTTATTGCTGGTTTATCAAAGTCTCCGTGCTTTCCATGAGAATAATGAACTCACTCTGTCCGTAACATAATTATTAGTCTAGTCTGGAGACGTCAGGTTAATATTTCCATGGAGAAGGGTTTTCCCTTTTAAAAGCAGATGATGGCTTGAGTCATGGGACTAAATCTGGAACGTGCTCCTAAAAAGACCACAATTTGGTCCTATTGGCAAAGATTACTATACTGGGAACCTCTCCCAGAAAAGGAAAAAAAGCATGAATCAGAAATAAGCTGTTTGATTCTCTGTGGAAAGGATCTAGTCTTAGGAATGGCACAGGCTAAAGGTATTTTACATTAACCATGAGTTTCATTTAATATTTGGTCTTGGCTTACAGCTATAGAGAATTTACTGTACTTGAATATATAATTCATTTCTGGAAGTGTTAAATAGTACTTTTTGCTAAATTGTAATGAAAACCATGCATGATTTGATTAGATTGTGATTTCTCCAGCTTGTATTGGATAGATAATCTGAAACAAATGCCTTCAAGTTGCGCTGAAAAGTGAAAAATAACTTTGCAATGATACTTTGGCCATGGCCACCTCTTCAAAGAATGATCTCTTAACAAAAGGAGAGTGTAATTCATGCCTCATTAGCACTTCTTATAATACATTGTCACTTATCACTTAAAATAATTCCTGCTTCAAAGCCATTCTGGGAAGTCACAAAATTTGCAAAATAGGTATTTCTGTACATGTATCTGTACTGAGCTGGAAACATGATGGTCATTCATTTTTGGTTACAGAAGCAGAGTTTTATCAAGGAAAGCTTCAGATTCTTGCAGAGCATTTATATGTCTAGCTAGCACCGATGATGTAAAGATCTGGTCAGCATTTCCATTATGAACCTTCATTTTCAGTGTTTTGTAGTAGTAACAGTCCCTATTTCTTTTTTTTTCAAGTGGAAATTTGACGCATAAATTCTCAGTCAAATTATTTTAGTATAAATTTTGAGACAAATCAGTTTGTCCATTTTAAAGTTCTATTGGAGATCACAGAATCATAGGGGTTGGAAGGGACCTTTAGAGATCATCTAGTCCAGCCCCCCTGCAGAAGCAGGTTCACCTAGATCAGGTCACATAGGAACATGTCCAGGTGGGTCTTGAAGACCTCCAAGGAAGGAGACTCCACAACCCCTCTGGGCAGCCTGTGACACTGCTCTGGCACCCTCAACAGTGAAATAGTTTTCCCTTATGTTTAAGTAGAACTTTCTGTGTTACAGCTTCGTCCCATTACCCCTTGTCCTGTTGCTAGCTACTATAGAAAAAAGGGATGCCCAAACTTCCTGACACCCACTATTTAGATATTTATAAATATTAATAAGAGCTCCCCTCAGTCTCCTCTTTCCCAGACTAAACAGCCACAGTTTCCGCAGCCTTTCCTCGTATGAAAGGTGTTCCAGTCCCCTGATCATCTTGGTGGCCCTGCGCTGGACTCTTTCCAGAAGCTCCCTGTCCCTCTTGAGCTGAGGAGCCCAGAACTGGACACAGTACTCCAGATGAGGCCTCACCAGGGCAGAGTAGAGGGGGAGAAGAATCTCCCTTGACCTACTGGCTACACTCTTCTTGATTCATCCCAGGATGCCATTGGCCTTCTTAGCCACAAGGTCTTTTATGGCTCTAGAAGCTTTATTACATTCCTGTAACAGCGCAGAATTCATTAAAAAGAGTTCTTCATGAAAAGGAAAGTTTTGATTACATCCTATTAACTCATGATTTTCTGTTTTTTAAATTAGTAGCTACTGCGCACCTTGACTTATTTATCATATAAAATTATTTCATGGAAACAGATTAGCATTTTATGGACTGCTTGGCACTCTCCTGTCAGTGATCTGTAAATAAAGGACTGTATTAAGTGTTAATTGTGTGAGAATAAGTCTTCAGTTAGTCTTATGCTAGAAAATGCCTTTGAATGTAGGCTAAGCTCAGATAACGGATTGCACTGTTATCTTAACTTAGACCTTTTTCCAAGCCAAAATCCAGGATATCTTTTATTTCTGTCTTGATTTACCTAGATGACATCCATTTTCAGTGAAAAAAGTTAAACTTGACTACTTAAACTTAGTTAAAGAGTATTAACCCAAACATTCATGAGGGCAAAAAACACAAGGTTAGTTGATATGTGGACCAACTCACAACATATCTTAAATAATTTCTTAATTTCTTGTAATAGGATACACTAGAAATTGCTTTAATATCTCTAAATTTCTTTAAAACATTATATCAAGGGAAATAGAGTATGTTTTTAAGAGTGCTTTCTGTCAATGAACACTGGTGCAAAGTGAGATCTTAATTAGAAATACCACAGTTCTGAGTACTTGATTATGCTAGCTTTATACTTGCTGGTGATTGGATATGAAATATTTTAAGACATTAATGAGGGAAATAGATCTAAACACTTATATTCCATATAAAGTATAGAAATTGACAAGTAAAATGGAGTGTCATCATACTTGCTGGCCACAGTTCTTTGTTTGATAAAACCTCTCTTAAGCAATAACTCCACAGCATAAATGTTAGAGCAGAACCACCGGAAAGTTGACAATTCACAGAAATAAGCACTTTTCCCTTTATTGTTCAAACATTTGAGTCCATGATTCTGTGAAAAGTGTATTAACTTCCTTGATGAAGAAATAACTTCATCATTGGGTTAAAATAATTTTTATTTATAGAAACAAAATGTATTTGTAATGGCAGGTGGGTCTGTAGATAAAACAGCAAATTTAAAGCCTGTAAACAGCCTTTCTTTGTAAGAGAGATACTTCATTCCCCTGATCATCTTAGTAGCCCTCTGATGAGCCCTTTCCAGAAGTTCTGTATCACTCTTGGAGAGCCCAAAATTGAACACAGTACTCCCAATGTGGCCTCAGCAGGGCAGAGTAGAGGAGGAGGATAACCTCTCTGGTTATTTTAGATAACTTCCCTGACCACACTCTTAATACACTACAGGATGCCATTGGCCCAACCTGCATGTTCCCTTGTTGAACCTCACGTGTTTCTTCGCTGCCCAGCTCTCAAGCTGGTCTAGTTCTCACTGAAGAGCAGCCCAGTCTTCCAATGTATCAGCCACCCCTCCCAGTTTTGTGTCATTAGTGAACTTGCTGAGGGTACTCTTCATCTCTTCATCTAGTGTGTAGAGATGCAGTGTATGCTGCTCATCCTAGAACCCTTGAACTTTTTCCTTGATCTTTTGTAATGTTTAGTAAAATTTTCTTTTGAGTGACATATTTGGTTTTATAGTACATTGTCTCGGTAACATCATTATATCATCATTTAAGCCCTAAATTAATGTTATTTAAACAGGACCTCTTCTGTCTCTGTGATGACTGCATTCCTGAACCCTCCCTTGGCCATTGCAGCCTCACTGCAAATGAAAGACTGAGAGAATATTCACTGTGATTGACGTCAAGAAAGGATCATCTCCCTGGGATGTTGACTGTCGATGACTCACTGTTATCCTTCCCCACTGGACTGCAAATATGTATAATAACAGAGCTTTGTGAAGGGACTTTCTGGCAGCATGTTACTGCCAGAAGTTAGAAGAGTGCAATATCACTGGACAGATTAAATATAATAATGTAATTATTTCTCTTAATAACAATTCTAAAGTATGTAACTTTAAAAAAAAATCTGTATTAGAGTCATACTGATTTCTTGTCATATAAGAACAGGAGCGGATGAAACATCACAGAAAAGGCAAGTTCAAAGAACTTGGTTCCTGACAGTAGTCTCAAATAACTGAATTTGTTGTTTCTGTCCACTCATAACAGACTGTAAAGGAAATTAGGCAGTAAATAAGTATGTTAAATATATTTGCAGTTTCATGTGCAAAACAGTGAAACACGCTGCAACTTGAAAGCCTGGCTGAAAAGGTTGCTAAAACACCTTTAAAGGTGTTTTTTTACTTTAAAATTATTACAAGGAGATATTGAGTAAGGCTGAGACTTTGTATCACTGTTGCTGAACTACATATTACATAATTCATTTCTATTTTATGAAATATCATTATTTTTAAGTGCACGTCTTGGAAGAACAAACTTTTAAAAAAACAAAACCAAAGACATATAGTCAAAGTTCCCATCCAGTGTTTTCACCAGAGCCAAAAGTCCAGTCTAGGAATTTCTACTTATCAGAAACATTCTACATGGAACAGAGCTTTATCTTGATGTCTTTACCAACACACCTTCTTGCTGTTTTCTCTATTCTTATGGAAAGCTATGACACAAACTACCTGGCTGGGTCAGTTTTGACTCTCATTTATGATCAGAATTGATAATGTCTAATGTCCTTGTTTTGAATCTATGCAACTTTCAGTGATCTTGAATTTGTCATTGATTTCTTCCTATGGTGGATGGTGCATACTGGAGCCACTGGACTGTCCACAGTGGGAATACCATCCAGTGTAATTTCACTTGAGTTGTATCTTGAGGAAGCCACCAAATTTTAACAGATGTGGGAGTGCTTTGAGGGATTTTCCTCAAAATTATATATTTTCAGAGGCAAGGCTTTGTAAGGAAATTTTCACACAGGACCTATAATAAATCTCATCCTGTAGATTTTATCAGGAGAAAGGGCAATTCAAGTTGAAATGTGGTATATCTGGCTTTTTTTTCCTTTTATTTTTTTTTCACAAGAAACCCTAGTGATTGATGAAGTAGGAAAAGAGAGTTGGCAAGCAAAATAAAGTCAAACAACGTCATGATTCTGTAAAACTGAAATAATTTTAAAATGGGACAAATGACTTTTCTTTGTGTACTTTTCCTGTCCTTACTCAGAAGGAAAAGTGTCCTTTGCCAAGAAATATTTAGTAATTGGGAGAGAATAGAAGACCAAAAGACACTTTTTGTTGTCCTTCTTTACGGTTCTTTATGGAAGATGTGACGGCTCATTTGGTAGTGATTGTGCCATACCAATTTTTGTTTATTTCTGGAGATGGAGCCATGAATGCTCATTTCTTTAATGCTGCTGTGGTTGTCATTCTTCCTGTACTAGTCTTTAAATCTTTATTCCCTTATGGCACTGTATGTGGAACATGAAATTCATGACATAATATGCTTCCATATCTTATTTCTGTCATTATACTCAGAAAGAAATAAAATGAATGGTTTTTTACCTTTTCATTTTTTTTTTTTTTATAGATTTGCATTGACAGAATTTTGCAGAAAGTTCCTGGACTTCCAAGGGTGAAATTTGCCATTCCCTTGAATGAAAATGAAATTGTTTTACTTTCGTCTGTTTGCAAAAAAATAATGGTAATGCAGTTAATTAAGAATTTGGCTATTAAATGTAAATAATATCTTCCTATTAGGTATTTGTAATTTCATTTGTATAGAGTCTCTACAATTTTATAATCAAATGAAAAGGAAGGAGAAAAAACTTTTTAAAATAATGACACCCTACTTCTGTTGAGTGTAAATTCTTGAATTTTAAAAACAAATTTTCAGTCATGAGGTGTGAGCGTCACAGCTGAGGAACTACATGTATATAGTTTCAACTCACCTTTCCACTCTCACTGAGTGGAAATAACATATTTTTTCCAGACAAACCCATTCCTTAGCAGAAAGATGCAGAATAAGGAGTCGCATGACTGAGGAACCCTCGCTGTTGTGGCGCAATAGATTGGCAGTGTCAGAGGCATTTTGCATCACCACAGATCTTGTGCAGTGAAGACCTGCTTGGGAGCAAGTAGGTGGTATTTAGAGCACCTTTACAGCTCAACCATTCAGAGTGCTGTGATTACTTTGTTCGTGACAGCTACCTAACTGCTCAGTCAGCAACATGCAGCAACTTAAGATGGAAGTGAAGAACACTTTCCAGTTGAAGCTGAAGAATGTCAATCCTCTCTGTGGGCTGGTGTGGAAGCTGCTCTGCCACTGTAGTCTGGGGATAGTACTACAGCGCAGGCCAGCACTGGTTTTTGGTTTTGGTAAAGGTGCTATGGGAAAGTCACCAGTGCTCAGGAAATCAGCCTGAAAACATTGTGCAGTCCTACTATGAGGTAATTTGAATGAGAAAGATGAGTGCTCTTAATGCCTTGCCTTTCCTGTGGCACAGAAATGAAACCTATGCATTTGTTTGCTTTTGTGCTCTGTTTATGTCCAAGTTTTAGCATAGCCTGGTGCTACTTGATGTATGATATTTAAGAAAAGCCTGCTTTGCATTGCTATCTGTAGATTTCTCTTACATTGAAGCTCTTTTTGATTTTTTTTTCCAGTAGTATATTTTCACTTGTGCATTTCAAACACTGATGAACAATAGCTCTGATTACTCCACATAGGCTATGTCCCTTCAGAATGTATTATCTTGACAGGGACTCTGAGTGAAAAGAAAGCTATTTCCTTGTTTTCTAGCAGTAAGTCAATAGACTCTTAACAGGACAAGCTTTGCCATAGATGCAATTCTTAGACGATGAGCAAGCAGAAGATAAAAGACATCAAAAGCTTCAAATTCTGGTGAGGGGGAAAAAGCTGCTGTTAGCAAGGGGCCAAAAGCTATAGCAACACAACTATTCTCTAAGATGTGAAAGCTTAAAAGGAACTTTTAAAATGTATATCAAACAAAATCTAGTGTATGTTCTCAGTAGACAAAGAGGCATATGCAGGCTCACCACTTTCTATCTCTCAGTGAAAGGTAAACAAAAATCCTGTTTGATTGGTCTCTTTTATATTCACCTAGTTTCACAGAAGACAGTGGGGGAAGGAGCAGCTCAGAAAGTGTAAGGACTGAGCTCAGCAAAGCTGTTTTTATGATCAGGGAGATGAGTTTTAACTGTGGTGTTAGTATATAAAATATAGCTTTGCAACCACTTATGTTTTATTGGAGAATTTTATTCATTTGATCACAGTTATCTTTTTAAGGATTCACATCTGTGACTGACCAAAACAGCAGCTGAAGCTGAGGGAGACGACTAAATTATCCCTGGTACTGAAGTAGCATTCAGGCTGTCATTTGAAGTATCTCGTATTTCTTTCTTCCTGTACATAAAAGCATTTACTGCAGAGGACTTTGAGGTTTGTTATGTTAACAAACACATTAAGTTCTGAAGATGAAATCTATCTTCTTAAAAACATAAAAGTAATTATGTGATTCATTTACATTTAGATATGTAATCATATATAATTTGTGAGTCCTAATGGTCTTCCGTACCTTTTGTACAAAAGCAGTTTTTTGGTACATACACCCAGGAGATGCAGTTCTCATCAGTGGAGTGTATGCTGGAATTCAGAGATACTGCTTCTCACACTGTTCTTGTAGGCAGCATTAGGAATGAAATCTTCTAGTGCAATGATGACAAGGAAGAATTGTATGGCTGTGACATTTTGTTCTCCCAAATTTAAGTTAGAGTCTTGTTTTCTATGGGAGTGATGTTGCCAAGTCATTTTCCATTCTGTTTGAGGAGACAGTGGAAACTACTGTGCCTCTGAGGTCCTAAATTTGGAGGGTGAATTCTTCTAAATTAATTGCCTTTTCCCATTGAGACTAAATACTTCCCAGTTAATTTCTGAATTTAGGTAATAGTAGTTTACTGTGGAAACAGATTTAGTCTTCCAGGTAGGTGTAAGAGAATGTTAGCAGAGATTTTACAAGAACTTCTGCATGTTGTACACAGAGTGGGAGACGTAGCAAGTTGTAAAATGTTGACTGGAACTCTAAACCCAGTGTGTATTTTTTTTTCTTCTTTTGAGGTCCCTTCAAATCCTTAATATTCTGTGATTCTGTGATTTGAACTGAATTAGATAATACTGCAATTTTTTGCACCCTTTTCCTCTTTCTAACATGAAATATCTTATAGCTACATATCTTCTGAAACACTTGTAAAGATAAGAGTCTGAGTGGAATTTGTTAAATACATATAAGAATATTTTTTTTCCACCCTCACTTATACATGCGTTCACCTAAAGCAGTTTGCATTGTTAAATCAGACTAAGTACCTCTTTCTCAAATCACAGTTTACTTTTGTTGGTCAGAGATTCAGCATAATACAATGATAGAATAAGAATAACAAATCCCTAGTCTTGTTTTGTTTTGGTTTTGTTTGTTTGTTTTTTCTTTATTTCATTGCACTCAAATGGCCCTGGACAAATAAGGCTGCTGCTTGAGGTCATTTTTTTGTTACTTCAGATTTGGCATACTTCACGTTGTACTACTACCACAATCCCTAACTGTTCCTTAAGCCTTTGTACAGCCTTCATACACATAGCCAGGCCTTTTATAAATCCTTAACAAAGACTCTCAGCAGCAGCAGGGAAAGTGATCTTTTTTCCTGTCCTGATATCTGTATGCCTTCTACAGCAGTAATCCCTTAATTTAATAAAGATAAAAATGCAATAGCCTGGTTAAGTAATACAGGACACATAACAACATTCCTGGTTTATCCATCTATTTAGCCTTATTGATCTAATTACAGATTAATTATCCACATGGGTGCACTGGTCTTCTATACGGTATGTAGATCCATTTAAATCTGCATTCCTCTAAAACCTTTGCAGAAAAAAAATGCTCATGAGTCAAATGTCTCGCTGGCATTCATGGTCCAGAAATTCTTAAGTTCATTAATTACCTTGGCTGAGCATGCTGCATGGAGCAATTTCATTATGGTGATCAGCAAACAGTGCCCTTTATTAATCATGCCTATTGGAGTCGTAGACTTTCCAACCCATATCTTAGGCTTCAGAGTGTAAAATTTGCAAGATTGAGATGTTGGATTTGCGGCATCCTTCACTAGGTTTCGTATTACTTTAACATCATCTGGGTAAATACAGACCATGAAGCCTTCCTTACCTAACAGCAGGAGAAGATTGACTTTATTGTAATTGGCCTAATATTTATGTCATTTTTTATTTTGGGATCTTCCCGCCAATTTGGTCATAACCCTATGTTCTCTATATCACGTCTTTTTAAGTGTGTCACCACACATGCGAGTGTCACCATCGATGCGAGACTTTTTCTTTTAATTTTAGGCCATAATCTTTTGCTTCAGTAGGGAGTATATATCCCGTGGCTTTAATCAGAATTCAAGATGGTTTTATATAGTACACAGTATTCAGCAGCACTTTCTTTTGACACTCTTCGGTACCTCCTAACTTCCTACCTACCTTCAGTACCTAATTGCCCGTTGTTGAATTGGCTTCAAACCAAAAGCTTTTCCTCCTCAAGTAATTTTGAGTCAGGTTCTTCAAATTTGGCTAGGACAAAAAAACTACTGTATTAAAATCACCATTTTGAAATACTATTTACTGTATTAAATTTTCTTCTTTTTTGATGGAAAAATAGTTTACTTAAATTCAGACATACTTTACTCAAATTTTTCACTTCTGTTTTACCTTTGTAAGTGGTCACTGGAGTAAACTATTCTGAGTAGCACTACATATGATTTTGGGGTATTGTACTGGAGATGATTAGTTGGAGCAGCCCAAAACAGTAAGGGACTGAAATAACAGTTAAGCAACATAGATATCTAATCAGGTCTAATGCCTGGGCTCCCTCCCTAGCTCTCCTTTATTTAGCACTATTCTTCCATCCCTTGAAGCATTTACAGCATGATGGATGCCCTTTTAGAAGATCTCTTACTGTTGAAGTAGAACTTATGGATTTGCTGAAAAGATAGTTGTTAAGAAACTTCATAATTTGTTCTTTATATCAGTCTAAATAAATGTTATGGTCCTTCCTATCTTTAAGAGGTGTGAGTATATGTGTAATGTCTGAGTTGTCAGCAAAGCGTTCTCAATAATAATGACATTTTATATTTCTTTCTGGAAAATGATGTTTCCTATATTTCACAAATATTTTTTGACTACTTGGAATAAAAAATCCCACCAACTGTTCCACTCTCTTCCATACAGCTATAGCATTAGTGTTTTGTCTATGGGGTTATAAAATGGCATATGATTATCCTTGGCTGCTGTACACTTTCCTGCTGGCTGGGCTGTACTACCTCCTAGATGCATTCAATTTTTACTTAACTGTTATGGGGGATATAGACTGCAGCTAAAGAAACGGGGTATTTGTCCTCTGCTTCCTCCAGTAGTTTAGTATTGCAAATGTTCTTCCTTTTTATGTTTTTTGTTCAAGTCTTCAATTCACTGCTGTTTTCATCAGCTGTGTAGTTTGTTAGCCTATTCTGTGTCTTATCTTTAATGTCCAAAGGCATTGTTTAACTTTGACTATAGTTCCTGGGTTGTTACAATGCTACTGTTTGTATTTTCCAGGCTGGGGAGTTCTGTATCTGTGACTTAAATCCTGCAATGACTTATATGTGCCTTTTATACAGTGGAAATTCTTGCAGTTTCAGTGGGAGCAGGCACAGACTACTAATTTTGATTGGTAAATGTTTATAAATAAGCAGCGTTTTTTATGGTGGCACAACATATTTCTGAAAATTTGTAGTTCAAAAAATTGAATGCACTTCTATCCTACTAGGTTTTTTCTTTCTCCATCTGCAATTGAACATTTTTAGTCCAATTCTCTGGGCGTCACTTCCAGCCTTACCGTTCTTTATATTTGATATGAGTGCTCCTCTGAGCAGCTATTGTTTTTGAAAACACTGCAACGGGTTTCTGATGAGATAGACAGATAGTAAGCCTAACCAGATGAAGAAGACTCTAGTTGTACCACATAATTTAGGAGGGCCAGGATCAAGCCCCTGAGATTTAGTGGCTCTGTGACCTGCTGCTGCATACCTCTAATCTTTGCCAATTATTAACTGCAAATTCTTAACGTGCTGTGAAGTAAGTGAGCACCTAGAGTATGGATAAGTGGCAAATGTAATTGTTGCCAAGAAAATTCAAAGTCTTTTGTACTCCTGTGCCAATTTCTAGCCATATGGTTCCACCCCTTCCGTTGTGTCAGCTTTTGCAGTAAGACAATTCGTCTTACTAGTCTGGCAGGAAGCTAGTCAGGTTTTCTTTTGCTGTATTTTTCTGCCAGATTAGTAAAATGCATTGACTTGCCAAGGGATTTGATGACAGCTTACTTTCCATACTGACAACTATCTGAGAAAAGAGCTCTGCAGGCAAACTATACACCATCTCTGAAACAAGCTTCCCCACAGCCTAACTTCTCCCCAACAGCCTTATGAGTTCAATTTTGGGGAACACCTGCTGGATGTAAGTTGAGGACAGACACTGGTCTTGAAAGAGCCTTGTTTTGAGAGTGCTATTTTCCACTGGAATGTCCCTTATGGAGTGAAATCACTTTGGGCAGTTGGATAATCAGAAAAAGAAATCTCATCCTGATTTGGAGGTCAGCCCTGAGGGGCACCTGCTTGATCTTTCTGTAGTGCGGTGTTGTGCTGCTCAGAGCCAAGGACTGTAGGTGCTGCACCACCATTACTTTAGGGAATGTCTTTGGAGGATCTTTACAGAAAAGGCTTTTTGCAATATTGCCTGTCTTTCCTCGAATCTGGTGTGTTGCAAAGCAACTTAGACCTGACTCCAGATGGGCGTCATTTTACAGTAGAGGTTGCCTGGAGGAAAAGACTGTCCTGTCTACTGCTACAGAATGATTTCAAGATGACAAAAGATATTGAGGTTTTATTTTGGAAGCTGTCAGAAAATACCTATTCTTCAACGGTTACAAGAATAAGGAAAGAAATGTATTTGCTCCAGGAAAAAAACGAAAAAACAATAGGATTTTTTAATTATTATTATTTTGAAAGTATTAACGTTTCATTTCATATTGCTGAGAACTGGGATTCTCCATCATTAACTCAATTTTCTGTCCCTAACATATATATATATATATATATATATATATAGACCTACTCCTTATTCTTTCCAGAGTAAAGAAATATGTTTCTCCAGGCAGCTGTGACCTATTTGTACTGATCCAGAGGAGGATCCTCCTAGGCATGGGGCATCTGTGTCCTTAGATGTGTGCATTAAAAATTACTAGAGAAGAGACGCTGAATAGGTCCATCCTCTTCAAATGGTGTTGAGGCAAGCTGAATTTGCAAGTGGGAGAAGACTGAGCCTGTAGAATGTCCACTCCTGTGTTGGCACATGAACAAATACGCTTTTATGAATAAGGAGCCCAGACCATGGCTGAAGTTACCTTCTTTTGTAGAGACATGTGGGCAGTTACTGATAGAAGTCAAGCAAGGAATTTTGTGTAGGTCATGGGCATGCCAGGGTACTGTCACACAGATGGTGGCATGGGGATGGGACTAGCCTAGGAAGATCTTGCTGGGTGAGGACTAGTAGGTAAGTTCTGTCCTTCATGATGTACTGACCCAGCTACACTCTGCCCATGGTGGTTTGAAGATACTTCAAGAGCCTGAAGTTGAAATAGTTTTGCTGCATTGTAGTGCCAGAACTGAGATCGTTTTCAGGAATAAATCTGCTGCAGAAATGGCCAAGGAGAACAAAAAGTACATTCCCAAACCAGAAAATTTTATACAACATGTCCTGAAAAATTCCACAGACAATGTAGACTGAGTGAAGGCTACCCAAGGAAGAAATTTCAGGTAACCAAATTCAGGAGGTTTAGAATATTCTCACCTGGATGGTCACTGAACTGAGAGCCTAGGTTTGATTCTTGGGAAATGAGTCTTTCTAACATAACACGTATTTTGTGTCTTGTGAGTGGAAGAGATTTTCCTGAGTGCTGAAAGTAGTCTTGTTTCCTAGTCTTGGTGGAATCAAATCCCTTTAGAATAAAACTGATAGAGTTTTAACATGATGTCATGTGTATCTTGAAACTTCAGATAAACGTCTTGCCTCCTGTTTTACTTGTAAACCAAAAAGATCAAGATTTCTCAGCAGAGTGAGGTTGCTGTTTTTCTAATTTTCAGTGACATCAGCTTTTGGAACTCATTTTATGCAGCAAAACATTGATTTATTGTTTTATAGCAATACAGCCTTTATATTTTCTTTTGTTAATTTATCAGCAAAGCTCCCATTGTGTTTTTTTACTGATGACAAATTACACTTTTTTTTATGGAGTGCCGAGTCATAGTAATTTCCTTGTTCCAATTTCATTAACTTCCTGGTAGTATTGTCTGGAGCAACCAGATGCTGATGTGTAATCCAACTGTTTCCCTAGTATGTGGGAAGCAGTAAACTTTTTGTTTATCTCATAAACAGTTCTGGCTATATATCTTCAGTTGTTTCTTTCCCATGGCCAGATTAAGATAGGCATAAACTGTATTCTCATTGGCAGCATATAGTGTCTAGAAACAGGGAAAAAACATGCTAGACGTATGTCATTAGTCTGTTTCACAGAAGTTGAGTGACTTTGTTTTGTTTTTAAATCTGCCTGAGATAATATTTTTATGTATATTCTGTATTCAAGTCTCCAAGAAGCTGGAACTTCACAGTTGATATATTTTTCTAGAACCTTAACTAAAATCTTCTGCCAAAGGGGAATATTAACATTTCAAGTCAATGGAAAAATATTAAGATATAGAAGAGAGATATTTTCTTAAATCTCACAAAGTATCGCAATTGCCAAGCCAAAAATAACAAGTTAATGATTCCAAGTCCTGTAAGAAATAGTCAAGTATTTAATATCTGTTACAAATATTTACTGTTAAAAAAAATTATTTTGCTAAGCATCAACCTATATTTGGGTACATATGTGGATTTTGTATCAGATCCGTAAAATGTTATTGCAGATTAACTTATTTTTATTTTGAAGATCTCTTTCAAAAAAAGTTTCATAAGGGTTTTTGGGCTATTCTCAGGTTTGAAGTCTTGAATTACTGTTTTTATTGGTGTAGCCAGTAATACCAAGGTCATAATCAATCAACTATGCATCATATTCAAAAATTGCTTGAATATTTTCGAATGAAATATCTTTATTTTTCTTAAGATTAGTTAAAAATACAGCATGATCTGACATTCAGTCCAAATTATTCTGTCAAAGCTGTATATTTTTACCAATAGCAAATATGAGTAACTATGAGCAGCTTTTGCAATAAGATGTGTTTTCATTTTCTAAGTGTTGAGAGTGTTACTTGAAAAGAGAGGGGGGCAAAAAAGCAATGCATCATTCCTGGTGTGGAATTTCTTTACTTTGTATACTTTGAGACAGGTTTTATGGAAGGTCATACTACTAAAAGTTTGGCAGTGCCATTTTCATCAAGGTATACTTGAGAACATTCTTGACCTGAGTTCCAATGTGAAATTTTTTTTTTGTTTTTGTTTTTTAGGCTTGCTAATAATTGTTTTTGGAACTTAGATTAGAACATTTGGAGTCTAAACTCCTGAATTAAGTTTGCAGGACTGGCGTTATCTTGTTCTGTAATTGTGGAGCTTCTCTTTGCTTTATTTTAAC
Source organism: Colius striatus (assembly GCF_028858725.1). Taxonomy (NCBI): domain Eukaryota; kingdom Metazoa; phylum Chordata; class Aves; order Coliiformes; family Coliidae; genus Colius; species Colius striatus. The sequence continues at coordinate 57,523,626 of NC_084759.1, forward strand.
TGGCTTGTAAACAGGTCAATGTAATCTTTGCCTGCATGGCCAGATTGAGATTGCCATTCAAACTGATTTTTACAGAGTGTGGCCCATTTATAGTGTTTCTTTTAGATGCAGCAAGATTGTGAATTTGGCTGCAACTGTATGTAGCTATATGTGCAATACAACAACTTGGAGGCCTAGATTCAGTACTAAGGCATATATAAAATAGGCACTGAAACTCTTCCATTTTCAGTGCCTAGTTTTGTACTGTGCCAGAATTTGACACCTATTATTTCTTTACAACAGGCAGGGAGATCCAAGTGTCATAGAAGGATGACTGTGCTTATGCAGTAACGTTTCCATCACTGGCAACTAGGAGATGGGAGCAGGAGGGAAGAGGGAGAATTGTCATCTACATGAAAGGCCACATTGAAGAATGTAAATAGGCTTTGGAGCTTGGAAATTCTTCTCAATTTAGTTGTTTAGACATAGCCTCTGAGAGTCTGCATGTCTTTGCAGAGAGCTTCCAGAGACATGAATTAAGAGTACTATGATAGATTTAAAAACCTTTCTCCTCTATTGCCTATTTCTGGGCTGTAGGTAGGCACCTCCATCAACTTGGGAACCGGACTTCAGAAGCCACTGCTAAGACATGTTGTCTACACACAAAATAGCAGAAAAGATTTACACCATATTTTCTTAAGTCTGTAGGTTTTAAATGACTTTTTAATATTTTAGCCGGTACTATAGGATTCCTTGAAGACTCCCTGAAGCAGTTACAGAGCAGCAGAACTCACCTGTCCCCCTTGCCTGCTCTCACTTCCAGGATACAGATTCATCCTTTTTAGCCCTCTTTCTGATACTCTGAAATGGATAATTTTTGCTGCAAAACAGACTGAGAAGATTGAGAGTGCTCTTGCCCTGGTAAGTTAAGTTAAGTTAAATTAAGTTAAGTTAATCCTGACAGTTAAGTTGCAGGACACTATGAAATTGCTCTTTTGTATCCAGGCCTTTACATTGTCCTATAGATGCCCACATGGTCACTTGGCCCTCATTTTTAGTTCTGTTTACAAAGTGCAATAAATCAGCCTACAGAAATACTGGAACTGTTTTTTTTCAAAAAAGATAAGTTAGTCTAGCTGAAATATCTCTGTGACACAATTATGCTAACTCTGATAATTTGGGTAGTTTATAGAGTTATCTGTTTTTAGATGAAACTGAGACATAAAATGAGAAGTATTCTGCTCTATCCAGAAACATTGAGATCAGAAATAATTGCAGTTCTACCATGGCAACTTGAGCAATGCCAAAATGGCTATTGTTATATAAGTTCAAAATTTATTGCTTTCAAAGTTGTTATTAGTTTGGTTCATAAACTGTCTGCCAGAATGGGCACAGCCAATGGAAGTTTTTACTATTGTTTCTTTTTGGTCCAACAATGAGTAATAACCAAAGACATTGGATTTAAAGTTTTAATAATGTTTTGAGTTGAATTTTTCATTTAAAACATTTATTTATAGGTTAAAAAATGCTTCTGTGTCTCGTAAAAGTAGTAGTCATGTATACCAGTGTTATATGAACTTACGTTTTTATTCAGCTCTTACTATTTTAATCAGTGTTATTTATACAGTTATTTGCAGTGCATTTGGTGTAAACTGTAAGGTATTGCTCAAAAATAACAGCAATAAGGATGAAAATAGTTTAATTCTAATAGTAAATATTTTACTGGAAGATGCACATACTTGTTTTAAAAATTAGGTACAGAGCTTTAATTTTTTCTACTACGAAGACAAAATTAAAAGACTCACTGTAATTTATTTGTGTAATGTCTCTTTCAATATCGTAATACTCTTGTACAAATCGAATCACATGCCTCTGTCTCATCCAATGTGGTGGTGAAGTTTAGCGTCTCTTCTAAACTAGTTGAGAGCATGGAGAAAAATAAGGTAGCAGGAGCCTGATCTTTGTGAGGGAACAAAAAATGTGAGTGACCTGAAAGGGAAGGTGGAGACAGTACTGGATTAAATGCATAAATTTGCTAAAAGTTTTGAATATACACAATATAAAAGCGTTTTCTTTTTTTCCTTCTGGTGACTGGTCATGCCAGAAGAGAATAGAAAAGTTCACTGGAGCCACCTTGCATTTCTCTGTCAGATGCCTTTTTCTTTTTCTTGTTTAAAGTTGAGTTTTTTTATATAAAAGAAAATGTTTACTACATAGAAAGCTGTTTTGCAAACAAAAGGGGATCAGATTAGAAGGTCACAATAGAACTGAGGAAAGGAACTCTGAAAAACCCACTTGCTCAAGAGTGATATTGTCGTTCCCACTACAAAATCCTGGTGTCTGAGGAAAGCTGGAAGAGCTACAAGTAGTGTTTTAATCTGTCTTTAAGGAGTGGGTGCCAGCAAAGATAGAAGACAGACAGCAGTACGTTTTTTGTTTTTAGACTTTCTTTTCTGACACCAGCTGGCACTGAAGCACTTGATGTGTTTAACAGGCAGGAAGGATGGCTATGAAATGGTTTAAAATAAGTTTGAGTAGTACTGAAATCTGTGTAAAACCTAAACATATGAAAGATGTTTCTATATTTGATAGGAGCTGTAGATGAAAGGACGAGCATTTGTGACTGTTTAGAGGTCAAAATTCTTCAATTTTGAGAAGCTGAATCCCTGGTGATAGGCCAGCTTTAACTACAGTCTGGAACAAAAATCGCTAGAAAATGTGCTGTTGAGATATCCAGAATTAACCCTTGGCAAAGCAAGCACAGTTATGTTCCTTGTTGGTTTGGGGACATATTTTTTACTATAGGTGTGTTGTGCTTGGTTTTTGTTAGTCCTTATTCACTACTGTTATACAAATATGAAGTTTATTAATTACACTCATGGATAAGATTTGTGTTTGATTTATTTTGATGTCTTCAAATGCAGTGGAGCCTGTGCAAATTCACACATAGAGAAGGACCCTTTTGTTTAACAGTTTTGGGGACTTGAATGCTTTGCTGTTACTCTGCACTCCCTAGCTTTTCCATTTTGGAAAATAAGCATGAGAAGGCAGATCTATAAATTTCAATTAAAGTTATCTCAAGTGTATAGTTAAACTTGGACACATTCTAATCTGGATTTTAGATCTCATCTGTCGGTGAAGCTGTGTCTCTAACACAGTTACCTGCAAATGTTGACCCTTGTACACATGCTAGATCTCTCAGCTGCTGATATGAGGGAAAAATCAGTTTTTTGTTTGAATGATTTTCATATGTACATTTTAATACAAATATACACAGGACTTATAAGAGTGATCTTGAAGAGGTTTTGTTTGGCATTAGCATATAGAATGCATACATATAAACTGAGGTTTACATTTGTGCCAAAATAAGACATGAACATAGCTCATATTAGAGGCAGTTCCAGATTTCCAGCCAAGTCAACAGATTCATGCAATATTTTTTCTCAAAATCTCATCAAGTATAGAACTGTCTCCACTTTTTGAACAACCCCCTTTTTTTTTAAAAGAAACACAAACACAATAAATTTTTACGCAGTCTGTCACCATAATAAAGAGATACGCAAGTGAAACTTGTCAGGTGTGAAATGTATAGAGATTTGATGGTGGGCTGGACTGAGAAAGCACTCCAACAGATTTTGAGTGACATTGTCAGCTTAACTGAAAAGATTAATGTTTAACTGATTTTTTTTGTTTTGTTTTGCAGAAGCTGGAAGTAGTATAAGCCAGATGCTAATTTGTATAGGCAATATTTATGAAAGAGCATCAGGAGGTGCACAGGTAAGTCACTTTCTACTGTATGTAGAGGGAAAGTTATTTGGTAGTGATGAGTAATTCTGTACTGTCAGCTCATCAGCAGGAGATTTGAAATGTCATCTCATATTTCTCACCATTCAAAATAAGCATTTACAAACTAAGGAGCAACTGAACATTTTTGCAGTTACATAGAATAAACTATTAAAAATCAATAAGGGCAGCTGAGATAAATAGTCATCAGAATTTATAAGCACTAGTTTTCAAAAGGAAAAAGTAGTAACAAATGCAGTTTTAAAGTGCTTGTGCTGACCCTTGATTATTTTTCCTGATTCTTCTTCAAAGTGTGACCTGATTTAAGTTCCAGAAAAGACATCCAGACAAAAGGTAGATTTAAGGAACAAGTTATTCCCTTCATTACATTCACCTCTTAAGGAACAGTAATGTTTGGAACAATTAAGGGGCTGCCATAAGCTATACACACAGAACTGTAGATGTCATAGATTTTATGAGCTGGTAAGCATACATGGTAAAAACCTGGCTAAGAATATTCCTCACACTTTGGACTATTGACTGGTGAATATGAGTGATCTGAAAATTAACTGATAAATAATGGAGGGGTTTTTTTTTTTTGTTATTATACGCATCCTTAACTAATGTAGGTTCTAAAGGCTTCTATTTTTTTATATTTAGCACTGACTTTTTCTGATGTTATTGCAGAATGGCTTGTTGTGTGAGATAAAGGGAAAGACCTAATATTTCAACATTTCTGCTTTAACTTCTGTTGCATGTTTTTTTGCAGTGTTTTATGAGGCTGCAGTCATCTTAGTCCCTTTGGCAATATCACTATGGTGTCCTGTAAAAACCTATAACTGGTTTAGGAAGAAGAATGCTGAAGAAAGAATGTGTGTCACGGCAGTTAAAACAATATGTTCATTAATGGAGGGAAAGCAGGAGAATATACTGGGCATAAAAACATGAAAATAAGGAACTTGGCAAATGGTATACAGCCTCTGTATAAAGTTTTAAGTAGTGGCATTTGGCACTATACTTTCCAGAACTTCAGATGAAACACTTACAAAAAGAGAAAATTATCACTTTTTGACAAGGAGGGAATTTAGATTTTGAATTAACAGGGAACTAAAGGAGGATAAGAGGTGTGAATTGAAACTAATTGGTGTTTCAGATTGCTGAGCTGCTTGAAAATAGCATGTGTGGTGAAAACTGTAGAAGTAAGTCTTTCTTAAATGCCTAATTAAGCACAGTTTTGTCCTGCACAGGAGAGAAAAAAAATGTTATGTCATTTGCTGCTTTGTACTCAGCTGCTTAATTTAAATGGACAGTCAGTCAAAAGCTTTAGCTTCTGTGTGGTAAAGTTCTACTGATTAGGCTAATCTACTGGACCACGAAAGGGATAGTGCCCTGAGCCATACAGCTGTAGGCATAAAGATGGGCACAGGTATAACCAAAGTTGTCCAGGAAACATTGTGTAAATCAGAACAAGCAGGTGGTTGGCACAACCGATGAGCATTTTCAAGTATGTGATTAATGTGAGCGCAGAAGTCCTGTAGCTACGTGTCTAAATTGGCTCACACCCTGTGGCCTGATTGAAGCACACACATATGTGAGGTAGGGTATGATAAAGGTATTAAAAATGAATTTTTCACTGGAGAAATATCTACTAAAAAGCATGGAAGAACCTCCCTTCTCTTCCCTTGAAAAAAGACTGACAGTTGATTACATGTATATAAAATAAATTGGACGATTTGACATGTAACATCCTTTGCTTTCCAACAAACTATTGAGTTTACTGGCCGCAATCCAACAGGGAAAACAAAATGTGCAGAATAAACACTGTCTATAGCAGGTGGAGGTAATGCCTTATTACATACAAGTACTGTTTTGTGTTTTGTAACCTGGGGACAATTTAGCAGACAATTTTGTACTTAGAAAAATAATGGTCTATGCAGAAAAGGAGAACCACAGACAATGAATTGTCTACATCTGAAAATACCACACTAGATCTGAAACACATGTCCTACCACATTGTCTTATGATTTCAAAAGCAGAGGAAGGAAGGGAGATTATTAAATTTAATGTCACTCTCTCATATCACTTTAAAACAGATGTTTAAAACCAAAAACTTATCCTTTCTTTCCAGTGTTTATTCCTAAATATTTTAGTACCAATGTTTTGTCACTTAAGACCAAACATACAAACAGTGGCCCTTACTCATCATGCAACTAAGAAAGAACTATTGTGATTTTGAGCATGCAAACATCAGTTTAAAAATAAGATAAAATAAAATGCAAACAAAACACAACTCCAGTGTGAGAAGTGTGGGTTGATTGTGTGTACATGTATGTGTGCAGATGTGGCTGACTGACTCCAGGGAAAGCTCATCCCTGAGGCTTCCCTTCCCCAATAGTTTTTTCTACCCTTGATTCCACACTATCAAGTGCTGGCATTTTCAAGGGAATATGGGTTTTCTGAGGTGAATATTATACATTCAAGAAGCCAGGAGTCATCTAATATATATTTTCAAACCAAAGCATGCAGAGTTATTTCTTGTGCAGTTGAAGTGGTTGCGAGCAAAGGGGAAACTATTAAAGTTTTGTGCAATTGAGTCAGTTGTCTTCACATTCCTACAAAATTGGAAAGGCTAAATTACGTGAATACTGAGGTAGGAATATGGATTCCAATAGACTTGACTGGAGTGCTAGAACCTACATCACCACATCACCAATAGATTGCTGTAGTTCTGTGTTTCCAGATTTGAGATGAAAAGGAAGTTGTTTCAACTGTTTTCCCATACATCATGTTTTGCTGATTTCACCCAATTTCATAATTATCAGCAGTGGCACTTTTTCTTCCAAGTGATTTATAAATACTGACTAATTTGTTCTCACAATTGTCACAACAATCTGGATTTTGATTTCTCAGACTAAAAAAAATATCGCTGAAGACAAGGAAATAGAGTCAGTCAAATAGTAACTAAAGGGTTTATTTCCTCTGTGAAGTCAGCCTCAAAATTACATTAGATCTCATCTGGATAGCCCTTATTTCCCAGCATAGGTCTGGACACTATGCACTGGTTCACTTCCTCATTTTCTGTGAAGCTGGTTTCTCTGGAACCTTATTGCTGGAGGAGAGGAAATTAAAAGGAAAAAAAGAAAACAGAACTGGTTTTATAAGTTTACTTCAGCTTTGTTCCTGTCCTTTTCAGCTAGGGTTTTGCTCTGCATATATTGAGGTGGAAATGTTTATAAAAATTATCTTTTCTTAAAGTTTATGGTGATCTTCTCAAGTGTGGCATGTGTAAGCGTTGTCCAGCACTTTACGTTCAGGCAGGCGCAAACTAGCTGATTGGATTGGGGCTGCTCATGAAGAAGACCCTCTTTGTAAGCATGGCTGATAGGAGTGGACATGAAATGTGGTAGTGTTCCTTCAAAGATATATACCCCTTGGTATAAGGTCAGGCTAATACTCTTTGGTTGGTAAAGATTCTTGGGAATGTAATGCAGTGTACGATGATGATCTTGAAAGTGGTTTTGATGATCTCACAGTGGTTTTTGTTGGGAGTGCTGTTCTGAAACCCCATGGGGAAGTATTTTTTTCCTGCCTCGTCATGGTGTGAATTAACTCCCTGAGTAGAGTTTCAAACAAAAATAAACCTTTGAAAGCTTTTTCCGTGGCAAAGGCTTTCAAAACTGTGACATCTTTTGTGTGCATATCCATGTGAATGCAATGGAAATTTAACAGTCCAAATCCCTTATTGCTTCAATGTTCATTCAATAATCAGGAAAGCTTTACTTTTTAAACATTTGCTCAAATTCAAATATTAAATATTAGTGAAGTTTTAATGTGAAAAAAGCATAAGAGCATTTCTACTTGAATTTTGGCCCAACCTTGTGTTCACCTTGCAACTATCACATAGGGAAGCCTGAACATTAGTAGTAGCTATAATTTGTGACAAGCTTATCTCTGAAAAACATTTCATGAAGTCCAAAAATGTGACTTCCTGTTGTCTACAGGACAGAGTTCAATCCATTCACTGGCTCAAGAGACAGAGATGGCTATTAAATAGCAATGTTTCGGGATTTTATAAAGCTACTGTATAAGAGTCAAGGCAGCCAGAATTTTTAATGTTTAGAGAACTTATTCAGGACTTTAAAATGGAAGGTGGAATTTAATTGATGGCATGCTAATACAAATTAGCAGATTTCAACCTTTCTTCTTGAAAAATGAGATATCCTTTAATAATTGAATTCTCCAGCACCTGCCACCTCTGAGACATTGTAGGTTATTGTCAAAAGATGACCGGAATACAGAGCCACTAAATATTTCATCTTAATGATAATGTATGCTGCAAAAGGTTTGAACTTTATATCAAGCTTTGAATTGACTTTTGATAAAAGACATACTGAATTCTCTCTTTTCCTCCCCCCCCCCCCCCCCCCCCATTAACTTTGTGCCAGGAGCAGGGGTCAAAGCTAGCATTTAAATTCAGACTCTTCTCTATTTATTGCTAGTAAAATGTAGATAGTAGGGGATTTATTTATTTTCATTGTAGTTTTTTAAAGTTGTCTGGATCAAGTTCAACAAATTAGGTGCACTTTTAGAGAGATGGATGGGATAAATGTTGAAAGGGTTAGAAGTCAGTTTTTTATGTGAAGTATGTCCTGTTCTACTGAAGTCAAAGATAATTTCACCATCGCTAACGCTTTGAAAATTTTGTGCTGTACTCAACTGTGCACTCAGCTGTGTCCTGCCCAGGTATGTGCATTTACTAGTCAGAGAATCAGCATTAAACACTAGTGACATGAGTGAAATGTTCATAGTCAAATAGACTGCAGTTCAAGACAGTTCAAAATGTATTTCCTAATTTTCATGATTGACTACAACACAAAACCTGGTATTTCCTACATGTCTTGAGTTGTTTCTTCTTTTCTTTATTTTTTTAAAAGGAATTTAATAAAAAAATTGTTCAGGCTTAACATGGGCAAGTCTCACCAAGTTCTCATTTAAGAACATTTTACAGTCACAGTCCCATTGTCCAAAATTGCTTCTATATATGAAGCAGCATGATTATATGGATCATAATACTGATGTATTGCTTTTTTCCCCTTTATATTTATTTTATACTTTCTGCTGTTGAATTTAAATCTTACAAATATACAGAGTGCTAAGCATTCATTAGTTGTCTTTTGGGTTTATAAACTTTTTTTGAGATTAATTTTGCAACATAGGAACATGCTATTCATAGTTCTTTCTTTTGGAAGAGTTTCCAGGAAAATGACCATGTTCTCTACTCTTTCCAAATATGGGTATTTGCTTTTAAACATTATTTTAGGGAACAAGATCCAGCATTTTACCCACATAAGATGCTTAATTATACATTAACTGCTACTTCCTTTGGGTACCTGCATGGGCTTTGCACCAGCAAAATAGGATGAGATAGTTCTAGGGCTTTTTGTGCCTTGGCTATAGAAATGTGGATCATGATGTAGTCACACTCAAGAGAAAAAAATACATTCAACACTCATACACCTGAGCCTTGTGAAACGGGTCAAATTTGGGCTTTAATCTCACCTCCATTAAAGCTGATGTCAAAGTTTTTGCTGTTTGGAGTAGTACAGGATGGCACAGAAAGAGGAAGTTTGGGACTGAAGGATGATGCCAAGGTCTTTGAGAGGTAAACAGGAAAACTCAATCATGGAAAGAGAGGAGAAATGGAGGGGGATGGGGAAAAAACCTTAAGAAAGCACAAAATGTTGTTTGCCTTGCAATACTTAACTGAATGAAGCTTGGAAACTACAAATTTACTTGATCAAGACAGAAAAAAAAACGAATGGAGAGGATGTCAAAACACATAAGCTTCATCAGATCAGTGGATGTGCAGCTGCTGCAATTAAGCTCTTTAAAGGGCATGTGTTAAATTGTAAAAGTTTGAAGTCAGAAATGTTTATTTTGCGCAGTTATTTATTGTGCTGTGCGATGAACACATATAGCACTATGCAAACAAATGCATTTTCTCTGTCCCAAACATTGACACGAGTGCTGCAGATAATGAATCCCTCCATTGCCTGGTGTCTGTAGGAACAGAGAGTGAGGGTCCTGCCTATTCTCTGAGCAGTGGAAAAGGAGTGGATTTTCCTGCCACCAGCACAGTGACAGAGATGGAGTTCTTCATTACGGGCCTCAAGAGAAAACATTTCTTAGTTCTTTCTGTTTGTGCTATATACTATACCTGATTGCAGGGCAAAGTATGGTGCTGTAATAATGTTCATTACAGTATATTAGTTGAAGTATACACATATTACATTCAAATTACCTTAATAACTTTAATCAAGTCTGTAGTTAATGTAAAGCATTAAAGAATGCATTTAAAGCATTACTGTATGGTTTTTGTTCAAATGTAAGTAGTAGAAAGGAGATGGAGGAGGTAGGCAGCATCAAGGTTAAATTCAAAGCTTCACTAAATTAACAACTCCTGATCTCCCAAATATTCCTTAGATACTTCGTTATAACTGTTGATGGTAGTCCCATTGCTTTTCTAGGGGTCATTTGTGAATTTGAAAGTATGGCAACGAAGCATAGTGTATCAGGATGAAAAATGGAAGAGGAAAAAATAGTGACTCCTTCTTTCAGCTCTCTGGAAAATACGTATTTGCTGTTGGATATATTGCTCACAGCAAGAAAATCTCTCATGAGAACTTTGTGTGAGGAAATGCACTGTGCCTGTCACTAAAAGAAAAAAGAAACATGTCATCACTCCAAGTGGTATTGATTAAAACAATAAGGATTTCCTGGTGCCAGCAGTTGAAACAACTGTGTGAAAAGTAGTGTAGAGGTATTACTGTATTGTTGCAGCTTTCTCAGGAAAGTTCCAAATAAACCAAAGGATTCCTGTCAATATTTGTATAAGGAAACATGCTGCTACCTGATTCGGAGGCACTTCACACACACATGTGCAAGCACACATGACCCACCCCTCAGCGTGCAAAATTCTTGAGAAACTTTATTACAACCACACACACACAAAAAGGACATACTCGGAGTCTGGTGCACTTTTTCTCATGCTAATATTGACAACATCGATCTCTTATTGTTGGTATTTGATCTACATTTCTCCCAGCTCTGGTCAATGGAAGGCACAGCTGCTGAAACCACATATTGTGCTGACAGCGTGCCTTTGTGTTCTGCAGCTGGGGAGTTCTCATGTCCACAATAGCAAGTCTGAGCACACTAAATTAGGAAAGATTATTGTTTCATTTATTGACTACACAAGTTTAAAACAGCAAGTATATCGTTTGTTTCATGTTGTATTTGTTAAGGTCATGTTCACCAAAAGCTGGGCACATGGACACAAATATAGGGCAGCTGTACTTTCAACCACCACAGTAGGAAGAAAATTACAAACATTATTGAAATGAAATTGGATGGTTGGTCACTTTCACGTGGCACAGCCTCCCACCTGCCTTCTCCCAACCATCCATTTGTGAAGACTTGCTGCAGGTTGGTGGTTTTTTTTGGCTTTTTACATCCAAGTTCTTTCCTGATAAAGTGTTTCTCTTTCTGTACAATCCATTTTAAGCAAAGCTGGTTTTATCGGTGGAAGGAAGACAGGCAAGTTCCATTTTAGAGCTTAGTTCTCCAAATGTTTCTTTCGTCGAACGGTCTACAGAAAAAGGAAGGCAGCAATTTTAGCTGGAAGCAAATATCACTTTGGAGTAACATAAAGGAGGGGAGAAAAGGGTGAAAAATCTATTTAACACTTTAGGGTATAACGGTATTCAAATAATGTATTTTGCTGCCATTTATTTGGTTGTGAAGGAACTCAGTGACTAATAATAGCTGCTGTCAAAGATATTTATATTTAAGAGGGTCTTTATGTAAAATCATTTTTTTTAATCAGGAGTGATTTTTCTCCAGAAGTCTGCCATCTCCTAGCAACCGATATGGCTATCTTTTTTAACAGACGCTGCAATAACAATGGGTGCCTAACCTTTATATGGAAGCATTTGCACATGTACAATCAGACCACTTACGAATTCAAACCGAGTTGTAAAGTGCTTCAAGGGAGAAACTGGTTGCCACTTATCTACTGTGCATCTCATCTACCCAAGATTTTACAATGGCAACCGTTTTAGCTGTAGCTGCAGATCTCCCAACCAGGTCCAAAACTACATCTGCATATGACCCACACCTTAACTTCCCTCTCTTTTCTCTTACAGGAGATGAGGGAACTCATTTTACTGTTTATATTTTGTTTCCTTCTTTCTCTTTCTGATTGTGTCATTCCATTTAGAGCTGTATTTCAACTTGAACTTGAATTCTTTTAATTTATAAATGTAAACAATAGAGCAGAAAGACCTGTGTTTGCAAAAGGATAATTCGTTTTAAAAGTACATGACCAAAAATTAACTAAGAGTACACTCTTCCACTTTCTCCATTTGCCTGATTTTGGACCATGCAGATTCAGAAGATTTAGACAAAGGGAAAATCTGGCTATTACATGCCCAGGCTCATTTTAGTGACTCAGACCTGCATGCCTGACGACTGGTCTGGATAAGGAACACAACATAATACTAAGAATGAGCTCTGGAAAAAAAGTGTAGCTATGCAAAAATGTGAATGTGGTACCCTAGGAAACATGAGATCTAGCCTCCAGGAGCTCAGAGCTCTCCAGCTACTCCCCAAAGGCTGTTCTGTAATATGTTCCAGTAAGGGGTCTTCCAAATTTCTACTGCTTAAAAGAAATAGAAATTGACTTGGAAAGGGGGTGCAGCAGAGTGAAGCTTTGGTACATGTACCTGATAGATGGTCTCTGGTCCTGCTCCTAGGGCTGTTAATATCTTCTTGATATCTTGAACCATCCTTGAAGAAAATAGGGGAATGGTGTTGACAGCGAGCCTGTTGCTGGTGATAGGCACAAATGAAACAAGAACCCATATCATTCCTGTTAACAGCATGACTAAACCAATTCTTTCTGATCTGTATCCCGCAATGAGTAAACCAGACCAAACCACAGGAAAAAAAAGGAGGAAAAATTATAAATAGATAAAATAAAACTTTATCTTCAAAGGTTTTCTATCAAGTATAACTAAACTCTGAACTCCTGAACATCCTGACCGAAAACCTATAGCTCAATTCTGTATTTAGTAAATTCACAGGAAACTATGACAAATCCCCAGGTATGATGACAAAGAAACCATTCATTAAGCTTTAGCATCCTTCTCTGTTCCCAGTTTATCCTTCCTACTATTCTGCTATCAGTACCATTCAAAGTGATGCTTAAGATTCACAGCCTGAAAATACTCTATTTTTGTGTGTTTGTGGTTGACCCTAAATTTGCTTGAAAAAAAAAATGATCATATATATGCATTTTATGTCAAAATATTTGAAAGCTGGAGATGAAAATGGAAGTCATCCACTGTGGAAGGGATTTTACTTTCTTCTATTACAAACAGCATTCTGTTTTTTCCAGTATATACCTGATTTTTTTTTCAATCAATTTGCTTTGTCTTTTCTCTCATTTTTAGCCAACTGCAAATTCTTGCCTATATATTTGGATATTCTTAGTTTAGTGGTTGAGCAATTTTCAAAGTAACCTTCGAGATCCTTCCTTTAAGTTAGAATGTAGAACTTTTGTTTCTTATTTTTTGTATCTGTCTGTGTATATTTCCAAGTTGATTTAGTATGGCCTCTGCTTTTGTCACAGCATTTAATGTTTTCCATTACTGATGCTTTCTCCTTCGTTCCCGCTGACAAGGCTGTTGTGCTTGTTTGTCTACAACTTTGCAGTCACAATTTAGATGTTTCCCTATAACTTTTTATATTTCAGCATATGCAGATAGATTTCATCAGGCTAGGTGCTAGGTCAGTGGAGTGCTTTGCAGATGTATCAATACACACAAGTTTTGGACCCAGCAGCTCTTACTTTCAAAGTAAATTTTAACTGTAGAAATTTTTTCATAAATATTTGATGGAAAATATGTGTCCTATGGGGGAAAAAAAAAAGGCAAACTCTTGATGTCAGGGAAGTGAACAGTAGGCAGCATTCTTTGAGAGTCCAATGCCTGCAATTTGAGTGTTTGATGACAAATCTTTAATTTAGTCCTACTAAGAGAATTCATTAATATTAGATGAACTTCATTCACTACATGAGTTATAGAATAATAAAACTAATAAATAATTTGCAGTGGATAATTTACTTATAGAGTGCATTTGACAATTTTAGCCCCTCTTTCTGTTTGTGGAATATCAGCCAGTGGTGACAAACCTCTGTTCAGTAAGGACATGAAATAAGAGAGGATGTCTTGGAACAGCCACAACTTCCTGGGTAACAGATCTCTGCTGTTGCTGGCAGACATGCCATTCCTTTTAGAAACGTATCCAGTTTGATCTTAAAAGTAGTTAAGCTGAAATCACTTCTCTGGTAATTAGAAACCTTTGAATTTTGCAGTCTTGTTTTACCCAAGACAACTATTTTTCGATCATTCTTGGATGAACTTTGGTTTTTCAGTGTTACTAGCTCTTTGTCTTCTCTAGTGGATACTCATTTCTCCTAAATTAAGCAAGCCTCATCTAAATTTTCTTTCAATTCCCTGGACCATCCTAGGAGCACTTTTTTTCCATCTATTCAGATTTCTTACATTTATTAACATTTGTCTTTATTCATTTGTTTTTCCTAACTTCAGAGACAAATCATGAACGCTTAATAAGTGATTAATAATCAACGTTTATGTTGATTTGTCTCAAAAATAATTTTAATTAATACTCTTTCTATAAGCCTTTCTCTTTATTGTAGCTTACCTAAAATCTATTGATTTTTTGGTATTCAGTGGGCTGAATACTGCTCATAATAAAAGAATATAAAATGTCCCATTGTTTTCTCTTTTGAAGGTTTAATACTTACAGAATTACCAGATGAATAAAGTTAGGTAATTTCAGAACCATTTAAAGATTTTTTTTTCAGCTTCATATGTGTCTTGCCTAAGGTTATTACTCTAAAAATCATGCTGTTTTATTAGGAATTTATGATGGGTGATGATTCAGAATATATACAATCTGCTTTCTATGTGAAGCCTTTCCAATGTCTGTTAAACCTTTGTTTCAATCCTTCTGCTTGTTCGTATTACTTGCTCTAAAATTACCAGGTGGCGGTGGCTGGATGAATTATTCCTGACTGATTTCAATAATATTTTGGTTTTGCGTATAAAATTAACTTCTTTGCCCTGTTACTTGCATGTATAGCTACTCTATAATTAACTGCTTCTTTTTCAGACATCCCAAGAGTCTCTACTTGATTTCAAGTTGAGTGAGTGCAGCACCTTGCAATAAATAAGGAAAGAGCTGCAAACAGGAATTGTAATTTCTAGTGGTGATCTTGATCACAGATCACAGACCAAGACATTGTTTACATTTGGCATATAAAGCCACAAGGCAGAAGAAGGTTGTGGTGCTGATCTATACACATACGAAGTAAAGACCTAAGAGAGAAAATAAGGCAAAAAGCAGCTGTGCATGGTTCTCTTACTGTGAAAGACTTATTGGATCTCTGACTTGTTGCTGGTGGTATCCTTGCTCTTTTGCTTGCTGTTTGGTATAGTTGCTTGCTGAACCAAGTTAGATTTTATATATTTTATCAAAAGGGCAAAGGTGAGGAGATAATTAGTTCAGGTTTTTCTGTGTAATGCAGCAAAACCAGGTACCACATTTTACCAATGATCAAGAAAGCTTTTGATGAAGGGAAGATGCAATTTTAAGATAACTATTCTGCCAGTAAATACCGAAGGTCAGACTCTGCAGGTGAGAAAATTGTACCTATTTCCTGCTGAGAGCAAAGGGAGATGATTCTTCTTTCCTGGCTTGGGAAGCATTGCTGCACTGGAGACTGCCTTTGTTGTTGGCTGGTGTACTGAGAGCTCCCTCTCCTGTTTCATGCTACATCTAAGTGCTTGCATATCTCACACCTCTAAATCACAAATTTCTGATGTCTTCCATTTTTTTTGCAGTATGATGTACCAGAGTAGAGAACACTTTTCAGTGCTAAATAAGTACAATTTCACAGTTGTAAGCCTAACTTAAGAGGGTGCAGATGAGGAGATGCTGCCCAGAACTTGCAGATGCTATTCCACAGGCAGTCAGTTTTGCCATATTTGAGCTTATGGCATAAACTTTCCTTTTCCTGTTTTCTAACTGTAAGATGAGGACCATAAAATTTCGTCCTGTAGGAAATATCACAAAAAAATATTGACATTAAAAAAAAATCCCATTAATTTTCAGATTAAAAAAATTAATTAAATTATTTCTTGGACAACCAGATTTAACAAATTTCCCAGACTCAGATTCAAGGAAAAGTACCATGGAACTCATGGAAAAGTAACCAGAGAGTATTGAGGAGAAGCAGGCTGTGACTATGAGGGAAAAGGAAGTGAAAAGGGATTAGTTGCATGCGGTTTGATATTTTCAGTTGTTACTATGTCCACAATATAGAAACGGAGTGACATCTTCTAAGACCCAAGTAGTGATATAGAATAAAACACATTTTGTGCAAAGTGACTCCATTTTGAAAACAAAAGAAACTAATATATCCACAACCACCTCAGACGGAAAGATGGTCTTTGACAAAGACTTTATTTAAAGAATGAGCAATAACGTTTTGCATGAGGCTTGATATTGATGTCATATCCGCTCTTGATTCAGAAAGTGGAGAACCATGAATGGTGGTGTACATCCTCTCTAAAGACTTGAAATCACTAGATACCTCACAGCAAATGAACAACTTCCAGGATGCTCAAAGGCTGCGAGAAGGAGAATTCCTAGCAATCATATCACTAATTTTTAATTTTCTTCAAGCGAAAGAGAATAGAGAACAGAAGATTCTGGAAATAACCTGGAGGTAAAACAAAGTGAGTAAAGAAACAAATACTTGCTTTTGTGGAACATTGTTCACTTTTGTGGGAGAAATGAGGGTTATGCAGTTTGAACTTCAGTAGAAAGAAAAGCAAGATTAAATATCTGCTTATGCAGTACACGTATTCCTTGCAGTAAGACAACACAAGAATTTACAAAAATTCAAAATGCTTCATCCAACAGAGAAGAATAATACATCTCTTTGTGACAGACAAAAAGAAACACCTGAAAATGAAAAAAAACCACAGTGGCTGCTGATGTACCACTGCTTATGAATGTTTTGTTTATGTGGACAGGATTAAACTCTGACCACTAGTTAACGCAACATTGATACGTAGATTGTTATCAGAAAATAGTTGGACATCACTTTTTTCTGTTCTATCTAGTGATAGGACAAGGGGCAATGGAAAGAATCTGGAACACAATAAGTTCCATTTAAATATAAAGAAAAACTATTTCACTGTGAGGATGAGGGAGCCCTGGCACAGGCTGCCCAGGGAGGATATGTAGTCTCCTTCTCTGGAGGTTTTCAAACCCGCCTGGACATGTTCCTGTGTGACCTGATCTAGGTGAATCTGCTTTAGCAGGAGGGTTGGACTAGATGATCTCTAAAGGTCCTTTCCAACTCCTGCCATTCTGTGATTTGATATGACGTTTCACTACTTCTCCTTCCCTTTTGTATGTTTTTTGTCTTTTTACCTTTTCCTTTTATTTACAAAGATTCCTATTCTATCTTCATTACACTGATTTTCTGCTCCTCTCCATCTTCCCTCCAGATTTTTCTTCTGAATCAAATACTTCTATTATGTTTCCTCATGCTAAACAACCAAAAAAATGGAAATGGAAAGAAAATGGAATTGAGGCAGGAGGAAGGAGGCTACAGTCACATAATTATCCATCTATGTGTAAGATACTGAAGAAAGTGCGTAAGAAGTCATTTCCAATAAATGTAACTAGGGTTAATGATGTTCTGTTTTGTCTGCTGTTATATTTTTCAAGCATCCTAGCAATCTTTTTTTCCTTGGTGAAGTTCTTCTGGAAAATTACTCAATTAGTTCCTCAGTGTGAGTGGGAAGACAGACTTTTTTTTTTCTTTTTTTTTTTACTTATTCCCCCCCAGTGAACTTATGTGGAAGACAAAGAAATATTGAAAATTAAAATTGTTACTTATGTCTTAGGATTTTAGACATATATATATATATACACATTATAAAGAAAATTGTGTGAAAGAGAGGATATCTCATTTTTAGGATGACCTTCCCTAATTATGTTTGCTTATTTGGATTCATGTAGTGCAAGGAAGGAGTCAAGAATTTTGTTTGATTTCTTTCTTTTTGTTTTCTTTTTGTTTTCTTTTTGTTTTCTTGTTGTTTTCTTTTTTTCTTTTTTAAATTTTCTTTTCCAAACAGGCGTTTCTTTTCCTGTTAACCCTCATTGTGCCATATTTCATAGCCTTGCAAGAGATCGAGGCAGCCTTTGGAAAGTTGTGGGAATGGGTGGATTGCAAAACAAAGTTTTGATGACATGAGAACTCAGCGAATCATAGTCTGAGAGCTGAGATCAGGCGCCTGTGAACAAGCACTGATGTCTGGAAGGAAGCAGGGCCTCAGGAAGGATATGGTGAGGTTGGGGCTTGCAAAGCACATTGTGTCAAGAACTGCAATTGAGACATTTCATTGCTTTAAGATTGTGTTTCGATTTTGTCTGCAGAAAGAAAGATCATACTCTTTTCCTTTTAGACTGATACTTCAGACTTGATAGTCCATGTGAGTTTTTGGCTTCTTCCTTGCTGTGAAGTAAATAAGATCTGAAGGTGCCACTGCATCCTGGGTACTGGGGACCTTCAAGTCTGAGACTCTTAAGAATGAAGCGTCTGCTTTAAAACAACCCTATTTAAGGATAATTTCACTAGTGAATCAGACACAAAAAAGATGTTCACATTCTCTGAATTGTCTGGCTTTTAGGTGTGTTTCCCAGAGGAAATGCTAGTACATTTGCTACTACTCTCCTTTTATTATATAGTTCACCTTTTCCCTTCAGCTCCAGCCTACCCACAGTCACTGCCAGCTCACACACAAAAAGGAGTGTTTCTGGAGCCCACTGCTGCAGGACTGCATAATTGCTCACACAATTTAGTCAGCAGGGGCACAAGAATGAGACTCCTTCACTGCCATTGTGTATACCATATACAGAGGAGTTATGGCTAAATAACAGCAGCCTCAGCCAATGAAGCCTCTGTATTTAGCTAGCCACTCAAATGGATGAAAAGAAGGATTTTTTTCCTACTTCTTCATTAATGTGAGCAATTAAGTGTTGTCTCTGCTGATTGCTATTTACAGATTACTGATAGAGCAGAAAACTGAGAAGAAGGCAAGAGACTGTGAAACGGGGAGAAGATAGCTTTGGGAGGATGGGAAAGAGGAAAGGGAAAGAGTGAGATCATTACTGTGGAGATTAAAAAGCAATTCAAGACCTCTTCCTATCAACCAGTGTTAATATGGTAGGGCTAACATGCATGTGTTGCCATTAATTTGTGTGCTTTTTTAGATACATCACATTTCTCTGTGCGATTGAATACAGACTAAACAATAAACTTTTCTTATGTTTTTAAAATCCATTACACAGATGGTATAACAATGACACTTCTTTTCAAACTTTATGTTTTTTTCTTTTAAGACAAATGAGCAGAAATGTTGACTCTGGGTATGCTGAACCCGATTCCTGGTTTCTGCCTGTATGCATATTGATATGAGTCCCACTATGATGGACCAGCCCCAGCTATATTTCACAGGACTTGGGAGCAGTACATACTGACTTAATAATTTCCCTTATCAGCAGTGTCATTTACTTCAAAAAAACCCTGATTTGTAACATAGACTTGAATGAATTTGACAAGATTTTTTTTTCCTTGCAGTTAGGCACTCAAAAATGTATTTAGTTACTTTAAATGTATCTCAAGTCACTTTTGAGAGTCACAAACCTCTACAGATTAACAGAACAACCTCTGTCTGTTATTCAAACTGAAATTCTTCATATTGAGAGTAAGGAATGAAAGTATTAAGACATTTCAGTTAATATTTCACTTCTGTGTTTTTTTACCATAATTATTTTTCTTATTGCATGTTGCTGTAAATCCAGGTAGACATATTTACTCTTGTAAAAATAAAAACACTTTAAAATCTCTAAATTAAGCACCTAAAATAGAAGATGTTAGCACTTGCTATGCATTCTATTTCACTTTCCCAATGCAGTTCCCAGTGAAAGAAAAAAAAGAACAGATTTAATAATAAATTTAATGATATTCCTGTATTATGGGAACAATATATTCTTAAGTGCTTCATGCATCTGAAATTTGTCTCGATGTGGCCCATTTATTTTAATTTGAGTCTGTCAGTGGAAAAAAAGAAGTAATTAAACTTGTGACTAGCATGGAGAAACATTTTACATCCTAACACTGTAGCTCGATACCCAGTAGTTTCTTTATATTTCTTCCAGTTGTCAGATCAAAGTCTCTCAAGTGCTATAACTCAGCGATGCTTTGATTAATTACTTCACACAATGAATTTGCAAATTATTTTTCTGAAGTGATTTATATACTTTTTAACTTCAATCACACGCACCCTCCCCCCTGTTTTGTTGTTTGGTTGGGTTTTTTTTCCTCTGTTCTTGTTTTTATTCACTACTGTAGTCAGCCCACACTTTGGAAAAATATTTTTGAAAAAATAGCTGATGTTATTTTATGCTTAACAAATTGGTACAAACAGAGGTTTCCAATAAAGAATAAAATCTTACCTGAAGAGTGCAATTAAATAGAACTATAAGAATCACTTAAATTGCAGTCATTCAGTAGTGCTCCTAGTCAGGTCTCCAGCCTCAGTGCTTTGTACAAATATGTGAAGTCCCTCCCTAAAAATTCCCAAGTGCAGGTTTTGTCTTGGCTGGGGTTTTGTTTGAGATAGGGCTACTGGAATAGCTGAGCTAAGGCAACCTTTAAAATACGTGTTCAAACCAAACATTTGGTTACTGTAGTTAGACATTAGTAAATAGTATTAGGGAAGTAATAACTTGCCTGAACCACTGATGTGCTTGTCTGGGCAAAGTTTAATATTTACATTTGTGGTTTCACTGTACAATCTCACATGGGATACTGCTGTTCATGTTCAATCTGTTTGCATTACATAGTGGTATCTAATGTCTGTTTAGTGGTATTATATTTATATATATAAATATCCGTGCCTTGCCTACGACTTGATCTGACAAGCTTCTGAAGGAGTGCTTTGAGATTATTTCTCTCATTACCCCTATCTGATATCCTTAGCTCTGAGTATTTGAACAGGGCACCCATTCACATCCTTTGGAAGTAACTTTCATCAAGGACATTTGGGTGGAGGTAAGAGACTGGTAGTAGGGTCCTGATTGCAGATACGTGTCTGGGATACTGTCCCAAATATTTCTGTTACTTCTCACAGCTGCGTAGTAATTGCGTAGTCCACCCATATGAGAAGCTGTACAGAGCAAAATGAGCCAGTCTTGCAGATTGGAAGTATTCATTCACTCCCTGGATTCCTTTTGAAGGATGCTAATAGCTCTCCATCAGACAAAACCCAGCTATGATTTGGGTGGTCATTCACTTTGAAGGTCCCTCATTATAGGAAAAATAGAAAAGTTTTCAATAGATTTGGTTATTTGATGCTCCTGTCAAGATTTACATACTCAAACACCCCAGATGCCCCCAGGACCTGCAGCAACTTTCTTACTATCTGATATATTATTGCTGTGCTGGCAGACAGAAGCATTGCTCTCACAATATTTTTAACTCTTCGAACTTGGCAGGGGGCGGGGGGGAAAGGTGCACAAAAGATATTGTGTCCCAGGGTCACCAAAATAGGGCAGAGGGGAGAACCATAGGAAATGCCATGCAATGTGGATGAGAGCAGCCTGCTCTAGATGGGAAGAACCAAGTAATGGGTGTGAAGGCATGCTGCAGCTCCTATCTACAGGTGAACAGTCGTTCCCCGGGACAGGTGCATTTAGCTGTATAGATACAACACAGAACAAGCTGTCTACAGAGTCATGTCTCCAATGACAGCTGGTAGTGGAGACATGAGGTAAGGGGTATGCATTTTAGTCAAATTTAGAGTGATTCTTCTTCTTGCATGCTTTCCCTGTCATAGCTATCTTGTGCTTTTTACCTTAAATTTTAAACAGGCCCATTATTTCTGGGTCTGGCCTTGGACATTGGTAGAGACAGGTCTATTTCTACTTGTCAGGAAACATTTTTCAAATACATTTTCTGGGTCTTTCTGAAACTCTGATATTCGAAAATTTTATGTGAGTTTTAGAAGACTAAAATCTTTCATGACTGCTCTTCAATGTCATTGCCTGTTATATTGACAATTTTTGCTACTGAAATGTTAATTTCAGCTAAAAAGTGAATTTGGACAACCAATATGGAAGGTACATGTACAGGAATACCTTTTACAGACTGCTTAGCTTGGTCACTAAAACATTAGTAGAGGATTTGCGGTTTGTTTAGATTAAGTCTTACCATTTTTTCATTTAATACTATTTTCATGACACTTAACAAACTTCATTTTAACAGTAATATGGGCTCAGCCTGTGTGCAGCTGTGTATCGTCACTATAAGACAGGGCATAGCTTTGCCTCTGCTTTTTAAAAAGCAAACCCATCTGACTCAAATTGAATGCTCATGATCATAAAAAGGAGTCTACCTGTGCAACAGGTTTTTCCATGACTCTCCCAAAGGATAAATAAAAAATACAGATCACTAGATCATTTCTATTGCTAGGTCCCAAATCAAGAAATATGAATATCAGCAAGCTAAGTGCCAGCTTCACACAAAATAATAGAGTCCCAGGAAGGATCCTTAAAAAATAGATAGGTTGATTTTTACATAGGAGCCATTATGAAAATTCTCTCTTTATGAAAAGAAAATTAGTATCTCTATTTCTGGATTGAGACTTGAGAAACCAGTGGACCTAACATAGTGATAAGGCATTTTGGGGTGCTTATTATTAGTATAGCCATGAATCTTGTGTATTGAAGCAGGAAATCCAAGTGTGATGCTATTCAGCCACGTAACAAACATGTCAAAAGGCTACTATCATTGCAGAATAAATCAAAATAAATACTACATTCCTGGAAGAACTTCATGTTTCTTAAAGTAGGATTCATTTCTCTTGTGTTTGTTTTTCATCATATTTAAATGTATCTGTGATGATCTTTGTGAAGGATCTGCTGAGATACATGAAATGTACTTTCTTACAAATAATACTGAAAAAGTTCAAAAGTAATTATTTCTTTGTATCTGTTATTACTCTGTGTGTGTAAATTCCTGTCTTGCTTGTTAAATGTCGTAAAATCTACCAAAATATATTTTGTTTTCTCATTCCAGTACTCCCCATAGCTTGGGAGACATTTTGCAATTAGCACTTCATATAATTTATGTTGTTATCCTCTTTCAGTGTGCATGTTGCTTCTTAATAAAGGAAATATTTTTAATAAATGAAAAAAAAAAACCCCACCCCAAAACAAAGATAGTACACTAAATCTTCGTATGTAATTTATAGTTATCTTTGATCTAGACAAATAAAATAGTGACAGAAAAAATATGGATATGACCTATCACATTAGACTAAGGAATTATCATTGCTTTTAACAACATTGGAACTGATATTGAGACTTGAATTCAAAGAATACATGTGTCCTCAGGTTTACCAGACTGTTCCCTGCAAAAGAGATGTTAGCTCAACTTCTGCACCTTCTGGTTTGTTTCATGACTGTAGTGTGTAAGGTTAAATGCACTTGTCAACCTCTAAAGATTGATTTATTGATGGTGAGGTTGTCTTGATAATTTTCAGCATGTAAAATCAAGCTCTTACCTCAATCTTCTCCAAACTGGAGTGCATTAAACCCAAATTAGAGCTAGCCATCTCCAATACATAATAACAATCTATTGAATTAATAATTTTTTCTCCTCAATAAAATTTTATATCTTATTTTCCCATCAGAAGGAAGTCTACTAGGATGCCTATTATCCTAGGTTTCTTGTATTTTTTTAAAACAAAACTAGATAATATTTCTTTTAAAACATCACCTAATTGATGATTTTTTTTTGTAGTTAGGCCTTTCACATGCTTTCTTTCCCCAGTACCTTACCAACACTCCCATCCTTGGACATTACCACTCAATTGTCTGTAGGAATAAGTCAGAAGGGTAGAAAATTAAGACCAACTTCTTTATTTCAATAACAACATCCAGACAAGAAGTGGCTTCCAGACTTGTACCAGCACAACTATCAAACCTGATGTGTGTGGAAAATTACCTGTTTTTACATACAAGGACTGTCAATTGGTTTAAATTGGCACAGTGCTGCTGAATGATTCTATGCTGATTTAGAAAAGCTGAGGATTTGCCTGTTCTTATCTGAAGGCTGAAAAACGGATTCAAAACTCAAAAATATGAGCAGACACTTATTTGTGCTGAACATGGGATTTTTTTATAATGAGTTTCCAAAATTCTGGAGAAAGGTTTGTTGGCTGCCCCCCAGCCTTAAGTGCACTTGAATACCAGCGGAAAAAGTCTCAGACCGTGATGGAGGAAGCAACTTATTGACAAAGCAACTCTTCTCTGAAGGACCAGAAAAAATAACCCTGGAATATCTGGTTTCCGTTTAGACCGGAAGCCCAGAAAAGTTGTCTTCCACTTAATTTCAGCATTTAGGATAGGAAAGCATCTATTTTTGTCTGGTAAAGCTGTTGTCACCGTGTTGCCTGTCACTCTACTCACTCTCATTTTTCTCTTAATAACTTTGGAACCCACTGGCCAACTTCCAAATCAGACAGAGAGGTAGGTGTATGAAAGATACAGACTTCTCACATGGTTCTTGAAAATAGCAGCCAAATAGAGAAGCTGCTTAATGCCCTCAATGAGGATAAATGATGGGACAGGAACTCAGATGAAGATCAGAGAACTTGGGAGAAGTATGTCATGAATGGCTGAACTGGTAGAAGAAAAGAAAGCAAAGCAAATCAAATTCTTCCTAGTCATTGTAATTTTTCTTCAGAGATCAAGAAACGTACACATGAAGTTACTTACAGCTGACAGGTTGGTCCTCCGACGTCTAATAAGGCACAAACACTGACCTAAATTTTCATCACCGTTAGGACATAAAATAGTCTTTCTACTGCATGGACTGCCTAGTACATAGAAATTATATCTAAGAATTAGGTTACTGCTTCATTCTAATTCAATAAAACCAGAAAAGCGCCATATGATACAAATGTATTGGAAACTAAGCTTTTGAGATTAGATGTGAGTGAAAATGAGAGGAGTTCTGGCCATTTGAGTGTTTACAATCATGCCTGTTTCAGGATCTCTTGATTTCTTTACGTTTACCAGTGTAACTGTTTGTTCTTATTCAACTCACTTCCTAAAGCATTTTTTCTATGTTCTTTTTTAACATTTAACCCACAACATAAAATGAATGAGATATGCATAAATATACTCTATTTCAGAGTATATCAGCACTGATTGAACTGTTGCGGCCTTCCGTGTCCTCACATGAGGGACGTTAGGCCAAAACCCATTTTCCTCACTATTTTGCCAGATACTAGAGAGGACTTTGGACATGAGCTGCACCATTAGACTGAAACATCACGGACTTTGTGGAGAAAAGCAGAATAACATTAGACTGGAACAAAAGTTGTCTCTTGCTTTGTTATTAATCTTCTCCCCAATTAATTAATACAACTCACTTGAGCTAAGCAGTTCACATTTTCAAGCTTTGTGGTTTTTACTTCTTTAATTCTTTGAACTGACACTTGTCGGGCATGTTTAGGCAAAACTAAGGTGTTAAGAAGCTGCCAATGACTGGACCCAGGGAAGCATATCTGTAGGTCTGTATTTCAGGAATGGCAGGTGCCTTTGGGCAACATGACCACTTCTCTGCTGCATGACCATAGCCTGCACGTTCTTAGTGCTGAGTGGAGGTTCTGCCTTCTGTACTGAGTGGAGAAAAGGCAGACTGCAGATATCTACAGTCCCTTATCATGGGCTTACTTTCTTCCCTCATCTAGCCTGAGGTATGTAATCTTGCTGTTTGATCTGATGTGGAATGCATTTTGCCCTCCTTTTCTTTACTCATATTAGGATACTTTCTCTCTGATTAAAACTTCAAATTCTGGGCAAATCTGTGAACAAGATTCTTTTCTCTCTTCTCTCTTTTTGTGTGCTATTTCCCTGCACATTATTCTACACTTTTGTGGACTTTTTTTTTACTCTGATATCCCTGCCTTTTGTTTCTCCCATGCCTTGCTCCCTATATTGCTCTGCTACAATTGTTTATGAGACAGAGTAAGCACTAGACCAGGATAAGAAAAAAAAAAGAAATTTTCTTTTGTGAGGGTTTCAGTTTTTGTTGTTTTTTTTTTTTTTAACTTACATAGTTCTCTGACATGACACACAATGTTCAGATGAAGGGACAGACTGGAGGCAGCTTTATAGTGGGGAAGTAAAGAAACATTTAAATCAGTCCTGCCTCTGAGAGGAATGTAACCACAGTGTTAGAGGACGACACTGAGTACTGTGTATCTGCACTTGTTTAATTCACTGAAAAATTTAGTATGAAATTTGTCCTCTCTTGTGGTGGACAATCTTAAATCTGGCCTTCAATTGTACAAATGCTTCAGATTGGGAAATTGTTTATCCAACACTGAGCAAACTATGATTGCTTAGAGGATAATTGCAATCATTTTCTCCATTATCTATTAATTTTTAAGCGCCTCCGTGTTATCTATTTTAGTATTCATGAATAAAATAAAATGGGAGAAATGAGTAAAATTTCCTATGTATAGATGATAAGTACCTGCTTTGAAGGAAGGCTTTTATGTTCAGATCCTGTCCCTTCTGTAAAACACTCCCCATGGTATACCATTATGTTAAACCAATAAAGAGGAAAATGGTATTCTATGCACATGTGAGCTAATAACAACTGGCACACAGAACATACATAAACACCACAGTGGGTCACGCTAAGGCAGACTGGCAAGCTGCTGTGATAGCTTAGTTTCCAAATGCCTAAAGATAATTGCCCCAGTATATCCATGCAAAACTTACAAAAGAAAAAAATAAGATTATCCCAAGCATGAAACTAGCTGGAAAATTACTCAGCAGTGTTATTGAAAACTCATTTTACCTACTGTGATATTTAGCTAATATGATTAGCGACATTAAGACAGAGACTTCTGCTGTAGTTTGGAAATAGTCTCCAACCTACCTATCACAGTGGGAAATTTATTTTGTTCTGTAACATATCGGCATTTCCTGCCTGCGTGAAAGCTCTTAAACATCCACCTCTACTTTCTTATATCACTAGTGTCAAATTCAGTACTGATTGATGGGCAATATACAGTTCAGAACCTCTCCGTGCAGTGAAAATGGTAAGAATGGTAAGCAAAGCATCATTTCAATAATTAATTATATGCAGCAAAGATGAAAATATTTTTAAAATTATTTAAAACACACATGCATGGACAAAATATTATTTTCATGCTAAGCTCATTATCAGGCTTTTGCATAGGTGAAGTCTGTTCTGTTTATGCGGGTATGTGAGAAGTTGAAATACTCATGCCTATTTTTAATAAGACATTAAAACAGTTTTCCCTTTTCTTACAACTATTTCCTTACATTTCAGTCCTCACTGACCATATCATCTTCCTACTCAATCTGGTAGTTATGCCTCCTTCTTTCTTACAAAGTGTATAATATCAATGGTTATAATAAAATAATATCATGTAACTCTAAAACCCAGGGCCTGCAGCTGTAACAAAGATATCATGTGGTGAGGTTTTTATAAAAAAGCACAGAACGGGAAATTAGTCTTTCTTTTCACAGTTTCTCAAGAGAATACGTTGTAAGACAAAAGATAACAGATAGTACACACTTACGGGGAGTCAGCAAGAGAACAATGATATCAAATAAGGCATATATGTATAAAGAATCAGGCTATCTCCATGCACCAGTACAGGCTGGGGGTCGAACTGCTGAAGAGCAGCTCTGCAGAGAGACCTGGGAGTCCTGATTGATAATAAACTAAATATGAGCCAGCAACGTGCCCTCGTGGCCAAGAAGGCCAATGGCATCCTGGGGTGCATCAAGAAAAGTGTGGCCAGCAGGTCAAGGGAGGTTCTTCTCCCCTTTTACTCTGCCCTGGTGAGGCCTCATCTGGAGTACTGTGTCCAATTCTGGGCTCGTCAGCTCAAGAGGGACAGGGAACTGCTGGAGAGAGTCCAGCGCAGGGCCACCAAGATGATCAGGGGTATAGAACAGCTTTCATAGGAAAGACTGTGGGAACTGGGACTTTTTAGTCTGGAGAAGAGGAGATTGAGGGGAGATCTTATTAACATTTACAAATATCTAAAGGGTGGGTGTCAGGAGGTTGGGACATCCCTCTTTTCTATAGTGGCTATTAACAGGACAAGGGGTAATGAGATGAAGCTGGAATGCAAAAAGTTCCACTTAAACATAAGAAAAAACTATTTCACCGTGAGAGTAACGGAGCAGTGGAACAGGCTGCCCAGGGGGGTTGTGGTGTCTCCTTCCTTGGAGGTCTTCAAGACCCACCTGGACACGTTCCTTTGCAACCTGATCTAGGTGAACCTGCTTCTGCAGGGGGGTTGGACTAGATGATCTCTACAGGTCCCTTCCAACCCCTACTATTCTGTGATTCTATCTCTGAATGAGTCAGTGTCTACTTTCATAATTTAAATACTATAGTGTCTACTAACTTGAAGATCAGAGAGTTTAAAATGTCTTTTTGTAAAGTGCATTAGAAATAGACCATATAACAGGTAAAAGCTTGTCAATTTATTTCATGGAAGGCAGAAACTTGTTGAGACCACTGGTATGTCTAGGAAGTCTAATCAGTGCTAGGGAATGGTTCAATTGAGGCAACCAAAGGCTTGGGTGGGAATGACATATAAGTAAGAAAAGTATATTTGTTGTGCCTTGAGACTTCCCAACAACTTAGTCACTAGGCAGCGTCTTTCCAAGCGCTTCTGAATAGCAAGCTCCCCATCAATTTTTTTATGTATTCAACCTCACCCTTTGCTTGTTTCTGGCTAGTTCTCCTCTTTCTACATAGAGCAGATGTACCTGTGCCCACTGAAGCAACATACTGTTGCAAATGAATTGCAGGAGAAAATACTGTGAGCAAGTGCTAGTCTCCTACTTAGTATTCCCTGCTTTGCAGTCCCCCTCCTTCAGAGCTGGATACATCCACTGCTGTCATGTACAGAGCCAAAGGCAGGGTTAAAAGTGAAGTCAACGGTACCATGGGCACACATTGCTAGGGCTAGGGTGCTTGCTAAACCTTGGCAAGCTGAACCATTTGCAGAGCAGATGATTAGAGATGGTTGTGCCAAGGGTTCTGAACTAGCTCAGGCTAGCCACACTGCTCCTCTTTCAGAACAGACCAGAATTTTAACAGTCCCACAGTCTTCCTCTCAGTCAAGCTCTCTCACGGGTACAGTTGATTTTCCTTTTGAATAAACCAGCAGTGACTTTAATAACACACTTTTATTTTACCTGACTGTATCAGTGTTATCAGCTGGATCTTAAAACAACTGCATGTTTTTGTATGAAATTGCATACGATGTAGTCCTTTATCTCTGCCCTGCGGAACAGTACTGACTAAACAGAAACATTGGACAACAGTACATGAGACTCCAGTTGCTTATTTGCTGTATTTTTATGTTACTGTCTGAGAAGATTTGAAGGGTGGACCTCCTCTTGTCCCTCTGCTTCAACTACAGGCAGGAAGGTGCTTCAGCAGTAAGTCACGTTTCTCTTGTTTACTCTCATCAAGACCTTTCTGTTGCGTAATTCTTTTGTTTTCTACTGTTGTAATCTCTGATGCACATGGATCCCAGACAATGTAGATGACCCGTGTGGGATGCATGAGGTTTTCTGTCAAGATATTGTTGTCCTTTGCTGGCTGGGATCCAGGTTTAGTACTAAGCAGAAAAAAAAAGAAAAAAGAACAATGGAGATAAATTTAGATGCTGTTGGGAAAAAGAATCCAGCACACTGTCCATCCCAGCCCTTTGAAGCGACGCCTACAAAGCAGTTTCCTTTGACTTTCTCAGGGATTCCCAGATTTTCACAGCAACTTATGCAACCAAAGCAGATACCACCTGACTAACATTTGGCTAACCCTTTGCAATCTTATTCCAAATGCAAGCTGTGAAACAAAGCTTGGTGGTGTCATAACTTAGAGCCTCGCTGTGTGCACACTGAACACAACTAGAAACAGCTGGATTGTTGATGTTGATACCAGAGGTACCAAGGCACTGACTTCTCCACAGGGCATTACTGGCAGTGCTCTCTCAGCAACAGTGCTCACTAGGCCTGAATTTAATTTTGTTAATACAAGAACCACTGCTAAGTCTGCCAAGAGCTCCTTTAAAATACTGTTACCCAGGGACTTTGTAGATCCATTTATTATTTTGATTAATAGCTTAGTAACAATATTTTCTTTCAAAGGCTCTATTGAGGTATTATTAACTGAACTGATCACTATGTCCAGTTCTGTAATACTGGCATTTCTATACTGATGTGATATTTGATTGTTTAAAAGGAGGAGGATGTGGTATTTGCACGAAGCAAGCTGCTTCATGCAAATTCTGGGGGCTGAGGGAGGCCTTGGCCCCCTCCATACCTTGTGCTTTGTATTTTTCTTGAATGTTTCCCTTTTAGATGGTACATTCCCTGACTTTTGAAGATTTACATTCGGTTACTGATTGTTTTTCTTTGTAAAGAGAAGTCTTTATAACGTATGTTTTTGAGTGGAATGTGTCTATTCTGTACTTGACCATCTGATATGTGCACCTTAAGTAATGGAAATGCATATTCCTTTTTCGTTGTGTGCTTGTAAAAGTCAAACCATGAGTAATGTAATTTTATGTAAGTAAAGTTATGATTAAGTGCCTTGACTTATTGGTAAAAAAATAAAAGAAGGGGAAATACCAGTTTGTCATTCAGACACTGAAATCACTGCACCAAAGAGCAGTAGGGAATATTAGACTAATTTGAGACCATATTTGCTACCATAACTGTAAATGTAATGAATTTAAATACTGTCTGACTACAGATGCTTTCCTCTTTTTTGGTTAATTGTGTTGTTTTACAAAATGGAAGTGTAATTTGCATTTACACAGCAATTCTTATCCAAGAGGATGCCTTGACAATTTTGATCTGCTGACAAGGTAGCCCAAAGCAATACTTGTCAATGCATTGCAAGGCTTTTATTTGTTTTCAGTTTTTAAAGCTGTAAAATGCTGGTTTAGGTCGTGTCTTGTGAATTTTTGTCCCATTAGTTCAGTTGCCTTGTCATAAAATAATAGAGGGGTTTTTTTACAAGATACCATAACTTTAATTTCAATTCTTGCAATTGAAATATTTACTTTTTTTTTTTTTCAAAATTGTATTTTGGTATACAATTTATTTTTAAGATTATTTAAAAAGTTAAACCTCTTCATTTCATGTGAAAAAAATGTTATCCAGATGCAAATAATCTTCTCTTTTTTTTTTAAAAATTTTGTCATAAATGTACCAAAAAACCAATTTTCATTCAGATTTAAACAGAAAGTAAAAAAAGAGTACTCTCACCAGACCAGTAAAAAATTGTTCTTTAAGATACAGTTTCTCTATGGGTAAAAACCTTTTGGACATTAAATTTGCGTGATAGGATTTAGGGTTTTTGTGCTTAAAGGCAAGTAGTATATTTCTATTTATCTCATTCTGATGTCAAACAATGTCACAAAAAAAATTTTCAGTCGTTTAATGGAAAAATATTGAGGTGGAGAGCTAAAGTGAAGAGCTTCAATAGCATATCATAGAATCTGTAATTGTGTGATATCACTTGGAAAGTGAGTGAATATCTGAAGAGTTTTTATCTGGCAAGCTATTTCAGCACACACTAGCCTTCAAGGATTTCAGCAGTACCCTGAGACCTATAAAATGATTTGAAACATAATTTGGTGAAATTTGAAAGCTTTTCCTGCACAGATGTTTTGGTTATCTGATTATAATAACTCTTTGACCTTAACCTTGGTACAAAGGTATTGTATGTGTTTCTAATCAATGTGTGTGTGTATTGTTTTCATTTTATTTTTAACTTGAATGCCAGTCATTTAAGACAAACCTATGCCTTTAAAAGTACCAAACTTTATTAATCCACTTAAAGGCTTAACTATCTATAAAAATGTACTATGTAAATTGGACTTTTTCCCTTCTTGGTCATCACAGCCAAGCACATAAAGCTCAGGGAAATTTATGCATTTTGACCATCTCTAAATCGTTAGAGGCCAAACCAATTTAAATAGCAATCAGTGACCAAGAACACCCTTTGCTCTCTGAAGGTTTTTTTTCCTTGGTGTTCTAATTATTTAATTCAAGCTTGTTACATTCAGCTCTGCTGGATGCTCTGCAGTCTGAATTCATTCTGCCTTGTTTAATTTGTCTTTTTCCTCTGCCATTAGATCGTTAGTTCATAAGATGAGAACAGAGTACTCACTCTCCAATGTAAAGTATGAGTAGAAGTTGTTTCATAAACTGTTGAAAAAAGGTAGGATGATTCTTTTGATTTGACATTTGGGACAAAGTTTTTATGCCTAGTTTAATTACTTTCCAGGCTGGGATCATTATCCTTAAATTCTCCTACTTGTAAGACTATAGTCCTCCCATTTTATAGTGTTTAGAGGTCTTAAAAAAACCCAAGGCAACTAGTAAAGTTTTATTGTAGTCAGTTTTTACTGAATTCAGTCAAGTAACATTTTTTCGTTGAAGTCTGTGGAGTCCACGAGATCTTTAGATGGAATCACAGTGGAAGCAGGAAGGAACTCCTATCTGAAAGTAATTTTCAGAAGTGGCATCTCAGAATGGACTGGAGAGACAAATATGTTATTCTCAGAATCTATCACAAGCCCACCTCACTGAGAGCCAGCAGTTTCCCTAAGTTTTTAATAGTCTGCGAGTTTAGAAGTTGTGTAAATTTAAAGCTCACCATAAAGTTTATGCTGTTGGAAGTGTCAACAGAGGCATTTAACTCTGGTGTCACTTTTGCTATCGATTATTTCATCCCTTGTGCAAGTTCTGGTCTCTGAAGTCATCGCTGGGAAGAGGAAGAAAAATCTGCTAGTGAGCATTTTTTTTACATCTTTGTCACTCATGAGGTATATGATGTTACAGCTTCTGTACACAAAAGGTGCATCTTTTATGGCAGGAGAGTTCTTCTGATGTCTTGAAGTGTCTGAACTCATTACAGCTTTTGACTTGTTCCAGCCTTCAGATTAAAATGGTACAGGTTACATCATTTAGAACTGCACAAAGGGTCAAGAGACCATATCATTGAAATGAGGCCACAGTTCATTTGCTTTGGCTCAGGAAAGCCAAAGGATGAAATACATATTAATAGTCACAGTTTGAAAATTGCAGACTTGGTATTACAAAGATGCAAAACCTTTCATACGTGATGCAGCAGAACAGATACTGAATTTTTGCCAGTTTGAAGGAGAGAGAATGAAGAAAAAAAAATGCACCTGGTGCCTAATGCTTTTTTTTAAGCTTTTCATTATGGGGAGAAGCAATATTTGCTTTTTGCTTCATGGAGTTGAAATCAATCCATTAAGAGGGTGGGAGATAAGATTAATAGGTAAATTCACCATGCTGACTCCTTCATGTAGTTAATGTGCTAAATCTTACCTAGGTGATGAGCTGCATTTATACTGAAAATGAGTGGAGAGAGAGGAAAAG
Organism: Colius striatus; assembly: GCF_028858725.1. NCBI lineage: Eukaryota > Metazoa > Chordata > Aves > Coliiformes > Coliidae > Colius > Colius striatus. The sequence goes on from NC_084759.1 coordinate 57,557,109, forward strand.
AGGTTAAATATGTGGTTTGGAGAACAAAGTTAATGAAAGCATATTACAGGATTTTACAAAAAACATATATTACTGTTCATTTAATTTAGTCCTTGGGACAATTACCTCCCTGGTGTAATCTCATTAAGCTAATGAGATCACATCAGGGATGAATTTGGCTCTTGTATTTGAAGTTTTAAAATGGTGGTGTTATTGTAATTTTCTTCCTTGCTTAGAATGCGAATGAGCTTTGGAAGCCTGGGAAAAGAGTATTTTTAAGGATGATGGAGACCAGTGAGATGGAGAGGATGCAGACTAGAATGTTGAGGTGGTTCAGTTTTAGTTCTCATTGTCCTTGTCCAAATCACTGTTTAAAATCTGTTAGCTTTGCACTTCTGTATGTGGAGGAACTATTGCCATCTGAAATCAAGAGTTCTAAAGATGTGAGGCACCCATCTTTCCTTAAAAAGTGCCAAAGTTCAGCTTTAGGCATGACTGACACCTTCCAAGTCATCCTTAGTGGCACTGATCCGCTTCAACACCTTGTCAACGTTTGAGTGTCTAAGCATACACAACTTGGATGGTACTTTAGCCATTGTGCCTGCTGACCATCCCACAGTAGGTTTCCTAACTGAAACAAAGGCTTCCCAGCCTCCAAAATATGGCTACTCAAATACACCATTCATCTGCTTCTTTCTCCTGTGAGACTGATGCATTGACACACAACATACTCTGCTAGTTTCTGGGTTTTGTCCTTGACAGCAGCATGTTCAAGTGGACTTTAAAAAGCCGTATCCCAGTCCTTTATTTTGATGACAAGACTTCAAACAGAACTTTGTGAGAGTTCCAGCCATCAAGCTGTTGGAGTTTCATTTCACATAACTGATGAGGTAGTCCTTGGAGCTCATACTTGCACCAGCATCTCAGGTATGTGTCTTAAGCACTGTGGGACAGCAGCTCTTTCCATTTGTGGTCCAGTGAGCAAAACTGTATTCCTCTAACTGGGAGAAGAACACGGACTAGTAACGTAATATTCAGTAACTAACTGCTAAGGGTAATCTTTCTTACACAGTGTGTTAAGATTACTGCTTCTGTGAAGTTACAAGAGAGATTATTTGGATTCAAGTCTCTTAAAGCACAGGTGAATGATCCAAGAAAGCGTCTACTTGATGATTTCTCTGACTTTCTGTGGTTTTTTACTGATAGGGAAACTAGACGTAAATGCCCTTAGAGGAAATTCATGCCTGACAGTTCGTCTCACTGCAGAGAAATGTCGTCCTGGTGCTTCACATGGATTCTGTCAGTACGACAGGGGCATAACCATTGATTTTGAATATTGCTCTTTGTTATATTGTGTACAATCCTGCTTAGCTAGTTTTTGAGGTATCTGACTATCCCCATATTTAAGGGAAAAGAGAATATGACTGCAGCATAGCAATTCCCCGATTATCCCTCTGTGCCAGAACCAACAAGCAATCCAGAGATCTTTGGCAGTTATGCCAGCAAATTGAATCTGCCATATTTCATTTGGGTTAGCTCAGTAAGATTCCATATAAAAGAAATTACAGTTCTACAAAATTTATCCTGAAACTTACATGGTAATAATCCTTCAGAATTTTTTAATAACCCTATGTTCCTCTCATTCCTCAGTAGATCTGGGAATGGTTAAAAAAAATCCCTGTAGAAGTTTTTCCTAATATTTTCCCTCGAATATTATAGGAATTTTCCAGCTGAGATATAATAACATTATTTCCTTCCAGACTACCTTCTTGTTCTACTTCAGCAGACTCGCAATGAACATGTTCTCAGAACACACACCCAGCTGCACTTTCCTTTTATTGCTTATGACAATCTTCAGAGGGCACAGAAGGCATATATTTTTTTTCCAAGCTCTCATTCTTTCTTTGCCATGACAATGACACAACGCTCAAGACCTTAATGATCTTACACAATTTCATTTTTGCTATTAATAATGGTTCTGACACATATATAATCCCCTCTCTTCTCTCCCTCTGCCTCTCATTCCTCACTAATATGCTTTTGAAGTTTTCAGCAGGATGTGTATACATGTCACTTTTTAAATTATTTTGATTGTTTTACCTGGTATTATAATTATGTGGTGTTCATTTCTGTTTCAATCCAGTGGCTCTGCTATAATAGTGAAGGAGGTTAGGCTATATAACCTCAGTCTTCTGTTCAGCTGGATTTTGATCTTGGGTGAAGCCAGTTAAAATTTGGGAGGTCCATGCTTTTGAAAATTCTGAGACGTGTTTTTTTTTATTTAGTGCTGAAATTGACTGACATTTTGACCAAATAATAGGAGACTGACAGATGTGTTCTGTTCCATTGAAATATTGTGCTCTGATTCAGACCTGTGATTTATTTTCCTCTTTTGACAAAAGAAAAAAAAACCATTAAAAACAACATACAGTTCTGACATTATCAGTACTTTCTATCAGAATTTTTAAACAAAAGAGTCCCTAAACCAGGCTGTTCTCTCACATTTTTTTCCCTATAAATGAAAGAGCATTTTCAAATGTAAGAACATAATTGTTGGAAGCCTCCTACTCTACAGTGGAGCTGATAAAGTCTTGTAAGGTGTAGAACTGAGCTGAAATCAGAGAGCAGCCTAATCCATTTAGGGAGGTACCTTGGCCCCAGGGAAGATTTGGAGGAAAGGGCAAGGAAACCCTGGTGCTATTCCACAGGGCTGGCAGGCCTGCCAGGGACTCTGGTGCTGTCTCACCCTCCTTTCCTCCTGATCATTATACCGAGTTTAAGATACTTAAGTAAAATAAACAAACTGAAAAGAGGTAAAAGGGCATTACTGGTGGTCAGGTAGTGATGAGAAGGTGAAAAGCATGGTATTGAAAGCCTGAGTGAGATATATGGTTACCCAAAGGTGGAGATAAACAAAAAGGTTGAGTGAATTTGTGTCTGTTTGAAATATACTCTTTTTTTTCCTTGTTACTTGGAGGAGTTGGGGAGTTAAGCATATGAGAGCATTTTAATTTGTATTATGGAATTCAGGAACCTTTTGCAGGTTTCAGTACTTATTATAATAGATGCTTCATTTTGAATGCTTTTGACATCTATGAGGCTCTCGTGTAGACGAATGAACTCTGCCATCATTTCAAGCACATGACTTTTATATCTCTCATCAGATGGTTACAGTTATTAACAACAGCATTTAAAATTCACTTTCTTCTTTGAAGAGATCCTCAGCTATAAGACAGAGCAAATTACAAGTCGTATGTATAGTGGAGCAGTGTTAAAACTGCTGTCAGCATCCCAACATGGCCATATGTCTGGCATAAAGTACACAAAAGAAAGTGTTGAGGATTGGAGCACAGTCTAATGATAAGTAGGCCGTTTAAACAATGAGCCTCTCAAGTGAGCAATATACATTCTGTTCTGTTTTTCTTGCTTTGTGCTGCTTTAAATCAAAGTCCATGGGTCTGCTGTTGCTGGGAGGTTGGACATGTTGTCTGCAAGTAAATAGGCCCTGTGCCAACTAACTCGAGCTCACTCTTGGTAAAGGAAGAACATTGTTCACTAAAATAGTTTGTCTTTTGATGCCAAAGGAAATCAAATTGTAATCAAGGGCTGAGAACGGACTGAAGTCATAAAGACTGGTTTGCCTCAGAATTTGGCAACTTCACTTGTTCCCAGGCATATTAAATATAATTTACGTTTGCAGAGGGAAGAAGCTTTATTGCACTGGAAATTTGTTTTAAATAACACTTAAGCAAAACACTGTCAGGGGCAGCCAGGGATACACTTCTACTGTCATTTAGGTTGCTGAAAATCTGGGATATGTTCATGGTCTTTACCAGATTTGTTCTGGACTTACATCTGTGTAAATGGGTATTTTATAGTCAATGTTGATGAAAACAGTAACATTTCTTAGGTTCCGGTCCACTCATGGTGAGTGAAAAGTTCGTGATGAAGGGCTCACCTCAGTTACCGAAAATGTTTATACGTCTTTCTTGCATTTTATCATGCATGTGAAAATTCACATTAGCTGTATTAATTATGTACGTCCAACATCTTTGGATGAAAAATCATAAACCCTATATAAGACAGTTGAATCAACTGAATCAATTCAAAAGTGCAATCAATTTTACTGATAATTTCTGCTTTAAAACTTTAAGTTTAAAATATATGCTTGATGGTTTCAGAAAGTAGCTTCAGAAACTCTTCAAAATAAAAAAATGTCAGTTTTTTATTTTTCTAAATGAAATTTATCTTTTGAAACAGGGAAACTTGATTTTATTTCACCATGGAATTAAAAACTAATTTAAAAATAGCTTCTTTCAAGAAGTGATAATTCTCCTTTTCAGCACTTTGCTCATAAGTAGCCAGCTGTGGGAAATACATCTTTTTAATTCTTTGCACACTTTTGGACAAGATATTTTTCTTCTAACTTGACACTATAATGTAGGTTACATCTGAAACTTGTTTTACAGATTTGGACTGAGTCAAAGCAATGGAATCAACCAGCTAAAAAGTTATAGGTCTTCCATAAACATCTCATTTAAGATCACATTAACTCATTTGTTTTGCAGCTTTGTCACATTGCATATAGCATTTGTCAGCAAATTCAATGTCATTCTGCATGTACTATGTTAAGGGAAATTTGGCTTTAGGGAAAATCTTAAGGGATAATTAAACTACCAAAGAAATGTTTGATTAACTACTGTCTTTAAAAAGTAGGGTTTCTTGTTTCAGTCTTTCTTTTGGAAACATACTGAAGCAGTGCACTTCCACCTTAGCATGACAATATTTGCATCATTTGCACAGCTCACCTCTGTTCTAGTAACAATTGACATTTGAAGCAATTTAAGGTTAATTCTATTAAAAGACTAGGACAAATTTTAGACCTCACTGACTAATTTAGAAGTCTAACACAAGCTTTTAGGAGCCCTAAGAATACTTTTTCTGTGCCTCAGTGCTCAAAGAACCAAAATATATAGGCATCTGTCTGTGATGTTTCTTAAAGCCCTGCCCCTGTCTGAGCATATATTTGCCTAGGTCTTGATGATGCCTAACATCTGAATAACTAGCTTAAAGCCCAAACTCTGTCAGGTCAGAGTAATCTATAGACTCATGACTAAGCTTTTTCTGGAGGCTCCTTTGAAACTATATGTTGTTCATGTGTTCTGTACAAGACATTTAATTTAGTTTGACTCAGGGCAGTATGTCCTAATAAGAGGCAAGGTGTCTAAAAGATGTGACCTGCATTTCTCACCATTGCCTGAGTCCTTGTGTGAGTCTATCCTAAGGCATTTAAAAATAACTTGATGAAAATATAAACAAAAACTGTCTTTTCCTGGAGCTGGAACCCTCCCTTTTCCAGAAGGGAGGTAGAATTTAAATGCATTATTTTCTGAACAAAATTTAGATTGCACTATTAGTAATAATTTTAAGGCAGGAATTCTGAAAGTATCCTTACTGATGATACCAGTGGCTATTCTGAGGGGAAAATGACGGGGCAAAATTTGTTTACTTCACAGCATAAAAATACCAGAACTATCAACTGTAACCCACGGCTGCCCTTTTTCCCAGCTGTAATACATATTGGGAAGATATATGATGAGGAGTAAGAAACTTCAAAAGACAGAAGAGTGACTGAAGAAGTAAATGCTATGATACTCAGACATGAACTAAGTCTCCTGACACTTTTGACAGCTATGGACACTCATGGGGATTTGACAAACTGGTAGCCACTTAAAAATAGTCCATGTCAGTGAATAATACAACACGATCATGGGGCATGTGATTTTGAGACTAATAAAAGCAAGATATTGCTAAAAACCAAAGTCAGACTAGGAAGGCATTCCAGAAGGTAACTGGAGAGATTTCAGGACATGTGTTCCCTTAAGTGCATGCAGAGATTTAGCTGCTATGTGAGCTTGCATCTGTGATTCCTGTGAAGATCCGCAGCTCAGATATGCTCTGAAGTCAGTGAGATGCTGAGACAGCTCGTGCTTTCTGAAGAAGTCTACACAAAGAGCCTTTCACAAAATGACTTCGGGATCCAAGCCTGTCTTCAATATTCCCTTCTCTAACATTGCACAGTCCTGTATCAAACTCTGCAAGTGCTCTCAAATTTTCTGTTGCTTTTCTTTTCATTCCCTTTTAGTCAAACAATGAAATACAGTGTATTCAGATGGTAATAGGACCATTTGTGTATTTATTGAAATAGGAACAGACTGCTTTAAAAGTTTTTACTTTTATATATAGATAAGTGTATAGAGATATTTATACTTTTGTTCTGTTTTCTGCCTTTGCTTTGAAATGTCTTGCAAACATGTCATGAACTTGATCCTTCATTTCTGAAAACAATAGGAGGTGGATGCTGACTTCAGGGGAAGCAAAGGAAAGCCTCATCTACCTACTGTTTCAGCTTTCTTAAAAAAAAAGAGGCTTTCAAAAATATTCTTTGCAATAAATATGCATATTGCAAACAAAATAGAAGAAGAAGGACATATTTCAATGCCCACACTGCATTTGCTATCCCATCCGCTCATAACTAGAGCAATAACTGGGACGTCGGGAGATGGATATAAAAGACACCCCAGCCAAATGTGAAAACAAAAAAGTGCAAGAGGTTCAAAGCCTGTAGCCTGACTCTTCCTCCACCTCACCATTATCTTGTCTGTAGGCGCTCATTGGCAAATCAACTGTCATTATCTCACCATGTGTTTGGGTACTGAACGGCTCACAGTTTTCCTGCAATGGAAAACTGGTCCTACTGCTGCAGAGGAAGTACAATCTGTTTCTGTCAGCTTATACTCTTCTGTTGGACTTGAGTTTTTAATTTTCAAAAGACCCAAAGTGAGTCAGTTCAAAATGAACAGCCGTTCAAATCACCATATGGTTTTATAGGAGATGTGAAAATACATGTGTGCCAGAATTTTGGTTGAGACTGAGATGAACTTGACTCATTTTGTCAAAGAGATCCTCCCCTTAAACTTCTTTTACATGCTAAGATGCGGGTAGAATTACTAGCTTGTCATTTTAACAAAGGACTTTTGGAAATGTATTCCCTTCTTGGGAAAGGGATTCTCCTACATGACGTTTTGTCTCAGAAAATGCACAAAAGACTGTTATAACAGAAAAGTGCATAAACAGTAATGTTTTAAGATCTGTAATATTCGTATTAATTATTCTGTATAATTTAATCATCATTCCAGAGCAAAGAAACTAGTTTTTTTAGCAAAAAAAGCTAGAAGCAGAGAGGCAATCAGATGACATAGGCCTTGTAGTGATGTCTCTAATTAAAACCACCTGAAACTCATGTATGGGTATATGTCTGTGTGAATGTGTGTACATCTGTATTATCTAAAACTGTACACCTCCATATATAAACAAGTATAATTTCAAGTAATTTTGCTAAAATATGATACCATTCAGACTAAACAAATGTCTGTAAGTTCTGCTACAAGAGAAAACACCTTTTCTTTCTTTGTGTTTTTCTATGTTGGAAATAAGTGAAATACAACATCTCAAATGAGCTGCACTGCAAATACGTGATTTATACAACCATAAGGAGGCAAATTTTGTTTACATCCATGGAAAATACAAAGCCATGAAACAGCAAAAAAACCACAACAACCTTGCCATGCTATGGTAAAGGAAGTAATGATCTTGATGGTACAGCCCCCTGATATAAATAGCTGAATTATTTCAGCCAAAGTAAATTTAAACAAACAAACAAACAGAAAAACAATCTAAGCTCAAAACTCTCATTCAAGATCAGGTGTTTGCTACAAGGAATGTCAGAAGCTATGTCAGACAAAGTATAAAGAACTCAAGAGTTATTTTGGAACACTGTCAAAAGCAAACATGAAATTCTATTGACAATTCTGTCACTGTAATGAATTACAGTATTGGCTATTCAATTTTTTTTCAAGCTTAATAGACCTAAAATAAAACCCCAAAATCTCAATACAGATTTCTTTGCCCACATACATGTAAATAACTTTAAATATATATATTCTACTCATCCAAGCATTTTCCTGTGTATACTTTCATTCTTTAAACAGTACAATTTAAATGCCAGATTCCTTGAACATGATGAATCTGTGTGAGAAGCAAAAGTTTGCAAAACAAATGAAACCACTATGCAAAGTCGTTCACTTTTACAGTGAAAAGAAGATTAAAAAAAAAAGACTTTTAACAACCTCTACCACTAATTCCCTGTGTTGCAAATATTAATGGACAATGAATGGAGACATTTTTGGAACACTGGAGTGAGACTACTGAATAGTAGTCACAGAAACTTTTTGCCTTTCTCTGTGATATCATACACTTTTTGTTATCTTCTTGTAGTGTAGAAGAGATACAGAGTTTATCTTATCCTTTGCAGTTCCAAAAGAATACACAAGCCAAAACAAGATCAAAATGTAGAAGAAAAAAAAAAAAAGAGAAAAAGATAGTATGTTTTCTTTACTGTATCAAAAAAGGATGAATAACTATTGTGTACCTAATATGCAAAGACATCTTAGTATAACAAGATACAGCTTAACTCCTAGAGTCTGTTATTTAATCCATTTAGTTCTGCCCAGGGATCACATGAATTTATGGGAACCCCCTGCTACCCTCTTTGTTGACTTCCATCCCTGCTGGGAGATCCCCATCTGCTGGGAAGTGAAACTCTGTCCTGAACTTTACCTCATTTAGCAGAGTGCCACATGTAAATCCAACTTCTTCATTTATTACTTTGACAGAGCAGATGGCAATGGGCTTTTAAAAGACCATAATGTTGCTTAAAATCAGCTATATTTGTAGAAATAATAGTTTCAGCCGCTTGGAGTCTAGTGCCTGATTTTTAGGAAAAGAGTCTGACACAGGCAATTAAATTTTTGAGCCATCAGTACTTAGTGATGCATCATAATTTAGCTGTTTTCAGAAAATCATATTGCGACCAAATAATCATTCATTAAGACAGAAAATACTTTTTAATGGAAATTTTAGACTCATGTTTGGTGGCTGATATGAGTGACTAGTTTTCTAATAGCCTTAATCACTGGAGTATTTCTTTACTTGTTCATTTAAGCCCATTAATGAAAACATATGATGTTAAGTCTAATGTCTACCAACCCTTGATGACTGTTTTGACTTCCAGCACTGTCCTATAAATAACTGAGAATGACATGCACTGAAAATCAAAGAGTATTATTTCACTGTGATTAAAGAGAACAGGTTCACCCAAGACTTCCTTTTCATCCAGTAAGGCCACAGAGAAATTCATTGTTAGCTTGAGTCAGATGTAATGTACTTCAAAATATCTTGTCCCTAAAAATCTTACCCTAAATGCATAATGCAAGTTTTCAAAATAACCTGAAAACTCAGCCACAGACACCGACTTTGCATACAGAAGTCATCTAATGGAATAGGAAAAATCAAGTGCAATCACAGCATCCTGGGCTTGAAATACTAAAAATCACTTCTCCTCAAGATCCAGGCTAATGGTTTGTTGGCTTGTCTGTTTGTTTGTATTCAGCGACATCTGAAAGTGTTTCTAACCCTGAAGAAGGAAAGTATACCTTACACAGACAGTGTTGACTGTGCTATTCTAACTGAAAATATCAGCTAATTTGACGCTCCATAAAATTCAAAGAGCATGTGTTTACCTGATGCAACTGGGATCTTTGATTATGTTCATCTTGTCCGTGAACCTTCTGATCATATTATAAGTATTATGGCTAAAGAGCACTGGTTGTTGGTGTGACATTTGTCCTCTGTCATGCAACCATGTCATCTTGTATGGCAGCTTCAGGGTGAGACCTCATATGAAGTGAGTAATCTGTGTTCTCTGATGTAAATTAAGCAAATACTTCTAATATGCACTTCCTTAGTTTTAAGTCAGTGTTTAAAGGTATCTAGGTCTTGTGCATATGCCCTAGTGTCAAATACTGTGTTTTATAATAGGCTTTTGCCTTTCTGTCAATAAATAACACTATTTAGAAACCAGGATTTCTGTTCCCAGAGGGCTTTTATTATGAACTGCACAGGCCTCCTCTGCAGCTCACTGGTCAAATTTACAACACCCTGCTTTTATTGATCATCTGGAGAACATTATACCAGGAGGGGTTTTGTCTCTCAGTGTAATTTCCTTTATTACACACTACATTATATCTAAAATTTTTGTTAATGTATTGGAACTTTCTTAAACTTTAATCTCATGCTGATTTTCCTTGATTTTAGTTTCAGATAACTTTTAAGATTATTGAGTTAAAAAATAAAACCTAAGGGCTATTTCCTGTGTGAAAATCCTCAGGAAGATAATCCTGGTGGCAAATTCCTTTGCAACAATTTCTTGCAATATGAAATGCAGAAAAGTGATGCAGCAGGATAAAAAGCCAGAGAGCCACTTTTTTTATCTAATATATCTCCTAAGGAAAATGTAACCAAAATTGGAGTCAGACATGGCTATTCCTGCTGACTATGACTTCAAGAACCTACCTCACGCTTTTCAAGGCAGTTGCAATGGAAACTGCAGCAGTGATCTGTTCTTGACCTATTGTTGCTGCCTATAAAAGTGATAGCGTATCAGTGGATAAGTAGTCGGTATGTATAACATAATCTGATTGAGAAACTGGACTGCAGTGGGAGGCAGTTTGGGTATGAGGAGCTGAGAGGCCTGGGGAAAGGAAGACAGCTGAATCCCACCAGTGCAAGATGCGCTGGTATCCACATATACAAAGCTCTTGCTAGTAAAATGTAACTGTGGTTGGTTTATGATGAGATAAAAATGCCCGCCTGTTCTTGCATTTGCGAGCCTACAAACTGAGCTTTAGCAAAGTAAATGTTATTACTCAGTGTGAAGGGAAATGGTGGCATATCAGTACCTTCAATTTTTTTTCTTGTCTAGGATTAGAATTTTCTCCTTCTTTGTAATTTATACTTAAAACAATTGTTAAAAAAATGCAGCATTTATTCTTTACATAAAGAAATGTAATCACTAATGAAAGTTAACACCGTGTGGAATTTAGAGTAAACAAGAAGAAAAAATCGCCAACACGGTTTCACAAATCTTTAAAAGCCCCTCTATGTCAGTAAGCCAGCTGCTTCCTTTTCTTGATAGTTGTATGTAGGCAGTTTACGGTATTTTGGTAATTCTGGCCTTTGTTTAAGAACATGGCTATGTGTCAATAAAAAGAGAAGTCTAAACAAGTAAAGCAATCACTCTGGGTACAGCTAGTTAAAATTCATGGCTAGCAGGGAACAGATTGCCACAGGAAAGCCCTCATCCTGTCCATCTACTGGTACCATACCACCAGCAGAGCTTCTTTTATTCAAGCTTCTCCCTGTGGTTACCTCCAATTCTTTTGCAAATCCTCGTCTCCTCTCACAAATTTATAGCCCATTGATGACTTTCTGTGGGTGGCTTGAAACATCTGAGTTGCAATCCTTCAGTCTATGTCCTGCACCCTTGCTTTATACAATGGTGTGCCGGCACAGGCAGCACCACCATGAAACCCAGCAGGAAGAATAGAGCTGGTTAACATGGCTATTCATTACCCATGCTCAATTAGGAGGCTAGCTGAAGGTGGAGGAGCTCAGGACCTTACTTTCCCAGTGTCAGAAAAAAAGTTCCTGTGATTGTTACATCATGTTTCATTAGACTAATTCGGTTTAGGCAATGCTAATTTCATCCTGGATGTCAGGCCTATCACTACCAGCTGCCACTTTTACAGGAGGTTTTGCAGTAGATTCAGGCTGAGCTGGTTGAACTCATATATCCTGGATGGTCAGCCTGACAGATCAGGGAATGTCTTGAAAGAACACATACAATTAATTTACAGGAGTTTTACATTTGAATTAATTTAATGGATTTTAATAAAGAGGGGAACTTCTCCCCAGAGTTTTAAAACTATCTCTATTAGACAGCTGGGATAAAGTGCCCTATTGAACACTAAACTTCAATATTTTATAAGAAACATCTGTATTTCTAGGGATTTATAGGAAAAGCTATGTCTTTTTGAGAGAGACTTTTTTGCTTCAGCATAATCAGGCAAGTGAGAGAAGAAAGAATGAAAGGAACCTTTTCCTACTTTTTTTTTCTAGATAGTATAATCATGGTAGGAGATTAAATTAGGAGATTTAGTTACTACAAATAGTCTTTGGGGTTTTTTTTGGTAGGATTTTTTCCCCCCTTTATAAGGATATATGAGAGTGTTTAATGACAGGCAAAGGAAGATAAAACATATAAGAGTATGCTATATATTTGTGTTATTCAGTGTGCAACTGTGTTCCTAAATGACATATGATAAGTCAGAGATACTTAGATATTTTACTGAAATCTGTTGGACTAGACTGATATTTATTTAACATTCTCAGTGTTGACCAGCCAAGTGCTACATATCATGTTCCTTACTGCAAACCGTGAATGCAGGAGATGTTACAATTTACAGATTCCAGGTTAAATTTTCCTCCACATCTCGCCTAATACTCCCATTTTAGTATGTCAAGATTAGGTTCTTAAATTCTATAAAAGGTGTTGTCTTTATTGTCACTATGTTATGCAGCTGCTGTATAAATATTTGGAAATTTTTGGGCAGAGATTGAGAATTTAAAATGTCAAGCAGCCTATCAAAACATACTTACTCATATTAGTCTTCTGGCACCTTTTCCCTGCCCCCCACTCATCCAAAAAAAAAGAATGGCAAAACCAGCATCTCTCACTGTAATTTGGACTATATCATCCCTTACTTAAATTTCTTCCTGGATTAACAACACATTTACATAAAGGTAATCTGCTTCATGCTGTTGTTCTGTGACCTCAAAAGATGCACTTTGGATCTATCCAAGTGGCGAAGCAGTGATAGGATGACATACTAGTCTATTATTACCCACAGAACAGTAAATACATCAGGAGATGAGGCTAGTTCACAGTTGGTATCGATGAAAAGTGAACTTCTGAGATAACACACAAACATGTCTGACCTGCTAAGCTATAACTGTTTTTCTTCAGTATGTGCTGAAGAACAATGATGGCTATTAGTCTATTTTTACAGAGAGGATTACTGGCAGGTGCTATAAGTCTCTCCAGAGAGCTTTGGTACAAAAAATGATTAACTGACTGAGACAGGAGTTTGAGCACACACACAATCACTGTGTGTCACTGCAGAGAAGATAGTGTATGTAATATTAGTTGGAATAGGGAACTGCCTCGTTGTTGAGTATCAAATCTTAGAGCAAATCATTAAGACTTAGTCTACAGTGCAGAAAAATTACTTTCTTTAGGAAAGAATAATCAGTTTGCAGAGAATAGAAAAACTGGCTAAGTTTGCTGAAAATTTTGTTTGTCTCTAAAGGCAATGTCCATGCACAAATATTAAACATGCATTACTTATTGAATAGTAGGGTGGGGTTGTTATTGAACTAAATTTAAGTCATATTTAAGAACATGACAGAAATTCTGACTTTTTAAAATACTTTTTTGTAGAAATGTCTTTTCACACCTCAATATTGCCATTATTTTGTCAGAAAACCCATGTCAGGCATTGAAGTTAGAAAAATAATATCCATTTTTAGCCAAAACAACTAAAACAACTAACTAGCAGTATATTTTTAGTGCTAGTTGATTAATTAAAATTAATTTTCAAGGCGATTCATTTATTTAGTAGTAGCTATAAATTACACATAAATGGACCCATCCCTGAAGAGAAAGCTAAGGTATGTGTTAGTCCCTTATGGAAATCCATCAGTAAATTCCTGCAGAAGGTATATTCCATTGATTGGCATCTGTCTATGCTTAAAACAAAGGGAAAAACAAAGGGAAAGAATTCCCTGTGGCATACCCCCTGAGAACTGTGGAATTTCTTTCTTTTATCTATTGTGAGTGTAAACAGTACATCTCACCCTTCCAAACTAAAGCCTTTGCTACTGAAATTAGAGATACTTTTAACTTCTTGTCACATCCCAGCTCTCTGTGAAGAGAGGTCCTCTAAGGAGCTTCTGCTTATCTTGTTTTACTTTGAAACCTGTTCAAAGGAAAGAAGAGAGATCCCACTTAGCCTAGTTAGCCTGAGACTTGAACATTTGGTTTGCTTATGGAAAGGCTTCCCTTTAAAGATAAGAGCCCTTAGAATGTATCAGATAATTTGAGTTGAACTTTTGGGTTGTATGTCTTACAGTCAGTGTAAGTACTTCCGTGACTGTCTGCTCTAGCATGTGAGCACATCACAGTTACTTAGTTTTGTCACTGTAGCATCCCAGTGAGATAAGAAAATGTCTTTATTTTGTTCCTAGGGAACTAAATCACAGGGTAAGTGAAGAATCTCGCCTCAAGTCAAATGCAAACTCTGTGGGAAGCACTGTGGTTGATCCAGGGTACTAAAACTAGGCCTGCTGTCCCAGAGCAGTGCCGTTTCTGCAAAAACAACCTTTCTCTTACTTCTGTCAGCCGTCCTAACACCCAGTAAATAGTTTTTTTGAGAATCATGTCCAAATCTTGCACAGACCTGAGTCAGAAGCAGTCATGATTAAGTAGAGATACAGCATTTTAAGATACTACTCCATGTATAGGCACATTTTTGTAAGATGTTGAGTGCTGTCCTTTCTTTAATAATGTGAGTACATATTAAGGACTTAGCCTTATGAGTAATTTTCTTGAGGGTTCCAATAAAAAAATAAGGGAATATATTCTTTTACATTTCAGATAAAATATATTTTATTAAATTTTTATATAAGAACATTTTAATGTGATGACTTGCAGTGATTCAGATTCAATAATGTGGTGATTTTGTCACTGAATTTATGCTGTTGTAATACAAGCATTCTGGGATCAAAGTGAAAACTCCTCCTCCAATGAACACGAGCAGGATCCAGAGTGGTGACCCTCTCTACCCTCAAAAGACTCAATAATGTGATTCTGGACTAACTTTTCCTGTATGCTTAGCAAGAGCTATTGAGAGGTGGGATTGATTCTTCACTCTTCAATGGTGCATTTTGTTTTTTCAGTTTAAATAAGGCTTGGATATCACCTATAACAATCCATGAATTCAATTAAGAAAAGATATCTGAAGCAAGTTCTTTGTTTTCCTGTGTCTGCTGCAGCTATTAGCAACAATGAGAAAGGGAGTGACAGGATTTGAACTGATCTAGGTTATGATAGAGCAACATCTGGCACACGAGCCCATCCTCTCTCAGTTGTCTGTCAGAATGGTACAGTGAGTGCAAAGGTGCAGTCTGTGTTCCCTCCTGGGCTGCAACTGGGCAGGTTACCAATGTCTCTGTAAACGTAGTGACTGTGGCTGCTGCTGATGCATGTGTTTGTGACTCTACTTACATGATAGGTCTTTAAGATGGAATAAAGAAATTGCCGCTCAAATGTGCAGGCACCCCAACGAAGCGTTGTGATGTTGGAGAAAAGGCTCAGAAACAAAATTAAGCACTGGCATTTCAGTTCCAGCTTGGGGGAGGATTTGAAATCCCCATAATCAGAAATGGTTGTGCCATTTCATAAGAGTAGCATAGTGTAGTGATACTGGCTGCAGTATGACTATTTTTATGTATATATACACTCATATGCATATATATATATATATATATATGTTCAAATGTACTTCTTTTTGTTGTCCTATTCTTCCACATTTCTTCCTACACTTCCTTTGAGGTCTTATCATTCAGGTGGTTAGATGAAAGTTATTTCAAGAGTAAGGAAAATATCCTAACGTATCTTTTCTCTTTGTTTTTTTTCTCTCACAGTTTCTTTGTGCTAGTATAAGTTCCAGTTTTTTAACAGCCAACTTTTGGCAGTCCTTATCTCCCAGGATGGCAATGACAAGAACATTGTACATTTTTTGTTAATGAAAGATTTTTTTCCTAGGCATTGGACTGAATAATCAAGTTGTCTTGTCTCTATCCTTGCTTGACCACCTGGCAAACTTAGTGATTTTAGAATTTTGGTGTCTAGTGTCTTATGTCTCGTGTCTAATGGCTCCTGTGAATTTCCGTAATCTTTCTGGGACAGTTCAGATGACACAAGCTGACTTTCCCAACATGGTTTGGAAATATGGCTGTCTTGGTTTAACCCCAGCTGGCAACTGAGCACCACACAGCTGCTCACTCTCCCCTCGATGGGATAGGGGAGTTAGAAGAATAAAAATGAGAGAACTCCTAAATTGAGATAAAAGCAGTTTAATAATGAAACATAAATAATAACAACAATAACAGTAAGGAAAAGAGGAAAAATAAGAAAGATGGAGAAAAATAAAACCCAAGGAAGATGGGTGCCGCGAATGACTATTGCTCACCACCAACTGACTGAGGCCCAGCCAATCTCTGAGCAGCTCCTCCCAACTGCCAAACTTCCCCCCAGGTTTTTGCTGAGCATAACATCATATGGTATGGAAAATTCCTTTGATCAGCTGGAGTCAGCTGTCCCAGCTCTATCCACTCCCAGCTTCTTGTACATTCCCACACTACTTGCTGGTTGGCAGTCTGAGATGCAGAAAAGACCTTCACTCTGTATAAGCACTGTTTGACAATAACTAAAACAACCCTGTATTACCAACACTCTTTTCAGCATAAATCCAAAATATAGCTCCATACAAGCTACTCTGAAGAAGTTTAGCTCTATCCCAGCCAAAACCAGTACAGTGACCCTGTAAGCAATCCAGGCACCCTATAGCCAAAGCAGAGATGTTATGACTGTTGCCTCAATGAGCTTTGACTTTTGATCCTGTTATACTTTCCTCCACATTCTCACTCAGACTCTTTGAAAGCACCACTAGTAGTTTGTGGTTGCATCATCATCTCCCATATTATAGTACTTCCCAGGCAAATTAATTTACCTAGTACAGACAGTGAGTACTTGTAACAGGTGCTACTTAAGATTTAACAAAATTAAATACTCTAACAGCAAGACACTACAATGTTCTGTGTACTTTCAGGCCTCAGTTCTGAATTACATCATTATTTCAAGTTACACAAATGAGGGTAACAATTTATTTACTGAATTCACTCTGCTCTGGCTTCCTGACTTTTGGCAGTGTGGAGAAATTTACAGTGATGTCAGTTAATGCAAGAGATTGTTATAATCTCTAAACATAGAACATTTATGTTAAGCTTCACGTTTGTAAAACTACAGTTACTGATCTATCTTGCCTCCCCATCAAAATTGATACTGGTCAATACTTTCTATATTTATATGGTAAGTTACACTGGAAATTATAATTAAAATATGCCAGTTTTATACTAGTTAAGGATCTGATTCAGCAATTAAAGTAGAAAACATAATCTGGAGTTATTGCTCTTAACTATATCACTCGGCAGAGATCTTTCTTAGTGGACCTGCTATAGGTGGTTCTGCTCTGGCAGTGGGATTGGACTAGATGATCTTTCGAGGTACCTTCAAACCCTTAAGATTCGTTGATTCTGTGATTCTGTGATTCTGTGATTCTGTGATTCTGTGATTTGTTTAGCCTATTTTGTGTCTGCAAACTTTGCATAAAGATTCAGAGTTCTGGGAAGCCGGAAGGGAAGAGGTAGAAGGGAGGCTTACCTAATACAAAAACAAAATTACATGAGAATTCCTCCTGTGCAGCCATTAGATACCAGAACCTGTCGTGCAGTAGTGATTTATTGTGGGAAAGAATAGAAGAGATTGTGTGTCTAAATCAGAGTGTCAGCTGAGTTGTATCTCAACTTCAAAGCCTTAACACTTCCCTCTGCTTTTTACTCTATTCTGCAGCTTCTTTTCCCGGTGAAAACTGCCTTTCTCCTTCACTTATGTGTTACTCAGGTTCTGCTGTCTTGAGTACTTTAAAACACCCTGATTATAGCAGTGGTTTTAACCTTTTGCTTTAGATTTTGTGTTACAATTAACATCCTCCTTGAGAACATTATAAATATTCTGCTGTACTGGGCTGAGAAGTGCTGAACTGCTTTCAGAGGGAAGTCTTCATTGCTCTGAAACAACCAAAGGACATATGCTAGTGTAGCCATTAAAAAACAAACAAACAAATAAAAAAAAAACTAATTAAAAATGAGGCAAAATAAATAGCATCTCTTCACGTAGAGCCTGATACCCAGCTGTCTTTGCCTCTGCAGCTGGACTTGGCAGGATGCCTGAGCAATAATTACCCAAAAGATTCTTCTAACTTTTCTTAAGTTAAATGAACCAACCGCTGGAAGAATATTGTTCACTTTCTATTGAACAACATCAGAATATTAAATTGGGTAATATCACAATAAACAAATTCAGACTTTCTTTCTCTTTACCTCTCATTAGACTTCAGTGACTTCAAGGTTAGCCTAGGGTTGCTTGTTTTGATGGGAGGAGGAAGCAAGTCATAGAAAGACTGAAGGCCCTCTGGAAATAAGAGAGTATTTTCTGTCTTTTACCAGTGATTTTTAGGAAAGGACAAACTAATGAATGTGTAAGCATGCAACCATGACAACAGTGCAGGAAGAAAAAGCCTCATTACCCACAAAATTGCTGGAATTACTGTTCTCATAGGTTTCCACTGAAGAGATGCTGTTTTCCCTAGACTATTATTTGTCCAGACTGTGGACTTTCTGTAACTTTTGTTCACTTTTCATCTTTTTAATAAATGCTTATCCAAAAAGTTAGGCTTATCTTGAGACAAAAAATATGATTGCAAGTCATAGAATCCTATTTGTGAACACTTGAATTTTCTAGTTGCTAAGCCTGAGTTTTGGCAGCATCTACAAAACACACTCAGGATACTCTGCCAACCTGGGGACCATACTGATGCTGGTCCAACTTCATTACTTGTCAACCTAGCTTCTTTAGAACTGTTTCAGGTAAGCCTGCATGAATTGTGATGTGACCTTTGAGTTGCAGTATAGGCATGTACTTTGCCACAAGTTCTGCTGTTGGTATGTAAATGGAGTCCAATATTGAATGAAGACTCCAAAGTTCTTGGAAATAGCCCATGGCTTAGGAGACTAGTTGCATGTCTGAAATTCTTACATATAGAAGGAATCTAAGTAACTTTTCATTTGCTTTTGCAAGGTAGACGGCAGTTATGGGTGCATGATTTTTATCCATTTCACTCATGTCAGTGAAATCTGTTGCAGACTAGAGAGTAGACTCTCTAGTAGAGAAGAGTGCATGGCATGGTCTTTCTAAAGACCTTAATTTTGCAGATTAGGTTTTGTTCCTCTGCCATCAGAGAACAGATTGAGTTCAGTGATACGATTCCTAACCAGGAACAGAATCATGGCAGCGTTGAAGGGACTCCAGACCACAGAAGTTAAATGACTTGTTAAATGACTTCAGAAGTTAAATGACTTCAACTCATGAAGTTAAATGAGCTATGGATGGGACAGAACAGAGAAGGTTGCTTTGATGCTTTATTTCCCCTTTATCCCTTATGGGAAATTCTACGAGAAGACACTTCAGAAAAAAACTGCTTTTTTTTTTCCTTACTTATTTGTCTGTCTTCTCTGTCTCTGCTCTCTCTTCATATTCCCATTCAGCTGCATTGATGCTATCAGACTTTGGTTTACCTTGATCTCATTATTGTCTAGTAATTGTGAAGCTGTCTGTATGCTACTACCATGAGCCAAATGAAGCATGTAATCTTCCAGGTCATAATTTAAAATCTTAAATAAAACTCAGGGTAGTGATCCCTGCAGTAAACCACTGGCCAGGTCTCTACAGGTTAATGTGTGGTTCTATATCATTATGCTTTGTTTACGGTATTTGCTTGCCCCTCTTTTCTATCATAAAATTCTTATAGTTCAGGCACTATCTGTCAGTAATGAGAGTTAAGACATTTAGCTCATTGCTGGTCAGCTCAGTACGTTCCTGGAAATGGTTGCCAAAAGAAAAGGTTAAGAGTTGCACAATAATAAGGTCATAAGATAGAGAAAGACAGTTATGCAAGGAGAGGGAGAACAATAGCAAAGACAGCTGGGAGAACTGAAATAGTAAAAGTTTGCTTGAGAGAGCAACGTCAGTGGCAATGACATCAAGAGGAAATTGGAAGAGTCAAGAGAAAAGCAGAACATTAGAAGAAAAAGGAAGTGTTGGGCATAGAAAGAATCCAGTATTATGTTCCATTAAATCTATATTGCACATCTAGTCAACACATCTCTCCAGAGGTCAAAAAAAACCCCAAATTGATTGGATAACTTTATTTAACAGCTTGTCCTGGTTTTGACTGGGACTGGCTTAATTTTCTTCGTAGTAGCTGGGGTGAAACCATGACAGAGATGACATTTTATTTCAGTCAAAATTAAAAAAAAGAACAAAAACAAGGTTGCAGAAAATCTCTTGTATTACTTGTTTGCCTTATAGGATCTGAATAATAGAGATCTAATAGATCTCAAATTGAAGAATACCACTGTATGTTACCACAGACTCAAGCTGGGGATGAGATAGCTTAATATAGGCAGTTTAATATTGTGAACTGCATTAAAAATATCTTGGGATAGTCATTTAAGGAGAAATTTGTGTAATAACATTTGTCACTGTATTCTGCAATATTAAAGATGAGGATATTTTGAATTATTAAGCTATAGTTCTCTCTTGAGATTCAAATCAACTGAAGTTTCAGTTCAAATAAATCTTCTCCAAAACCTCTAAGGGCTTCTCTCTTCCTCCTGTACTCCTCCCATTTCAATTGCATTCTTGATTACCCTCCAAAATCTATTCATTTATGCTGATTGTTAAATATCATCTCCCATTTGAACACTAACTACATCATTATCAGCCTTATCACAGCAAGACCATTTATCCCATACTTTACTGTGCTCTCTTATTATCATACCTACTCTCTTCTGACCACTGACTTTCTCTACTGAGTCTGCTATCTTTTTCACTGTCAAAACTTCCTTCTTTGTTTATTTCTACCTGATCTAATTTTGACTGGATTTTACTGAACCTCTGCTAGGTATCAGGTGATGAATAGTGAACATGAAGATTTCACATTAGTGAGTCTTCGAAAGTTCTTCAGTCCTTGTAAAACATACTTTGCAGCTTGGGAACAGTGAGAAAGGTTGGGGTTTTTTGTATTTGTTTTTTGTTTTGGTTTTATTTTTAAATTTTGTGTATTATTTATAGAATTTGGAATAAAAAATGTTAAGAGAGGAGTAGTCATGGGAAAACATGATGATTTTTCTAAAGTAAAGGCAGAAGGATTTTCTTTTAATTTAACGCATTTTTATTATTTTATCTTCTCTTATTTTTTCTGTCTTTTCTATTATTTTTCCATGTTCTCTCAGTTTCTCCATATATTTTTCTTGCCTACATGGAAAATATGGATGATATATCGTCATTTGAAAGGTTACAAGGCTAGAAATCCAGATCTTATCAGGTTGCATTGAGCTACTCGTATAGTTCAACAGTTTTTCCTACCATGCAGTTACAACAAAGGAGTTTTTGGAGATCTCTGTGGGATGTGGTAATCAACTTTCTTTTCCAAATAACTGACCAAAACTTTTAGAATCTTTGAAAATTTAAGAATGATTTTGTTTAGGAACAAAAATGTAGAACAGATGCTTGGGTGGTTTTTTTTTTTACTTTCTTTTCTCTGCCTCTGGTCAGAAAAGAGAGGAGATTTCTTAAGTTTCTCTCTACACAGGGCAGCACAGAGTCATCACAGATCCCTAAACAAGCAGGATGTGCAATAGGCTGGCATGAGCAAGCAGGGTGCTGCACCTCCGCATCTATCAGGGCTGGAGTGGGGAGCTGGATGGTGCAGGAAAGCATGGGAAGCAGATGTGCCACTTTCATAATAAGAATGGGAAAAAAAGATGTTTTTTCAGACCTTTCACCTGAATAGGGACTGACAACAGTTTTGCTTTATATTTTTAGTCTCTTACCAGTGCATAAGAGTTGTTTTGCTCCCCCTTTTTGCTTAAATCAAGAAGCCAGGTGAAGGATCATCAGTTTTATGAACTGTATCATGCTAAAAGGGCAGGCCTTTTAGGTGAAAAAAAAAAACAACTCGAAAATGAACAGGTGAAAATAATAAAGATTTAAATCCTCTCTTAATGTGGTAAATTCTGTGGGTCAAGCTAGAGCAACACTGAAATGGGCAGGTATGGAAGCTCACATTTCCCTAGGGTGTGACTAATGCAACCCTAAAACAAGACACATAATCTCAAAGTATTAAAGCACTCATAAAAGAACACTCCTCTAAGTATATGAATATTGTGTGAAGTGTGTGCCTGCTTTATGGGATGCTATTTCTTAGTCAGACTGTCTCAACGTGGAATTTACTGGTGCTAATACATCTCTCTCTTTCTTTTTCTCTGTCCTCTAGCATTTCTAGATGTCTGGGACAATATTTTATTCATCTGTTTTTTTCCCCTGGCAATAATGGAAATGGCTATCTGAGTGCTCCTTATTTAAGGCTATCAAAGTGCTTACACTTCAGCAATGCACTGCACAATAAAAAATTTTGTGACAGGAACTAGTGGCACTTTTCTGTCTCCAGATAGGTAAACACTATTTAATTGCTATGATATTTCACAATATCTTGTAATTACTAGCCAGATTTGCTTCTGACCCATGCACTGATGTTGCATGTTTTCCTTTTAGGTACACTGGAGTGGTGTCTTTGAATTAAACAGAATTGGCAGTGTGTGCATTAAATACAAACAGCAGCCCTTCATGTCTGAACTAAAATAGAGAGCACAGGTTGGTGGGAATTTTATGTAGCAAGAAAAAAAAAAAACAAACCACAAAGCCTGTCCTTGCTGTATAAAATTCCTCTTCATAAAAGAAAACCCAGAAAGTGAGTAGTTTGTTAAAATCAAGCGGAAAGTCAACAGAGACTCTTGAACTTTTCCTGTTTTTGTTGTGTCTAATGTCCAGCAATTGGTTAAGACTAATAGCCAATTTCTCAGGGTTACATTAATACTTCAAAGAATTTGACCAAGCTACAACTGAAAAATGGTTTTTCCTTTTGAAAATGTTGATAGCAAGTTTGATTAAAACCTTTTTTTTTCCCTTCATAAACAACTTATGCAGTTAAAGAACCCTTTTATTTTGGACTTGTTTAATTTGTTAAAGTTCCGTCTCATCCATTTGCTTAGTGAAACCATTTATTTACAAAGGTTTGATAGAAAAGGTAGTCTGAGATGCTTAAGTGCAAACAAATATCTGTAGCTTACAAACCTTTACATCTATTTAAGAACTGGGCTTTGAAATGAACATTTACAAGATGAGTAAAGGAAAGATTCTTCTATATCCATCTGCAACATTTCTGTGGAACTACTAGTGGTAGAGGTTATCATTATATGATGTACAAAAAGTTATTTACTGCTCTTAGCATGATGTTTTCTCTGGGAAAGGCTAGGATTTTGAGCCCTACCTCCAGACTTCCTTGTTCATACACTGACTCTTGAGTGCCTTAATATGTGAGTATGAAACTCCATACTCATCAAGGCATTAAGTTCTGTCTTCAGAAAGATTTTAGCAGCTGAAATGTGGATTGAGATAGAAATGATTTTGAAAAATGCTTGTGAAATTGAATACCACAGTACAAAATCATTTTATTTCTTTATCATTTTTACTATTCCAAAAGTAATGGGAGAAATAAAACCACCTAGTTACCTTAGGAGAGAATTTCTCTGTCATCCATAGTTTTCCAACAAGAACACTTTGTCTTTCATCAATAGTGTAACTCCATACCAGTAGGTTAAATGAGTTGTCTGCCTGCATCCCATCCCTTGGCAGTCTCCCTTCTTTAATAAAGACCATTAGGAAGACACTTAGGTGAAAACTTGTACAGCCAAAAGAAAGAAAAAGGAGGTTTATTTAGCTCGGGATTTGTTGGGTGTCTGTATAAATGTGGTGTTCCCACCAGGAAGAAAACTGGGAATAAGAAGTGGGGACAGTGGTATTGGGAGCTAGGAACACTTTTAATTTGGTGGAAGTGCTGTCTGAAACAGATAGTGGAGCTGCAATGTAGCATAATTCTATGTTGAATATTGGTTCTTCTCCCACAGTCACTGCAGATCTGGTGTAATAAAACTCTGTACCAACATATTCTAATTAATTTAAGGGTGTTTATATATTCAGTTCTGATCTAGACAAACTTAAACAGTAAGTAACCAGACAATGCATAGGGCTGGTACAGGTAGATTTTCAACCTCAGACTTTTTTTTTGGCAGCCATTGTTCTCAGAAATTGGGAGCTGCAACTGTCCATTCGGCAGCAGTCCCTGTCGTGCTTTGTGCACTGGACATTGGTTGAACTGAGCATCCAGCCTTCAGTTTTATGTAGGCATCTCATGCTGTTGCTCTAGAGCGTCATTGATTCATATAATGTGTTAATGATACCTGATACACAGATTCAATACAGAACATAGGTATTGAGGTTGGTTGCTTATGCCAATACTGGTCACAAAGTCATTCCTCAGATTTCTTTCCTAAAACATAATGGCAAAACATGTTCATAATGAAATAATATATAGCTGTTTTAATCTCAAATATTAATTCAATTTTTTTAAGATCCTATCAAGTTAATTCTTTGATTAAGTTAGAGACAGTAAAGGAGAAATATAAAATAGAAGTATATAATACTAGAACTGACAGAATTATTAGTTTATGAAAGCAGTCTTCCTGACTTTTCTAGACACAACATTCACTCTGCTTAGAGTTTTCTTTCTCATTCTTGTACTGTTATATGGTTTCTGCAATGCTGCGGAAGCTAGCTTTTCTGAACAACAAGCACTTTAGATCCCTCATACTATATAAAATGGACATAAATATCTATCCAGTGGCAAATAGCTTTGGGGTATTTAAATCACATTTGCTGCTTGAATTTAAATACATCCTAGTGATCTAGCGCTCTGCTGATTTCTGGGTAGAAAATACCTCTATCTGAATACACCTTATTCCCAGTATTGTGAACAATCACTTTGCTGTTTCTTACAATTTTGCTTTCACCATATTGCTATATTTTGGTTTCCTCCTATTTTTCATCCTGACATACACACACACTCTAATGACTGTTAATATCCTTTCTAGAAACTGACTCCTGGTTACATTGCTCTTCAGGTAATAACTAGGAGTAACACAGACATGGGATCATAAAAATACAATCTTTAATCTTAAGGACTTCCTGTTCAGGAAGGACTTAGTACAGACCAAATGGCACCAAGTGAACAATGTGACCTGCGCTGACTTCTAATGTGAATAAACAAGCCTGATTAAGAATAATTCACTACTAGAGATTCTCAGCAATTCTGAAAGAGAAATAGTAGCTCTACTATACTGAAATTTCATTTGTTTCCACTGGAATCAAATAAGCCCTGTTCACCGGAGAACTGGACTGTTGGATTTCCTTTCCTTGGTTAAAGAAACAGAATAATATCTTCCCACTCCCTAACACTTGCACCTCATGGTCTCTGTTACAGACACGCAACTAGCAGCATGTTACTTTCTGACTCTATTATTAGATTTACTTACAGAACCAGGGTACTGCAGTAGTCACCTTTGGAAGACTCTCCTTTGGAAGCTCCTCCTCTATGGTTACATTTTAAGAATGGAATCTTTAGGCTTACAGCCAAATGGTTTTGAATCTCTGAACTTTACCACATATCATTCTAGGCATTTCGTTTAGAAATTGGCTTGAGTTAGCTCTGCTTCTTGATGTTCTGTCAGGATGATGAGCATCAGCCTTTATGCCAAGGGAAAAGTGGTCAGAGCAGCATGAGGAGAAATATCTACTTTCTTTCTGAATAATGCACAGGCTAGCTTATGTTTTACTATGAAAAATATGAATTTCATATTTATGATTATTGTATTTTAAGCTTTTTTTTTAATCTAGGTTTACAAAGAAGGAAGTTAAAAGCAGTAAAATCATTAGCAAAACACAGAGTTCATATTTCACTGATGCTTAAGTAGAACAGTTCCAAAAAATTCTACACCATAATTTAATTTTTTAGAGTTGATTTTTTTCCAGTCAATTGCTGGTTAACTTATTGCTTAAGATATTAATTTCCTTGATATTGGTTAAAACATTCAAATATGATTTTTTTATTTACATTGTCTGTGATGCAAAATTTCATAGTTAACAGAGAATAAAATTTCTCTTTCCTTTGTAGCTATAGTCTCTTCTGACAATGTGACACATCTAAAGCATGGAAGATGCTTTAGTTATATTTTTTATACAGATTATTCAGATTCTGCTTGTCCCTCTTTTTATTGTAAATTACAGGGTTGATCAGTTCAAAGTTTGGACTGTAGAATTTCCAACTTTCCTCTGTGCAAAGACTATTGCCATCTCTCAGGCTATAAAACAACTAACAGGAATGAACAACTTTGGCACTTACTTTCCAGCCTGTAATGGATTTTGTTCAAAAATAAAATCAACAGGTTTTTTTTCAACAGAAACAAAAAAAAACCCCAATACAACAAACCCACTTGAGAAAATAAAAAGTAAGCCACTCAGAACCAAAGTCAGATAGAAGACATTAAGTCTTTTACAGTAGATGCCAATTTGCAGGCATATCACAGGCATGGTTTTGGTCATTCAGGCATACCACTTTTGAAGGTAAGACTTCACAGTTGCTTCAAATTCTTTTGGCTTTTATGGTGTTAAATCAATTTTAGGTCTCCCTGTAAATATTTTCCTAAATCTCACTGCTCTCAGCCATTCAGTCATGCAGAACTGAGCTCTATATTTTGCAGAAATTTAGTTTACTATTTTTTTTTTTTTAAAGTAATTTGAAAGTTCTAAATCTTAATACTCAGGTAAATACACAGTCCACATGTACTCTGGTATTAGTGGAAAAAGGTATAGTTTCATGGACTTAAGGAGAACCTGTGATTTTACATTTCATGGGGTTTAAATATTCCCAGGCTTACTAGATACTTTCAGATCTAATTAATATCTCAGTGAGGTGGAAGGATGTTAGTAGTGAAAAGGATGGGAAGTGCTTAGCTTAGCTTTCAAAATTAGACTCCCACCACTCTAATCTATTTTTTTCTGTGTGTTTAATATTAGACAAAATCAGCTTCTTCCAAAAATAGACTGTCCTTGTTTTGAGTGTCCCTTGATACACTGAAAGCAGCTTCCTCTTAATTTGGGAAAGCCAAGACTACAGTTATCAGAAAAGAGTAAGGCTGTGTGTTTTCCTGTTTGTTTTGTTTTTTTTTTTTTAAACTTTCTTTACATGGATAACTTGCTGTAAACAACGTGTCTGTAGGTATTCACAGGGCAAAAAAAAGATTTGTTCAAACTAAACAAGACTTGTGGTAGTTTTAAGACTTTGAAATTGGCTCAGTGGATAAGTTTTATCCATGTAACCAGAAGAAATCTCTCCCATGCAAACTACTGTCCTGATACTCTAGAGAAACAGGAAGCAATTTTCACAGCTCATTCACACAACCAATGAAATGTGAAATAGATTCCATGGTTAGGTGAGACTCCTGGATGTTCCCTCTATCTCTGGGTAAGGCAATCTTATTCCCAGGGCATTAGGGTAAAGAGGTAAACACAGAGCAGAAAGTATTTAAGACCAATGTTGCTGCCTGAATAATAGAAGGAAAATGAAGGACTACCCAATATTTACTTATACCCAAGATGTGTTACTGAACATCTGTATTGTTGAAATAAAAAACATTTTTTTTTAAAGAAGTTTTGGTTTATTCTGAACAAATAGCCTAATGTATAATCAGTGGATATGGAAAAGCACAGCAGATTATAACAGTTGTCACCTTCTGTATAGAACTGGTTGTCAGAAGACTGTAAATCTTCATGCAAAAGCAGAGATTGTCATTATTGCTACTACAATATATAAATAAGGTGCTAAGGTGGAAAAATGCATTTCCCCTCCTCAGCAGAATTTCATGGACTTAAATGAGGCAATCTGAACCACACAAATGCATAGAAAGATCACAGGATGAAAGCTAATTATATTTTAAAAATTATTCTCCTCCTTCCCCCTGCCCTTATAGTCAGTTTGATTGACACCTAATAGTTAAGCCAGTCCATTTGTTTCTTACGAGTGAAGTTCCCACAGTAGAAAAAATACAACACAATAGTCTGTGCTTGAGTCTTGTGAGCAAGTGCAGCGAGCATGGAGAAGCTCTGATGAGTCTATTGAAAAAGCAGCTGTTTCTGCCTTCACTTCTGACCTGGTAGTGCACTCCAGTATAGCTGTGTTCAAAACCTTTTCACTATTTACTCAGTGCGACTTGCCATTCAGTGGCACAGAAGCAAGATCTTTACATTGGTTTTAAACTACTTCAAGAAGCAGATGCAGCAATTACCTTTAAAAGCAATAGCTAGATGGACACTGAATGGTGTCCTGGTTTTATTATTGCTATCTGTCCAGGGAGCACTTTTATTGCTAGCAATCAGTTTTAGATCTTCAATAGCAGTTGATCATTTTTGTTTCAGGCTTTTGTGTGTCCATATGGCCGTATGTGGGGAATGCAAAGAAGGACAAATTTTACTACTGGATTAGCAGTTCTTGTCTTGCCTTTTAATTTTACATTATGGTTCATTGTGTGCATACCGCAAAACGAGGAAGCAAAGTGATTAAACCATAAATGATAGCCAAACTCAACGAATGCCTCAATCAAATACCACATCTCTGGACTCAAAATTATTAACACGGTAATTATAGAAGACCTATAGAATTGCTGACACAGGTGGCTCGGGGAATACTTACCAAAGTATAAAATGTTTCCAAAGAGTTACACTAAGGGTGGTGCAGATTTCTTCACTTCATAAATTTGTAATATACAATTGGTACAGCTCAAAATGATAGGGTTAGGAAAGTAGGACAGGTATTAATAAGTGTAGAACCTCTTTCCTGTAGTGATGTAACTATTACAGGCTTTTGGGATGTCAAGTATTTGCTGAAGATATAACATTCATCTTCAGTGGCAATTTCTTTTCAAAGACTTCATGGATAAAAAATTACCATGCTCATGACCCATAACTTCTCAGATTTAAACATTTTGACTCTTTACTAATTTTGCAAGTGGCAGTGAGCAACAAAGGACTGAAAGATTCAGGTCTACTGCTATTAAATACAGAATAAATTTGGTGGTATTTGAGATCTATGTAATTTGTGAGATACTTCAAACAGAAAAAGCTGAATGTGTTGTACTATAATAGACTCTGTCAATGCTCAGTGACAAGGACTATGATACACATTTTTTGTTTTAATAGAAAAGTTTAGGAGGGTTTTATAGGATTTTTAAATAAAAGAGAGTTGTTTTGTCTTGGGGCGTTATACGAGGTTTATCTGCTAAAATAAATTGAGTGATGTATTTTTAATCAAGGCGCAAAGCTCCTTTTTATTTCTCTGAAATTCTGGAAACAAAATTTTTAACAACTCCAAACTAAGTTGTCTCTCACTTCTGTTCTATGATTGATCTCACAAACAAAGATTCATGAAACACCTACTCCAAAGAACTCCAAATATCATCCCAGTTTTGTTACTTTCAGCTCTCAGCTGCAGTTTAAACAAAAATATATTCTGTAGTGTTGATGAGTAAACAGTAATTTGATGTTAATAATGTCCTATTAATCAGTGTTGAAACAATAATGACAAATGGTTATTGTAGAAACATTACAT
Organism: Colius striatus; assembly: GCF_028858725.1. NCBI lineage: Eukaryota > Metazoa > Chordata > Aves > Coliiformes > Coliidae > Colius > Colius striatus. The sequence continues at coordinate 57,586,625 of NC_084759.1, forward strand.
TGCAGATATTCAAACTAACCATAGACATAGCATTGTCCTGAGTTACCCATGACTATGGAAGTGGTCTGTCTATAAAAAGAAAAACATCTTTTGTTTTCAGAAAAATAGTGGGTTTGGGAATTAACTTTTCAGTGAGTAATTTACTGAGGATCAGATAGGATTGCCTAGTATATCTAAAGATGTACCACATCTTTAGATATACTACCAAAATTGCAAGTAATTTTACTCCTTCAGAAGTGCTTCTCCTTGAACTCAAATCTTCAAGTCACTCCAGTCTGGTGAAATAGCAGTGAAAGAAGCTGTGAAGATTCAGTTTGCTGAGCTGTTGCAGGAAAAGAAAGTTGTGTAGTATACTTCTTCATGTAGAAGTGCAACATGGACTTGGGGTTGATATCTTTGCAAAAAACCTGCAGTTTTCAGATGTTAAAATACAACAATTGATATTGCAGTGTGGGGAAAGAAAATAATTTGATAGTAGTGCATATGTTACATACATTTAAAGAAACTGAACCACAGACGCTGCTCTGTACAGTCTGTCCTCTGGTGTTTCCCAAATAAGCTGTAAGATAATGACTGCTTTTTTGAACATCTTTGAATTATATTTTTCACAAAGATATTGAGTCCAGGGATTAGACTAAACTGAAATAAATTTCCTGAGTAAATGGAGGGTCCTCAGCAGCAATGGATTTGAGCTACTGATCTGTCTTGATTGCACCAAATTGCTTACTAGGAAACATTCTTTTAATTAGCATTAAATCAACATTAAATTTGCAGAGCTATTTGTTGCAGTAGAGCCACTGAAAGACTGTGTGAAGAGTGAGGGAACGTTATCTGGGATTTTAAAGTCTTAGTGCCAAAGTATTTCCTTTGAGTTTGTGGAAGTTAGATTTCCAAATATTTTTCACCTGTAAGCTATAGCCAGTTTTGAAGATTTTGCATTTTTTCAGGAGCTGATGCCAAATAATGTGCTTTCCCAATTTATTTAGTTTCATTTGTAATTTACTCTATTTTGTAGTGAAAGCCTGGACTTGTGCTCTGAGTCTAAACAGCCACTTGTGAAGGAACGGAGGTTGGAAGCAGATACAAATTTGTACTGTAATTTACCTATAATAAAATAAAGCAGAAGTATTTTGAAAATCAGGATCCTGTTGCTTAGCTGGTAGATGTAGGTGAGGATCAATTATTTTAAATGAAGCTGTGTTTGTTTAACCAGCTAGAAGTCTGGTCTCTGAGTTGTTTGTTTTTTTTGGTTTTTTTTTTTTTTTGTGGTAATGTCTGCTGGCTCAGGCGAGTGCCAGTTGTGTGTGAACAGGTCAAAACAATTGGTTATATAATGTCCCTGCCTTAAAAATCTGTACGTCTAGATAAGCAAGCAAGATTAAAAAAAAAAAAACAAAAAACAAGCATCTGGATTTTACACCCTCTAGAGTACAGTCTGTGGCTTTGCTAAGAAAATGAAATTCCCATCATAAAAAGGTAATTTTGGAAACTAATAAATCAGATTATTTTTTTTGGAGGTTGCTGTCAATGGCATATTAATTTTCCTATAACATGCAGCTCCACTTCTTTCCTCTCAGAAAATGCATTTTCAAGATGACCCTTTCCTCTCCTGTGAAATTTGACTGACAGGATGCTGCCAATGAGGGAAAATGATTTTCAAAGTCTGACATAAGAAAAACCATTTCTTGTGCTCTCACTAGACTTTTGTTGCTTCAGGTGTTATAGGAAAAACAAATCAACTCAACTGCTCTGGTTCTTAATAAGAGTATTATTAAGATCCCCAAGTATAGCTTATACTGCTCTTCGAAACAGACTGAGGAACTCCATTCATTTATTGATGCACTCTCCATGAAGGGATTATGTTTCACTTTGTTTGAAGGACCTGAGAGCCCTTATTATTTTTGTTTGCAGAAACACTGTGGTGCACATGAAAGAGATGCAGAAAAAAAACCCCTTTTTTTTTTGATGGGGGAGAATGGCTGGCAGTTGATTGCCTCTTTTTTTTTTTTTTTCCTGTTTTCCATTTGAAAAAGCTTCTTGGATGATTGATTTCTGATTTAGATTACCACATCCTCCCCGTTGTTCCCTGTTCTGTTTACTGAAAATTTCTTGCTGCCTTGTTCAACTGACATTCAGGATATTGATAAGGTTAGAGATAATGACTGAGTTGCTTTAGAGGCCAGATAGAACTCCAAGTCTAGCTTATTTTGATAAAGCTCTTCCACCCTGACATCCAATAAAAACAAAGTTTTACTTAAGATTATTAAAAAAAACCCAACAAAACCACAAAAAAACAAGAAAAAGAAAACCTTTCTCCTTGAGATTCCTTTTCTCTATAGCTGTCATAAGTCCTTGTACAACAATACTTGTCATGGGAAGCAAATCATAGATCCACAGAATCGTAGAATCACAGAATCATTACAGTTGGAAAAGACCTTTAAGATCATCGAATCCAACCACTAACTTCACACTGCCAAAGCCATCACTAAACTAAACCAAACCATATCCTTCAGCACTCTATCTATGTGTCTTTTGAATATCTCTAGTGATGGTAACTCCTCCCTGGGCAGCCTGTTCCAATTCTTAATAACCCTCTTGGTAAAAAAATTCTTCCTAATGTCTAATCTTAACCTCCCCTGTCTCAACTTGAGCCCATTTCCTTGTGTCCTATCATTCATTACTAGAGAGAAGCGACTGACCCCCACCTCACTAAAACTCCCCTTCAGGCAGTTTTAGAGAGTGATCATGTCTCCTCTCAGACTCCTCTTCTCTAGGCTAAACATCCCCAGCTCCCTCAGCTGCTCCCCATAGGAGTTGTTCTCCACACCCTTCACCGGTTTCGTTGCCTGTCTCTGGACACACTCCAAGCACTTCAATGTCCTTCTTGTATTGAGGGGCCCAGAACTGAACATAGTATTTGAGATGAGGCCTCACCAATCTGAACACAGTGTGTCAATCAACCTGCTGGTCACACTATTTCTGATACAAGCCAGGAGGCCATTTGCCTTCTTGACCACCTGGGCACACTGATGACTCAAAGCTGTCTATTAACAGCCCCAGGTCTGTTTTCTGCCAGACAGCTTTTCGGCCACTGTCCCAAGCCTCTAGCACTGCATAGGGTTGTTGTGGCCTAAGTGCAGGACCCAGCACTTGACCTTGTTGAGCCTCATACAATTGGCCTTGGCCTGTCACTCCAGCCTGTCCAGATCTGAAGAGCCTTCCTGCCCTCAAGCAGATGGGAAGACTGTGTGGTTTTTTGAGGCATGCCATGCACAGGGCACAAAACTCACAAGCCAGCCATTGTATTTGTCTCTGAAAGCAAAGATTCAGCTCCTGAGGCATAGCAAGTATGGACAGCAACTGCGCACAAGCTGTGTTGGTCAGTGGAGTCTGCTCAGCTACATGGCCTTCTTGAAATCCAAATGCTGTGTTTAATCTGTGAGAAAGGGTTTAGGAAAAGGCTCACAAGAGAGTTTTATGAGATCTGAGTAATTCTCCAGATAGGGTCTACTGTGCTTTCAGCAAGTCCATTTGAGTTACTAAGCCTGGAAAACTGTTTTCTGTATGCCTGTACCATGATTTTTCACCTCATTTTGAAAGCAACCAAATGGAATATTTATGGCCTAATTCCTTTCTCTGCACTTAGGACTTGAAAAATACAAATTAGGAGCTCCATTTATTTGGGGTTGTGAGAAAACCGTTATAATAAGGAGAATGTTTTTCACACTACTACTGTTAAAGTGCAGTAGTTTGACTCATCCTTTTTATACCTAGTTTAAATTGTAATTGCTCTTGTCCTTACACTTATCCTGCCTTCTTTCTCAGCGTGAGTCAGTCCTGGACAAACAGTTAATGACAGCTGAGTAGGATTTAATGTAACTGGGGAACGGCATGTGTAGCACAAGAAATTATAACCTTTGTGCTGTTCCACCTCTGTGTCTGCCTGCTGTAAAGGGGGATTTACATTTTCTGGTGCATGCCAGTGAAAGCTACAGGCTGCTGACAACTGGATGCTCCTGCAAGGAGCAAAGGATGCTCCTGCAAGCCATTCGTATGTTCCTTTCAAATGTACCCACTAGCTATGTCTAGCTGTGGATACTTCCATACTTGGTTTCCACTGAAATTTGCCTCTGCATTCAAGGCAATTTTCAAGCATGTTACAGATTTGCACAGTAAAGCAGATCCTTATACTTTGATAAGCAAAGGTGATATTAATTTCATTTCTTATACTGGATACCCTGAAAAAGTGAGGTGTTACACGGTCTCTGCCAGGTACCTCTAGTACCAAATAAAACCAGAAAGGGATACATTTTCTTTCCTAAGGAGATTGAAATAATTCGACACAACTTCTAAGACTTCACTGAAAAATAAAACCACCTTTGTTTTTGTGTATACCACTTTATTAATAGTCCAAAATATTAGCCATTAACATATTACTTAGGTTACTAATACAGTGGGCATGATTTTTAATTTATTTGCTATACCTTTTTCCAAACATAGTTTCAGAGGTTTTGATAGCTTTCTTCTGGACTTACAATGTGTAATGTAGTATAAAGTCATGACTTTTACTATAAAGAATATATTTGCATTTAAAGGAAGTTGTTACAGACAGCTATTGAGATAAAGGTTATAGAGAAAAAAAGGCAGTGACTATTGCTTAAGCTATAATAGGACCATAACAAAGTGGAAGAGGAAAGATATTTTTAGGCTCTGAACTGCTCGCTTTCTTCCTGTGTCATGATTCCTGCTGCTCAGACCTGATGTTTTAGACTATCTGACAGAGTTTGATTTTTATTCCCTCCCACTTTTAAAGTTTTCAGCAAGATAAGGTAAAATTATTCCTGCAGTTATTTATTTTGATAGCAATGTGGAGAAAAACAATAAAATATAGGAGCATTAAAACCTAGCTGAGATTTTTGAGGATTTTTATAAACATAAAAAGGGATAATTCCATTTTGTGCTATATACTTGGTGCAACTGTAAATCCAAATGTGAGATGCCATCCCTGATTTTGAAAGAGTAGAGGTGGTTTTGGTTATACTTAAAATACAATAACAACAACAACAATAATAATAATAATAGTAATAATAATAGAGACAAAGTTTATGCATTTCAGATAGGGTTCTGCAGTGCTGAGTTTCTCTGGTAATATGTTAGAAGTTTTCAAATTCTTATTGACTTCTAATGGAATTTAAAGTGTTTATGAAAACTCTGTGTTTTATATCTTTAAAGATCGTTGTAGAGTGGTACTGATTCAGAAGTGTTAGCCATTCTACTCCAGTTCTTTATTTTTGGTGTTAGCAAAGGTGTCAGGGAGATGTGGGCAAACATACACGGAAGAAAATGCTTCTTAAATAATATATGAAGTAGGACATGTCTTTTATGTAAACATTATGACGAAAAATATCAACATTCTCAGCTATATATATGGATCAATCTCTGCTTCAAAGATGTGAAAACCTTCTTAGATACTCTCATATCAATAGTATGAGGCTAATTAATGCCAAATGAGAATCTCTCTTGAAATTAAAAAAAAATAAACCCACCAAAATTCAGTTTTTCCATAGAACAATGTTTAAAAGTCTATTGTTAAAAGACAAACCCCTTTATTTCAATCATATTCTGCCTTTTGACAGATAATATACTGTACAAATTAACTTCCATATTGAAAAGCACTTAAAAGAAAATTCTCCATACTTGAATAAGAATGAATCCTTTTTTGATTTCTTTTTTCAAGACCAATTATGTTCAGACGTTATTTTTCAGACATAATTCATTTGATTTGTTAGGTATACCATACAGCAGAATTTAATGCATCTATAACAAAAGAAAAACAATTTAATTCTGGACTCCTTCATTGTTAGCATTTTGACATCAACTGATGCAGTTATCCATAGTTTTATGTTCACCCAATATTGATCATTTATTGCATTAAGCTTAACTGCCGTGGATTTGGTTTGGATTTTTTTTTAGCACAAAGAAAGGATTCACTGTGGATATGCAAAATAAAAAGGGAAAAAGCCCTAAAGTTATGACCATGTTATAATAAATATTTAAATTTGCCTGTTGAATAAAGGAGCCATAGTCTTAGAGGATATTTTGAGTAAATATATAGCTAGATTGAAGAGAATGTTGAAGGTGACACTGCAAGGAGTTATTCTGTCTTAGCAACAAATGGATCTGTATCTAGAACATGCTGGTCGCTTTGGTTCATGAAAGGATTTATGGCACAGTGTCTTCTATGGTTGAAAACTGCTTTCATAGCTGTTACGTCTTTTCTTTAGAAATAATGTTAGACCAGTCCTAGTCCTAGTGCAATTGTTTTTTATATAGAGAATTCTGCTTGTTAGTAAGGTGGTGCTTGGCAAGCATGTGTGTAGTGGTTTTGCCTGGGCCAGGTTTTGGTGGTGGGGGGCCACAGGGGTGGCTTGTTTAAACAAAGACCTGTCAGAAACTTCACCTGTAGCTGATGGGGCTAATGCCAATCAATTCTAAGATGGATCCATTGCTGACCAAGGCCTGGCCAATTAATGATGGCGGTAATGCCTCTTTGAATAACATATTTGAGAAGGGGAAGAAATTGTTGCACAGTTGCTAAACTGCAGCAGGAGCAGGGAGTGAGAATGTGAAAATATCTCTACAGACACCAAGGTCAGTGTGGAGGAGGGAGGAGGTGCTTAGGCTCTGGAAGAAAGATTCCCCTGTGACCTGTGGTGCAGCCAATGGTGAGGCAGCTGTGCCCCTGCAGTCCATGGAGGCCACTGGGGGGCCACTCACGGCCTGTGGAGGACCCCACGCCGGAGCAGGTGGATGCCTGAAGGAGGCTGTGACTCTGTGGGAAGCTCACCCTGGAGCAAGTTCCTGGCAGGATCTGGGAGGCTGTGAGGAGAGAGGAGCCCATGCCAGAGCAGGTTTGCTGTCAGGACTTATGATCCTGTGAGAGACCCAGGCTGGAGCAGTTGGTGCCTGAAGGACTGTTCTCCCCATGGTGACCCATGCTGGGGCACAGTGTGAGGAGCTGCCCTCATGGGAGGCCTGATGCTGGAGCAGTTCATGAAGAACTGTAGTCCATGGGAAGGATCCATGTTGGAGAAGCTCATGAGGGACTGTCTCCTGTGGGAGGGACCTCACACTGTAGCAGTGGGAAGTGTGAGGGGGCCTCCTCCTGAGAAGAAGCAGCGGCAAAGTCCATCTGTAATGAACTGACTGCAAACCCCATCCCCTGTATCGCTTAGGGGGAAGGAAGGAGAGTCCTGGGAAGTGAGAGGGGTGGGAGGAGGTATTTTAAGATTTGGTTGTATTTCTTATTTCCCTCCTCTCTTCTGATTGTTGATTTACAAATCAGACCTTTTCTCCCCAAGTTGAGTCTGCTTTGCCCGTGATGCTAATTGCTGAGTGATCTATCCCTGTCCTTATCTCAACTCAAGAACCTCTCGTTATATTTCTCTCTCCCCTGTCTAGTTTAGGAGGGGAAGTGATAGAACAACTTGGTGGGCATCTGGCACCCAGCCAGGGCTAAACCACACAATGTGTAACTAGTTTTACGTGTTTTGCCCCAGACCCACTGAAATATTTGCATGTGTTGTGCCCAACTGACTTCAAGAGCCACTGAATACCTTAATAGTCTGAAGGACAACTTTTGTAATGAAAACTCTATGATCATCCACAAAGTATTCTATAACTAATTATTATTTGTAGCCTTGTTATCACATAACTGCTCTATTTTCTAGGGGAAAAAAACCCTTTATCGAGGCATAGTTTTAGATCAGAATATTGTTTTTCTTAGATGAGTGCTCAGAATCTTTGTCTTTTGCAGAGATTTGATCCTCGTGGCAAGAAAGTCTCATAACTTTTTACACTGGGAAGAAAATCCAAACAACCCAAACACTCCACCACTCATAACTCTTGTTAAAGATGAGGCTGTATTTTAGCAGCAAACTTGGTGGCTAGTACTGGTGCAGTGGTGGAGCAGAAAGACAGGAACCTTTCCTTTTCCTGCAAAAGGAAAATAGTCCTCTTCGTTTCATGTAGCAAGCAGTTTATAAATCAGTGAAAGGGGGCTATGGCCATTGTATTTTCACCCTTTTTGCTGCAGTCATTTTTCCTAGTTGCACTTAGGAAAACCAGTCTGTAGCTTTCCTAAATTAGATGAAAGAAGCTGGTCTGGCCCTGTGCACAGAGAATGTGATAGCACAGGGTACACCAACAGCCAAGTAATGGATAAGACTTAGAAACTAAGTCACCTTGCATTTTGCATTTACAACCAGTAAAATACACTATCAGAGGTAAAGAGCTGGGTTAAATGAACCACTGGTTTGATCCAGAAACTTCCAAATAGCTTACCCTATGATTCTGACAGCAACATTGCTCTGGTAAGTTCATCTATTGATGGTGTGACATAAAACCTACACATCCTTGAAAATTACTTCTACTCTGAAGACTTTTAGTAAGGTTTATAACTAGTATGAGTCATAACAAAGAAACTCTGTATCTAAAATATATTTTCAAATATATGTCTTATGACAACTGTTACATAGATTTCTGATGACTAAGCATGAGAGAACTTGCAAGCACAGGATGAAATCCTGAAGCAGAACCTGAGAAAATGTAGATGTCTTTGGTTAGGAAAACAAACAGAACCGGGTCATCGAGGGGAATTTTACTGCTAAAAAAATATTTAAAAGAATTGGACTAAAATTATGCATGGCAAAACAGGAAAATTCTATAGAGCTTTTAAAAAATCTGAGGAATTCCCCATAAGATTATGAAAAAATTATTTTACCTTAAAAAAGTGTCCATTCTTAACTGCTTTATGTTAGTGCTCTTCACTCCAGCCTTTCAGAAAGGTTAGAAATGGAAAATAAAGATGTAAAAATTACAATCTCTATGTTTAAGGGACTTTTTTGACTCAACGGTGTTTATTACATTTCTACATTTCTCTTCCTGGTGTGTGTGCCCAGAGCAAAGGGATTAAGCTGCCTGGTTTGTGACAACTGTACTCTAAACATTGCAATGGACCATTTGATTACCAATTGTAGCTCAGGGAGAGAAGAGTTCCTGTGTGATAGATCTGAATGAACAGCTTACCCCTCCCCAGACAGATCTTGGAGGTAGAAAGTGCTGTAGAGCGTGCCTTTGCTGGCCAACACAGGCACAAATAACACAAGCAGCCCCTTAGCCACCCACCCTGCCAACTTAAATGTCCTCTGGTGGAAACTATATAATGAAATAATTTCTGTAAGAAAAAAAATGCTGTCAATGAATGAATTTGTTTCCTTTTAACGGAGTATATAAAAGGAATCCACTCATGGCCAAATGCAAGAAAAAAAATTACTTATCTCTTGAAGGGTTTATCTATTCATTTGATTGTGTCTTCTAAGTGAGCTGTAATTAGAGTTAGTCCTCTTCTAACCCTTGTGCTAATGAGGCTTTGCTCACTTCTATTAGTGACAGTACATTGTATTTTAATAAGGATCCCCTGGCCTGGCACTGCAGGACTTGCAGATAAGGGGAAGGAGAGCAAAAGGAAATGTTAAGAAGTGAGATCAGCAGGGGGTCCCCTTCTTGGCACTGTGCTCCACAGGAAGGCCCTGGCTAACTTTGTCTTAGAACTGTCATTTGTATTAACTTCTAACCCATCACCTTCTCTGGTAGGCTAGCTTTAGTCAATGAAGCAGGATAGATCCTTAGCTTGGCCTCTCTATCCCCTATTTCAGCAAACTAAATACAACACAAAAAGTTCACAGGGGAAGCATTTGGGGAGATGGTGTTAAGGATAGGGTCAAAAAGAGCTTTTAACTCATCTTAACATTACTGTCCTTTTCCATTTCAACTCTTATTTTCCCATCAAGGCTTTCAGTTTGCTCACTCACCCATTGCTAAAAAAAAGATCACAAAACGCAAAAAGCTTCCAAATGGAAATTATATGGATTTTGAGATATGCAACACTTTGGGCTATATCAGCATCCTTGCTTGTGTTTTCACTCTATATTTTCTTTCCTGATCATTGATTCCTGCTTGGATTTAAATTCTTTGACTGATCACGTTCCTGTACACTGATGCAAATTGGGGTAATTTCTTTGCCATTCAGTAAAGCTAACAGGGAAAAGAGAATCAAGCCTTTTATATCTTTTGTTTAACAGTCTTACACCTCAACCAGAAAAACTCCTTCTAAGTCTTTTTAGAGATGCTAGAGGCTGTTAGAATGTGACAGATAAACAACTCCCTGTAGGACAGAAAGTGGAAAAGCATTTTTCTTTTTTGTTTAGTTCTTATCAAAGGCTTCCCAGAAGCCCTAAGCAAAATATATTTCTTACTGTTAGTACTTTCATAGTCCACCTTGGGATCTTTCAGATCTCTAGGGACATGATTCTGCTCTTCCTCAAATTCCAGAAGATTGTTTAAATGTCAGTGAACTGAATGCAATACTTAAACATTTGCAATCACTTTACCATCCACTTGTCCTTTTATGCATATCTATACATGCCTTTACCAAGTATAGAGGAGTCAAGCCAAAGACCCTTCATAAAACAGTGAGACATATATTACATTTTATTAATCTCTCTAAATATCATGGTATGCTCAGTCAGAATCCTTTCTGGTGGGTCATATGTTACCGACCATCTTCCTGGAGAAGATACTGTTTGATGACAAAGGAGCTGAAGAAATGGCATGGCATCTGTTTAACCCATTACTGATATTGTAGACAATTAGGATTTATAGAGACATATTGATTTGAGTTTATATTAGCTCAGATTCAAGTTCACACTCAGATCATTAGTTGAAAGAAAGTTGATATTTAAATTCTGCCCTTACTTTGTGTTGACATGACAGGTTTGAGGCTGACTCCATGTAGCTTGATCACAGACCTCCAAGGTATTCTAGTAAGCTTTGTGAGTTTTTCTATGTAATCAACCTGTGCTAGCATGGATTATGTCACTACAGAAACCTTTGCTCACTTTAGAAAGTATTTTTTTCATGTCTGGATTATTTCCCTAGGCATGATTTCAGATAACTGGAACAAAGCATCTGGAGTCACCAAGTAACTGTGTTGTCTTTCTAAATATCACCTGGCTGTCAGGATCAAAGGCTTTTGCAAGAAGTATTCCTCAAGATCAGCAAGTGTGTTGTCCATCCTAGATACCTTTCTTTCCCTGGCTAACTAGTGTCATTGCCTCCACCATTACATAGCTGAAACCCCCACTGCTGTCCCAGTATATTAGCCATCCCTGGGAACCTGTGTGAGTCTTCCAACGGGAGAAGTTTAAGTGTTAATATCTGTGTAGGGTATCAGAAAAGGTAAGCAAACTCAGACTAGACGATCTCCAGAGCCACAAAAGATGTCTTTTACTGGCAAATCATAACATATACAATGCATGTACATATTATGGGTCTTTTGAACTTTTTTATTCTGTCTATAGCCAGCTCACACAGTCATCTCTTTGGTATGCTTGACCGGGCTAGTGGTCTTCTGTGCCAGCTACCTCAAATTGGCAGTGCGTGTTCTCTGACTTGAAAAGGAGCATGGTGCAGTATTTCAGTTCCCTTAACAAAAATGTTAGTATATAACACAGATCTGATGCTGGTCCATACAGCTCTCCTGTCCCTTCTACCACCTCCCACTTTCATGTCACACTCTATTTCTATTCCACTAGACACCACTAACTCTATCCTGGAAGGCAACCCAACACAGCTCTGGTCATACCATGGGCATTCTTCTCAAATATAGTAAAAATTCCCTTAGGAACGGTAGTTGCAAGGAATACTAAATAGAGATCAATGTCATGGAGGAGATTTGGAGAGGAAGAGTGTAAAAAAAAGAGAAAATGAGACAAATGATTGTACAACAAGCTATATTTTACCAATGGTTTCTATAGAAAATCTTCTACATCCCTGACACATAGACAAAACAGCAGTATATCACATGATTTGAGTTTTTTTTTGTTGTTTAGTTGTGTTTCAGTTAATTGCATTAGTGTATCTAGGCAAATAATACAAGAGTCAGAAGTAATCAGAAGTGGTATAATATTATGAGTATGTAATAATAGTGACCCTATAATAATTTTCAGTCTTCAATACTGTGAACTCAGAATGCCTCAGGTTTTTTTTACATCCTTACTTCCACATATCTTTTTTAATTTTCTTTTTGTCTTATAGCTGAGGAACAGATAAGGATTTCTTAAATTATTTAGGTGTTTGTCTAATAGCTGAACAAAGTTTAACTTCACGTAACTTCTTAGTGGAATTATTAGATCTCACTTAGCTGGTTGAGTTGGTCACATAGGTTTCCACCAAGTAAACTGGGATAAGCAGGCACTTAAGAAGAGGTCATAATTAGCTATCTGAGCACAGAGCTAAATGGAGGACAATTGTTCTGATAACTTCCTGAGTCACAAAGTAATTTTGTATAAACTTTGCAATTGCACATCCATTGACACCTTGCCATTTGGTGGAAAGGCAAGTAGATAAATTAGTTCAAAAACATGGAATTTTTTTTTTTATGTCATTGGCAACGATTTTTCCCAACAAGCTAGAAACCCCTTCTTTACACTCCCATTCCACTGGACTCTTGAACTTACTGCTGGAGCTGGATTCCCAAGACAAAGCAGCCATTTGTTTCTTTGCTTTCTGCCTTAGACCGTGTCTTTTTGCTGTGGTAAATTGCTTAAAATCCATGATATAGTTCCGTTCATTGCCTTTGTGTTTAGAGATTATGTAAATGTCCATGTCTGGTGTTTCATTTCCTGATAGGTTGAAAGCACAGTTCAAACAATTTATTCAATTGTTGTACAGAAAGAGAATTTCATTACCTATGACAAACAGCACAGTGAAAGCCAGTCTGTAGTCCTCATGCTTTATTGCCTGTCCTCTTTCCAAAGAACAAGAATCATGAGCTGAGGTGATGAAGACTGACTTTAGCATGGGTATAAGGGTGTCACAAGAAGGGCTTTTTCCATTCTTGCTCTATTAAGGATGTTCCTGCCAGTGAGTGTGACGTTTAATTTCATGAGGAGTGGTGTAAAGTATGTCTCTTTGTTATGAAAAATTAGTTTCCAATTTCCTACAAGAGAAAATACCCCAATCACTTATATGGAAACAAGACCAATCCTGATGTTTCTTATTTTTTTACTTTTTAATACATACCTGAAAGCGAGTCTTGCCATACATATTATGCAACATGTTCCTAGGAATTTTAGTTTGTTGAAAAAGTAGGGTTTGTTGTAGAAGACAAGATCATGCCTTGTAATTGCCAAATACACTTTGACACTTATGTGTTCAAAAGACATGCCAAAAGATAGAAGTGTTTATATAGGTGGCAGCTACTGCTCAGATTGGGAAGAATGTGTTATGCAAATATGTATATTTAGTTCAAGAATGATCAACCATTTTCTCTTTTGAAGTTCTTACACTTTTCAATCTTTCTTACAAAATCAGAGGTTTCGATTTCCAGAGCTCATGTTTCATGAGTCAATGAAATCTCAACTCTTTGTTTTTGTTAGTTATGTACAAGATAAGATGATAATTTTTGATTAATGTTTGATTGCAAAAGCACAAAAATATGCAACAAATAGACAAAAATCTATTAACTTTTAGACTAATATCTCTTTAAGACTTTTCCTCAATTAAAGTCACAGCTGTAGTTTTGTATTTCCATCTGTGTAACATTATATTACAAAGTTAAAACATATTCAAATTTTAACTATTAGCGTGATAAAAAATACCATGTGACTGTGTTTCTTAGTTCTTAATCAGTGAGGACATATGTTAATTCTGATGATTCTTCACATACAACAGAATTTAAAGTGATATAGAGAGTTTCTAATGACAAGATTGTGGGGAAATGTTAATTTATTTTTTTTGTCTTTAACTTTTCTTTTTAGAGTTTGTCTCCTCAATAGCTAATATATGCTGTAATCTAATGTCTTTGCTTTCTACGTTTACATTTGAGGAATCAGTAAAACTTCAGTCTACTAAATACATAATTATCATGTTATGAAAATGTATCATTTTATCTTCAGTTGTAGAAATAAACGAGACGATTAATGTTGTTTGGTGCAAAAGTTGGCAAACTGCAAAGTCTTTATCATCAAAGGCTCCTTGCCCTTAGGTCAAAGTTGTGTGCTTTCTTAAGTATGTTTTTTTGTAACACTTGTCTTTTTTCAGAAAGAAGAAAGAAAGTAACAATGAAGATCTTTGAAAAATCATTTATCAGACTACAAGTCCCCTGATGTGTCAAACAAGGAAGAAATCATGGAGGTAACTTCTGCCCCAATAGATCCTAGATCCAAAATCTTCTTTGTAAACAGAGCCTTTTCATTTAGTACAACTAGATCATAAAGTGACAAGTTTTCCCCTAGAATGTAGCCTAAAGCCTCTTCTGGTCAGATTAACTCTGTTGTATTCAGCTGCAGACCTGGATTAACCCCTAAGAAACTCTGTATTGTTTCTCTTCATTGCATATATCCCCATGTCTCCTATTATCTCCTTTTTACATCAGACAAAGTGATGCAAAGTTTAATCCATGATAAGCTTTTTTTTTTTTAGTTTTGCCTATCTGTTAAGATTTCTTCTTTGACAGTTGTTTCCCCTTTTAATGCAAACTATCCATCCAAACAGAAAACCTTGTCAATAGAATTGGCTAACCTGAAACACAGAGGAGATAGTTAGCAGGAGAAGTGTCCTTTCTTCAAGGATAAAGATACCAGTACTAAATCCATTGTTCTTTATTGTTGTCACTGTATGTGTGGAAATGGAAAACACATACATGTATAAAATGCATAGTTCTTGTGATAGACTTATGATTGGATTATTTTTTAGTGAAAGAATGACTGTTGTGAAATTTTATCGATGTAGAAGTATTTCATTATTTTTAAAAGCTTTTTTAAAGCCTTTAAAAAAACCTACTATGTCTCTGATACAATTATGCAGGAGCCCTGATGGAAGCAGTTATAAAAGTGGATGCTAGAGGTAGGAAGGGAATGGTATTACATATGTGCCTAACTTTATTGCCTGCTTATTATGTAAAAACATAAGTAGAAATCATATAACGAGTCACATATTTTTATTTTGGTAATACAGCTCTGTTTGGCCAGTGATGATATACATAACAAAGAACTTACTCCAATATCGCTGTTATTATATGATGATATAATGTGACATATTAGCAAAGCCAGCACTTTTTCATCAACTAGCTAAGATCCAAGGAAGCTTCACTGGCCTCATCACATGAATTTTTCTGAGGTCTCTACAAAGCAGTGTACTCCATGGGGTAGGGTTAGGGCTAAACAGAGATAATCCTGTCAAGACTTTAAGATGTTTTCAGAAACTCAAACCCGGGCACAGTATAGCAGATTATCCCCTGGCCTTTCACCTCCAAGGCAAGCAGACATGGTATTGAGAGAGGAGGAAAAGCTTTTAAAAGGCATATATTAGAAATTTCTAAACTGACTGGTATTAGCTCTATTCCTGCAAATTTTTCCCCACGAGCTTTGGATTGCACTATTACAAACCCAACACAGATAGGCTGTACTTCCAGTCTTTCTGACGCCCTTTATAATGTTGTAGCATCACTTATAGGAGAGATTCTTTTCTTCTGATAATTTCAAAATGGCTTTTGTTTAGCATTGCTTTGCTTTCACAGGACAAAGCTTTCAAACTTTCATTTCTTAAAGAAAGGAAAAATTGGAAGCTATCTTATTGTTACTTTCAGATTTTATTTTTTTTTTTTTTTTAAGAAAATAAAATGGTTGGGAGCATGGTGAAGCTGTAATTTCCATTTTTTTCCAAAATTTAATTTCTGACCAAAATAAACTTTGTGGGAATTTTTTAACTATTGGTAATTCTTAGTTTTAGTATATTAAGAGACTTCAGCAAGAATTGAAATCTAGCACAAGAAGATTCTTCTGAAGTCCAAAATGTAAGATTGTAATGTTTCCTGTTCTTGTCATTTGAAATTCTGTATGTTGTCCTTAGGTATTTTCTACTATTTCTAAACAACTTATAAAAAATCTGGAACTGAGCAAGTAGATGATGTATATGTGTGAACACACGACTTACATACAGAAGGCATGGTAAAAGGGGAGCAAAATATGTATTTTCTACCAGAGTTGTGACTTCTGTCTTGATTAGTCCTCCAACATAATTCACTCTCTCAAACAGTTCTGTTCAGGGACATCAGAAGAACTTGGGGTCTACAAGAGGAGTTTAAATATGGAAAAGTATAACTGTGAAGCATATTTTTGCTTGATCTCTGGAAAGATTATCTCTCCTTAATAAACAAGGGAGATAGAGTGGACACATCTGGGAAACAGGATAATGCCAAGTTCAGCTTGTTATCACTGACAAAACAGTGGAGAAGAAGAGGAAAATGTATCAGTAGGGGGAGGTAAAATTGTACATGCTTTTGATAGTGCATTGTAACAGTGTTAGTATGTTATACTTCCAATGAGCTCAGTGTGCTGCTCAGCTGATGAGCTGATCTCAGTTTGCATTGACTGAATTGAGAAATAGCTACCTTAGGGAGAACATTGTGCTGCAGACATCAAGGTGTGACACAATGATGACTTCAACTGCAAATGACATGGTGGAGAACCCTTATATAGATGTTGAAAAAAAGGACTGGTAGCTGAATTGGGATGCCACATGTAATCCTTTCAGATGTAACATTCGCATAACAAAATGTATTCTTTCTTTGAAAGATTTTTTTTGTTTGACAACCTACTCTCCTGTCTCTTTCATGTTAGCTACAAAGGTATTAAAAAAACATGCAAAGTTATGAAGCTACCTCAAAAGAATGTGTCTGCACTGCAGCTTGTACCTCCATACTAAAATTACAGTACTACTAGACTTCACTTTTTTCCAAAGGTTGTGCTACTCAGCTTGATAATAAGGTTTTACTCAACTGTGTTGATGACAATATCAATGTAGCTGTCAAAAGTTAATATGTTAAGAAATAATAAAAAATAGTTTAGGAAAAAACCTCCAAATATCAAAGGCTGCCAGATCCAACTCTAAATAAACTCTGCCTCAAAAAAACTCCTAACCCTCAGATCGCTAGAAATTGGAGTGAAATGCCAGAGTAAGGATTATATTATCCTAAACGTGATATTATCCACTAGTGCTCAAGAGAGGAGACAAAATATGTATGTTAACTAATCCATTTATATGATCCCATTTGTTTGTTCTTATTTTCTTCCTGAAAAAAATGGCATTAAATACGTGTTATAATTCATCCAATGGCTGGTTTGGTCATCTGAAGCAGTATATATATTGTTTGAATTTAGGTTGTAATAGACCTCTATGATACAGTCTTTTGCTCCTGTTGTTGATTACTATGTTCGTAAAATTATCGTGTGCAACTGTAAAATTAACACTGATCATTATACAAGTCAATTATTAAATTGATTTTCCAGTGTGTCCAGCACTCTTGAACTGATCCACTTTGATTTGTGCCTAACCTGGAGCATGTACAAGTTAGAGTGCTTTTCTACAACAGGGCTTTTCAAGATCTTAAGTGTTCTGCAGGTATTTGTTTTACTGTACCAGAGGCCAAAGGGTTCCTTTTTTGCAAGTCAAATTAAATTGTTATGATTAAAAGTTTTGTTGGATTATGTGTCAGAATGCATCCATTTTGCTGGATGAGTCTTCTGGTTAGCATGGTATTTATGGTCAATACACTTTCAAAAGAGACAGTTGAAAGATATAATTAATTCCAAGCTTGTTCCTGACATCACCAGATATTCATATACCTCTGAATTTCAGTGTTCTATCACTGTCAGTTATCTAGGAATAGAAGTCACATGCATGTGACTTGGTGAAAAGGTATGAAAAAGTGTATGGAAATATATGTTAATCCCAAATGAATCAGTGCTTCTGGAAGTTTCCTTTGAGATACTGGAAGTACTTTCTTCCCACTGAAATATCTGCTGCAGGAGGATCAACTTTAACAAAATATTGAAAGAAATACTATTTTAAACATGTATCGTGTGGTTGTCTTTGTAGATTGTTTGGAGAAGTGTGAAAATCAACTGTAATAGTTGTTACAATATAAAGTTATAGAGAAGTACTGATCATTTATCTTCTTAATTTCATCAAAAGATGGAATATATTCCTCAAATTAATGGAGTAGTTCCTAGTGTCAGTTCTTTCATGACAAGAAGATGGTAATTTAATGGCATTTTAAACTATACATTTTCCAGCTAATACTCCTTTAAGCAGCTCAAGATTTGTCTACAAAGTGCAAATTTGTCTCCATGCTGATTTCTTTCTTTTCTCAGTTGTATTTCTATCTGTGTGTAGCTTTTTTTAACCTTTTGTAAGTTTCCTAATTGACCACATGAACAGACAATATACTTGATCCTATCTACCATCCATCTTGTCTTCCACATTCTTCCTTTACTTTCACCCAGAAGAGTGACTCCAGAAAAAAATAATGTTGTCTTTATACCATAACTAACTACACTCATAATCAGATGAAAAATAATGTCTTTCAGGAAGAAATCTAGATAGTTCCACCCAAGAAACAAATCACTTCCATGATCTATAAAAGACTGAAGAGCATATTTCTGTTAGATCTCATCATTTGACATATATAAGTAGGGAGTTGTTCTTTGTACATGTCTGTCTTACTGAATGTATTATATTGAAGCAATGGACATTAATCTGTAGTCTGCACTTCTGTTTTTTGCAGTAGTTACTGCTTCATAGATTTACAGTAAACATGAATAGCAGACCCTAAATAAACATGAAAGGTGCCTTGTTCAATCCAGTGATGGACATTAAAGGCATAAGATTTTGTCATCTTTCATCCAGTTGGTAACACAAGAGAAATGCCAGGGTCACTGAGAGAATGGCAAATTTGAATTATTTTAGTTTTACAAGAAGACTTGCTGTCTGTGCCAATTTCTGGATTACTATTTTAAAATATTTAAAGCTCATCTACACTGAAAAAAGTCTCAGAATAGATGAGAAAAAGGCCCACTATTTTGGATAGCAGAAATTATTCACACAGAGGAGTTTGCTCTTGATTGTGAAATTTATACAGCAACATGTTCCTTGCCTGTAAATCAGTACAGAAGTGTAAAATCATATGTACATCAGAACATCATACAATTAGTCTTTTACATTTACTGATGTAAAGTCTATATATCTGTTAGTAGGTGGGTCTGGAGAAAGAATGGAGGAAGTATTCATCTTTATGTAAATCAAATATTGATAAATTCTATGCATTAGTAAAGGTGTACTGTAGTAAATAGTACTATGGAGTGATAAAAATTGTTGTGTAACGTAAGCAAAACACTGAGCTTTGATTTCACAACCATTTTTGAGAAGGAAATTGCATGCATAAGTTTTATACCGCTGTCATCACTGAGGATAACTGTTGCCTCTCATGTTTCCCTGCAAATGGTTCAGAGCTAAGCCAGGATGTAAGGGAAATTTAGCCTTGAGGAAGTTAAACTTGTGGGTCAGTATGGCACAGGCTACTGTTATCAGGCTAAAGATTTCTACACCAGTGCAGATTGTTGAAAGTGAAAGGAAAAAAAGCACTTATAAATAAAGGGAAATATTTCTCAAGATGTGTTTTGTGTTGTCTTTCACTTGAAGTACCAATCCTTGATATTTAGGATTTTTCTCATACTGAGTTTGGCCTTTCTTCCATTTTCCTTCTTCCATTACACATCTTACATGCAGTCTACTTATCTCCCTCAACTCAGTCTTATTTTCATAGCACACCTAAACAGATTAGACTATTGTGTCATTTTCTACTGGTCTTGCTTTTGAAACTATTTGGCTTAGATATAAGCTTAGCTATGTATTGTTCTTTATACCCTTTATTACATGACAATTTCCTTGAGAGTAACTTATTACCACATGTATCTGTCTCTGACCATATGCTACAGAGACAGTACAGAGTGTTGATGATTGTGTTGGACAGGGGTGATTGGCAAAGTAAAGAAATCAAGAGCCACAAGCAGAGACTGAAGGAATGGAAAGGGAAATGAAGCCATTCAGCAAAAGCAAAAAAAGAAATGTGGGGAACAAAAAATGAGAGAATGAAAAAAGCCAATGTGTCTCTGGCCAATCTCCACAAAGCTCCTTCAAGCCTCTAAGTACAACCAGAGAGATCTGTGTATCTGCTGAGACCGATGGAAAATACCTGATACAGAATAAATTTAAAAAAAAAAAGCAAAAGAAAAAGGAAAAGAAATTAAAAAATTGTATAAATTGGAAGTAAAATGCAAAAATAAGCAGAGATAACCATGAATGATACCAGTTTAGTCTCTGAAAAGGACTGTGCATTTGTATATCTATGCACACCATGAACAAAACCTTTGATGTTTACAGAACTAATAGAAAATAATATACAAAACCATTATTTTCAGGGCCACGGTTTTATGCTGTAGACAGAGCAGATATCTGTTTGGATTAACTAATTCTAACAATAATTATTTTTTTTTTAGCAGGAAACTCATCGAGAAATCATGTACAGAGAATCAGTGTATTTAAAAAACCTGATGTATTTCCACGTCTGTAACAGTAATTCTACAGGTTGCTTACACAAGGATTGTGAAGGTGAATTAGTTAGCTGTCATGCAGCAAACTTCGCTGCTGATGATTTGGTATAATGCTGGGGTCTATGCTCATCCTTTTTTCAAGTTGTTTTTGTCTTTTCTGGATACATGCTATAATCACATGATCAGGGGACCGGAACATCTTTCATATGAGGAAAGGCTGTAGGAACTGTGGCTGTTTAGTGTAGAAAAGAGGAGACTGAAGGGGAATCTTATTAACATTTACAAATATCTAAATGGTGGGTGTCAGGAGGTTGGGGCATCCTTTTTTCTATTGTATCTAGCAACAGGACAAGGGGTAATGGGATGAAGCTGGAATACAAAAAGTTCCATTTAAGTATAAGAAAAAACTATTTCATTGTGAGAGTGACAGAGCAGTGTCACAGACTGCCCAGGGAGGTTGTGGAGTCTTCTTCTTTGAAAGTCTTCAAGACCCGCCTGGACAAGTTCCTATGTGACTTGGTCTAGGTGGACCTGCTTTAAAAGGGAGGTTGGACTAGATGATCTCTAAAGGTCCCTTCCAACCCCTACCATTCTATAATTTAAGATTCTATGATAATATTAAAAGGCACCAAAACCATAAGAACTTAATGTTATATAAAGAAGCTCGTATCTACACTGTAAGATCACTTTGTAGGTGCCTTTCAACATACCTCTAATTTCAATCAGAATTTTGGCAACTCTTCCACCAGGCCACATTATTTCTGGTCATATTTAGGAGCTTTAAGAACTTTGTCATCCAAAATTGAAAAGTAAATTTTAGTTGCAACTGAACATTTCAGAAGCATGGTTGGGTGAAGGACTTGGAAAGGTTTTAGCTGGGCTGACTAATCTCTTATATGTCATCAAGAGTTTCTCATGGCAAGTAAATGAGTAGAGACTTCTGTCTCCTGAAACCAGTTATGTAGTTCCTGGTATGATATATTTTTCAATGGATATGTATGTTCCAAATAAAGCTGGATTCTTAAAACACACTTGCATTAGGAAGGAATAGACAGCTTTAGCCATGCACACTGAGTGAGCAAAGCTTATGGAGAGAGGTAATACATTCCATTAAATAAAATTAGTGTAATTGGCAAAACCTCCCTTCAGGTCTAAACAATGTTTAAAAAATTACATAGATAAGTACAGAATTTTATTAGTGCATTGTTTAGTCTTTACAATACTTGCATTTAATGCCATTCATATGTTATGCTACCTGAAGGCAGAAAAATAAGGCAAATTTTGGTCAGTTTTATTCACCAAAATATCATTTAAATGAGAGGAAATACTGCAACATGGTTAGTAGTGTCATGCAAAACAGCTGCTCCTCTTTATATCCATTATTAGATGAGATAATTTGAGGGTAAAGTGCCAGCAGTCCTAAGGTGAGTACTTATTAAGCTGTGGCTCAGCAAAGCTCTAATAACATATGCAAGCTTGCTAAGTAATACCTTGGTCATAACACCTATTTCCTCTGTGATTTAAACAGTAAATTGTACAGGCATGAGTCTAGCAACATTCTGCAATGTTCAAACTTCTTAGATGTGTTTGGGTGGGGTAGAGGGCTTGGGTGGTTTCATTTAACCATACCATTCATTAATGTTGGTGATCTGAGATTATTAGTTGTCTTGCATAACTACACAATAAAACCTGAACAATAGAATCAGGTAGAAATAGATGCAGTTATTGCATTCTTTCAGGGATCCCAAGAGCTTCCCAAATTTATTTCTATTTGTCATAGGTGAGTCTATTCTAGTTTAAAGTATATTTTATATACTGGTTCTGAAAAGTCCTTGAGTTCCTTTCGCCAACAAAGGTGAAAATTAGGTTTAGAAGAGTTATGAATGCATTTTTTATTCAAAGTAACTATATAATACATAAGAGATCCACCAATTTTTTCATAAGTTCCACTGTTTCTGTGGAGATTTCTTTATTTACCTAGCATCAGATGAAAAATAGACCTCTTTGTCTGTAAAAACTTACTTAGATGATATATTCTTAGGCTCTGTTTACTGTATTCTTATAAAAGAATCATAGCTACTCTCAAATTCTTTAGCTAAACTTAACCTATACTTTAGGGACACTGAATCTGGCATATGAGCTTTCACAGAAAGAGACAAGTGTGTACCTCCAGAGAGCTGCAAATCCTGGTTGGTTATGGCCCATACACCACAAGGACAAGGTACCTAATTTTTCACATAAGAACACTGTAATAAATCACGTGACTTTTACAGCTGTTGAATATATGAACCGTCTCCATTGAGTTCAGTGTCTCAGTCCTTTCAAGAGCCCAACCTAAGCATAGAGAACTCAAAGCGTTCTATTAATTTCAGAAAGATTTCTCTTACTGTTAATTAGCACAAATGTATCCATTCACAACTGAGTATGGTAGACTGGAAATATATTCTTTTCACATGAATAAATCTGAGTAATAGTTACAATGCAGATCAAGATTACTTTGTTGTTTTGGTTTTTTTTTAATTTCCCTTCTTAATGCAGCAGAAACCTTGAATCTCTGCTAACCTACTGAGTAAACTATCTAATTCTTTATATTTTAACTATCACTTTTTAATTTTCCCGTTTTTCTTCCTGAGACTTTTATTATCTATTTTGCACATTAATATTATTTTTTCCTCTCATGCCCATCTGTCCACCCATCTGCTTATTTTAGATACATTTCCTTTCACCCTGCTAGCTCTTGTGTATCCTCACCACACCTCAGGCATGCATCCTTCAACAAGATTTATGATGTGAATAATTTTGAATACCTTCAAAACAATGGTATGAGAAAATTGGATTCCTACCTTTTGATAAGTAATATAAAATTATTTATAAAGTTAAAAATGAACACAATTGTCCTAAGAGATGCATTAGGCTTTGAGAAGGGTTTCAAACAAAAGCTCAAGTATTGACCAAAGCTGTTCTAATTAGTATTCACAGAGCATCTCCTCCTCCTTGACTAGTGGAAAGAAAGAGAGGCTGCACATCTGGGCCAGATGGGGATGGGAGCTCCATATCACAAACCTCTTCTGTCTGAAAGAGTGACCAGAAGCTGTGGGTATGCTGGGTCATCAGCCACGGGATAAGTGTGAGCACACATACCAGTGTGGCAACTTTCTATGTGGTCTGTGTTAATAGAATCTGTAAGTAGATTCTCTGGGGACAAAAAAAAAAAAATATCGAGGAACATTTTCCTACAGCATGATCTTACTGTATATGCACAGTGGTTGGGGTCAGCATTAAAACTAAGGAAGTGCGAGAGGGGAAGAGTGCAGTCTGATCTTTGTCTCCTCACTTAAAGGATTCTACCTTTGCTGCTGTTAACTTAGGAGAGCCATAACAATACTTCTGCTGCTTTCCTATTGCTCAGCGTGCAGAGCTCCTCAAGTATTTATTTTTGGCATAGTACTTGCCTTATGAAAAGCCATGTGGTGAAAGACTGCACCAGCAGTGGGGAGATGGCTGCACTTCTCAGCTCCCCATGCTCCTATTTAGCTTGGCTTGGTTTCTTTGAGTTTTTTGACAGACTCAATGGGACAATAATGTCAAATTTGCTGAGGAGCCCTGTGTCATCTCTTCTTCTAGGGCTCAGTAGAAGAGTGACCAAGGCCCTGTCACTGTGTCACCTGCTCAAGGAGGGCTGGCTGGTGAGGGAGCCTGGCACAAAGACAGGCAAAGAGCTGTCTGTGGATGCTTGGTGAGGAAGAAAAACCATGCTGGATCTCTAGATGATGAGCTTTTTACTGGATGCATATGGTGCTGCATTGCCTCTTCCCAGCACACATTTGCATGGTGGGTAGCACTATCAGCTGGGGTCACAGTGAAGGAGACTGGGGGACAGTCTCCATGCTTTGAAAAGTGTGTATCATCCCCTATCTCTAGCTCAGGGTTGCTGCAGTTTTTCCTTCGATGCTTCTTATGACAATCTATTCTTTTTTTCCAGAAGCTGCCGATGATGGAACGTTAATTATATTTATAGTACAGAGACTTTCTGTGTTGTAAATCTACATGATTTTTTTTCTCTCTATCCAAGAAAAAAGGTCTATTTTCTTTTATATAAATAACTCTTTATTTCTTTCCCCACAATTGCTGATAAAGATTTGTTTATTTATATTTATAACATATTTTAAATACATTACTCAATAAAACAGTTTAACTTAGAGTATTGATCTCTATCTTTAAGCAAAAACAAATCGTGTCTTTTTATGGTATAAAGAAAACTCAGCTTTGTCCTATTAGCAGACAGTCTGCCTATGTGTAAATGTTTCAGACAGACTTTAAATTCATAAACATGACTCCAAAAAATTGAATGACAACATACACATTTTATGTGCTGAAGAAAATGGAAATTAAGTTGAGACAACTTAAATCTTTTCTAAGGAGGAATCATCAATGACTATTTAAGCAGTAGGGGTTGAGTGTGTAACAATATGTGATGTAATTGCCTTGCATTTTAAAAACTGCAGTTACTTTCACAAAGATGATTTTGTTTCCTCCCTTTAGTAAAAAACCTTCTTTTATTAAAGTTTACTGACCTCACTTTTGTTAAATCACCACAATCTGCCTTGCCTAAGTCATAGTCTCATTTAGTAACCATTACATGTTCTTTTTTCACACAATTGAAAGTGCTTATAATCTATTTTGGAACAGACTTCAGTCCAGAAATATGTTTTACTTTATTATTTTCTGCTCTCTCTGGGGATGCCTTCACAAAATGGTAAAGCCCAAAGACTTCCTGAAGGCTAATCCTTTTCTGGGTCATATGATTCTTTTCAGATTCCATCTTGAGAGAGTTTTCTTATAACAATAGGTTCTGCTGTCTGCGAACTGGAGAAAATCCTGTTGCTTTAGTTCTAACAATGAGTGGAATTTTAGTGCAGAAGGAGTGTTTGCTTAATACAATAGGAGTTGGTACAGGCTAGACTCGAAAGTGTCAAGTAAACAGTGTGGGAAAATCTATGCAACTGCAACTGAGTCAACAAGGTGCCAAACACCTAAATTGACTGAACTGTAACTGCAATAACTATCTGGTTGACTTCATCCTTTCCTCCAAGATAGGATTTGACACATATCTTATTGAGAAAGGGTTAATATGAAAACAGGCAGCTAACAGGGAAAATATGAACAAAGCAAGCATTCAGTCACGCATTAGAAACACCACACAGTGTGCAATAAGAACAACTGTGTTTCAGGATCAGATACAAGTCTGATTTACTAAGCGAATATGATGGAAGTTGACTGCTTAGTCCCTGACATAGATGCATAAATTCACCCAGAAATGTAAACCAGACAGTGCTTAGGTCACAAAAGGGCAGTTTTCTCTTTCCTTTTCTTTTCTTTTCTTTTCTTTTCTTTTCTTTTCTTTTCTTTTCTTTTCTTTTCTTTTCTTTTCTTTTCTTTTCTTTTCTTTTCTTTTCTTTTCTTTTCTTTTCTTTTCTTTTCTTTTCTTTTCTTTTCTTTTCTTTTCTTTTCTTTTCTTTTCTTTTCTTTTCTTTTCTTTTCTTTTCTTTTCTTTTCTTTTCTTTTCTTCTCTTCTCTTCTCTTCTCTTCTCTTCTCTTCTCTTCTCTTCTCTTCTCTTTTCTTTTCTTTTCTTTTCTTCTCTTCTCTTCTCTTCTCTTCTCTTCTCTTCTCTTCTCTTCTCTTCTCTTCTCTTCTCTTCTCTTCTCTTCTCTTCTCTTCTCTTCTCTTCTCTTCTCTTCTCTTCTCTTCTCTTCTCTTCTCTTCTCTTCCCTTCCCTTCCCTTCCCTTCCCTTCCCTTCCCTTCCCTTCCCTTCCCTTCCCAGCTTGCTCCCTCATTTGCAATGCAGAAGTTGTTTTTATATAGTTTTAACTTTAATAATTCTACACTGAAGTCTTATTTTATATCCAGCTTCTCAAAAGCAGGAAGTTTTCCAGGTATTTTGTCCATACTTTTGTATTCTGATTTGTATTCCTTTACTCTTATTTGCAACCTTATTATTATTTGAAGATTTATTTGTATCCAGATTGTGCCTATAATTTCCACATACACCTAAGACTCTGTTCAGCTGGCAGTGTCACAAAACTCTCATTTTAGGAATAAAGATAAAACAGTAGATTAATGTCTTTCAAACTTCTTTAGATCAGATACCGAGCTGGAGAGATGTGGCATAGGTCCTACCTCATCTACAAATGTACCCCATACAAGAAGCACTCCTTGCAACACTACAACTTCACTGGAATCACCAGTGAGATGCTTCAGCATCACCACTTAATTTCACCACTAAACTAGAACTTTTATCAGAGCTAGGCTGCTGAATTTGCTTTTGACCTATATAATAATCTCTGCAGACCCCAATACTTCTGTAGGTAATGTATATCCATGCAAAACCAGTTCAGGGTTAGAAAACTCTAGCTGATCATGAGTGCTACCAATTGGACAAGGATTTTTGTGACTCATTGTCAGCTCAGCTTAGCAAAATTGCTGCAGTAAAATCACTGCCCTGTTTCTCAAATCTAGGCTAGCATCCCTGTACAGTTTCCCTGCCAGCATGTTACATACCAGCCTTGCTGAGGTATGTATACAGAGTGCTACTTTGTCTCATGTATACCTTCTCTAAATGCAGAACTGATTCAATTTTCCGTAGCTGATTCATATATATTTTCAGTACTAAAAAAAAAGGAATTAATTTTCTCTGAACACATATGTATATCTATGTATACCTATACCCTTATGTTTATCATATACCTATACATCTATACATCTAGATGTCAAGATAACATGTATCTATAATTGTATTTATACCTATGAAACACATTTTATGGGTGTAAATATGGACACACATCTACACCAATCTAGTATTTCCACTAATTAAGCCACTTCTCTCATTGCCTGCTGCAACAAGAAGAAGGGAGAGAGTGAAAGATTGGCACTTATTTTTATTTTGGAATATTTAGGAAATGCTCAGATAGCAGGGAGCAGAGTGGGTAGAGATAATACCAGAGGTGTTCATTATTTGTGTGCAGATTCGTGAACCAAAGGAAGTAGGCTTGGGATTCTAATACCTTTTGGCATGATTCTGGATGTGCTGTTACTCACAGAGTTTTTCCAGTGTTTCTTGAGAAAATGTCAAGAATACAAACAAAGAGAAACATTGTGTCTGTCAACAAAAACTGTATGACAGGTAGTGCTACCTCCTGACTTTGTAAGGAGCTCAATAGGTGTTGTGTTTCTCAATGCACCAGCCATCCATGAGCTCCTCAGTGTCCAAGACAGCACGTATGCTGCTCTCCTCTGCAGTTGACCAGCTGAGAGGGTAATACTGTGGTCCATTTTCCTTCTCACTCTTCCTTGTCTAGCTGAAGATTAATTTAACTTCTACAGCCGGTGGAGAAGAAACAATGCATGGAGCCAAACATAGGAGAATTATTTTCCTATTTTTTTGTTTGTTCCTCAGACCCAATCATATACCTAAAAGGGACTCAGAGATAAACTTGTTTTTAACAAATTAAAAAGACATTAAAGGCAAAGAAACATGTTAAGAACAGAACAGTATGTTTTTCCTGTAGATCTCATTATGGACTCTCTGCTCTTTCTTCTCAGCACGTTTTGTAAGCAGGTGACAAACGTTACACTTAGTAAAGTTTAAAGTAGGTATATGGAGAGTGATTTCTATGAATCCTCTAAGAGCTTCAGTGAATTTGACAGGAATTGCAAACATCACTTTATTTTGATGTTACAAATTACAGGAGCTTGGTTATTGGACAAGTCAAACAGCTGCCAACCTGCCATAAGTATTTTAAAGTATAAACACAGAAGTAGAATTAAGTTGCACCAATTTAGATTGCTGCAGAAGACTTATCAACACTTCTGTTATGGAATACTCACATTCTTCACATCAGGTGCAAAAATAAAAAATTGAGATATGCTGAGACAAACTGGTTTGTTTTTATACTTCATAATAAAACAAGTGGCAGACAGGCAAAGAAAAGAGGAAAAAAGCGATTTTTTTTGTATGCAGAGGGATATGCACCTAACTATATTTAAAGTAACCTTTCCATATGCTGGAATAAGTAAGACAGTAGTCAGCAATTTATGGAAGAAGAAATAGATTAAAATCAACAGCAGATAACCCTTAAGGGAACCAGGAGAAATTTGTTTCTTATGCTCATCTGCCTTCCTTGAACACTCAGAATTGACTGGGAGAACATACTTTATTAAAAACCTTTTTTATTTGTTTGTGTTCTACTAGGTCTGCCAGACAACCAACTGATAATTAAAAAATTGGTTGTATTTTCTGTGTGCACCAAGGAACATGCAGACACGAGATAAAAAAAATATTATCAAACTTCAGAAGGGTCAACCTTCCATTTTGCAGAAAATGACTTGCAGTTGCTGCAAATGAATGAAGAATTTGGCCCTATAACCTTTCCTTCTTTGCCAGTAGCTTAAGACATTCCAATGACCTTTTCATGGAGTATGTTTTGAAAATCATTTCTAATCACAAAAGTAGTTGCTCCTGTTAAATGGTTGAGTACTTTGCTGTATTATAATTAATAAGGCCAGTGTTACTCGGAGTTAACAGTGCCTGGTTCCATAAAACATTGAACAGAAAAAAGAAATCCTATTTGCATTAACTTCTATAAGGATGTATCATAACATATAATATTTTTCAGTCTCTCCTAATCCACTGCATTGTGGTATGTACACTACAGTTTTCTTCATGAATTGGGAATTTGCAGCGTCCTATCAAGCACTATCCTCTTCATGTGTGTATTCACTGCAGAGACGAGACTGCACAGTTTTGTAGTAAAAGTGTAGTTTCAGTACTTCTGTTCCCTTTATTACAGTCTTTTGGTGAAAATCTGATATAAGATTTCTTCATAGTTAGAACAAACCAGCAATTTTGAATACTTTTTTTTTCTTTCAAATGCTACCCTTTGTCCCCAGACCTCTAATTCTGTTATTTGAATAGAGCATCAAAAATATCATCACCGTCTTGTGATAAACTTTTCAAATCCCTGAATGTGTTTCTTAACATAAGCAGGTTTCAGAATAGCCAATCATACTCAAACAGATTTTTCTAAGAATTTTAAATACCTTGTGTTTCACCACAATTCTAAAGGGACTATGTATTGAACTTTACCCAACTAAATGCTTAAAATCTCTTCTGTGGTGGGGTAGTATATGTTTGTCTCCTACAGGTTTATTCTGCTTTCACAGAATCACACCTTTCCTTTCCCTTTATCTCTGTGCACTTCCTAGTGGCAAGATCAAAGAGCAATAAGATTGGATTCTTTTCAAATTTCAGGGTACAGATAGATAACATGGAATAAAATTGAGATTTGGAGAGGGTCAAAACAGACTGGAAAAGGATAGAGGAGTCACTGAATAGCGGTATTTTAATAATGAGTTAAATTGTAGAAGTGAAAGGTTAAGCAAAGGTCTTTGCTCTCCATAGCAGAGAAGGTGAGAAGAGTGGCTAATTAGATTATGCAAACCAGCAGAGAGTCCAATTACAGTTGATAGGCCAGATGTAACCCAGGGGACACTTCCACCTGGAGGAAACAGGGAATGTCTGCTTGATCAGCAAACAGTGCAACTAGCTGAATGCCTTCTGTGCCTGCCAAGGAGGGAGAGGAGAGCTGAGACTGTCTTAACATCTTCCACCTGGCCATGGGGAGATGAGTGGATGAAGACTGAGGGGCAGATATTCCCCACAATCTGTTCATCCACAAAAGAGCTCATCTGATGGACCTTGTTTACATAGTCCACATAATGAAGGACTTGGCTGAGGTCCAGGGATCATTCATATATAAGGGAAAATCTGCCCTTTCTGGGTGACATTTTGTCATAATGTGGAAGGTGTTATCTTCAAGTCTTTTGGGGAGCTTCCTGATAATTTAAGTGTAAGTATACATGTACACTGCCAGGCCTAGGAAAATATCTTGATGTCAAGATTTGGTGTTAGATCCTGACCATGTCCTGACATATTTTAGAATGACAGTTATTGTCTAAAATCCAGCAGTTAATACCCAACATCTTGTTGACTTTATGTATGTAGTCACAGACTAGAGATTTTAGACTCATCTGAGAGCATGATTCTTTCAATAGGGGAGCAATATTATGCAAACTTTACTGTGTCACCAAAGAATGTCATGATATTTTGATTTTTGGACAATTGAAAGAACCCTGCATAGATCTTTGATGCTATTCAAGCTCAGTTTTGCTGATTTTTATCAATACAAAACTTTGTAAACTTGTATATGAACTCATACATCATCTAATTTTAAATTTCAGCATTTATGCAAAAATGTAACTCAAGAGTTTGTACAAATTAGAGATGCATTTGTGCATTTCAGTGTGGTTATGGCTACTGCTTCCTTACCTTACAAAAGAAGGAAGAAGGAAAAAGAATTAGCATACTTGTGTATAACACATACTTAAGACAAACAGAAAAAAACCTTCAAATTCTTTTTTTTCTTTTTCAGTACAAACATGTTACATTTAAACTGGACTTAGGGCTGTTTTCAGTTATTTTAGATTGTTCTAGATATTGTACTTCATGTGTTTATGAGTCATCCTCAGTGAGTATATTGCTTGTGGTATAAGCAGGCTCAACCATATGTTTCATTTGCATATGCTAGTTTGGATAGCTGTTCATTACTTCTCTCTACTTCCTCCCTCCCAGTTTCATAGAGAGTTTTTTAGCGCTTATCAACATTTCTGAGTCCTTGTGATTTTGCTCAGAGTTGGTTTATGGATAAGAGCATTATGTCTTATATATTCAGCAGTAATATCAGATAAAAATAGTAAAATTTTAGCAAACTATGCCAGAGCTGATAAGATAGAAGGCATGTGTAGACATTATTTGTATAACACAATTTGAGTTTTTTGTTAACACGTTACATTCTTCCATGGTAAAATCCAGTCACAGTCTGAAAACCTGACTCTGTTATTTTGTTAATATGATGAATCATTGTGTAGTCAGAAAGTCTTACATTTATAAATGAATTAATTGTTTATGTTTTTTTTTCCACTGCAGACCAAAACAGAGCACTCTTTTGTTTCTCTTTGTTTCTGTCTGCCACATATATCAGCACACAACACAAAGCTATTAAGTAGTAAAGAGGGAGGATACACTATATAGATTCTGAAAGAGAGTGGAGGGCTGAAGAAAAACATGAGTTGTTGATACATAACATACAGGTAGCCTAAATTAAAGATAGTTAACTTGCTGACAGCTTTGTGCCACAGGGACACTGCTTTACCAGTGTCTTGGATATCACACATTCCCTTTCAGCTGGCCATCTTACAGAGGTAACAGCTTCAAAAGAATGTCTGCTCTTGACTCTTTTTTTTCTTAGTTTTGGCACAAATGTGGCTTCTGTCAGCAGTCAATATGCCTGGTATTTTCCTCCCACCATCGTTGTTTCTTGGAAATTCACATTCCTTGAACAAACACACAGAAACCCACATTCTCCAGCTGTGTTTGAATTCCCTTGTCTTACGCTCGTATCAGGCCCAGACCAGGTCTACGAAAGGTAGACCTCAGAAGTCTCAAAGCCCACTGAGCTTTACTATAACCAGTTACTCAAACTAGGCTGTCTCCTTCTTTGGCAGGATGTTAAAGTATCTGGACCTATACAGGGCCATTGGTGGCAGTGAATTATGGTACTAGCATTTGAATCTTTGAGGATTTCAGGGAAAAGTAGGGGGTGCAGTTCTAAATTGGACTGTTAGACACTCATGAGTAGCATGAAGGCAGATGTTTGTGTGGTTTTCCTGAACAAGCAAATGCATACAGAACCTGAAACTTTGTAACCCTACTATATTCAGTCATTTCTTATTTTATCAGTAGTCCCATTTATTCCAACAGTTGTCCACATGCAATGGAGCAATGACATCTATGCTATGGATAGTCAACTAAGTATCCCTGATGACAGACCATAAAATCTCTGATTTTTTTAATTGCAATTTGCCTCATGCATTTTAACAGCTTCTTCACAAATACTAGTTAACGAATATGATACATCTAGAATCTACATCTGTATAAAACTGTTGCATCATAAATATATGATCCAAAAACTAACTAAAGTTCTTCCTGCGTGATGGGTTTCCATTAGCATCGGCAGTAAAATGGTACTGCAATTTGTGCAAAATTCATCCTATAATTGCATTTTGTTTAAAAAGGTACTAAATGAGAGCTACTTAAGAAGTTATGTGTACATTTGTTTTAAGAGGTCTGAAGCAATTTTTGTCATCCGACTGATAGATGTCTGCATCCAGATCAAGGTATAAAATCCAATCCAAAATTTTGTTCCAAATTTGAGCAGCATCTACGTTTAACCTTTTAATTTATAATTTACCTCGACTTAAGTTTCTAATTGATGCTTTGAAGAGATTTTTTTCACTTCAAAATGAAAAAAAAATCATGTACTGAATCAGTACTGGAACAAAAGATCTGGCTAAAGTTCTCTGAAAAGGTAGTTTTCACAAATATTTTGGTCCAATCAGAAGCAAGAAATAAATGAAATTAGGTCTTAATGTGATTTTGATTAGAATTTTATGAGTTTAAGAATTTTAGATAAAGTTGGATACATATCTTACACAATCTTTTCATTGTTGTTCTTATTTACTGCTGGCATTTGAATATAACTCAATGATCTTGAACCCCATTGTACTAATCTATGTATAAACCCAACCTTATCCATTAATTCTGCAGTATTTGCCAATTATTGGAGTGCATTATTTTGCAATGTGTTCACTGTATTTTACTTTTAAGATGCTGTTAACTAATTTGACTCTCTTTTTTAAAAATCCTAGTAGCAACAACAGTTTGTGCCCATTGCTAGGTAAGGTTAATGTTATAGGTCTTACATAGGACTTAATATCCTTCACAAGACTAGCTCAAACTAATGATTGTGATAGAAAACCACAGCTTTTTGGCAGCACAGACATAGTTACAAAAGATCTGGTTTCTCCCTATTCATGCTCCATGGTTAACAGGGAGAACCAAAGAGGTCTCTTTCCTGACTATAGAAAAGTCCCCTCTTAGTAATACAGACAAATAATGGGGAAAGTATTTATTAAATGTTTTTATTTCATGTCATAAAAAGTTAATAGCTAGAGACAGAAGGAGATAACCTATAATTACTCTTAAAGTATGTTTCTTCAGTGTTGTTTTTCAGACATCTTCGTGTGTACTTCCAGAGTTAAAAAAATAAATGACTCTCAGAGAGAATGTTTATAATATGTAGAATTTTTCTATCTATCTTAGTTAAGCATGTAAATAATAAATAAAGCAAATAGCTGAAAATGGAATCAAGTTTGACATATTGCACAATATCCATCCTGTACAGTAGAGTACAATTACTAGTTACTCGTTTCTTCAGCTGATGGGAATGTGTGCTCAGCAGAGTTAAGAAGCATATTTAGCATTCTGTAATAAAAGTTGGGAGATGACAAAGTGGAAGAGACATTTAAAAATATGCTCCAGCTATGAAAGTACAAAATGTCCAAAGAAAATGTATGCGATTCTACAGTACAGTGTTTGAAATAGCTTTCTGACTGCAGGCTAACTTCTAATATGCAGTACATATTGCTCTTGCTTTATGTCATTACAAGCACCACAAGAAATGGTTATTGGTAAATGGTAAACAAACTCAAAGAAAATAAGTAAAACTATTTTTATAAATATGTGAGGGACTTATGATTTGGGGGGAAAAAAAGATTACGAGTTTCAAGTATTTGATTTCTTTGTTTGGTATTTGACCGGTAAATATTTACAGAGGTCTGAAGAGATTTGCTTTAAAAAACACAAAAACCTTAAAATAATCCCAAGTAGTCTATGAAGTGTTATGCGGAAGGATCTCCTTGGGAGGTTCAGAATATCTGCAAGGTTTTACACCTTTACTGAGAACAGAAGGAAGTACAATATCAACTTTCAAGTAGCACATAGTAACTCTTAATTACAGAATTCAACATAGCTAGAGGCTAAGGAAAGTTCAGCTTAATCTTTTGTGACATCAAACAAAATAGCAT
Organism: Colius striatus; assembly: GCF_028858725.1. Classification (NCBI taxonomy): domain Eukaryota; kingdom Metazoa; phylum Chordata; class Aves; order Coliiformes; family Coliidae; genus Colius; species Colius striatus. Next base: position 57,621,180 of record NC_084759.1, read on the forward strand.
CATGTTGCTGACACCTGGTAGCAACAGCAGCAGCTTTCAGATAGTATGAGAACAGAAATAAAGAAGCAAATTAAGTCTTAACACTACATTTGCATGCAGTTAACCATTTGTTTTTACCACATCATAGTTACCTCACTATCTCTCACTATCCTTCACTATCTCTCTCATTCTTGTAAAACTTCAGAAAGGAATCAAGGATATTGTTTTCTTTCCTGTGTTTAATCTAGGAGAGATGGTGAAAGCTCCCCAACAATATAATTTCTTTGGTTTATTCGTTCAGTGACTAACACCCCAGGTTGAAGGCCTTCAACTTGTTAAAGAAAAAGAAATATAAAGCTTAAATTATTATTCCCTTGTCCCTTTCCCTTAACTGCTTTGAGAGTTATACCCTGGTAGCATGCTAATTGAATGATAGAAAATGTGCAAACCATTCCTCTTTTAATTTTATAAGATACTTCCTACCTCTCGTTTTGAATATCTATAAAGACATTAATGGTGGCTTGCTTCCTTATTAAAAAAATAAAAGGAGAAAGAAAAAGTCATTGGATATCCTAGGTTGCCTTCATTATGTTGTATATAACATATTTGTCTTTACATCCTTTGATTAAGACATAATAGTGTTTCTCTGAAGGGAGGAAATATGCAGTTGCAATCACAGATAATACGGTTGTTTTCTAAACCCCCGTGTGGTATGAACATCAAAGTAGTGTGGATTATAATAATCCAAACAAATAACCTTCTGTAAACTCATAAAGAAAGAAGAAGCTGGATGTTTTCATTAAGAGAGAGGCAATTCATTTAACAGTCAGTTGTTGCCTGTTTCTATATGGTGAAAAGTCTGTTCATTTGCATAAGAAAATAACCACCAAGAAATGTAAATGATTGAACTAGGATCTCATTAGCAAAGCCTCTCTAGCTACCTGAAAGACCTACCACTGCTGGCAGTAGATCGAGTTTCAAGTACCTTCTTACCTTTTAGAAACTAATTATCTTCAGGCGTTTCTATCAGTTAAGACAGGGGGAAGGGAACACGGCAATGCTTTTGGCAACAGATCTTATAATTTAATGAAAAAAATCTCCAGAATAAGCATTTGAATGACTTGTCTTTTAAATGTTATTATTTTTTTTTTACATAGATTGAAGATCTATCCTTCAAACTGTTTCCTGTAAAACACACATATTTTTGACTCTAGTAAGGGAGGAGTATATACTTTTCTGGGGAAAAACAAACAAACAAATAAAAGCAATACATTCCAATCAAAATTTTCCAGTTTAGAAACAGAAGTGGATGATGTTGGAAATTTTTCAGTCACCAACAGAACAAAAATATCTAGGCAGGGGGAAAAAAATGGTTGCTAAATTACTTAAGTGGGTGAAGAGGAAATTGATCCACAGTGATGCTGGTGACAGACATGGAACTTTAATGTATACATAATGTATAAAATACAATAAAAATATCTTTAAGTAAATTGATTTAGTTCTACAGGGGTCAATAGATGTTTACCTGCTCGTATCAAATGAGAATAGGGTTAACAACATTCTCTCTCAATCCATTACATATAGTCTATAGGTGTTTTACATGTGTACAGTTTCTAGCAGACAGATTATTCAGTGCATAAACAGGGTAATGTTTCACCTCCAGAGTTCTGAGCTTAGTTGGGGCTGGTCAGGTTACAGGCAGTAGGACTTTGATACACTCTACTTGCCTGCTAATGGAGGTTTTCAGTTTACAAGAGAGTCATTTATTTCTGAATTTTGTCTCAAGACAGAGGAGGGGCCAGAAATACGACACACTCCATTAAGGAGAGATTTTCAGCCATCAGGCAAAGGTGTACTGCTGGATTAGTAAGTACTCCCAGGGTCATGGTGTAGAGCATGGTTTTGAGGCTATAGACAAGGATTTGCCTGTCTGAGTATTAGTGGTTAGGGAAAAGAATGGGAGGAGCCTTATCCTGAGTGCAGTGTGTTAATGATAATTAATGTGTAACTTAAAAAAAAAGTACTAGGAAAAGTGAATATAATTTTCTCATGCATCAAGATCAATTTCTACTGAAAAGTTTGCATAAATTCGTGGTTGAGGTCCCTTATCCATTTTTGTCTGCAACTAGCCTCACTGAAGACATTGTCCTGTCCTCTACTGCTAATTATCATGTCCTCACTATGTCCACCTTCCCAGTCAGGTCTGATCATTGTGATGTTCGAGTTACTGGCTCCTGCCTCAGTGCAATCACAATGAGCTGAGTTACAAAAACACTTCTGTATTTCACATAATGAGAGAATCCCAGTTTGCTTTTACAGAATGAGAAAGAGAAGTGAGTTGTATTGTTGTAATTAAGCAAGTGGACATGTTGCCAGAGGGTGAACTAGCACTCCTAACTGCATCATTTGTTTTGCCATAACTCTCCAGATTTAAGTTTTCCTTTCACTGGGGGCAAAGTACAGAAAATCGGGCAGATAGATAGATACCAAACCAAAATAACCAATATAATTTGTCTTTGCACCTTTATTTACCCAATGGTAAGTTGTTAATTTGATATTGATAATTTTCTAGACCAGTATTGTTAAATTGTTATCAAATGCATATAAAGGAAGTGTTCATTAAGCAAGACATATCGTGGCAGACTAGTGCCTGTAACCAGATAAGAAGATATAGAACCAGTGAAGATGTCTGTGGTGCAAGGAAGTCTCTGTACTCAAAATAATAGTGTTTGTTCCAAATAAACAGTAGTGTAAACATAATTACAAACTAGAACTTTTACTACAAAGTTAATGTGAAATACCTAGGGGAAAAGTGTGATCTCTCTGTCATATTTTGTAAGGATCATTCTATGTCCAGTCCAATTCTGTCTGAATTGACAGGCTATTTGCCCACAAGCCAGAACATCTGGAATATGTTTAGGAGGCTTTTTTAATTTTAATTTTATTGTTATTCTGTTCATTTTTTTCCACACCAAATTCAGCTTGTGCTCCGAAAAGATATATTGGTCATCCTTTTGACCTCAGTTACATGCAACTGTTGACTATTTCATTGTCTTTAACTGCAGAATCATGACGTGGAGGTCATTAGACATAAATAATATCAGAGCATTGTGTTGAAGAAGAAAATACTTGGAAGATACCAAAATGAGATTGGGTATTTTAGTGCTGGATCAGCTCCATCTGCAGTTCCCAGTCATCAGTGAAATTTTAATCTGCTGTAAAATTATAAATGAGTCTTGGGAAGATAAAGAGCTATTTTTAGAAGTTTATCTCTTCTGAAAGAAAGATCGGTACATAACAGGTCAAAAACATTGTAAAAGAGGCTGAATATAATATGGAACATTGGTCAAAGGCCAAAATAATATTTGAAAGCAAGATATTACTATTATTTAGAGCCACTTGTGTTAAATATGGTGAAATCAAACTGTTTATAGGGGATGCTGGATTCCTTCCAAACAGACTGGCTTCACCAGTTGAAAGTTATGTTTTTCAGAGATGAGGCATATTTTTTAGAGCAGCCATAAATGAGAAGAGAAGAGAAGAGAAGAGAAGAGAAGAGAAGAGAAGAGAAGAGAAGAGAAGAGAAGAGAAGAGAAGAGCATAATGGAAAGTGTGCATCTAGCCTCTACCCAGATCACAGTGTGATTAAATGTCTGCAGGTGAGATCTGAAAAGGCATCTGACTAGCAGAAGGGCATACAAAATGAAACAATGCAGCCATCCACATGCCCTTCTTGCCAGCTTTCTGCATACTGTCCATGCAACAGCAGCGCAGAGGGTTTGGGCCCAAAATGTGGGATGGCAAGCTGTCTTCTAAGGAAGTCGAGGCATGTGCATGCTCTGAGTTGTGGTGGGAGGTATATTTAAAAAATGTCATTACTGCCCACATGCAGCTTTCAAAATTCATCCAATACAGTGCTCCAGCTCTTCAGTACAATTCAGGCTGCAGGGTAAGTGAGTGCTAATATTTTGCCAGTTTAGCTGTTTGATCCAGCACACTGCCAGCTCAGATGAATGCCAAAGCCTGGGCAAGAGCAAGGAGAGGTCCCTTCAGGAACAGCTAGCAAGGGCTAATACAACTATACTGCTCATCCACACCCTCAGATTCTCCAGGAAGTACCAAACCTCTCTTCTGATCACATGAGTGATTTTTCATCAACGACCTGGATGAGGGGACAGAGTGTACCCTCAGCAAGTTGGCTGATGACACCAAACTGGGAGAACTGGCTGATTCCCCAGAAGGCTGTGCTGCCATTCAGCGGGATCTCGACTGGCTTGAGAGTTGGGCAGAGAGGAACCTCATGAGGTTCAACAAGGACAAGTGCAGAGTCCTGCATCTGGAAAAGAACAACCCCATGCACCAGTACAGGCTGGGGGTCAAACTGCTAAAGAGCAGCTCTGCAGAGACAGACCTGGGAGTCCTGATTGATAATAAGCTAAATATGAGCCAGCAATGTGCCCTCGTGGCCAAGAAGGCTATTGGCATCCTGGGATGCATCAAGAAGAGTGTGGCCAGCAGGTCAAGGGAGGTTTTTCTCCCTCTCTACTCTGCCCTGGTGAGGCCTCATCTGAAGTCTTGTGTCCAGTTCTGGGCTCCTCAGCTCAAGAGGGACAGGGAAGTGTTGGAGAGAGTCCAGCACAGGGCCACCAAGATGATCAGGGGACTGGAACATCTTTCATATGAGGAAAGGCTGCAGGAACTGGGGCTGTTTAGTCTGGAGAAGAGGAGATTGAGGGGAGATCTTATTAACATTTATAAATATCTAAAGGATGGGTGTCAGGAGGTTGGGACGTCCCTTTTTAATATAGTAGCTAGTAACAGGACAAGGGGTAATGGGATGAAGCTGGAACACAAAAAGTTCCACTTAAATATAATAAAAAACTATTTCACTGTGAGGGTGGCAGAGACCTGGCACAGGCTGCCCAGAGGGGTTGTGGAGTCTCCTTCCTTGGAGGTCTTCAAGACCCGCCTGGACATGTTCCTATGTGACCTGATCTAGGTGACCCTGCTTCTGCAGGGGGGTTGGACTAGATGATCTCTAAAGGTCCCTTCCAATCCCTACCATTCTATGATTCTATGATTCTATGATTCCATGATTCCATTCTGTGAGTGAATCTTTAGAGGCCTCATGACTCCAGGTATTGACGATGGCTAAATCAGAAAGCAACACCTGTTTCTCCTGACAGGTTTTACAGATGACTTCAAAATCCATAAAAAAAGTTGATCTTACACTTTCAGTACTTTGCCATTTTCCTTTTTTCTGCACCCCCTATTTCAAGACTCCTATGATCTAAAAGACTTCAATAAAATAGTTTAGCAAGTCAATACTTCACAATTACTTGTAATTTATTTTAAATTTCTTCCTTTTCCTCCTTGTAAGTCTAGTAGTGAAAGGAAAAAATAGCTATAACATGTGACCTTAAATACTTCCCAGCTGAAAAAATAGAGTTAACCAGCATGAGGCTAATGGGCTGATGCACAAACTGATGATCCACACCAGTTCCCCTGCAGCCAAATAACATCCTCTCTCTTGTATGCACAGCAGCTGATTTTACCCTCGATGTTCTAGTTTCTGTTTTTCCTGCATTTCTGATCTCTCGGTATAGAGCTCTAATGTTAATTCAGACTCTCTCAGACCATTAACTGAATGAGGCAGCACCAGGCTCCCTGGCTTGTAGAATCCTATTTTTTTTATTTCTCTGCAGCTGATAGTCAGCTACTCATTATTTAACTTGCCCTTTCCTTAATGATGTGCTTCTCCATGAACATCATTCAAAATAGACAATATAATGATTTAAACTACTTCTATATATTGAGTAGCTCGTTCTTTTTGTTGTTGTTGTTTTTATCTAAATAGCCAGTTCTAACAAAACATGTTTAAAATTCTATCTTTTGAAAGATCTCTAGCTCAGAAAAGCTGCTTAAAAATGAAAGTTAATAGCTAGTGTCTTTTGTGCACTAGCAGTAAATAAGACACTGGGTAAGTTTTCATTTGCTATTGTTTTCCTTTTAGATTTTTGATTTTTTTTCTTTTTAAATTTGATTTTCAACTTGGTTTTGTAATTAGAGGAACTTGGGTAAGAATTACATTTAAAAGAACAGGAATATCAGAGCTTTTTAGCTTGCTTTCCTGACTGATAGAAAGTTATTAAGTCTTTACATAGTGGAAAAAATATCAAGATGCAAGAGAACTCATAGGAATGGTGGGTGTCAGGAGGTTGGGGCATCCGTTTTTTCTATTGTATCTAGCAACAGGACAAGGGGTAATGAGATGAAGCTAGAACACAAAAAGTTCCACTTAAATATAAGAAAAAACTATTTCACTGTGAGGGTGGCAGAGCAGTGGAATAGGCTGCCCAGAGGAGTTGTGGTGTCTCCTTCCTTGGAGGTCCACAAGACCTGCCTGGACATGTTCCTATGCAACTTGTTCTTGGTGAACCTGCTTCTGCAGGGGGATTGGACTAGATGATCTCTAAAGATCCCTTCCAACTCCTACCATTCTATGATCCTATGAATTAACAGAGAATTAAAATCTACAGAACATTAATGTGGAGATGGAGAAACCCTCAGCTCTCTAGACCTCTTACAATGTTGAATGTCTTCTAAGATCTGTGTCTAAATTAAGTATATAAGAGTAAAGTTAGATGTTCATAATTTGCAACTAAAATAAAGCAAGAGAAAAAAAGAAAATTTGTAGTCTTTAAAGTATAGATGACCCAAACCTACTCTCAAATGTCTTTAATGATATTGATTTTGGCTATTTCTAATATAAGTTATGTAAAAACAAGAGGAAAAAAGTAATTTCCCAGAGATTCATTTGACCAACACAGGATAAAAATGACATAGCTATTTAAAGAGATGTAATTTAATTGTGATGAACAACAATCTTTCCATATATTTTTTAAAACTAATGTTTAGACAGCAGTGATTTGCAACTGGTAGCCTACAAAACCATCTTGGGTAGTTCTAAAAAGTCTCTGAAATGTAGCTCAGAAAAAACCCACATTTTTCAGCACTCTAAATTCATAATGATGTCGACACATCTGAAAGGGTGGAAAATCATCAGTGTTAGCAATACTGTTTCCCACTTCTACCTATCAACAAGAGAAAATGTCCAGCCTCCCCCTTAGCTGAACTACTAGATTTAAAATCAGAGCTATGTACTGAATCTTAATCATATTGAGGAGTGGAAGACTTAAGAGGAAGTCATTTGAACTCAGAACTGAGTCTCTTAGGGTTTTTCAAGCCCCCCCCCCTCTTTTTTTTTTTTTTTTTTTATGGTGATGGCCTGGCTGTCACAGTTTAAATACTCTAGAGGCTCAATAGCTGTGATATTTATTAGCCAAGCGGTTATGATCAGAATTTTGTCACTGAAACTTGCTTAGTATCAGCTGACATATGGTATCATGTTTGAAATACCACTCAGTAAATCACTGATAATGTCAATGTAATTGCTGAAAGCTAACACAGGGTATAATTCTTTTCCCATTGAAGTTGATGGCAAGAATCCTATTGATGGCAGTGGTGGAGGACTAAATCTAGTAACCAGAAAAGTATTTTCTTTTTCCTAATTGCACAGAGAGAATCAATAATTTTCTAACAAAAATAGTCTTTAAATGAGCTTACATTTATAAATTGTAGCATGTTATAAATTTCCCAATTTACTTTTTTTTTTTTTGGTAGAAATTGCTGTTGTTACTATTTCAATATGTTTTATTTGTGAGTCAGATGCTAATATATTCATAAGTAGATGAATATATGAATTTAAGAGTTTTGCATATATCTCTGTTCCATCTGTTATTTCTTTTTGCCTTAAATTTAAATAATCCATGTCCAGTGCTAGCATTGTTATTAGCATTTTATCAATTTTTGACATATACTAATGAGATGGTATCCATAGAACTGTTTTATTCTGCCTTTTTAACTGTTCATTCTCTCATAAAAATGGTACAGTGCCAAAAATAAAACTTTCCTACAAAATCACTCTTTTTTTTCTTTTTCCCCCCCTCCAGAAAATTTCAATGACAAGGATTTATCATGTTCTGGGAAGACTGTCTAGTGGTGAGATACTGCCGCCACTGAGATGTGAGAGATTCTAAGTTGTCTCTCTGTTCTGTACAATTTGAAACAGTCTTAAATCTGGAACTCCCACGTCCAGGAGATGTCGGGATGCAGACTCAGGCTTTCCGTGGCCAGATGCATGTGATGAGTCTGTTGGGCAATCAGCTACCCTGCAGATTCTTTTCTCTTTTTGATGTGTGATTGCCCAGAATGTTTAGAAAGGTCTTTGTTCTAACGCTGGGAAGAAAATAAAATTCCAAGAAAGTTTAATGACATCATAACAATCTCTATGATTAGGGTGCATCTGCAGCCCCTGTCCAAAACTGGTCACTGTAAGCTTGAGTTAACTGAATGCTGAGGGTTTCTTCAGTTATGCCTTTCACTCCTGCTCACCCTATTTGGATTACTTACTAAAATGCAATATAATAATGCATTTAAACTTAGATGTTACAAACTCTGATTTATTGGTAGTTTCTTTGTATTTGCCAGGTAGTTACTTGAAAATTTCAAATGTTTTGGTGCACCTCAAGGACTTCATAACACCGATGTTTTTCTAACACACTCAGTCCTGAATATATACCAACATTTTTGACGAATATGAAAACAAATTTCTTTTGGTAAAGATTTTACAGGCTAAAAAGTGTGCAGATGAAGAACAGGGAAGATTAACTGGCACAATAACAATGTAATTTGATTACATTGAACATTTGTCTTATCTGTTTCTTTTTTTTCTTGTATTTTCTTTTTTTTCCTCCTAATTGCATATCTGATCATCACATTTACCTTCTTACTCAAATGAGTGTGGGAAATATTGGTTTTTATATTTTAAGAAAGGTGGCTGCTGTAGAAGGGAATTATGTCAGCAAAAGTAATGTGCTTTTAAAAAAGCAAAGGCAAAAGCAAGAACTTTTCCTTTACACTGTCACTGTGGTCAAAGGTTAGTGCAAACAGCTCTACAGATAAAGTACAGATATCATTTTGAGTTTTATTTTTCTCTTTCTCTGAAGGCTATCGAGATAATGTGTATGTGGACTTGTACACAGCAGAGTTATTACTACATTTGACTGCTGCTTTTGAACTTCCATGTGGCATTTGACTCTTGACCACTGGCTACAACTGCACTCTCTTTCTTATTTTGTAAAATCTATTGCTTTGATCTCTGGTATCTTCAGTGTCATGAGGTATCTCTCAGGGACATATTCTGGGATCTATGGTATTTGTTGTATGTATGTTGGTTGCAATTACTTGTGTTCACAGTACAAACTGTAAGATAAATAGCTCTTGGTTGTATTTATCACTTTTCAAAGACCTTGTAACAGTATCTACAGTGCTTCTTGATTGTCCCTCCTTTATCAAGGTTTAGATGGTGTTAATTTTCTTAAGTGTAATGCTGAAAGGATGGTATGTAAGTGGAATAATTTCAACTGGAAGTAGAGTCTCTTAGAGGTCTTCTATCTTCCTTAGGTTTTAGCTTTTCCTGTTTCCAGGTTTTGCAGTCTCATATTCACAATTGTGTCCCAGCTTTGGCTGAGATTCTAGAGCATTTTTAACATCTTATTGTAACCCAGGAGAAATAGACAACTGGCTTAAATTTTGAGCTGGATATTTTTCCTATGCACTGACAGAAAATGGAAATTACTCACCTGGAGGTCATTCACTTCTGTATCTCAGGACTCTTTCCCAAGTGAAAGAGTCCAGGATCCCAAGATTGACCACTTCTAAATAGCGCCCTCAGGCTTCTGACCCTTAAGGGCAACTAATCCTCAGAGAAACATCAGTGTCCTCTGAAACTCAGACCAAAGCATAGCTCTGGGGAGAAGGGAAAAGGTGCATGTGTATGCTTCCTCAAAACCCTTCCCCTAGCTAAATGCTACTTTAGCCAAAAAACTTTGAAGGTATTAGGAAGACTTCTATGTCACTTGTTCAAACATCCTTAGGGTAACAGGAAACTTCTTTCCTTCAGGTTGTGACTGGTAGGTAAGCTACATTTAGCTTTGCTCATAAGCAGTGGCTGACGTGGGCAGCTAGGCTATGCTTGTGCCTGGACTCTAAACAGCTTCATCATGGCCTTTTTGTCCTGAAACCAGTGGCTTCCAAATACTTCAGATCAACAGAGTTTTGTCAATCTTCAGTACTTCACAGAAATCCATGTGTAACCTTCTTAGTAAATTTTTAATAGCCAGTGATGTGCATTTATTATTTAGCAAGGTTCTACAGATGAACTATATGTCCTGTGAGAGAGCCTGGATCACAGCAGAGAAGGATTGTAAGGAGAAAGAGGGTGGCAGACTTCTTTTGTGCTTTTCCCTTACATGTGCACGTACAGACACTCATGAATATACATACACAATTGATGGCTGTTACTTTTGCTGAAAGGCGGATTTTCTACAACTTACAACAAAAATGGATTCACACTCCATTTTCAGACAAGCTTGCCTTTTTTCATTACTATGAGACTAAGTGGTGAATCCTTGTTTTAAATGTGTCTGTGGGTACTTTTGTTGCCTTGATATTGAATTCCTTCCTCCTGAAGAATCAAAATAAAAAGACTGTTGTTTTTTTTTTTTGTGTGTGTGCATTTGGGTTTTTTTTTAAGTGATTATTGTTATTTTTAAAAGAATCTTAAATTATTTTTTTAAAAGGGAAAAATAGAGACTTAATATGTTCCTCAGTTTTCAGAAAGTTTTGGACTTGTATTTTTGTCTGCATGGACTTCCTTTCTTAAAAATACTTTAAAAAAAAATGTTTTAGAACTTTTTCCATAATAATTAGACTAAGTTATAACCAGTTAACAGTTAAAATGTCTGAAATATTACTGTTAAATAACTCACACTGATAAAATTAAAATTTGCCTTAGAATCACATCTGAGTGTACACAGTGGTAATGGGTACAGGACTAAATAAAAAGCTAAAGGGAAGACTTTTTTCTGTCCTATGTCTTACAGGCAATACAGATGACTACTGAAGGTCATTATTTTTAGTTATCTCTAAAAAGATGAAGTCGTGAACAGTGGTTTTGGAGCAGAGAGAGCTTCTTTCTATTCCCGTGTTGTTAGCTTCTTTTATGTTATTTCTTTATGCCTCTGGGTTTCCTTGTTTTCTCTGTTAATTTAGAGTGTACGAAGTTCACAGCAGAGACCTGTTCATTTTTACTGTGTGCAGTTATCCCTGCCTTACAAAAATGCAAATATAAGTAATTCATCTAGTGCTTCATGTTACACTTTCATGGTGAGTTTATTCTTTTTTTGGAACAAGGAGATAGTCATCTTTGCCTGTACTTTTAAAAGTCCTGGTTTAATATGGTTTTGGATCAAAGGCTTCCAGTTGGTATATTAGTGCAAATAATAATAATTCTGTCTGTTTCTATGGTTTCTGAACATAACTAACTTCACAGAAAGTGGTCAGCCTGAGATCACTTTCATCCTGTAATGCTAGGAAAATATTTATGTTAAGCACTTTCATTGTAGGTGTGCGTGCTCCTGCATGTATGTGTATAGAGCATAACATAACAATAGAAGAATGAAGTTTAGGTTACATGACTGCAGAAATATTTGTTAGAAATATTGTTGTCTTGAAACTTTTCTTCACTTCGATTTTAGAAGAGAAAGAAAAATATTATAAAGGGAAAGCTGCAAATGAATGAAAACCAGCCAGATGGAGTGGGAAGAAAAGAATTGAAGGCCACAGGACACAGATTGTGTTCTGAGCCAAAACCATTACAGAGAATAAAACAAAAAATAGGCAAAGATCAGGCCCATACAGTCCAAGGAAAGATATTGGAGAGGAAATTGCAGAAGGGTACAGCCACTGAGGTAAGATTTTAATGTAGTTCCAGAGGCGACATTTTCCAGATCCTGTTATTTTTAGCCTGTGGAAAGACTTGAAGGAACAGAAGAAAGAATCACATAAAAAAAATAAACGAAACAACACTCGATTGTCACCACATACTCACACTTTCAAAAATTCAGTTCCACGTTTTTTCTGATCTTTTACACAAGAAGATCTATTTTCAGATTTTCTCCTACTAAAGTATACCTAAAAAAAAATTTATCTAAAAGTTGAAATCAGGCAGAGAGTAGGGAGGAAGGCTGGGAGTGGAAAGGAAGGTGACCTGAGAAACTATGAAGTATGTACTGCCATCCTTGCAGTGCAAACATTAGCTGCAACGCCAGGTGAGATCACCTTGGAAAAGGAGTGCAGCACAGACTGGCCATGACAGAGGCTGGGGAGACTCTTTGATGAAGGGCTGGGAACAACTTCCTGTGGTTTCAAATACACTGGGCATCACACTTAAGAGAGATCAGCATGCATTTAGTCTTAACGATCCCCCTCTCTACCTCCTACAAATCCGTGGTATTTTCTGGACCTTGCAAGTCTGCAGTTACTCCTAGTCTATGCTGCCCTCTTCTGATCTCTCTCACTGCCGCAGTGGCTACCTTTGTGTATGCAGTTGCATGTTGTTTGTATGATACTATGCTTGATTCTTATACTTTAATATAGGAAGCATTCAGAGATGCATGAACTTCTTAGGATAATGGTTAAGATGAAGATGCACACAGCACAGCAGTTCGGGGTAGCTGCCTATTTCATTGGATCAACTTATTTATAGATAGCAAACAAGTGAAGATCATTGATGTTAAAAGGAGGAATTTGCAAAGATGTTTTATTAAATTAACTTTGTCTACCTTTTAAATTATGAATAATACTGTATTTTATTTATTCTGATTATTGTCTTCTTTGAAAGAGATAGAAAACACTAAGGAATCAACAGATCAAGTTGTTAGGATAGGGCAACTCTTTATTATACTTTAACTAGCATTTTTTCCAATCTAACTTTGAATATGTTTGCTGACAAACTTTCTATCATTTGTTGTTTAATTTTATCATTAATAAAGCTTTCTGTAAGAACACTTTTCAGTATCTTGCAGCTAGTTGGGTTGTTTCCCTCGTTGCTAAGTTTTCTCTTTCTTTGTTGTTCAAATATTTAGAGGTTGCTATTGTGTTCTACTGCTTTAGCCAACCTTAGACATACTTAACTCTGTTATATTTTTAAAATCAATCCTTGTATGTTCTTAAGTGTTTTCATGCCACTTTTAGAATACGCTGCATATATCAGCAATGAGGTACCCAGATCTGAACACAGCACTCTGCAGTGACAAGGGGTGTGATCACTTTCCCTTCCCATTGAAGGCTACCTCTCTCTGTGGATTCAAACTTCATGTGCTGTCTTACACTATTTCTAATTTTAAAATTTGAGGCAGTGAGTATTCTACCTTCTAATCATTACTAAGAGTAGTCATGGTGCTCAATGCCTTCCTACTGCCAAGTGCCTTCTCACAAGGAGCTATTCAAAAGCCATAAGTCATTGCCATCTAGCATTGCTTTCTGTGTGTCAATTAGCCAGTTTCCATTAAACTGGTCAGTTTTCTTGTCTTGACTAAAATAAATTTATTGTTCATTATATACTGCAAGAGGCAAAGCTTCAAGTACTGTACTATGATCATAGCATGACACTTTTCTTGCAATCTCTTCAATAATTAATTCTGTAACACTGAAAAACAGCCAATCCAGTTCATTTGTCAAAATACATATTATTTATAAATCTGTGCATCTTATTGCTCCCGTCTCATGGTCTTCTATTGGTACAGGGTTCAGGTAAAACCAATTGAAAGAAATTAACTCAGGAACAATTGAAGTGTGTTTATGTGCTCCTGCTGCTGCTTCCCCCCCTCCAAAAAAAAAAAAAAATTGGAAGAGTAACATTTTGCACAGTTTACTTGTGCCCCCTCCAAAATCTTTGGTGAGATTCTTTCATATCTTTTGCTGTTGAAGAGCAGAGATCTCTAATGCAGGCTAAATCTTGTTGCTTTTTCCCAGCTAGGTATTGCCATTCTGAGCTTGGCCCAACTAGGTTCTGAGTCTTCTCGAGACTGCCTGGAGATGGACTTAATTTTACCTCCTGAGCTGAGGTTAAGCATTTTGTTAAGCTCTTTTGCAGACCCTGGAATATCACAAAAGCAGTAAATGAAAAATGCTTAATACAACAGTTCCCTTGGGCTTGCAAGGTGTTTCAGTGTCTTCTCTGAAGTACTGCACACTCTTTGCTCCCACTCATTTCAGCTCCCACTGCTCATTTGTTTGGATTCAGTAAGGTAATATATGTGCACAAGGTGAACAGTATTTAATCCTCAGAGTGTTGCATGTCTTCACTGGACAGCAGGTTGCTTCCAGTAGTTTTTAGCTCAGTTTTCGCTGCTGTTTTTTATAATTTTTCAGGAGGAGGGAGCTGGCTCGTGTTTCAGATGTGATCACTTCATGTGGGCTGAGTAGCAGACATGGATAGATGATGCAATGGGTTTTCTAGAAGGTGGCTGTTCAGACTGTGCTGCTGTTTTTAGGGCCAAGCAAAGGAATCGGATTGGAGTTTTGCGCAGCTTTTTAAATTACCTCTCCAGCACAGAAAATCTCAGCCAAAATAATTTAGTAGTGTTTACTTTTTACATCTATTTAGTTAATAGAAAAGGAGCCTTTCAGTGCAGATAAAACTGCCCATTCTTTCAGAACCCAATGCTTTTTGTTATATTTATTCATTTATCAATGCTGTGAAAGTTTCATGCTCTCCAGCCATTGATTTCAGGAGCCAATGCTATTTTTCCTGTTTATTATAATTTATTGTCTCATTGTTGCCAGTAGTTTGCACTTGGTTGAGTTTCCCACACAATATACAGGAAACATCTCTATAGCATCAGGCTTCCTCAGATTCATTCCCACAGTGGCTGGGAGGGACAAACCACTCCCGGTGCTTTGTGAGGTGGCTGCAGAGAGTCATGTTAAATCCACCATTTGGAGACTTCCTTCCTTACACTTGCAGTAGCACACACAGTAGCCAAATCATGTCTGCTCCCACTACACACTCTCCCACACAGCCTTTGGGAAAAATTTACCTCTGTATGTGCATTTTGCAATTGTATTCCTTTCTTTTCATGTGCTTAACACATTTATTACTGGTCTCCAGTGAGAATGCACATCTCTGAGGGAGTCTTTTTGTATGAGAGCAAAGCTAATGAAATTATTTAGCTACAGTATTTGATTCCAATTTCTCTTTCCTCACTGTTGATTAATTGATGACTTGCAAATGTTGACTAGTGTATTAAGTTAGCTAGGTGGAGGTGCTGTGAGTGGTAAATACAGTATACATATGTTCCTTTGAAAACACTCCTTAAATAATACCCGCAAGAGCCTCCTGGGAAAGCCGGGAAATTAAATGAACATTGTGTCTCCCTCATGAGCAATACTTCCCTACTATCAAACAATGAGTTCAAGGGTTTAGAACAGAGATGACTTTATGAGGAGTAGGGGATTAGCAAAGGGAAAGGTGAATATGGAATTAACTTCATGAAGTCAACGATTCATAAATCAATTCTATTAAACTATGTTATCACCCTTTCCTGCTGCCTTCCCTTCCTTCTCCTGCATCTCCCCCTCCACCCCACCTCCTCACCCTCCTGAATGTACTGCACAATAGTCATGAGCCTACACTTCTCCCTTGGTCCTGGTCACTGCTATACCTCAGAACACATTGATCACGTTTCTTGGTTAGGTTTGTTTTGTTGGTTGGTTTTGTTTTGTTTCTTTTTTTAAGTCAAGTTTGACTGAATCAGATTTTGACTGGTTCCAATTCTTGACCTGAGCAGGTCATGCTGCCTGTGAGGACTTTGACATTTCCAAAGAGTGCCAATTCCAGCTCAGATGCTGGGAAAATAGCTGTAGATAGCCCTGGCCTGAGCACCTAGTACCCTCAGCTCTGCCTAACACTGCAGCTGACCTAGAGCTTTCTTTGATTTTCTCAGGTTTTGGCAAGCATTGCACAAACTGGCCTAAAAGAAATTGTATTTAAACACAGCAAACCACTTTTTTAACCATGAGGGTGTTCAAACACTGTAACAAGTTGCCCAGAGAGATTATTGAGTCTCCATCCATGAAGACTTTAAAGGTCTCACTTGAAATGGCTATAAGCAGATGGGTTGGGCTACACAAACTCCAGAGGTTGCTTCCCACCTATACCATGCTGTGATTCTGTAAAAAGTATAGTGGTTTCATTTATCTGCATATCAACATCTCTGTAATAGCAGTTCCGAATATGAGCTGAATAAGTATTAAAAATTCAGTAGCAAGTTCAGTAACGATTACCAGAAGAATATATCTAAATATTTTGAGACCTTAAATGTTTATGTGGGTAGTACAAACTTTGGCACAGTTCACGGTCAAGTGCTATAAATTAAGTGGTTAAATGGAGACATTAATTCCTGTCGCATGACTGCTCAATACAAATAAATGAAAGAGTTAACTGAATTTTTTGATTCTCTAATAATTCCCTGCTGCCAAAAACCAACAGAGCACAGCTTTTCATTTTCCCATTCTTACTCCTATAGAAGTCAGACTATTGTTTTGTCTAATATATGACTCCCATGACAAGAAGACCATAATACCCTCAATGCTCTCCCTCAAAAAACACCTCCCAGGTGTTTAGTTAGGTCCTGGTCAGCCTGAAGAAGACATGGTTTTCTTAGCTCTTACTTCAAAGCATAGCAAGGAAGTATCATCTGGCTTCAGGCTGTCTCATGTACCAGAATTAATTTTAACTGACCAGACAAGAGAAAGAAATTTAATTGCCCAATGTTTTTTAAAAAATTATTTACTTGCTTATTGCTATACATTTGTGTGTTTTAAAACAAACACAGCTAATTCTCTGTTTGTCTAGCAACCTTTAGGAGTGGCTGCATTTCTTTTCTGTCAGGAAATTTAGTGAAAATATATATCATGAGAAGATTACTATCTCAAGAAATAGAGAGCTGGATGAAGTTTTTTTCCTCCTGGGACCTTCTGCAGATTTACAAATGCATTAACCAAGGTGCTTGGTGCTCCATCATTGCTTCCTGACTTGGCATCCAGTTTGCTTTTTTTATCCACTGGCAATTACCTCCTGCTCAGAGGTGCTGCTCTAAGAAACATGTTTCTTTTTCTAATTGTCTCCCTGTTTGTTGTTCTGATGATCTTTGTCACTTTGTTTCTTTTCTTTCCTCCTACTCTGTGTTTTATCTTATAATATTTCACTCTAGTGAGCTTAGAAACATAATAACATGCAAAGTGACTGTTTTTCTCTGACCCTGCTTCCTTCTTTATCTTTTGTCTTGATTCAAAATTTGCATATTTGGACCATTCCCCTTTTCAGGCAGAACCTTCTATAATCACCTGGCTGTGTTTAACATTATAGGATGTCCATCAAGGTTATTAGCTCTTACTAATCATAAGGGTAATGACTAGAAAGACATTAATATAAAACTTCTATATGTATGGAAAATGTATAGAAACTTCAGAATATCTGGAGTTGAAAGCACTCCTTTTCACACTTATTATTTTTTTTCTGTAAATTCTATTAAGTTCACAAAATGCTTTTCTGTACTTTTCAGGGCTGAGGTGACTGGATGAAATTGCTCAAATGCCTGAGGCAACAGACTGGGTTGTCTGGAATGAGAATGATTATTCAAATGATAATTATCCAAATGACCCAGATTTCTGCCTTGCTCTATCTTGACAAATTACTAAGCAGTGACACCTCTTCTATCTGTGGTTCTGTGGGCATACATTTGGATACATATGTAGGTAAGCTGTATTGATCAACAATATCAATAAGTCATATCAGGAGGTAATACTCTAAACTACAGTGTCTTTAGTGCAGTTTTGAAGATTATTAGTTACAGTTAACTACATATTTTTTTCTTTCTATTGTACTTCATTGTCTTTATGTTACAAGTTCATCTTTGTATTGTGCAAATTGAGAATATGCAGTCTATTTTCAATCAACTGTTGCCAATTTACCTAAATTAATTTCATTTTGCCTGTTTGTCCTGAATTGTATAAAGACCAGGATCACACTGATAGTTTGTTTAGCTTACGGTGCTTATAGTTGCAGATTTGCTGTTTAGGTGGGATAAAGTATGACTGATACTGGAAATCTCACTGGTGGCATTCCCCTGCCTCCCCAGTCTCCCTAATTATGCTATGAGAAGCTTTCCATCTAGGTTAGAGTAATGCATTTTATGATGGCTTCTGCTAAACAGATAAAACTTCAAAAACAACAGTGCTACAACAAAGGAAGTTATGAAGAGTAGAATTCTTATTTTATATATTTCTGGGCCTTATTACTTTTAATCTTTCTTTACGTTTTGTGTTTTGCATGCCATTCTCAAGTAATCCTTTGGTCTTACTTGGATCTTATTTGTTTATTTGGTTGGATTTTTTCCTGACTTTTACAGAGAACTTCTCTCTTTCTTCCTTTACTCTTTGCCAGCTTACTGTGGATTTGTCTTCTACTTTTGCTTCTACAGCTGTAGGATTCAGAAGTGCATGTGCTCAGAATAGAGTGTCTAACTGTAACCAGAACATTGGTGTACCTTGTGAAAGAGACTAGCCTCTGTTTCTGCTTTGTGTATTGATGATTTATGTTATTTTCCCCTCTTACACTCATCTTGAATACTTTAATGGAGAAGGAATAGGCTGAAAGGATGGAAGAGAAGAACTGAAAACCAACAGTCACTGCAGAAACAGCAGTAACCAGAGTATAGCTAAAAAGTAGACAGGAAAATCTTAAGCAAAAGAATAAACACATTTGTGGAATATGGAGGAGGTGCCATGACTCTTCTGTCTTTGTAGTAGTAACCCTAGGAGTGTATCCTCTGTGGGTCAGAGAGACAAAATCCATATCAATTATCTCACCTGTTATTCAGTTCTCTGCAGTATTTTTTTCTCTCCAGATTGGAATAATAGAAGCAAAAATCTCACCTCTGTCTCTCTGCAACAAACCCAATGCCATTAGAAGGCACTGTTAAACACTAAAAGAAATCAGCTTGAACATAAACAGTCAAGACCTAGCATTTCTTTTGGAATCTGACAGAAAAGAAGCTTAGGTTGATGCTTTCAAAAATCCAAAGCTTTCAAATGACCTCCCAGCTTTCTATGCTGGTAGAATACCTCTTGCAGAATACATTCCAGCATTTGTGGAATTTTGATGAAGCATCAATTTGCACAAGATACTGTCAACACATTTTTATCCCAACTATTGAACTTGGAATGAAGTGCTAGGGACATAAGGAACGTGCATCATTAGTTACTCAGATTTGTAGCTCACACTGATTTTGAATTCCCAACTTCCTGGCTCTAAAACCTCTGCTTATCCTAACCAGTTAATTAAAGTAAGAAAATGAGAAACTCTGAATCGGCCACACACTTTGAAAAATTTTCATAGTTTGACTATAATACTATGTTAAGCTAGCTACACAGCTTTTTATTTGAAACTGGCCTGCATCCAGCTGGTTAGGAGAAGCAGCAGCAAGAACCGCTATCTATCTGTAAAAACTTATTGACTACTTGGAGATACTTCCTTGATTTGCACTCTTATTTTGCTTATCATTCTGTATGCCAGCTGCCTCTAAAAATAATATATTGCAGGATTTAACCACTACAAAGATTAGTCGATAAATGAGTACATGAAAAACTATACATAAGGCACACTTTTTTTTATAGGATATGAATAAGAAAGAAATTTAGGATAGGAGGAAATGGTCTCAAGTTGCTACAGGGGAGGTTTAGATTGGATGTTAGAAAAAATTTCTTCACCAAAAGGGTTGTCAAGCATTAGAACAGATTGCCCAGGGAAGTGGTGGAGTCATTATTCCTGGAGGTAGTTAAAAGATGTGTGGATGGGGTGCTTAGGGATGTAGTTTAGTGGTTGATGTGGCAGTGCTAGGTTAACAGTCAGATTGATGATCTTAAAGATATTTTCCAATGAACTTTAAGTTGAAGAAAAAGAAGAACATAGAGATTTTGTACCAAGTGATTGTGATATCACGTTTCTGCAGAGCACTGATCACCTGCAGGTGGCCCGACAATAGCAGAAGCTGATGTTGGTGGTCACTTAGAATCAAATCACACTTTTTGTCATTGTATAGAATGTATCACATTAAATTGGAGGGTAGAAACCATGAAACATACATTAAAATGAGATGATGTAATCTGAACTAAAATTTTTAAGTATTACCATGTGCAGCACTGAATTTATTTGGAAAATACTTTGTCTGTAAGATGTGCATAATTCCCCTCCTTTTCTGGCAATAGATCCTGGTTTAACTTTGGAATCTTGGGAAAGGTTTAAAATAAAAGACCTATTTATCCCAAACTGATAACTTCCTAAAAGAAAAGATCTCTTGGAAGTACCAAAAGATATATTGCTGGGTTTTTTTAAACTTTTTTTTTTTTTTTTAAACTTGAATATTGCAAAAAATGTTTCCTATATACAAAAATTTGCTGTCCTCTTTTAGTAGAGTTAAGTGGTAGATAAACCATGCTTGAACTTCTGAAGAGAATGACCTTGAGGAAACTAAATTGCATATAGAAAGTAAAATAGTCATTTAATACTGTCACATCTGTCTTAAAACAGATGCTGGCATTTGATTCAATGGAACAGGAGTCCTCTAAGGTTTATCTTAAGAAGTAGTTGTTAAGCTTAGCAGTTAAATGGGAAAACTAAAATCCTTCTTCCAGCCCTGTCTGTGTGACGTAGGTCAACTGAAGAAAATGAAATATATCTATTTTTGTGGATGACATTTGTAGTTCCTTAAATCAGGGCTGTCATCAGGCACACTGTGTTATGTCTAGATTAGACAACACTCTTTGCCATCAGCTTGCCATATACTAGTCATTCTCCACAGCCAGGGTAGGTAGGTGTGGGGGATGATGAGAAACAGAAGGAAAAATTAGTTTGTAAAAGTGGAGTTATGTGATAGGGGAATGGGAATAATAAGGACCTTGGAGTTGAAAGCCAGCCTTTGGATCTTTAACCTTGAGGTTGTTTTGAAGTGTCATGAGGAGGTGCTCAGCAAATTCCCCTTAAATTTAAGACTGGTAATGGATGCAATTTCTAAAGATCACTAGTGTCCTTACTTTCTTCAAGGCAATGAAGACATTATTTTCCCACCATAAATACGGGAGATGTGCTGAAAACTAAATGCTGCAGATGAAACATCCCAGATACCTGTTGAAAATTCCTCTCCACAAGGAACAGATGGTTGTATGAGAAAATTTGTATTTGTGCCAACAGAATCATTCTAAAACACCCACATCGTGAAGGTCAGCAAGTGCAGAATTAGCACAGACACCAGCTTCAGGATGATGGTTGCCAAGTCCTAGCTGCACCTGGCTGAAACCGAAACATAATCATCCTGGGGTGACTCATGTTTGGTAACAGTATCCTGAGTAAACCAACCAAGTGAATATTAAGCTGAAATAAATCATTATTGGCTCATTAAATTACTTTAAAAAAGCCTATTTAAAGTCTCTGGATCAGTAGCACAAAAAGAGAATAAAGAGCCTAAGACTGGATTCCTGAATTGAACTTGCATGTAGAACTACAATGTCTAAGTCTTAGGTTTCCTGCCAATCAACAGAATTTCTTACATGAGGAGCTACAAGGAGTGGCTCACTTCTAACAAGAAGCACTAAACACTAGAAAACTCTTGCTAGAAAGCACTAGCAAGAAAAGAATACTCTGAAAATAGCAGTACAGTTGAATTTTAGTGTCAATTTTTATGAAAAGAGGAATAAAGACTTAATAATTATTGTATTTTAATTCAAAAGCTTAAAACCAAGTTAATTGTGTTTGTCTAATGGTCAAAAGTTTCTCCAGATGTCACTTGCTTCACTCTATCCAAGAAGTGGCCAGTGTTTTATGTTTTGAGACAAAATGTTGCAGTGCTTTGGAGCAGACAATTTGAGCAGAAATCACTATTTTCTCCATTTGACAGGGCAGGGATTTATTGTGACTTAATCAAGCTTCTCAATTTTGGGGTGGGGCTTTGTATATAGCCCTTTGAAATCCCGTTTCTTTAAACTTGTGGATTGATTATTGTCATGGTTTAAGCAAAGCCAGCAACAAGGTACCATGCAGATGCTTGCTCACTCCTCTCTCCCACAGTAAAATGGGGAAAAGATAACAAAGGGCCTTGTGGGTCAAGACAAGGACAAGGAAGGATTGCTCTCCAATTATGGTCATGGACAAAACAGATTCAACTTGGAGAAGAAAAGAAAATCTATTTAGTTGGACACTAATCAAAACCAGAGGAGGAGGAGGGTGATAAATACAACCAGATCATCTCTCCTTTTGGGCTCAGCTCTGCTCCTGATTTCCCTACCTCCTCCTCACAGCAGCACAGAGGGACACAGAAGTAGAGTTGCAGCCCATTTGTCACACAGTCTCTGCTGCTATTTTCTCCTCAGGGTGGAAGGACACAAACTCTTCCCCTGCTGCAGTGTGGGATCCCTCCCATGGGAGACAGTCCTCTCTGAACCTATCCAATGTGAGTCCTTTGGATGGGCTGCAGCTTCCTCATGAATGTCCCTGCATGGGCCCCTTCTGCAGGCCACAATCTTTCAGAAGCAGACTGCTTCATCATGGGCTTCCCACAGCCATGGCCTTCTTTGGGTGCTGCTGCATGCTTGAGGTGGGATCCTTCATGGGCTACCAGCAGATCTTAGCTCCATTATTGGCCTCTATGGGTAGGAGGAGAGCAGCTGCTGTCTCACCATGGGATGCAGGGAGACCTTTGCTCTGACACAGCTCCTCCCCTCCTTCACTGACTTTGGTGTCAACCTGACTGCTCCTCTCTAATCTCAGTTCCTCCCATCCCACCTCCTTCACTTCAGGTTTCCCCCTCTTAAATATTGATCAGATTATTACCTAATTAGCTCAGCATTAGCCAGAGGCAGGTGTAACTTGGAGCTGGTGCAGCTTCAAGCATCTTCTTACAAGGGCCACCACTGCAACCACTACCTCACTGCGAAGAAAACACCACCACACTGATCCAATATAATTATCCACATTATTCTTCAAAGAAGCCCGTGCTAACAGCATTGCAAGGATGGTGTTTCTTCTGTTTTGTTTTGTTTTTTTTAATTATTTCTCCTAATACCTGGTTCCAGTTGAAAATGTTGTCAATGATAGCCATATTCCATTAATACTTTTACTAGGAAAAATGAAGTTTCAGGAATCTGAATTCTCAAGAGAATGAAATTTTGTTAAGCTTCTTGGAACACTCAGCTTGATTGGGAGGGTCCTATCTTTACCAAAGAGCCTTGAAGGTAATTACCAAATCTTTTTGTAAACTTTCCCTTTCATCTTTTGTTCTGACTATGCTACTTGTTTGCCTGTCTTTGTTTTCTTGTCATTTTCATCCCCGTTCTGCAGATTTACCTGCACTAGTATTGAATTTTTGTCTTTCTTTTCACGAACTATGCTTACCTGGCCATACTTAATCAAGTTAGTTTCTTATTTTCTGACACTAGACCTTCTAAGAGGTTCTATGTAGTCTGTTTCTCACCTATTTTCTTCTAATTCCCAAATAATTCCTTTGTTCCTTCCAGATTAAGCTGCTATCTTACTCAACTGCTTTCTTCTGTTTATGTTCCTTATGCTTAGCTCTGGGACCAATCTCTTTCAGCACTACGAAGCCTTTTTCATGTGGGACATTTTGTCTCAAATTTTAATTTAGTATTATTGTTTGTGCTGTTTTTGACTGGGTTAATTAATTTTCTTCACAGTATCTAGGATGGGGCTATGTTTGGATTTGTGCTGAAAGCAGTGTTGATAACACAGAGAATTTTTAGTTATTACTGAGCAGTTGCTTACACAAAGTCAAGGCCTTTTCTCCTTCTCACCCCATCCCATCAGTGAGTGGGCTGGGGGTGTACAAGGAGCTGTGAGGGGCCACAGCAGGACAGCTGACCCCAACTGACCAGAGGGATATTCCATACCATATGATGTCACTCTCAGCATAAAAAGCTGGGGGAAGAAGATGGAAGGGGGGGTGGATATTTGAGGTTATGCAATTTGTCTTCCTGAGTAATCATTCCATGTGCTGGAGCCCTGCATTCCTGGGGATGGCTGAACACCTGCTTGCCCGTGGGGAGTGGTCAATGAATGCCTTGTTTTGCTTTGCTTGCATGCATAGCCTTTGCTTTACGTATTAAACTGTTTTTGTCTCAATCCACAAGTTTTTTTATTTTTCTGATTCTCTCCCCCATCTCACCATCAGTGAGTCAGTGAGTGATTGTGTGGTGCTTACTGGCTGGATGGAGTTAAACCACAACATTGTTCTAAGTTTCTCTGGCAAGTTTCACTGATGCCATCATTTGCAAAGAAGGAAAACAAATGTGAAGGACATTTATGTCCAAAAAAGATTTTGTTCTGAGCCCAATCTGCGTGTCCATTCCAGCCAAAGAAGTATGTTAAAAACAAGGTTGACAGAGAATATACAATTCATATCTAAATAGTTTAGAATTCACTCTCCATCACTTTCCCAATAATTTTTTCTTTTAAAAATTTTTTAATACCCCAACAAAGAATCAATCATTCCTTAACATCCTCAAAACGGACTTTGCTCTTTTTAGGGTATATATGATGCTCAAATCATCCTGAGAGATTCTGAAGTCCTTAAAGAAGATGAAATAATAAACATTACTTTCATATTCCAGGCCACTTATTCTCTACTTAAATCATTACATTTAGTCAATGGTGTAACTTAATCATTAAATAATTACTTAAAGAAAACCAAATTAAGGGATTCCTGTCATTAAATAATTACATAGAGGAAACCATATTAAGGGCTTCCTGGATGTCCTGGTCTCCTCAGAGGTATCATCTTGTGGAAATTATCTATTTCCTAGCATTTTACTGATTGGACCATTGTACCTAGGAGTATCTCCAGCCTACTGCTCTTATAGCTTTAGTTTAATTTTCTCCTTTCTTGAATAAAGTCATGGCCCTGAAGGATGCTCAGTACTTGAGGTGCAGTCACCTCTGTTTTCATTTGAAGTCAATGGGAAAAGATGATGCTCAGCCTTTCATACTACTGATTCTCCCTGAGAGAGAGAGAAGTCAAAGGTCTGCAGTATTGGTCTTTTCCATGAATGAATGCCAACCTCACTGGATTGAAATTAATGCTTTTTTGACCTCTGGTTAATGTTGTTGACTTCATTTAACATTCTATCTTAACCCCCCTTACCCCTATAATAATTCAATACTATCTCCTTAGAGCTTCCTGTCAGCCTATCCAGAGTGAACTGGGGAATGTGAATATGTTTTGCTTTGTTTGAGCTATCTAAAATGCCTTTCTTTTGGTGATCTTTTTCTAGAAAAATCTAATCTTTGTTCGGTCAGCTCAATTGCAAATATTAGGGTTCATTCCTATTTCTGACATAGACTTGAAGTGAGGAAATTCAGGAGGATATATTCTATGTTTGCTTCTGAAAGCACTTCTCTTTTCTTTGAGATTTGCCATACATGTAAGAGCTAGCCATCAGCTAGACAGAAGGTTTAAATTTTCTTTTTAAATTAGAAATGAAAAGAATATAAGAATAATTAGGGGCAATTTCAGGCATGTAGGAAACGCAGAGAAGAAAATAATACCCACTATTCCCATGATTAGAAGGATGTGTCACTGAGGACAGTATGCTCTGCACTGACTTGATTTCTCTGGGAGTGAGATGAGTAGGTTCCTCTCTAGTCAATGAACAGAAATATGCACCTCTGGAGGGCAATCCACCCCACTTATTTTAAACACTTATTCTGGACTATAGAGAGAGTCTAGACAGCAGGTTTATACTAACTTATAAGGAATGATTTGGGTGCCTAAATGTATATGCATGGTGACTAGATACTCAAAGGAATTTCCTCTGCCACGGGTCTTTCAGAGATGCTGTATTTCTGTCAGTTCTGTGCAAAATGTTTTGGACCCTTATAAGGACATAAAATGTTATAATCTAAGAAATACTGCATAAATTAAATGTCAAAAATTCTGAGATCAACCCTACAGCAAAGATTTAAA
Organism: Colius striatus; assembly: GCF_028858725.1. Lineage (NCBI taxonomy): Eukaryota > Metazoa > Chordata > Aves > Coliiformes > Coliidae > Colius > Colius striatus. Next base: position 57,647,156 of record NC_084759.1, read on the forward strand.
ACTGGTGAAGTGAATAATGGTGGATGAACAAAGTGAAATCTTATTAAGCAGAAAAGGAGAAGCCTCTAAGAGAACTTTACATCTAAGAAGACTATTTGTAGCACTGCACAGATATTGGTCAGAAAAGAAATGTGGCAATTTATTTTCACTTACTGGTGTGAACTAACCAACATTCAAAATTTGATGCCCAATTGCAATAACAAATGGGGAAAATGATATATAGAGGAACAGGAAAACTGGAAGGAAACTACGACAAGAAAAAAACTTTCAAGAGTAATAAAACAAAAATAAGGATAAATCCTAGCCATGATTTATAGCTACACAGCAAATCAACAGACAGGAAAGATTTGGGATGGGGGAAGGAGGTGGTCATTAAAGAATATTATGTGCTTTAGGAGTATGGCAAATTCTCAATTGGGAGGAATAATAGTCTGCACTTGAGAGTAAAAATGCATGTTCTGCAAGGAGGAAGATTTTATGGCCTCGTACTTTTACTGAAACATTTAGCAGAAATTCAGTCAAAACTGGTCTGACAATATCAAGAAAAGCCAAGCAAAACGATGAAAAGTTAAGGGATCTTTCAAAAGACTGTGAGACTACAGATAGGACAGAATTTAACAAATAAGTGGGTTTGGTTTAATTTTATTGTTCTATCCTGAGAAGAAAGACAAGGGCTGGACAATGAAATGTATCCATGTTAGTCAAAAGACAATAGAAACTACAGATGGCAAAGAAGTTTCTCTCAGGAAAGTAATGAGGAACCAAGGCACTGTGTTAAACAGACAAGGTAAAGAACTGAAAGTTAGAGAAAAATATCTTTAAAAATTAAAATAACTGCTCTGAAACTGTGACAAACTAATTGCAAAACCCTGATGCCAAACTATGAAGGTTTCTTCTTTTTTTTTTTGGCATGACTGTATGGTTGTTTGGCTGACTTCAAAGACAGCTGTACTGGCAACAACTGAATTGTTTCTAGGTCAGTCACATGGGTGTATGTAGCTCATTTCAGCATTAAGTGTTCTTTCAGTTCCCTGTTTGCCTCTCACAGGTTTTCCCCAGTGCCTATTCTTTGATTCTGATGGATATGAATAGTAGCACATTTAATGAAAACACTATGTAAATACTTTATGAAACCTCTGCAAACAATTTTTGTGTCTGAAATAAAGTTGTAAATGTAATGGATACATTGTGTAAAAATTCATTCTGATTTTTAGAAGAAAGCATTCATTCTGTCAGTTCTGTTCAGCTGTAGATCAGGTTTAGTGAAGTAAATGCACTGAAAGCTTTTTTTAATGTTATGGGATTTTTTTACTGTGCTATATGAATGCACAAATACATGTCTGAAATTGTTCTACCCAAGAACACCATGTAATCTTGAAATATGGATGGCATTTCAGAGACATAAGGTTGATAAGGGAGGATTTAATGGTCAATGTGCTGCCCTCTGAAATGAATTGTCTCTGTTCTAACACTATCCTAGGTTTATACAGAAATATATGTAGTTTAATTGTCTGAACTATGCACTGCCAGGAAACAGAAAAAACCCTAGGGAAATCATTTCGAAGAGACTTGATAATCTCTGGATGTAGTCTGTGCCCAAGCAGGTAAAGAGCCAGGCAGAGTCACAACCTGCAAATTCTAGGGAGCTCAAGAGACACTCAGCTCTTAGTTCATTTTTTGCAGATTAGAAGGCATGGCCCTCTCCCTTCACTGGGTCAGAGATCTCATTTTGTGGTTGGAGGGCACACGAAGAAGATCATCTGTGATTCCAGAAGGATTAGTAAATGTGTAGCTATTTCTTTTTTTAAATGCTGTTTCTAATCTGATGTATGCTTATTTCCAAAAGGAACAAGGTTTGTGCAATCAGAGTATGTGTCTGTCTTCCCAACATACTCTCCTGAGGAATTTCTGCACCTATCATCAGATGATTTTTACTGCACAAATTTCTGATTTTTTTTTTGTGATATAATCTTTTATGAAATTTGGGGATAATTTTTAAAAAGAAAGAAACAAAGACTTTTACCATTGATGTAATACAAAAAAAACCCCAAGCAACACTGTCAGGAACTGATATTTTTATGGTTTTTTATATGATGTCTTCTAAAGTTGGGTTCGGGGAGATTTAGCTTTATAATTTTTTTTCCCCCATTGAATGGGAAGCTTTCCATCCTCTCAAATGGGATCATAGTATAAACTAAAACTCAACAAAGCTCCATGTTTTCCTCATTTTGTAGTGCAACATTGTACTAGATTAGGCTTTCTAAATTGATGTTCCATGTGTTAATCATCACTATTTATATTCATTTGTATAATGGCTGTAAAAGCCATACTCTAGTCATTATTTTAAACCCTTTCTTCTGCACGCAGACTTTTCCTCTTTATCAGGCATGATTATAGGGTAGGGAACAATTTGTTTAAAAAGCTGAAAACTGAAAAGAGTTCAGATAAAGATATTTAGCTACAAACATTAGTGACAAACACTAATGTGCAGATCCATGGAAATCAAGTCACCATGGAATTAAATTTCTACTTCTTGCCTTTTCAAGTAAAAGGGATGAACTTTACTTTCAACTTAAGGGAGAAAGAAAATAAATGTTTTGTTGTGTTAACTTGAAAAGTTGAGATCTCATCCAAATGACTTTTAAAGCTGTAAGAAGCTGTTTAATGCTTTATTATATTCAATACTTGAACTAATGTTAAATGATTTGTAGTTTATCAGCACTGAAAAACATATTTTATGAACTCTTATTCATGGATTTACATGTGATTTGCAGTATTGAATCATATCGTATGAATAAATTACAAAGCTACTTTGTATTTCCTTTTGCTGAACATGTTTCCTCATAAGAACTGCTGCGTCAAACAGTTAGTCAAATAATGATTTAAGTTTTAAAATCATTATTTTTACATTAATAACAGAGATGACATAGTCTATGAGTCTAAACAAGATTAGTAGAAAGTAATATCTTTTACGAGATTAAGACATATATTAAAAATGCACAGTGGCCTCCCCCTCAACAACAACCCCAGAACAAAACCTCACACCTTCCCAGCTCTTGATACCTCAGCTGTTATTGTGTTGATACTGATTTTCATGCATGGCAAAGGAGGTCATTTTAAAATGAAATCCGAAGTTTAAAATGATCATAACTGCCTTAGCACTCAATCAGTGAGCAAATGTTTTTGGAACAACAGATATCTGATACTGCTTGAACTGAGGGTGACCTGGCAGTGCCAATCTGCAGATAGTATTTAGTTATATAATTTAATGGCCTTCACATTTTTCTATCTAGGTGTCTGAAGCAGGTTTCCTCTTTCATACAAATCTTGTGGTAACCTTTGCTCCCCAATGGTTTAAATCACATTCTTAAGGGATTAAACTGTTATGACAAAAGAGGAATGTTTAGATATTCTGCTTTGCAGCTAAAAATTTGTCAGATTAGAAATTGTGTATTTTATAATCTCAAGATCAAAGAAGCTTTCCATCAAAGCTTTATGTCCGCTATAATATTTTCCCAACCTTTGTTGAACCTGAATTGTTTTGGATTATCTCACATTGGGTTCACTGAGTATGCCTAGCCAAATGTGGGAAAAAGCTTCCTGCCAAACATCTTAAACATTTCACATGTGTAGGGCAGAGGCGGTAAGGCACAGGTATTAGTTTACTGCAGTCGTGAAGCTTACTTTAGCAGTCTTTTAAACTCTACTTTTATATGAGATGCTTTTTGAGATTAGTATGACAGATAAAACCCACAGGGCAACCGTTTATCTTCCATTAGGAATACCATTCACTTTCTTTAACCTGATGACCTAAGTGCTCCTGTAAAGAGTCTCTTTTATGGATTTTTTACATCTCAGTGGATTAAGTATCATTTCTCTACCGAGGGAAAAAAAATCCCCACAATTCAATTTCTTTAGAAGAATGGTTTGTCAGAGGAGAATAGTTTTTGTCTTTATCCATCTTTAAATCCACCAGTCATGTTCCCCAAACAGTCACCAAACAATGATCATTCAAAGTTTAAATTGTCAGTTAATTTGAAATCCACACACCAAGTCCCTTTATTACAGTTTCACTGTGTGTTTGACAAGGCAAATAGCATACCAAGATGACAGAGGATAGAGGTCTTAGCTAGTCTCCGTGCTGTGTAGTATCCTGATAGTCCTTAATGATATTTTGCATAATCTTTCTGAAAAATGCACATTTACAGTAATATATTCTTTTCTGCTAAAAACATAACATTATTGAGAGGTATACATGCCTATACATAAAACACGTACATAATCAAAGTAAATCTGAACAGCTTCCAAAAAGAAATAATCTAAGACATTGTTTAGACATATCCAAATAAAAGTTTGGGATTTAGCATACAGAAAGATGTGTGTTTCCTAGGTTCCAATCAGTACCTTTTGGGAAAGCCAGATAGGTCGAATTTTTAATGAACATAGTGATAAATAATATGCCCAAACATACAAAAATATTAGGTGTTTCTTTTGCGTTTTCTTTGTTCAAGTTATGAAAAAGCAGCAATGCTTTCTACAGGTTGTTTGGTGCTCTCACCTGTGTTCACTTTTAGAAAGATCTGGTTTTGATGAGAGATCTGTCCCTATGTTCAGATGCTGCGCTGCACTGCATTTTAGACTGAGGCTTTGGAGCAATTCATTTTTGATATCACCTACTTGAAATAAATCTTTCCCCCTACTTTTAAAATCTTTAATGTAAACTATTATCTCATGATATTTTCTAAATTATTCTTAACTGCTGCATTGCAATAACTGTGTGTGCTCCAGCATGTCTCCTATTTAATTTCCTTTTCTGCAGTTGGTGACCTGTTTTCTCGATTGATTTAGGTACCTTGCATGTGTTTACAGGAGTTCAAAGTAATTTTGGATTCCCTGTTCCACCTGCTCTATTTTAGACCCTCATCTTTTCAATTGCAACATGAAATGGCCCAGTTACTCGGGGCTCTGCAAAGGAGGAGTAGCTCACACATTGCAACTTGAAGTGAATTCCTGTTTCTGATTTCGATTTAGGTATAGTCTATAAAAAGCCCTGGATATAGCCTATATACTAAAGTTTTTATTTTTAAAATTTTTTATTATTTAATAGTATTTTTATTGACGTACTTGAAAAATGTTATAGGTGTCATCACCTGTGGAGAAAGCCCACTGAAAGCATAGTGCTTACATATGTATAATTTGTTTTTCAAGAAGTATTCAGATATCATTAAAAGAAATACAGTATCAATGTCTTCAACTATTCAGGTTTACACAGGTAAAATTGTAGTGTCTATATTCTTTTTATTAAAAAAACCAACAAAAAATACTGTAGATAAAGGATTAGACTTTTCCTGTTTTCCCATTAGATGATAACTGAAAGATGGACTCATTGTACATACACTGCTATCACATCAAATATTGAAGAAGTTTTCGTTTTCTTTTCCCCTTTTGTACCCAAAACCACCTTCCCCTTCTTAGTCTACTGCTGTTTGTACTCTGATGTTTGTGCCCAGTTTGCCACTTAAAAAGATAAAAAAAATTATTTTTTTTGATTCTAAGATTGAAAGAATGAAACTGCACTCTTTAGTTCTGAATTTGAATAGAAGTCTGCTACTTAAAGGCCACCTGTACATCTGGTCCTATGAGCATCAATTTAGTGTGTGTGTCATCACTTACTGAGCCTATTAATTATTAGAGACATTGTTAACATTAACTAGATAATTTATTTCCAAGTGCCAGAATCTTGTGATTTTGTGATATATGACAAATCTTTTGATCATAATATGGAAAAGTGTACTAAAAGTCTTTGCAAATACTAATTAGTAGAAAAATTGGCATTAGTCTGAGAAATGTAAATTGTGCAAAACAATGCCATTACAGTAATACAGTCTTTCCATACTTTTTGAACTATAGTAGCTCTGGATGCATTGTTCCTCATGTTCTGTTTTCTTCATATGTCATTTACACAAAATTAAAAGAAGAATTTTTAGATGGAAGGAAGTCTATGAAAGAGTATCTTATGGAGATGCTGACATATTAATGGAATTGTAATTTAGTAGATGGATGTAAAAAGTGAAACCTTGCAGACCAAAAAAAAAAAAAAAAAGCCCAAAACAATTTAGAGAAGAAAACACAACTTATGCCTTTTGGGATACTTCATCAAACTGTTTTAAAGGACTAAGAAATGAGATTGTACTTGCCTATGGTCAAGGGATTTCTGAACTAGAATATTAAAGGGTTGTTAGAATTGGGTTTCAAACAATGTTGGGCATTTCATGCTTGAGTGACAAAAAGACAATTATTTCTCTGTGTCTTTACTGCCTCTGGGCATGATTAAATAATGAAGTTGTATTCTTAGAAAGATGTGGTTTATTATTTTTAACAGCTTTTCAAGCTGAAGTCTTTATAAATAAAAATAGCTATAATTTGAAAAGGCTAAAACTGTGTGTCATTTCATCCCCTCAAAATATGGAGGAGAAAGAAATGTATGTAGTAATATCTATAGCCTTTAGCAATTTTCCTGAGGTATATAATCTTGAGGGAAGGAAAATGTGATGCTCCCAGGGCTGAAGGGCTCTACTCATGCTTGCTTTGTTGTTTTAAGTGTCTCACAGCAATGACTTATGCAAAAAATTCTAACTGTATTGGTTGAGGTTTACTGAATTTTGATGGGGATTTCATAAGTGGAGAATAAATTCAAAAAAACCCACCAAAACATAAACTCACTATTCAGGTATTTTAGACAGATTTAGTGTTCATGAACGTCTTCAAACCAGACTGCATCATGTGCAGTTCATCAGGGTTGATCCAAAAGCACTAGAATCATCTTGTGTCTGTAGACTGCTTCTAATGAGGTCATGGTCAGGTGTAATTTCTGGCCACATAAGCAAGTCTGGGTAATGGACTCTTTGACAGTATTACTCTTTGGAGTTCAACCCACAGAAGAAATCTTTTGTGACCTTTACTGTCCCCACAGGTTATGGCAGGCTGATTGGTCTCATACACAACATGTGCTCTGTTGTAGGTGCACTCAGAACCACAGGTGAGATAATCCATCAGAAATTGGTGGCTTCCAGTCTATTAAAATTGGAATTTCCATCTAACATTTCCAGTGAAAGTAAAGACTTACATATAAAAAAAAAAGTAAAAAATAGGATTTATTTTTTTTAATTTTAAAATTAATTTCTATCCCTCAGAAAGAGACACTCTAGTGGATATTTCTTGAAACTATTTCAGCTATGGTTACCTGGTCTTTACAGAGTGCTACCAAAAGGGATTGTTCTGCCCTTCTCTGTGGTTAGTCATCAATGCTTGTCTCTATCTATCTTCTCTCTAATGGCAGGTTTAGTCTCTGAGCCACCACATAATGAACCCTGGTGGGAACAGTCTTCTCTGAGAATAACCTTCCTGCTCTCTGCTACATCCTCCAAGAGGTTTAGCTGGATCAATTCCTTTTCTGAGCTATTGCGCATCTCCACAAACTCTGTAACTGGTAAATGTGGAAGGGAAAAAGCAGAGGGAAGAAGAGGGAAGGTAGTAACATCTCTGGTGCTGGGATGATTTGTGTAAGATACAAGCAGGAGTGACAAATGCAAACTAAAAATCATTGATCTGTTGTTTTACTGCACTAAGTCAGGATAGTTGTGAGGTATTATGGCTCCATTTGCATTCTATCTTAAAGATTCTGTATGGGTGGTATGCTTTTAGGATTTTGAATCTCTTTCAACAGACCACAAAATCTTCTTCGTAGACTACCAGTTTTCCTTTATATCAAACAAGGTTAAGCTTTGTGATAGCAGCTCAAAAAGCACTACTTTTGTGTCCACTCTCTGACACATCATTTGTCTGTGATATATATCAAAGCTCTCAGCTTTTTATCAGATTGTAGAATTGTCCCATTTGTATAACTGCTCAAAGTAAATAAATAATCTAGACAATACTAAGTGCAAATGCAATTGAAACTATTCATTGTTTGGTCTCACATCAAGGAGAAAACATGTCAAAAAACTTGTCCAACCAGAGCAAGGTGCCAAAAACCCTAGATCTAGCCTTGGCATATAGTATTGAACAGATGTACTGGATACAAAAAAATCACAGCTGCCAGCGAGTTGATAGCTACCTAAGAATCAGTCAGTGCTAATTTGGTATTCCTATACTAGATAAGATCTATGTAGTGTGTCTGTGGGTAACTAAAGCTCTGTTTACATTAGGTTGATAAGAGTGGATACCATACAGAGTGTCTTAAGAAAGATTTATCCATTTGTGACTGCAATCCACATGACAGTTAATTATTTAAAATGAACTCTGGTATTACTGCATCAGAAAACTTCATCTATAAAAGGAAGAGAGAACTAGCATCTTCTTCATGTTATCCTTCTGGAGTTATGAACAAGCATTTGTAGTTGGAGATTGAATCTTATTTTAATAAGGCTCTTAAGGCTCTGCTGTGGAGTGAAAGTGATCTTTAAAGTGAATTAAGCTGACCAGAGTAGCAGAACATTTTATTAAAATTGAAAATAGGTTTGATGATGACTAGTATGATGGGAACATTCCTAGTAAAATTTCCCTTAGCTTTATTTTTCTTTAATCTCTTCACATTCCTCTTTCAATGAAGTTACTCATGTGGAAGCAAGGGTAAAATTTAGTTCCATTCATTGTATTACAGAAAAAACTGATTCTGTACTTGAAATGATGTCAGTAAACATTTCTTCTGTTGTGGCCAAAGCCCCACTCTTTTCTGGCACCTCATATGAAATTAGCACCATCAACTGTCAAAAAAAAAAAAAAAAAAGAAAGAAAGAAAATAGAGAGAGACCTATAAACTTGCAAACCTAATGATTTTTTAGTCCAATAGGCCTGACATCTTCCTCAGTGTCTCTGATCTATTAACTTCCCAGATTTGTGTTCCTCCCTTTCCTATATCTTAATGTTTGAAAAACCAGCGACATTTCCCAGATGTCTTAGAAAAATAAGATGAAGTTAGTCTATCAAATATGATCTTCTTTTATAAAACAGTGTTCTCTCTAACGTCTAGATTAATTAAATAAATGAATTTTTAATTGAAACACATGAAGCTTTCAAGTCAAACTGAGTTCATGTCCTCAGGCACCCTATTAATGGAATTTTGGAGTGACAGTGCATGCCAACCAGCTGGGTCAGGGCCATCTTAATGCATCATCAAAGATTTTCTCTGATGGCACAAGCCATTGTAGATTCATTCTAGAAAGGAAAAGTCTATCCCTTCACAGTTCTTGGAGAAATAACATCTCAAGAGGTCTCAACAGTTTCGACATACAATTTATAAGATATTTTAACCAGGTTACTTCTTTTCAAATGTTTAGTTTTACAGTCAAATTATAACAGCAGTTAATGGTGTTCATCAAAAAGTTTTGCCTTTGCTTCCAAGGATGGTGGAATCGTTTATTGTTCTTTTGCTCAAAAGGACCTATGCACAAGTGCATTATGTACATAGAACAATAAATAGTTTCTGGGATTTGTTGGTGTTATTCTCAGAGCACTAAAGCATTTTCTTTCGTTATAAAAGAGTGTAAGAAAAAAGCAGTACAAATAAACTTAAATAGATGAACATCACAAGGGGTTATCTTTATACAGATACAAAGCACAGACAACATCAACAACCAAAAAAAAAGAGAAAAAAAGCAAAAAAACAAGGTGAAGAGGCTGCTAATTCCCTTGCATTGTAGACTAATGAAGCTTCCAAGTTATGCATATGATGCAGCTGCACATCCTTTGTGTTCTGTATTGGCTGGGGATGCTGGAGCCTGCTCTGAACCTCATCTGTGTCAGACCTCCCAGAGATCCAAGAGGGACTCAGCTACCAGTGCAGACTGACTTCCCAAGACACATCTACAAAAATGGCCAGAGAGTCTTATCTGGACCAGAGGCAAACTGATGCAGGCTTATACATTTATGCCCATGTTATTTCTTCACTCAAACTAGAACAGCCATACCCCCTCCCTGTCTGTAGGAAAATCTCTGAGATATGTTGTATCCTGAATTTTCACCTGCAATATTTGAAAGAGTGTTAGCTGATGAGGATGAAGATTATATTAGGGAACATATTTACAACTAAACAATAAAAATCTTCCTTCACTAGTGAGCAAACTTGTGACTTTTTAAGTATCAACACAGGCCAAAAGCATAGTGTTTATTCTAGGCCTCACTGTCTCAGGAAGATACTTGAGGGACAAATTACTTATACAAGACATGAAGCCCTGAGAGAAAGCTCTAAAGCCTAAGTTTGCATAAAATATAACCAGGAAAGGAAGTAAGATGTTTATTATCATAGAAAGTCTACATTATTTTATGAAGAAAGAAAAAAAGAGAATTTACCCCAAGTATAAAGGTTAACATCTTCTAAATAATTCTTTATCTTTCTTTGGAAAGAAAAAAAAAATGGGTATTTTCTTCTTAGTAAGGTCTGTTTTGAAGGAGACAGTTTCAGCCTTACCCACTGAGTCTGGTTCCACATTTTGTCACTGAATAAAATATCTAATGGTATAACAACTTAGTGCAAATCATAGAATCATAGAATGGTAAGGGTTGGAAGGGACCTTTAGAGATCATCTAGTCCAGCCCCCCTGCAGAAGCAGGTTCACCTAGATCAGGTCGCATAGGAACATGTCTAGATTTAGTCTAGAGAAGAGGAGAGTGAGAGGAGATCCTATTAACATTTACAAATATCTAAAGGGTGGGTGTCAGGAGATTGGGACATCCCTTTTTTCTATTGTAGCTAGAAATAGGACAAGGGGTAATGGGATGAAGCTGGAACAAAAAAAGTTCCACTTAAACATAAGAAAAAACTATTTCACTGCTCAGGTGAGGGAGCCCTGGCACAGGCTGCCCAGGGAGGATGTGGAGTCTCCTTCCTTGGAGGTCTTCAAGACCCACCTGGACATGTTCCTATGCGACCTGATCTAGGTGAACCTGCTTCTGCAGGGTGTTTGGACTAGATGATCTCTAAAGGTCCCTTCCAACCCCTACTACTCTATGATTCTATGTCCAGGAGGATTTTGAACACCTCCAGAGAAGGAGACTCCACACCCTCCCTGGGCAGCCTGTGCCAGGGCTCCCTCACCTGAACAGTGAAATAGTTTTTCCTTATGTTTAAATAAAACTTTTTGTATTCCAGCTTTTTTCCACTGCCCCTTGTCCTGTCACTGTATGCAACAAAAAAAGTGATGCCTCAACCTCCTGACATCCACTATCTAGATATTTATAAATATTAATGAGATCACTCCACTGTCTCCTCTTCTCTAAACTAAACAACCCCAGTTTCCACAGTTTTTCCTCATAAGGAAGATGCTCCAGTCCCTTGATCATCTTGGTGGCTCTGCACTGGACTGTCTCCAGAAGTTCCTTGTCCCTCCTGAGCTGGAGAGCCCAGAACTGGACACAGTACTCCAGATGAGGCCTCATCAGGGCAGAGTAGGGGGGAGCAGAACCTCCCTCACCTGCTGGCCACACTCTTCTTGATGCATCCCAGAATACCATTGGTCTTCTTGGCCACAAGGGTACATTGCTGGCACATAGTTTATTATCAATCAGGACTCCCAGGTCTCCAGCAGGTCAATCCCCAGGCTGTGCTGGTGCATGGTGTTGTTCCTCCCCAGGTGCAGGACTCCGCCCTTGTCTTTGTTGAACCTCATAAGGTTCCTTTCTGCCCAATGGATCTGACTTTCTGGATTTTAGAGTGCATCTGTTCCTCTATGGTCTTCTGAATACTTAAAGTAAGAGGGACAAAAAGCCTTTTCTACATGCTATGAAAGACATATTTACTTGAACTTGTAGGTTTGTATTCCTGACCAAGTAAGTGTGTGCATTTCTTAAGTGTCTGCCATCTAAGGAGAAAGGAATTTGACTTTTTTTGCCACAGGAAAACCCATTTGACTTGTAAAGCAGGCCTGTGAACCCCAAATCGAAGACAATTAACTTCTAAGGTAATGGATCTTTGTGGAGCAGTATGAAACACAACCTCATTGCCTACTGTTACTACCATAGATCTCTACTTGCCTTGCTCATCTCTCTGAATTATTGTTTTAGGCTTCTGTCTTGCATCACAGAGGAGCAAGAATTACATTGTCAGTTGGAGCAAATGACCTTATCTCTCCTCAAAGCACTCCTCACATATCTTTTGTAATAAACCATTAAGATACCTTTACTAATACTTGTGAATATAATTTTTTCTTTCCTTGCTGAGAACTGTTCAGGCAGTCTTGATACATTTCATAGTAGGAATGAAAGAGCAGCCACACAGTTCAGATTCATCTAGTTCAGCCACACTGACCTTTAAGTGCACATTCACAGAGAAGGAGAAAAAGAGCAAGACCATGTGATACTTGTTCCTAATGTTTTCCCAGTCTTCAGTTATTTTCAGCTCAAGAGTTTGCCTCAATGTCTGATTTGTCTATTTAGTAACCTTCGATAGGCTTTTCTTTCAAGTAATTGGTCAGACTCTCCTTGAGTCTACCTATACCTCTTACACTGACCATGTCCTTTGACAGGTTGTTACAAAGGTTAACTGCATGTTGCATGAAAAACTACCCTTTTATTTCTTTGAATCTAGCTTCTATGAGTTTCTTTTGACAGCAACTGTCTCTTGCACTAGAAGAGCAATGGGTAATAACCCTCTGGACAGCACTGGTTTTGTAGACCACTGTGTAATCATGGTTCTGGAGACCTCTGTCTTATGACTTGAAATCATCTGTCTTCTAAGCTAAAGATTTGAGCCTATGAAGTTGCTACCATGTAACCATCTTAGTAGTCTTTGAACCTTGTTGATATGTACTTTTTCTGAGATGAGATGATTAAAGTACTAAAGTCAGGATGAATAATAGATCTAAGTGTCAGTAAGAGATTCCAGAGTTGCCCAGTCCTATCAAGGCCTAAACCTTACATTAGCACATCATTTAAGGGCTTGCATGTGAAGAAAGTCACTGCCTGGCATATTGTAGTTGCCAGGGCTTAATCAGCCTCTGTACTGTAAGCAAAGATCAGTCAGCTATGACCCCCTCCCTTTCTCCAATATCTCCTCCTTCTTCTCACCTCCCTTGACCTCATGCTTTGAACAACAACTGTAGAAAATCAAATCATCCTGCAAACCTGTTTTCTGCTGGCCAGCTGGCAATGTGAGCCAGGACCAGGAGTGCCAGAACCTTACAGTTGTACATGTATCCCTGCCCATCCATCTGTAGCATATGCCATATGCCAGTCCCTGGAGGAGGAGGATACATCTGAAAAGAAACTCTTTTGTGAGAACCTGAATATGTTCCTTCCAACTTTCACACCTTACTCCTCTAATATTTTCTGCATGTCTCTCTTCTTCCACGCTCTAAGAATCATACACAGGGAATTAATTCAAGTTTGTGTCCCACTGCTATTTTTTTAGCAGCTATAAAAAAATTCTGTGTGACCTTTTGAGTACAAGAAGTCCACCTTGTCTTGAGTAAGTAATGTAAATGTAGGATTTACTGCTCTATGAGTTCAGACAAATCTGTTCAGGCAATTTACGGTTGATTCGATTTTCTTTCCCATGAGGTCAGTACAGTGCATATGAATGGGGTATAAGGGACAAGAGGTTAATTCAAAGATATGGTCAGTTCTGTCTTACTAAAATAAGCATGTCCATCTAAAACACATACGTTTTCTAGTCTAAGTTATTTAAAATATTTGCTTACTTAAAGAATACTTTTCCCCTTAAAAAGCAAAAGCAGACATTTCTTCAGTTTGATTTTTGAATGGCTTAAAATAGAGGTGGCAAAAAGCCAGGATGCTTAGTAATGTGCAGTGGCACTCTGAAGGCAAGCATGAACAGTAAAAATATCCTTATGCACTGGCAAGGCTGATCACATTTGACTGGAATGTGGATTTCATTATTTGTTAAAAGATGAAGCCTTCTGCCTTTCCAAGAGCACACCCCTCACCACAGGCGGAAGGAAATTCTATACAGATAGAATTCAGGGCAGATATGCTTTTTATTTTTTTTTCTACATGTAGTTGAGAAAAAGATTGTGACAGTGAAGTAAAGTTTTCAGAGCTCTCTTACTGTGACTTGTATATGTACCTCTTCTTGTTTAACCTTTTCACTCAATAGACATGAAGCTAAGGTTTCTGAGTATAGAAATATTAAATACTAAATTTTTATTATAATCCTGATTGATAATAAACTAAACATGAGCCAGCAATGTGCCCTCGTGGCCAAGAAGGCCAATGGCATCCTGGGATGCATCAAGAAGCATGTGACCAACAGGTCAAGGGAGGTTCTGCTCCCCTTCTACTCTGACCTAGTGAGGCCTCATCTGGAGTCCTGTGTCCACTTCTGGGCTCCTCGGACAGAGAACTTCTGGAGAGTCCAGCACAGGGCCACCAAGATGATCAGGGGTACGGAACATCTTTCATACGAGGAAAGGCTACGAGAACTGGGGTTGTTTCGTCTAGAAAAGAGGAGATTGAGGGGAGATCTCATTAACATTTACAAATATCTAAAAGGTGGATGTCCGGAGGTCGGGGCATCCCTTTTTTCTATAGTAGCTAGCAACAGGACAGTTGGAAGACAAAAAGTTCCACTTAAACATAAGAAAAAGCTATTTCACTGTGAGGGTGATGGAGCCGTGGAACAGGCTGCCCAGAGAGGTTATGGAGTCTCCTTCCTTGGAGGTCCTCAAGACCGGCCTGGACATGTTCCTATGTGACCTGATCTAGGTGAACCTGCTTCTGCAGGGGAGTTGGACTAGATGATCTCTAAAGGTCCCTTCCAACCCCTACCACTCTACTTCTATTGCTCATAGGTAATTTTTCTAAATAGATCCAAAGTTAATTTTCGAGAAAAAAGTTGCTCTTAGTACATTCACTATCTATCTTTTCTGAGTGTTATGTATTTTAAAATGAAAGAAATCAAAATACACCAAAAAGCCCAACAGCAATGCTCTTCTGGAATTCTTGACCAGCCTCTTCTCCTGGCTGTTACCTGCTGAGTGGACTTAGCTGGTAAGCTGTATGTTGAAGATTCCACTTGCAAACTATGGCATTATTCATAGTTCATTAGTGCTTAACTTCAAGCATCTAACTTGAAAGCTCAAAATTCTCTCCCAGGGTGTGTCCTTCTCTTTTTGGGTTTTATAGAGAATATGCTCTTCTCAACTGGAAGTCTACCAGTTTCTTCTAAACTGCCTTCCCAAAGTAACAGAGTGAATGCATTCTTTCCTCAATATTATTAATTTTCTTTACTTATCCAAAACTATATTCATAGTAGTATAAATTGTCACAGAAAGCGAGGCTCAGGCACTTTCTAGAGCAATAATTTAACACTCTTGGTAGAGATTTTTTTCTCCTGGAACCAAGTTAAAATTCAAAAGACTCAAATATGACCCTTTGGTAAGTGAGAATTATGATCTTCTTTCTATTTCCTTCAAATATTTATAGTGAATAAACCAAATTTGTTTGCATAACTCTGCCATCTGGCAACCTGCTGTCTCAATTCATGGCAGAGTGTTTTGTTCCTGACAATTTCAAACCTTTGTTTTAAAATCTGGGCTGAAAATAACCCAATCCTCCTTTCCCTGAAGTCAATGGCAGAACTCCCACTACTTTCTGAGGGAGAAAGATCAAGTCCAGACAATAATGGAAGGTAATTTAGAAAAATTACAAAGTATCATCAAAGGAATTGCACTCTTATTTGTCGCTGCTTTGAAAACATAATGGCAAGGTTTTGCATGTATCAGTCAATAGCTCTAGGCAACTTGAAAGTATCTGAATTAACTACTGTACTTCTCAGTGAGGTGTTTTTTGTTGTTTGTTTGTTGTGTTTTTGGTTTTTTTTTAAAGAATAAATCCCCATGGGAAAGTAGAGGAAAACATTTGAAAGGGTTCATACAGTGCTGTGTTTTCTTTTCTGAAAGCTTAAAGAAGCTGCTAAGCAATTCTATTATTCATGACTCAATAAACAGAGGTTTTTGGAGCAAGTTGAATTATAGGATAGAAGATCATACCCATAGTACTTAGACTGAAACCCCCTAAGATCACATAACTAAAAAGAAGGCTTGAGCCCAAATGATAAAGCAGGATGTTTAAGAAACGACTGATGATTCATCATGTTCTAACTCCTACAAAAATCTATTTATTTTTGGAGAGCTGGATCACTTTTTCCTAATTTTTTCTTCAGTGTCAAGTCTGAACTATCCCACATTTTTAGGTCCCTATGATTAGTCAGAAAGCTGAAGCCTTGATGGCCTGTGATAACAGAAATGTGCACATAACTTCTTTCTCAGAGAGAGAAGTTGGCTTCTATGTCCTGACCTAATTCCAGGTGAATTCCACTTTGCATCCCTGGAATTGCCCTGTAGATTTAGCCATGCATAAATATATGTTTCATTTCCTTTGTTTAAAACTTTTGAGCAATGTTACTGGTACAAAATGGCTGTGGTATTCTGATCTAACTGCGTGTCACTGGGAAGCAAAGTGATACCTGCTGGGGTCCCCAGGCTTGTAAATACCAGTTATTGTTAGACATGGTACTGATCTTTCCTTCCTTCCTGCAAACTGTCAATTTCAGCCTAACCTCGACATTACAGAAAAAAAAAACCCCGCAAACCCACATATAGATATTATTTGAAAAATAAATTCAGAGCAGATGTCTTGAAGTACTTGCTACCGGCAACCAAGAACGTCAAGTTAAGCAGCACACTATCTGCAAGGAAAAAGCAGAACATAAACACAGACTGAGATGGGAGTTGGTGAAGTCACCTGCCCCAAGCTGAGTGCAAGCCTTAAGGTATGGCTGGTACATAGGCCTTTTTTAAACTCTCACCCTTGCTGTGCCTCCAGGAGATGAGGAGTTTTGGTATCGCTATTATTTTAACTAATGGATTAGTTCTGTGTTTAAGTGATGGAATGTGAGCCATATTGGCTACCCACAGGTAGAAAGCAAACACTACTGGTTCTACTTATATGCCAGTTAAACATCTGGAGTCATTGTGTAAGGAACAAAGAAAATTTAAATGTGAGGCTAGGAGCTGGGATTTTGAAAAAAAAAAAAAAAAAAGATTTCAATGTTTGAAATTTTGATTTTAATTGCGTTTTTAGTTTCATTCTCACCCTTCTTATTGACATATAAAATGATTTGCTTTATTTTAAGCCAATATAAACTGACTCCATACAGAAATGTGACATATGGCTCCTACCACTTTAGACAGGTAGGTGGTTTCTTCCACTTATTTTGGTGTCTTTGGTTCTAGGTAGCTACAGAGTTCTAGATTCTATAGAGCCTATCTGCTGGACTGTAACTGCAGGTTATTAGTCTCAGACTTTCTGTGTCTGAGGTTAAAATTCCTCTGAATTCTGAGTTAGGTATGGGCTGTTCATAAGGCTCACTGTGATTCTTACAAACCTAGTTATGTCTTATTTGTAAAAGACAAATAAATATCTCAAACTGTCATGGTTGTGGAAAAACCTAAACCAAAATTGTCTAATTTAATCCAGTCAAAGAAAAGGCAAACATCTGAGAACCAAAAAGCTGATATCTTGACTTGTGGTGTGAAGCTAGATGTATTGGGACATGGGTTTGTATTCTTTGCCATCTTTTATCAGGACATAAAAGTACCTTGAATGATAGGAATGGAAGTAATGTTTACTGATATAACACTAAAAAAAAAGATGGTTTTCCACTGTATAATAGCTCTTAGAGCAGCCTGCATGTAAACTTTCATTTCCTGTGGCACTAGGGAATGTATATGTTCAGAGAGGATCAACAGGCAGAATTATTCAAGGGAGACAGTGTGCTTCAGTAGTTGCAGCAGGGAACTTGAAAAGGTCCTGGCCTGTTTTCAGAGTCTTTCTGGGGCATTCATTCATGGTATGACCTTAGATGACTCGTTTGACCTCAGTCAAAACAGCTGCAAAGGCAGGTAAAGGAGGCTCATTCTGCAGAGGAGATACAGGATCTAAATTGAGTCTCCCTGGGGAACCAACTACAGTACTTAGAGCAGGCAGCATTTAAGTTGTATGGATCTAAGAAGTGCTGAAAGGTAAATCACTTGTAGTATCTGATT